>NW_026535812.1:24258524-24898032 GCF_028551555.1 Melozone crissalis | reverse complement strand
TTATGTGACAGCAGAACAAAACTGTAGCCATAAATATATAATGCTACACACCACTTTTAATGTCGTTTACATTTATGGAGTAATTGGCTGTCTTCCACATTATCCTCTCTTTAGTCACTTCTTTTTTAAGGGAGTGTCATGAAATGCAGCTGGTGGCATCAAAGATGTGTTTATTCAGGAACAGGGACAGCCACAGGCCTGGATAAACCCAGGAATCTCAATCTCTGCTTCTGAAAACTTTTTTTAGTCTCTGGAAGGATTTTAGTGGTATCTTTACACCACTTTTCTACATACAAATTGCTTTTTTGCTCCTTTTTTCCTATGATTAACATAAGATTTTAAATATTCAGGAACAAAGGGAGACAAGGTAAGAAAGAGGACCTGTGACAAGGCTACAGCAGAGATCCAAAGGAAACAGGGGTGGATTCAGCCCAGTTGGACAATGTGCTTGCATAAAGGGCCAGTCCATCCACAAACCCCCTCCTACAACCACAGAATCCTGGAGTGCTTGGGATGGAGGGGACGCCTAACAAAACCCATTCCTTGCACAAGCCTGCCACCAGAACTGCTGCAAACCCTCCTGCTTTTGCCCATCCCCAACAGATGAGTTTCATGGACAGAACAGGGAATTTCACCGTGCCAGACAAATGCAGCTCAACTGCCAAAACCAACACTGAATCATTGCCTGAGCAGCAATTAAACTGGAACAATGCAGATACCCAGAGCCTGCCTTTAATCATTCCCCCAGCCCTGTGTTAATTAGCTAGGCTGCAGCAGCCACTGACATGATGAGCCTGTATGAGAATAAAAAGTAAAACTGTATTAAAAATTCAGTAAATTATACAACACTCTTCCCTATCAAAATAGTCTAAAATATTCATGTTTGGCTTTCCAGGACCTAAAGGGGGCTTGCAAAGAGGCTGGAGGGGCACTTTTCACAAGGGTCTGCAGTGACAGGACAAGGGGGAATAGCCTGGAGCAGGAGGGCTGGGTTAAATGGGATTTTAGGGAAAAATCCTTCCCTGGGAGGGTGGGCAGGCCCTGGCACAGATTCCCAGAGCAGCTGTGGCTGCCTCTGGATCACTGGGAATGTCCAAGGCCAGGTTGAACAGGGCTTGGATCCACCTGGGACAGGGGAAGGTGCTCCAGCCATGGCAGGGGTGGAATGGGATGGGATTTAAGGTCCTTCCAACCCGAACCATTCTATGTTTCTAAAAGGACAAAGATCCCTACAAAGACCCTAGGATTGTTAATTAGAATTCTTTGTATTGCAGTTTTTATTGATCAGATTAAATGTGTTTAAGCCAGCAGGTGGGTGCTGGCGCTGCACTGGGAAGGTCTCACGATGCTGGTGCTGCAATTCCCGCAGGTCAGGCGGTGATGCCGCCCCTCTGCCCAGCCCTGGAGGGCACATCTGGGCCCGGGGAGCAGCTCACCCTCTGTGAGCCCTTCCAGCCTTGCCCAGGCGGGGATTCGGGGATTCGGGGATGAACCCGCGGTGTGTCCGGGCCGCAGGAAGGGCCCAGAGCCGCCCGGCGCCGGCGGGCCCGGCCCTCAGGGAGTGCGGCCGCAGCACCGCCCGCCCGCCAGCAGAGGGCGCCCTGCGCCCGCGCTCTGAGGCGATGGCGGCGGCCCGGGCAGGGCAGGGCAGCGGCGGCTGTGGGGACCGTGCTGCTCCATCCCGGCCATCCCCGCCATCCCCGCCATCCTCGCCATCCCGCTTTTCCCCGTGCTCACCGACTCCCTCCCCTCACGTAGGATCTCCCTCGAGGCGAGCCCGCAGCCGCAGCCCTGCGGATCTGCACCGGCCCCGCTCGGTCCGTGTCCCCTCTGCCGGTGTCGCTCCCGGCGCCGTTCCCGGTTTTATTCCCGTGTCCTCCTCTCCCGTTCCCGTGGCACCCCCCGGGACCCGCTCCCTTCTCCGCAGGGAAAAGGGGAAGGGCAGCCCCGGGACCCCCGTTCCTGCAGGGATACCCGGGGTGGGATGCCGGGCTCTCCAGAGAGGCGCTTCCTTCTCTTCTGTTGTTTGGTTTATTATTGTTAATAAACCCATAAAATCCTAGATCACAGAATCAAAGAACCCGCACTGGTTGGGGTTGGAAGGGATGGTAAAGCTCATCCCATTCCAGCCCTGCCATGGGCAGGGACGCCTTCACTATCCCAGGTTAAGAAAAGCTGGGATTGTTCTCTGTGAACTGGCCTTGGCTCCCAGGTGAAGTCTGGCCAAGCAGAATTCACAACCAGGAATGTCTAAAATGCTTTCAGAGAACAGTTTTGGCCACAATCCAGCGAACAGGTTAACACTGGGACATGCTTGCAGAAGCCCTGGTTACTGCATGGCCCAGCTCCACATTTTCCTTCCCCAGCAGGAATTAAATGATGCACACTGTAAAACTGAGCCCCTTTTGGGGCTTGAGCTGTTCTTGACTGCACTTTAAAGACCTTTGGCACACGAGCCAAACACGCATCTGACATCCTCATGCATCACTTGCAGTGCTGGGTATTTGACATCCTGAGCGCAGGGATGCTCTCAGCAGCTGGAAAGGCAAAGGAGCTGTGCCAAATCTCCCAAATTCCAGGGAAAACCTGCATTTCCTCCTCTGCACTCGGAGGCTGTTCCTAAGCATGTCGATTTCACTCCTAAACCATTGTCTATTTCTGTTTACTCACTTCAGAGGAAGATACTAAAATGAGAAAAAGCATCCAAGCAAGAGGCTCGGGTTACTGATTCCTTATTCCTAAATACCCGGGAGCACAGCAGTGTTGTTTGTAGCTGGACAAGCACCAAACCTTTGCAGAAAGGGATGGTGCCAAGGGTCTGGGTCATACCTTCTCTGGAACTTCTCCGTATGGAATAACCAGTATTTGAGCAGCAATCTCAGACAGAATATGAGGTTACAGGCAAGGAATTGTTATAAGAACATAAGCCATTTTTAATATAATTTTATAATTTGGGGGTTGGAACTGGATGATATTTAAGATCCCTTCCAACACAAACCATTCTATGCTTTTCTCATCACTGACAACTTCAATACTACAGCAAGTAAAGAAATGTTCTGGCAGTCTCCTTATCCTCTTTTCATGTGGAATTCCTGGGTTTGCTCTTCCTGGGACAGGATATTTTGCCAGGGATTTAAGAAAAGTAGCAATTTTTGTAATAGTAAAATTATAGTCTCAAGGACTGGCAACACAAATATTCTGCTGCATAAATATTGAATAATAACAACCCAAAAATCAAATTTAAATACCATGTCTTGTTTTAGTGAGTCTGCTCAGCTGCAGTGCCAGAATGGGATAAAAAGTACTTGAAACACTACTTGCAGAATTTTTTTAAACTTTAAAAGTTATTTTCAAAGATGGCTACAAAGTCTAGCAACTTCCCCAGTATAAGCAGAATAAACTGAATATATCCTCCAGGCTCAGGTGATTTCTCAGTGTATAAATGTATTTTTATTGTTTAATTGGTTTAGGTCCAATGATGACAGTTCTCTGGAGAGGCAGCCAATTCCTGCAGGAAACTTGTTCCAGCATTTAAAGCCTGAAGTCTCATGGAAAGAAAAAGGACTTTCTGGCTGATGAGCAAACTGAGTCCTAATTTTACGGGGAATGATGCTCTGTGAAAACAAATGTTGAAACTTTTTCAATATTTGAATAGTTTGGTGCGTAATGGTGGCATCATTTAGAGAATTTGGGGGCAGGATCACCCTACATTTGCCTTCTGCAAGTTTTTTATTTTTCCCATGTGTCCTGTGGAGTGTTAAATAACACAAACCGTTTGATTCAACTGTGTCGAGTCACTGATTAGGCTGGATGGATTTTAGTGACTTTAAAGCTCACCTGGAATCTGAGTCATAACTTACTTCTTGTTCATAGCATGACCTCCAAATTAATTGCATGGAACCAACACATAGATAAATATTTTATATGAACATACTTTTTAAGAGCGAGTAGCATGTTCAGAATCTGGATAAATACATTGTGACTTCATTAGAATCACATTGAACATGAAAAATCAGAGTTCTGGTCTTAGATTCCAATGATTTCCCTGGTTTAGCTTATCCTGTGGCAGATTTCTGGCCCCTCAGTGTCACCAACCACCTCATCCACCCTGAGCTCACACTAAAATGCTGCAGTGATGAATCTGGAGTGCCACACATTGGATCCACCAAGAGTTTCTCTTTCTTGGAAGCGCAGTTTGTGTGTGTGACGAGGAAGAGGAGCAGCCGTGTGTGGGTGCTGCCTGGCTCACAGGGGCTGTGTTCATTCCCTGCAGTCTGGCAGGTTCCTCTGGGGGATTGGGGCTGGCTGGAGCTGCTGCACAGAGGATGTTCAGCATCCCTAACGGGATTTGGGGATTTGCAGGGGCTGGGAACGGAGGCAGAAAGCAGCTGCCGGGATCGGAGCTCCATGCAGAGTGATGGCTGCTCTCAGTGCCTCTCCATCAGGGAGCAGGAGATGGAGCAGGAGCGGAGCCCTGGGTCTGGCACCTCCCGCAGGAATAATGTGCCAGGGATGCGTGGGAGGGCTGGCACAGGGCTCGCTGCCATTGTCTGCTCGCTGCCTGCTGCACTCCCCTAAGTTGAAAGTCTTAAGCAGTTCTCAGATTCAAACATGAGTAATCTTGCCTGAAGCCTTTTGCAAAAGCTGCCTTTTTTCTTTTTCTTTCTTTTTTTTTTTTTTAATTTTATCTTGGATGCGTTCCTCTATCTGCATAATACAGATAGAATAATATGCCAGAGAAGCATGTTGTTCATGTTTGCAAAAATATTTGGTGGTTGACAAATGAGCTTGATGTACTGTGCTGTTGTACTGACTTGACACTAATCTCTGCCACTTAGAGCAAATGAGAATAAATCACCTCTCCTCTCTTATCTTCTCCACCCTGAGTTGTGTGTGCACTTGCAGCTCAAGCTGGCTCAAGGTTTATTTAAATCCATGTTTCCCCAGTAATCCTGTCCTGCCAATTCAGTTTGGGTTGGGAAAAGGTCAGGAGCAGCCCTGGAGTTGGCACTTGCACAGTGCTGAATCGCTTGGTCACTGCACTCAGGTTTCAGAATGCAGGTAGGACATGACAAAGGAAAAGGAGGAATGATCTCAGCAGCTGAAAATGCCTGGAAGAAAATGGGGTTGACTCCAAAGTCTGTTCCCATAATAGGGATATAATTTGCTGGCCTGGTAAAAGGGCTGTGGAGATCAAGTGGAATAAAACCACGCTTGCTCAGCTGTTGAGCTGCAGAAATGTGAGCTGAAATATTAATTGGAGAGGGGCTTTGCATTAAAACTGTCATGTCTGTGAGCACTGAATTCAGCAAGGCATGTCCTGTGGGCCCAGGTTTGGGATCGCTCCCTAGTCCTCACTGTCAATCTGAATCACAGCTCTCCCGTTCAGGGCCTTCAGTGGAGTTGTGAGCTCTCTGTTCATCCTGAGCCCTTCTGTGTTTAACACAGGGCTCTCTTATTTCTGCCATCTATAAACCCAGTCATAATTGCCCAAATATTTACACTGATGTTTATTTCTGGCAGTGATTTCATGTTTGTCATTCACATTATGATTATGAAGCAGCATTTCTGTGCAGTTGAGAGGTATTTCAAATTACTTGCCTACTGAACAAGCAAATGTTTCATTTCCTTCCGATTGTCACAGCTGCTTTTTATGAGAACAAGGACCTAATTATGATTTCACAATTTGTGTACTGTAAACTCAAGAATCAGAAGGTGACAAAAGGTAAGTTTTTACAACAATAAAATGTTCTCCATGATGTAGCACAGTCTTTACTGAGAGATTTTCCTACAGCATCTAAGAACCTTTTATTTCAGAGTGTACAAATGCTGGAGTTCTGAGACCTGTTGCCTCCAGTTTTCCCTTGTTTCTCATTTCTGACCCACACACATCTGTGAATATTTTCCATGGAGTACTTTCAGTCGATATAAAAAATGCAATAGATTTTTGGGATCTGGTTCCATATTTTAACCGGTTCCATGGTTTTTGTGGAAATGTGTGGGAGTTGAAACCAAGCCTCATTTCTTTGTGGGGTTCAGTTGGTTTCCTCCCCGTTGATTGAAAGTGGGCTTTATTTGCTTATAGCGTAAAATAGGTTGACATCTTCATGTGTCCTGTTTCAATATATGCATTTAAAGAAACATATTCCAGGGAATGAAATTACTGGAGTTGTGCTCGAGCAAATCCTGGTGGTGGCTGGAATGTTCAGCCTGCCCAAGGACTACTGTTTTGTCTGAAATGGAAGACAGCTCTCTTCACATTGTACCAAATCAAAACCATTAACTCATCAATTTAAAAAAAAAAAATTAGGAAAGAAAATCCATGGTACAGCAGAGGTAACAAAAAGCTGAAGTAAACCAGATGCCTCCCCACAAACTAAATGGGGGTAAAGCAGATTCAATATGGAACTGATAATAAACCTGGAGATAGGGCAGTGATTTCCTTCCTGTTGCCTCCTCTGGACAGTCATCAATTCCTTAGTGAGATTTTGCTAATTCACATTGCAAATATCCTTGCTTTTGCAGTTTTTTATCAAGGTGTGTGGCGAGAAAGTTACATTCTATTCTATTCTATTCTATTCTATTCTATTCTCTTCATCACTTTTGTTCATTAGCTGCTATTTAATAGTAAATTAGATATCAAAGATAATCATAATATAAGAGAGAAGGTGGGAATGAACATTTCCTGCCAGGAGCAATGCCCACCAAGGAGCTCCCCAGCAGTTCCTCCTCTGCCACCCTCAGCACTACAACAGTGAGCAGGGCTGGGCACAGAGCCCAGAAAAAAGGGGTGGAACTTCCCCTGCTGCCAAGAAAAAGAGACATGAAATTCTACCTTTGCATTTGCATATTTGTACTGCAAACAGAAAGTGACCTCAAATCAACAGCAGATGTTATTTTTCAGCTAATTTGTTTGTGTGTCATTCCAGGCAGTCCCAGCCTGAGGAATTTGGGCACAGCCTGGATTGTGGGGTGTGGAGCTCTGAGTGGCACTGCCCTCTGTCAGCTGCTCCTCAGGACAGCAATCCCAAGGAATAATGTCAATTCTTACCTGTTTCCATAAAAAAATTAAAAAAAAATCCCACCCAGAATTGTCTTGAAAAGTTTGTGTACTTTCAAAAAAAACTGGAGGATTTTTTAACAAGGATTTAGCAATCATGTATGTGGATGTTTTTTCCCACCCATCCCAAAATAAAGAAGTTATAAAATTGCTTCTTTCAGCGGCTTCCCAGGCTTGTTGTGTCCTTTGGGCCCTGAGGATGCGCTGCTCTGAACTAACAGAACAGAAATGTTGTGTCTCTGCCTGTGGGAAATGCTGTAAACATCCACGTGGAGACCACAAAAAATCAATAAAAGGGGAAAATCACCATTGTACCTGCTGCTGTCAGTGCAGCAGGAGAGTTCACAGCCCATTGCAGCAGTGCGATGGCCCTCCTGCTAATGCCAGGGAAATAATTGTAATCCTGCAGCACGGCCCAGCAGGGAGGCAGCTGATTTTCAAAACACAGCCGCAGTGAGAAAACCAGCAACTCTTCAGCTGTGAAAAATGAGTAGTTTGCTTTCTCCAGACAGGATGATTTTTATTTTTTTCTTGTGGCTCGAGCTACAGTTTTTAGTTTTGATTTATTGTGCCCGGGCTTTTTTAGCAGGAGGACTGGATTGATACCAGTGTCATATCCCAAACCTGGCGCCAGTTTTGATCTGCTGTGTTGTGAGATGAAGATTAAACCCTTCCTCGCCCTCTCTGGTCACCTGAAGAGCAGCACGGCCCTGCCTGAAAGGAGCTCTGTCCACAAACTCAGCCGTGGGCTCTGTTTAATCCTCTGAAACACCTCGGAGCGTTCTTGCCAAAATCCGTGTGCTTTTCTTGTCCAGAGCTCTGCTGGCCTGACTGAAATGCCAGCCTTCATTTGTGGGTCCTGCGTTGTCCTGGGCAGCAGATTCCCTCAGCTCTGTAAAATGTGAGTGGCTTTTTGGCACTTGTTTATTTGATTTTCTGTTCCTTCCAGTGTTGGGGTCCCCCTCACACCGAGCCCTCCTCAACTCAAATCCACACTTTGCTTTTGTGACTGAAAAATGGGGGTTTTTTCTCCATTCAGAGAAGGATGATGAGAATTTTAGGAAAACACTGGTCTTTGATTGCTGGAAAAATATTGATTGGCAGGGGAGGAATTTGCAGCTGGATTTATCAGCAGAAATCTACTTTCTATGATTGTTGTCATGAGCAAGTGGCATCCCACCTTTTCTTTCTCCAAACTATTCCATCATGGCAATAAAAGTTAGAATTAGAGGAAAATTTGTTTTAAATCTTATCCCCTTTTCACCAAGGTGCCATTACCTTTCACCACAGCCTCTTCACTATCAGTATATTTTAAAAACCCCAACAAACACATCAAGAGACCAGAAGATTTTACTTTGTCAATTATATACAGACATTTCAATTGATTATGGAACTGATTAATTAATTTTTAAGCCTGTTGATATTCCCTCTCTACCTGGAATGGCAAAATATTTTCAAAAAGATGTGCTAAATACACAATCTACAGCAACAGATTCCTTAAAAACTAGTTACCATTTGGAAACAGAATATCCCTGCTGTTTGCACTCCCACAAAAATGGCATTAACCAGAGATCTAAGCTCTGTAACAGTTCCTGAATTTTCAGTGATTTGTGCTGAAACTCAGAAAATTCAGAGCCCCAGGAAGACAGGACAAGAATGACTGAAAGTCTTTGAATGGGTTATACTACAAAATGCCCAAATTATCTCTAAATGACTACTGTGGAGTACATTTCAAGATTTCTTTTTATTTACAAAACTGTTATTTTAATAATCTGCGTATAAAATTTGTGTTTAGCTCCAGAGAAGGTGCATAGAAAGCACCTTTTACCTGCTCTTTGCCTTATCCATGATGGGAAACTGCACCTGTGGACTGAGCTTTGTTCTGAAGATGCCAAACCCCAAATCCTCCTGGGCCCTCTGCTTTGTTCACCACCTTCCCTGGCTCATTTGAGATTTGGAATTTTGTTCCTTGACATTTTGGTATCATTTTCCCATTACAGCTAAAGGCACAGGTTAGACTTACTAATAAATAGACCAGAAATTAAGTGGATTCTTTTTAAAGTCACATTTTTTCTAACCTGATCATAAAACCCTCTTGCTGAACAATAATTTGTACCCTTTCTATAATGATAATTCTTAAGAATAGCAAGTTTATAGAAAATAGCAATATTAAAGCTACTTTAAACAGGTTAATTTATAACTTGGAGTTAATCAGTAGACACTAAAAGTTGGGAGGGGTTGCACATGGTGCTGGGGTATTTTTATATTTAATATATTCATACCCAGTGTAGTAGTTATTGTTAATAATGTTTTTTCCAGGTGCAGCGTTGACATTTTGTGATCAAGAAATGAAAAGCAAAATCTTCGGAGAAACTTTTGTACCTTGGCTTCAAACACCTGGTGAAAAGAGATGGATTGGGACTGTGCACTGCAGTCACCTGTCTTGCTACCAGAGCTTGGATTTGCGCTTAAAAGAGCAAAAAATGACATTTTTCGGATTTTTTTTCTGTAGGAAGAATTGTATGTTTGTGTGTGAAAACATCTCTGTGCTTAACTCCATGAACTGGAGCCATAAACCAGGATGGAAAAAGGAGGGATTCCAGGCATTTTGTATTAATCCGTTCCAGATTAAAAGCAAGTTCTTCCCCAAATTTACCTGGAACTCTTCCAGGAGTTCTGATTCCCAGAAGTCATGATTCCAGTTGGTGTTGTCTTTCTGATTAAAGGAATTTCAGAAGGCCCTGCAATCAGAGGAGTGACCAGACAGCCCTGGCCTCGGGATGGGCCCTGAAATTCCAGCGCCATTCCCAAACCCCAGGCTGTGGGCTGGGTAAAACCTCCTGCACCATGGAACACAATCCCCCCCTGAGCTGGGGACACTGAACTGGGGCTCCTGGCCTGTTCTGAAACAAATTCTGCTTTTATCTTTCATGGGACAGCGCATTCTGTGAGCAGACTGTGGCATTCAGGGGTTATTCCATGAACAAACTCCTGACTTTCTCCTGCTCCAGCCCCCAGCTGGAAACATAAACCAGGCAGTATTTATTTACCCAAAACCCCCCAGAACTTGATTTTGACGACCCTCACAGTACATTCAGCACAGATTTGCAGATGCTTTTCTATGATAGACTCTGAAAATCAACTTTTTATTGTCCCCAGAGCTCCCCTGCTCCATTCCCTGCCCCGGGACTGCAGTGCCAGCCTGCACATGACATCAATTCCTGGGTTCTGCCTTGATTGGGGTCTGAATCCAATCTTGTTAATAGTCCTCCAGTTCAAATTGTATTGGAAACAGATGCTTCCAAATCAGGTTGAGGAGCTCACAGGAATCTGGTCAAGTATAAAGTGTTGGTTGGGGATGGATGAAGTATTTGTAATCAAGAGAAAACAAAAGCAGACCTCCTGCTTGGAGAGCCCTGAAGGTAAGGGAGGCACTGCTTTTAGAAAGAGCTCCACTGCTGCCTCTTGCCAAGCAAGAAAATACAAATCTGACAAATTTATCCATCACTTCAGTCCAGAAACCAAAGGATGGGCTCACCTGGATCTTGGAAAACAGGAATTAACCCCAGAAGTCCTAATTTCTAAGAGGGAGCTGTTTCATCATTGGTATTTGTGTAACAGTCTGTTTTGAGGAGAAATTGCCTAATTCTGGTCGACTTTATTCCTGATTGTGTCCAGAGTTTCATTAGGTGGAAAACAAACCCTCATTTCTCAAGGTCCAAGGCAGGATTAAGAGTTCACTCACTCTGTGTCTGCTGCACTGTTCCTGTGCTTCCATCTGACAGGGACTAATCCTGGAAACAAATGGGCTCCTGCTGGGGCTGGGGCAGGATTCCCCAGGGCAGGATTCCCCCTCAGCCTGGCTTAAAGGACAGCAAAACCTCACCCAGAGCTGTGGTGGCTGCAGTGAAAGGGGTCTGCTTGCACAAACAGCAGTTATTCCCATAATTAACGGGAGTGCCCAGCTGTCTGTAGAGCGTGAGCTGCCCTCCTGTTCACTTTGAGAGGAGTTTCATCACTGCACATTTCAATTATAAATTGGACAGAATTTCCTTTTCCGGTCAGTGTTTCCTCCCACTCTGCAGCAGGAGGTGGTTGGGATTCCTCCAGGTATTCCGGGGCTTGTCAGAGATGCTAAACCCAGGTTTGGATTTTAGCAGAGCTTTATGTTGTGTGCATGACTATTTAATGTTTCCCTTGTACACAGGGCTGCAGTGCTAATTGTTTGAAAATCCCAAATCAGTCCAGCCCTTGGTCGTGGAGCAGCACCTTCCTGAAGCTGCTGAGAGCCTGAATCTAGTGCAAGTTTTTCTGGAAAACTTCATCCTTTCCTCTTATTTCCTCCCCTGTGTCCTTCCTCCCCTGCTCCCTCCAAACCCAGACAACTCTGCTTTGTGTTTAGTTCAGAAAAAACCCTTCACCGAGACTTTTCCCTTATTTTTTAGCTTTGACATCACCCTATTGTCTGGGAATTGTGTCCAGCTCTTCCACATGTTTTCCTTTTCATTAACCATGGCCAGGCTGCGGCTGGATAGCCAGAGTTTATTCAGCAGGAGCCAAGCTGCTGTACACAGACTTCTCCTGCACCTTTGGAATCCTTTCTAGCCCTCCACAAAACATCAGGCCCTGCAATTTAATTACTGGACTGAAAATAGAGGCCTGGCTTGACAACTGAGCCAGGAGAGTTTCCCAGCCCGACACTGAACTTCTCTGCACTCCTGGAAATGCTTGGGGTTGCCTCCAGTTTTCAAACTCAGTTTTTAAATTCATCTCAGATTTTAAAATTGCCAGTGCATTGTTTAATTTCATGGAGCAAATCTGCTGCAGTAGCTCAGTGGCTGTTGGAAAGTTTACCCTGGAACCCACTTTGGGTGCCTCCTCCACCCTGGGCTCTCTCTTGGGGTCTGAAAGTTCCTGGATTCAGTATTTTGGCAGTTTATTATTATTATTATTAGTAGTAGTAGTAGTAGTATTAATAATATTATTATGGAGTTTAGCTGCTATTATTATTATTATTATTATTATTATTATTATTATTATTATTATTATTATTATTATTATTAGTATAGAAGCTGCTGATGTATTTGCTGCACAAACATTCTGGAAATGCTCTTTGATAAGCTGAGATAATGAGTGTTTATCATTTATTCACCTGCAGAGCTCTGGGGCTGTTCCCAGCATGGTGGCTCAGGGACCTGGGAATGGCTTTTCCAGCCTTAAAACCTCCAAGGTTCTGGAATTCTCTAATCCATGGTGGGGCTTCCAACAGATTTTCCCAGTTCCCAGGGAAGCCTCTGTTAGAAACCAGAGTGGTTTGTACCAAACTCAGACCTCAGGTACAAAATTCCTCGATTATCCAGCAGAACTTGGGGATAATTGTGATTATTTGGTGTTTCAGGGCTGCCTGTGCTCCAAGCCAGTGACTTTACTGCAGAGCTGACACCACCAGGAGAAAGGACAAGGACACATTTGTTAATTCTGTTTAGATGAGCAGTGTTTCAATGGCCTGCTTTACAATGGGGACAAATAATTATGTCTAATTGCACAACTCGTGCTGAAAACCGCTCTAAATGTTGAGTCATTTGTTGTCTGAGTGTCAGTGCCTGGAATTTTGACTGCCTGGAAGTTTTGCAGGGGATGAGAATTGTGTTTTGTGACCAGGCCCTGCTGAGCTATTGCTAAGAAGAGTTTTTTAATAATTTTTAACAACTTTTTCTCTTTACCAGCCTCTCCTCTCCTTTTATACATTTGCAGGCTGATCAAGAAGCTCCTTTGATTTCAGGTAACTTAAAGGGACACAATATAAATTTTGGTTTTAAATAATAAAAACTAATCAAAAATAAATTTGTTTTTAAATAATAAACGAATGGATTCAACTGATTGTATTTAAATTCCTGCCAAAAGCACCCCCTGAAAATGAAATGTTTTCCCTGTGTTTTTGAGGATCCACCTTGGAGAACTCCATTACTTTATTAGTTTCAGTCTGTATTTCCCTGATTTCTGGAGTGAGTAGAAGGAATTAAAAATTAACCTTTTCAGTCCATAAATTAAAATGCAATTTGTTGTCCTCCCAGATTTATCTGCTGTACACATGAGATTAGCAATCTCCTGCCTGGCTGCGATTGAAACCATGACTTGTTCCTTCTTAATGCCCTTAGAATTTGTTCTTCCATCATTTCTTCAAAGATTATTTCTCCTTGTATTGCTGCTCTGTGTAATCCTGTTTTGGGATGTCTTTTTATCCCCGTTTCATACTGCTGGTTAGAACAGCCAAATGTGGGGTGTACAAAGTTGCTGTGATTTAATTTGAGGCTTTTGACTGAAAAGAATTTGAATTTTTGCATGTGAAGCTGTGGTAGTTATTTATTGGTAGGTCATACATAAGTAATTACTGTGTATGGGTTAAATCAAGGCTTCAGCTTGAGAAAATGTTATTTCCATGCTCAAACATTCCAGGTCAAAGGCTGAAAGGCAGGTCCTGATCACCTCTTCCTTAATCCCAGGAAAACACAGCATGGAGCTCCCATCCCAGCTACTTTATTGGAGAGCAAAGTGCCTTAAATCTTCTTGATTTATTTTACTAATTCTTCCCTGGTGCTGCTTGTAATCCCAGATTAACAGCATTGTTTGCTAATTTCTTTGTTTTAACTATCATGGAAATCTCATTAACTAAAGGAAACATCTAAAATGTCTCCAGGGCTTTATTTCCAAACAAATTAATCCCATTTTAAACAAATTCACCCCACCACAGTTCCCTGTTGTTGTCAGCAAACTCCTCCAAGGCTGGAGCTACTCCTGGTTGTTACATCCCAGGTTTGATCCCTGTTCAATAAGAAAACTGCGTCTAAAATAAGAAAACTCTGCTTCATTTGCACCTTCTGCCTTTCTCCTGGAATGTGAGGTTTTCCCAAGTCCATCCTGGTGTTCCCACTCCCCAAACTGGTGCTCCTGGGAAGGGAAGTTTGTTCAGCACAGGTGTGTGCTCTGTACTGGGATGAGCTGGGATTGCTGCTGGAGCAGCCCAGCTCCCTGCTCTGTACTGGGATTGCTGCTGGAACAGCCCAGCACCCTGCTCTGTACTGGGATGAACTGGGATGAGCCGGGATTGCTGCTGGAGCAGCCCAGCTCCCTGCTCTGTACTGGGATGAACTGGGATGAGCTGGGATTGCTGCTGGAGCAGCCCAGTTCCCTGCTCCATACTGGGATAAACTGGGATTGGTGCTGGAGCAACCCAGTTCCCTGTTCTATACTGGGATGAACTGGGATTGCTGCTGGAACAGCCCAGCTCCCTGCTCTGTACTGGGATTGCTGCTGGAACAGCCCAGTTCCCTGCTCCATACTGGGATGAACTGGGATAAACTGGGATTGGTGCTGGAGCAACCCAGTTCCCTGTTCTATACTGGGATGAACTGGGATTGCTGCTGGATCAGCCCAGCTCCCTGCTCTGTACTGGGATTGCTGCTGGATCAGCCCAGCTCCCTGCTCTGTACTGGGATGAACTGGGATTGCTGGTGAACACCCCAGCTCCCTGCTCTGTACTGGGATTGCTGCTGGAACAGCCCAGCTCCCTGCTCTGTACTGGGATGAACTGGGATGAGCCGGGATTGCTGGTGGGCCGTGTCCCCTGCCCCGGGAGGGGACAGGGATGCTCCCAGACTCTCCGTGGCAGCACAGCCTCGCCCCAAAGGCTCTGGAGCTGTCCCCTGGGAGCTGCCCCGGCTTTTCCAGGCCCAGTCCCGGAGTTTCCCAGCCCTCCTGCCCTTAGGGAGCCCCATCCCAGCCCCTGCTCGGGGGTGTTAAAGGAATCCCAATGGCACAGGGAGCGTTCATGAATATTAACAGCCTCCAGTGCCTCGGTGTCCATCGTGTGGCTGCTCTGGAGGCTGCTGGAAATATATGGGCCAGAGAAAGGGCATTGATTCATTCCAGGATGAGGGGGTCGCCCTAATGTGCTCCAAACAGCTTTTAAATAATGACTGTGGAGGAATTAAGACCAGTTTAATCCGACTAAATAATACTCCTAATGATAAACCATTAAAATCAAGTTGACTTTTAGATTCTAGCAATTGTATCAGACAAGGTGATTACACTCACCATCAGTATTGATAATCATTAAAATAGATTAAACCACGGCCTGGGAAATGAGAGATGCAGGGTGACTCGGGCAGAAACGCCGCTTTGACTTTCCAGCAGGGCCCCTCCTGCTCCCTGGAGCTTCTGCTGCTCCCTGGGGGTTCAGGGACTGTTCTCCACCAGCCTCAGAATGAGCAACTCTTGAAGCAGTGCATTTTATCTCAAAATGTCTTGGGAGGGGGGATGCAGATGACAGGAAGGAAAGGATTGTGTGCTCTTGCCTTGGTCCACCTGCTCTGCCTGGAGCCCAACCCTTGTTCTCCCGTTTTCCAGGGTGGGAACACATCCAGAGGGAACGGCCCTCACTGGGAACTGAGCTTTGATTCCTTCAGCATCAGGAAGGAATTCTCCTGAGGTTTCTCCTCTCGCAGGAAGCTCTTGTGGATGTGGCCCAAAGTGACTCTGAGGAAGCTGAATGTGCAGAGCTGTCCCAAGCAGAGCCTCAGCTCTGAGCAGGACACGGCTGGACACGAGCCAGCCCTAAAGCCAGCAGCCCTAAAGCCACCAGCCCACGGGGCCAGAACCAGGTGGTCTTTAAGGTCCTTCCCAACCCAAACCATCCTGTGATCCTGTGACAACGGGAAGGACCAGAAGCAGCCAAGGCAGGGGGAGAGGAGGAACCGCCTTGTCAGAGCTGCTCTTGTCTTGCAGCACCTCTGCCCGGTGGATTGGCCACAATCCCAGAGCTTGATGATAAAAACCCCCTCCACATGAAGAGAGAAGGTGTTCTGTGAGTGGATGATGCAGAAGAGCCCTTGGGCATGCTGGTAAAGGAATTTCTCAGTGTTCCAAAAGGCTCCTTGGCAATGGAGCCTCCCCTGCAGTGCTCCCTGTGAGGGCTCATCCCTCTGAGGGCTCTGACCGAGCCTGGCGTGTTTGGGGTGATCCAGGGCAGCGTGGCTGCTGCTCTGCTCGGGGAATATTGATATGGAGCACTCACTTGTCTGTGCCTTCAATTGCAAAGGGCTTTTTAAAATTGATTACTGGTCTGGCTCAAGTTATTGGATGACCCTGTAAATACAGAGCGAGGATGGGCGTTTTATGATGTCTGACTTCCCTACAATATTTTTTTATTAAGTAAACGGTAATGGAAATATTGGGTTTTCATTCCTTGCTTGCTCCTTTTCCAACAATTGCCAGTAAATCAAAGTTGCAAAGAGCTGCTCCGTGCTGGCAGGGCTGACAGAGCCTGGTGGGCACTCATTTTGGAGATGATATCCCCTTATTTCTAGGCACTCAGCAGACTTCAGCGCTGATGTATTGACACTCCCAGCTTTCAGGTCAAGGAAATAGTGCAGGAAAGCATTTCCAGCAGAGAAATGCCCATATTTTAAAGTAAGGACTGCCAGTGGTAGCGACGCCAATTTGCTGAGGTACAAAAATGCCACGCTTAGAAAGCAAGGAAGTATTTCTTTCCTTCTTCTTCCAACATCATGCCTGGGTGTCTCCATATCCATCAGGCACTTTGGACAGCACAGAAACCCCTGTGAGCCTCTGGCCACCGGGCCAGGCTTGGGCTACCTGTCCCATCACACATCTAACACCCACAGCCAGGCAATTGGGGCGCTCCCCACCCTCCCAGGAAGGATCTGATCCAAATTCCCGTTCTTTTCAGTGATTTGTTTACAACCCGAGAGCAGCCGGCCCGGCTAAGCTCAGTTTCTTTGGGACTGGTGACTCCACCTGGGATTCCCCGGGATATTGGGAGACCCGGGATGCTGGGACTGGCCAGGACTGGCTGGGACATCCCTGCTGCTCTGCCGGAGGAGCTGCGAGCCCCCATCCCTCATCCCATCCCGCATCTCCCATCACATCCCACATCCCCCATCATGTCCTGCATCCCATCCCTCATCCCTCATCACATCCCGCATCCTTCATCCCATCCCGCATCCCCCATCATGTCCTGCATTCCCCATCGCATCCCGCATTCCCCATCATATCCTGCATCCCATCCTGCATCCCTCGTCCCACATCCATCACCCCATCCTGCATCTCCATCCCATCCCACATCCCGCATCCCAGATCCCTCATCCCATCCCTCATCCCTCATCCCATCCCTCATCGCTCATCCCCTCCCGCATCCCGGGTCCCATCGCGGCCGGAGCCGCTCCCAGCAGATGGAGCAGTTGCTGTTCCAGCGCTGCCGAGCCGTGAATCCCAAACTCTGCGGCTCCAGCCCGGACCCGCTGATGCTGCGGCTGCTCCCGGGTGTGGATCTGCCGCGGGGCTCCCGGAGCCACGAGAACCAAACCCGGCCCTGCTTTGCTCCGCTTGTTTCAGCAGCCCCTGCTTCCCGAGCACGTCCCAGCTCTGCCCGGGTTTTCCTGGCTGTGCCCGGTTTTGGCCGCTGCTGTTTCAGCAAACTCCTTTCACCCGGTTTGGCCAAAAGGGCGAAGAGGTGATCAAAGATCAGACAGCCTGAAACAGCGACCCGTGCTCCAGGTGGGACTGGGGTGTCTCTCCCGGGGGAGCAGAGGATGCCCACACTGGCACCCCATCCCTTGGTACAGATCTGGGGCTGGACCCTGTGGCTCTGCACAGATCCCTGGCAGGGACAGCAGGAGAGGGAGCGGCCTCGGGATGGGCCAGGGGAGGGAAAAGTTGGATATTGGGAGAATTCTTCTCAGAAAATGCTGCCCAGCCTGGCACAGGGCATTGGTGGAGTGCCCAAACCTGGAGGGGTTTATCAGCCCTGGGCATGTGGCACTTGGGGACATGGTCAGTGTGGCCTTGGCAGTGCTGGACTCGATGACCTCAGAGGGCTGTTCCAAACTGAACAATTCTCTGAGCCTGTTCCTTGACTCTCCTGCTGCTTTAAAAACAAATTGTTCCTAAGCCATCCTGCCCTTGCTGCACGTGGCCATGGAGGGTGATGTTAAACCCTGTGTGCCTGAACTTCTGTGACAACCATGAGAGGTAAAAGTTGAGATTTTTCTGTCTCAGCTGGAGGTGAACCCTGGGGTCCAGGTACCCCCAGAATTTGGAAGGCTCAGCCAGAGCTCCAGATGTTGCAGTTTGGAGCTGGCTCGGAGCTGGTGAAACACCAAGGTGTGATTTATTATTGCCTCATTCGTCTGCACATTGAAAATAAGATTGTGTTACATAATCAGATCTCATTTGTTATTTATTGCTTTCTCTCCCTGCACAGATGTGGATGTTTCTCCCTCTCTCCTGGTGCATAATCCCCGTGGTTTTCCTGCTGGGCTGTGGGAGGTGCTGTGGGATGGGTGGGGAGCCAGGGGCTGGAGGGACGGGATGGGTTCAAGTTTTTCCAAAGAAAACCAAGATCTTTTGCCTGTTGGTGCCTACAAAACTGCAGGAACTTCTGCAAACAGTGAGTTCAGGGGCCGTGGCTTGTCCTGAGAGGTGAAATGCTTGAATATCAAGCTGATACTGCTGCAAAAAATGCCCCAAAAAATGTTTGGTGACACCAGACCCCACCACAGCTTGTGCAGGTAACTGTGCTGCCTTTTCCAGGCAGGGCAGGCACAGTCACCCCCAGGCATGGGCATGACAATCCTGATCCAGGCGCTGCCCAAGTGCAATCCTTGCTGCTCAGTGCCACAAACACCTGCAGCACGAGCACTTTCCCTGCCCAGCAGCCTTCCAGAGCTCAGGGAGCGTTTGGAAAACACTCTCAGGGCATGGTGGGGCTTTGGGAATGTCCTGAGCAGGGCCAGGAGCTGGACTGGATGATCCCTGTGGGTCCCTCCCTGCTCAGGATGTTCTGTGGTTCTGGGACTCTTCTGTCCCACAGAGCATCCCACAGCGAGCTGAGCCCATCCACACCCCAGGTAAAATCCACATCCTGCTGAGAGAAAGGGATTTAGGATTTAGAAATGGTGTGAGGTGAAAGGGCTTGGGAGGGCTCTGCATTGCACCAGAATCTACAGGTGGCTGTGGGTGCCAGCCCTGCTGCTCACACAGAGCCCCCTGAACAGATCCTGCTCTCTAACCCAGATGGATCAGCCCTGGAGCATGTCCTTGCTCCCTGTCTCCCCCAGGCCCGCACCCATCAGTTCCATCTCCCAAACCACAACAGACAAATGATTTGAGTTGTGTTTTGGATCCCCACAGCAAATTCAACACGACCCCGGCGGTGCCGGCGCTGCAAGAACTTGCCCCGAGCACAAAGCTGAGACAGGTTTGATTTTAAACCTCTTTATCCAATATTCCAGCTCCTACTTAAAAGCAGGTGTATGATGGGGACGTAATAAATGTTGATCTTCTCGCTCCAGCTCTCTGCTAATGTGATTTTTGGTGCTGCATCATGTAGAAAATATGAATTCTTGTTTTCTTATGTAAAAGTGCTGTCACAAACCCCAGCAAGTTTTCTGTGTGATGAGACCTTTAAAAAGGGGGGGATTTTTGTTGTGCTGTAGTTACTGGGGTTTTCTGCAAAGGAGATGTTTAGGACACAGGACCAGCTCTGGCTGCCAGTGCTGGGAATGCCCTGGACCCTCATGGAATGCAGGGACAGCGATGGAAAACCTCCCCAGCTTCCTGGCACGGTTTGTCCTGCCTTGCTTTGTGCTTCCCTCAGGTTTTTCACTTGGGACCAGCCTGTGTCCCCTCCCTGCCTGTCCCTCGCTGCCCTCACACAGAAGGACTTTTCCTGCCAGCCCAGCATCGCTTGTCTGAACTCCCTGCTGTCCCTAAGGGGACCTGGTGGCAGCAAGGGGCACAGGGACATTTCCTCTCCATGCAGAACTTCCCTCAGCAGTGCTGTCCTGGCCCTGGCTGCTGCACAGCACGAGAGTTTCTCACTGACTGCCCCAAAGGTGAAGTTGTTGGTGAATGCTTGATCACTCCTCTGCAGCCCAAATTAATTAAACCACACCGGATCTGTTGTGTGGAATAAATGGGAATCATTTTATGTGGTGGAGTGATTACAATGTGTGCTCTTCCAGGGCAAATATGGGAAAACAGGGTCCCTTGCTGGCTGGGGAGGGTGCTCCCCTGCTTTTCCATACATCCCTGAGCTAAGGGGGAGTGCAGAGTAACGCAGGGTGACTTAATACCCAACATGACAGACGGATAATCCACACCCATGTAAAACGCTGTAAGCACCAGCTGCACGTGACCAGCCTTTATCCAAAACATGTGTGGATCTGCAGCATTCCCTGCACTGCATTCCCTGAACTGCTTTCCCTGCATTGCATTCACTGTGCTGCATTCCCTGCACTGCATTCCCTCCATTGCATTCCCTGCACTGCATTCCCTGCACAGCTTTCCCTGCCTGCACTACTTTCCCTGTGCTGCATTCCCTTCATTGCACTCCTACCTGTCTCCTTCCAACCCCTTGGAGGTACAACTCCAGACCTCCAAGTATTCCAGAAGAAATTACATTACTGACAGCCCACTCAGGAGCAGTGCAAGTATGCATTTCCTGAATTAAATAAAATAAAACCCAGAATAAAAAAACAAAACCCAGAATAGAATAAAACCCAGAATAAATTTCTGGTTTTTTAACTGAAAATGGGGATATGGAGCCACCAGCAGGAGAACAAAGGTGACAGAGCTGTCGGAACTGAGCTTTGTCTTCAGAACCATCACTAAATCATCAGATGTTGCTGAGAGAGGAGCACCAGCCCAAACTCCTGATAAATCCTTTCAGATAATAAGGTCACAGTCAATAGTACATGGAAGAGGAGGAGAATTGGAAATTCCTTTGGAAAAGATCCAGCTGCTCTCAGAATTCTCCTGCAGGATGTTTGGAGCACTGGGGAGCAGCTCTGGGAGTGTGGGGGAGGCTGTGCCCAATGGTGTGCCCAGGAGCCCAGACTGTGCATGATGGAAGGAAAAACTGTTCAATCCTCTAGAAAGCACCAAAAAAAAAAATAAATTTTGGGTCTTTAATACATTAAATTTCTAATTTCTAGGAGAATGGTTGCTTCTCTCCGTGCTGGTGGTGCTCCCTCAGTCCTCACACCTCCAGGAGTTTGGGGTCCCTGGATTCTGGTCAGGGTGAAAGGAGCAATATATTTTGGAATAGGGATTATTTGGATAATTATATTGATAATTTTGGGGTTTGCAAAATTCCTCAGCTCCTGATCCCTCCCACTGTATTTGCTTTCCAAGAGAGAAAATGGGGTTTGCATTTCCCAGCCACGCCAAACCTGGGCTCCTGATGCTCCACACAAATCCTGTCCCAGCTGAGCTCTCTGCTGCTGCCCTGAGGGAAAACGGGAATCTGAAGGAAGTGTGGGGAATGGGAATCAAACAGAGTACAAAGAAATGAAGAGCCCAATTTGGGGAGGGATGAGGAGCACTCCTGCACACAATCCCCCCCTCCTGTGCTGCCTGTGTTCACAGATTCTTGTTTTGACTCATCCTGCAGCTCCAGCTGTGGCAGCAGCTTCTAGGAGAGCGGCTCAAATACAAATTTGATGTTCAAGTGGAGGAATCAACAGAATTATTCAAGTGGTGCAGAAACAGCCTCAGAAAAGAGTGTGTGCAGCATCTCAGCTATTAATGTATTATTCCCTAACAGCACTCCTTGCTCATTGAAAGAGCAGAAAGGCCTGATTTGGAATGCTCCAGTTTATATAAGAATATTAAACATGCCAAAGCTTTTCCAAATAATAGTTTTATTAGTCCTGCTGGGATCACACAGGGATCCAGTCCTGCTCTGTGCAGCACCCGGGGCACCTCTACCCATAGGGTGACATCACACCTGGAAGGGCCACTCGGTGCTTCATTTGCATAAGAAATTCATTAACAAGTAATTAAATGGCAGGAGTGAGGGCCCCTGGATGGGCAGGGTTTGGTGGAGGAGCCAAGGAGCTTCTCCTGGTAACCCTGGCCCTGTTTGGTGTTTTTGTAAAACCATCTCTGGACGCACCAGAGCCAGGGTTTGTGGTTCTTATCAGTGCTGTTATCAGTGCCCAGGGTTTGGACAGCACAAACCAAGGTGGGGCAGGGGGGAGCTCTGGACACGGCCTTGGGATGATTCCTGTTCTGGTGTGATTCCCCACACCCAGAGAGAAATCCCCAAGAGTTTGGTTTCTGTTCTGCTGTGATTCCAGAGGCAAATCCCCAGGAGTTTGGTTTCTGTTCTGCTGTGATTCCAGAGGTAAATCCCCAGGAATTTGATTTCAGTTCTGGTGTGATTCCAGAGGCAAATCCCCAGGAGTCTGGTTTCTGTTCTGCTGTGATTCCAGAGGCAAATCCCCAGGAATTTGATTTCAGTTCTGGTGTGATTCCAGAGATAAATCCCCAGGAGTTTGGTTTCTGTTCTAGTGTGATTCCAGAGATAAATCCCCAGGAGTTTGGTTTCTGTTCTGGTGTGATTCCAGAGGTAAATCCCCAGGAATTTGATTTCTGTTCTGGTGTGATTCCAGAGGCAAATCCCCAGGAGTTTGGTTTCTGTTCTGGTGTGATTCCAGAGGTAATCCCCAGGAGTTTGGTTTCTGTTCTGGTGTGATTCCCCACACCCAAAGGTAAATCCCCAGGAGTGTGTGGCTGTGTGGGGCACCCAGCTTTACTGGAGAGTGCCTTTCCACCCCAGCTGGCTGCAGAACACAATTCCATCCCTGACCCAGCTGGACAGGGGCAGTGAGGGCACCCTGAGTGGCACCAGCACGGTGCTGGAGCAGCATTCCCATTCCAGGAGCAAAGCCCACCGGAGCTGCCCAGCGCTCCCCGGGCCCTGCACAGGGGCAGCTGGAGCGGGGCACTGCTCTGGGGGAATTCACCTTTTACCAGCGTGGTGCCCTGGCCACCGGGGCTGCCACGTCCCCCGTGTCCCCCGGCTGGTGTCACACCCAGCCCTCGGCTCCGGGGCTGCCTCTGGAGCTGCTGTTTGCAGCTACTCAGTATTCAGTGGCACCACTTACCTAATGCACACGGATTTAATTCATTTCTGATTGATCCCATAATTACAAAATTTGTTTAAAGCTGTTATATTATCTCCTTATTTGACACAATATGGCACAATTTTGTTATAGTATTGAAAACCAAATAAGACAACTGCAGCTGGTAGCATTTCAAAGAGCCATTCCCTTTAAGATGAAATCAATCCCGTTTCAAGTTTATTCCCTTGCTTTAGGATCGAGGCTCTAGGGGTGTATTTTGCTGAAAAATGTCTTTTTGATTTTTCAGAAATTCTTTAGATTAATATGCAGCTGTCATTGCAAGGCAAATCCAGCCCGGCTTTCATGTGCTCCTCTCTCCCCGGGCTGTGGCGAGCGCCCGGCCCTGCCGGAGCCAGCGCGGGGCTGGTGGCAGCGTGGGCACGGACAGCGGGCACGGACACCGGGCACGGACACCGGGCACCGACACCGGGCACCGACACCGGGCACCGAGCCTCGCCCCTCGGCCCCGCCCCGTTAAACCGGGCTTAAAGCACACGCCCGTGACAATACCGAGAGTGCGGGTCCTTTGTGCGGCCCCTGGAGTGTCCTTTGAAAAGTTGTTTAACTTGCAGATCATGTCGGCAAAACTTTCCAGGGGGATGCTTTGGAGTAAATAGACGCTGAAGGGCCTGAGTGAAGTTTAAATATTTATATCAATATTTGGCTTATTCTTTCAGCAGCATCGATCAGAGAATCACAGAAGGGTTTGGGTTGGGAGGGACATTAAAGCTCATCCAATGTCCCATGGGCAGGGACAGCTCCCGCTGTCCCAGGTGCTCCCAGCCCCATCCAGCCTGGCCTTGGGCACTGCCAGGGATCCAGGGGCAGCCACAGCTGCTCTGGGCACCTGTGCCAGGGCCTGCCCACCCTCCCAGCCAGGAATTCCCTCCCAACATCCCATCCATCCCTGCCCTCTGTCCATGTGCAGCCATTCCCATTTCTCATGGATGTGCCCTACAGAGACTCCACCTCAGCCACGGCTCATCCCTGGCGTTCGGGAAGGAATTTTCCCGTTTTCTCCCTGTATTCCATCCCTGCGGAGGCCCCCGGGCTGCTGAGGACGGGGATCATCTCAGCCCAGCAGCTCCTGCCCAGGATTTGCCCGGGTGGGCAGAGGAGACCCTGGGGGCTGCTGGAGCTCCTGCCGTGCAGAAAACACTGCCACAGCTTTCGAGACGGCGTCGGGAAAAAGGGAAGAAGTTCTCTTTTTATTCCTTTCCTTACTGAGTGGGAAGAAAGAAGGGAAATGGTTATTTGAGTGCCCCTGTGGCGTCCCGAGCCGGCCCAGCACCGCTCCTTCCCCTGCCGGAGCAGCCGGGCAGGTGAGAGCGGGGATGGAGCGCTCCGGGAAGGGCAGCGGCGCCGGTCTGGGCGTTCCTGCAGGCTTTAAACAGCTCGTCTCAGAGCGGGGACAGGGATCCGTCTCTTTTCTTGCAGCTCGCTTCACACAGAGCCCCGCTGTCCCCTGACATCTTCAAAGGCGGCGCTGGCAGCGCGGTTGAAAGCGGCCGTGCGGGAGGCGCGCTCCTGCGGGGAGATGGAATGCGGGAGATGCGCTCCCCTCCTCCGAGCCCGGGCCGAGTCTTCCCCAGCCCCATCGAACCTTCCCGAGCACGATTCCTCGGCTTCCCGGCCCCCCAAACCCGGCCTGGGCCTCTGCAGGGGCTGGGGGGGCTCCCCGGGCCCCCTCACACACCCAGATGGGCATCGGCCACCCGGGTGTTGGGGTGCTGCCGGTGCTGGGGAGCTGGGGCCACTGGGAGCACTGGGGTTATGGGGGTGCTGGGGGTATTAGGATGCTGAGGGCACTGGGGGCACTGGGATTCTGAGGATGCTGGGGGTGCTGGAGATACTGGAACTACCAGGATTGTGGAGGTGCTGAGGACACTGGGAGCACTGCGGTGCTGAGGGCACTGGAGGGTGCTGGGGGTGCTGAGGGTTCTGGGGGTGCTGGAGATACTGGGAGTACTGGGATTCTGGAGTTGCTGAGAGCACTGGGAGCACTGAGGTGCTGAGGGCACTGGAGGGTGCTGGGGTGCTGAGGGTTCTGGGGGTGCTGGAGGTACTGGGGGCACTGGGGTTCTGAGGGTTCTGGGGATTCTGAAGGTTCTGGGGGGATCTGGGAGTGCTGAGGTTGTTGGGCATTCTGAGAGTTCTGGGGGATCTAAGGGCTCTGAGGGTTTTAGGGGATCTGAGGGATTTGAGGGTTTTAGGGGATCTGGGGCTTCTGAGGTTTCTGGGGGATCTGGAGGTGCTGGGGGATCTGGAGGTTCTGGGGGATCTGATGGGTTTGGGGATTCTGGGGGTGCTGGGGGATCTGATGGGTTTGGGGATTCTGAGGGTTCTGGAGGATCTGGTGGTTTTGGGGGTTCTGGGGTGCTGGTGCGCACAGCTCGGGCCGCACCGCTCCCTCAGCCCTGCCAGCCTGGTCCCTGCTCACCCTCCGCCCGTGTCACCTCCCGGCTGTCCCACCCGGCCGAGGGCTCTCGGGGGCCGGGTCTGGCCCTCCCAGCCTGGCCAGGACCCTCCGGAGCCCGGGGCCGGCCCGGCTGCTGCTGCTCACGGCAGCGATGCAAATGATCGGCTCTGGAGCGTGTTGGATAAATACAATGTTTGTTCTTCCTAATGGATTTCAGCAAGATATGGTAAATATTAACTCCCAGGTGGGGCAAATGCATAATTCATCGGCAGGCTCGCTCTGATGAAGGCGCGGCAGCCCTGGCTGCGGCAGAGTTAATTCTCCTCCCAGAAGCCGGGCTGGGGTTGGTGCTGGGAGCAGCACCGATAACCCAGGGCTGGTTCTGCTCTCTCTGGGCAGGCTCACACAGCAGAGAGGGCTTTGCTGCGCAGCTGGGCGTGCACAAGGAGCTGGGGACCCAGCCCGGACAGCTGACCCCAGCTGAACCCAGGGGTTTCGTTTGATCCCTCCCCAAATCCCTCCAAGAGTGACTGAAAACCTCAGTGAGGTGATGCAGGTGGTTGAGCTGGGGACAGCTCTGACATCATTTCTGGGGGAGAAGACCGGGTTTAGTCATTAATTATCCCTCTCTCAGTCATTAATGATCCCTCTCTCCTGTGTCCACACTCTCCTCTCTGTGTCAGCCCACACATCCCTGTGCAATCCCCACGGCACCCAAATCACTCCACGCTGCTCCATCCATCTCCCCAAATCCCAATTTTTGGTAGGTGTGTGCCGAGGAAAGGGTTAACAGCTGAAACCCTCCTGCATCGATCCTTGGCCATGTCATTTAACCCAATTAATTCCGGCGCAGTAAATAGGATTTAAATTTCTGCTGAAGTGATTTGTTAAGTCAGGAGATAAATACAGGCCCTCACCTCCTTCCCGTTAATTAGATGTCAGTTCATAAACGCAGGAATGTGATGCCACGGCGAAAATTGCCCCCAGAAATGATTAGAGCCTCCCTTAAACTGGTGGAGGAAATCTGTTTTTACAGACTATTGGCCCTTCCACTTTTTCCTGGGCATAAATTAACCCCTGCACACCCCTCGGTGGCTCTGGTGGCAGCGCTGGGTGACACCGTCACCCTTTGGAGCTGCTCCCTCACCTTGCAGTTGGATTTAAGCCCAAGCCTAAGAAGTCAAGGCTGGTGCGCTGACTTGCCCAGGTTTTCTCCTTGTTTGAAGCTGCCTTTGCCCGGTGTGGTGACAGCCCCACCAAAAGCCATCTCCCGAAATGAAAGCAGTGACATTCAGCGATGCGATTGCAGACCTGGCTAAGTCAGATGTTAAACACCTTAGGGGTATAATCTCCTTTTAATGTGAGCACAACTCCCATTAACATTAATAGGGGGTTGTGTGGCGGCTTCAAAAGGAGAATATGCACCTAAAAGTGCAAATTAGCACTTACAAACTCTATTGATAAATTATTAAAGCGGATCATTAAAGCATAGCCACGCCTCCAGATCATTAGAGCGAGTCCAAAACATCACGGGGGCATGCGCAGTGCTCCCTCATTAAAACAGCTCCTAAAATGCCATTTAGGCCCCAAAATGAATCCAGAGTAAATATTGGTTCATCAGCCGCAGCTTCGTGCAGAATTTGGAGCTTTAAGAGCTTGAACTTCTCTTCTTTAAATGCAAATGAGCAGCAGGCAGTGCTTTAATGCAGGTCCCCGCTCAGAAATCCGTGTTTAAAAGGTAAATTGAAGCCCAAAGCCCCAAGCTCGGGGCCAGGCTGTCACCAGAGCTCTTTGTTGTTGTTTATGTGGTGACAAAGCTGCACCCTGTCCCCAGGGGGCTCAGGGCCCGATTCCCAGCTCTGGACAGCTCATTTTCCTCCTGTGCTGGCGCCGTGGGTGACACCAGAGGCTTTGAGGGGACTCTGGAATCGTCCTTGCTGTCCACTCCTGCTTTCCCTCGTCCCCAGGTCAAGCCCCCATGGCTGCAGCAGCTCATGCCCACCCTGGGCTTGTCCAGCCCCATGGATGTGCCTCGCTGGGCAGGCTGGGGCTGGTTATTCCTCCCCGTGGTGACCCCGAGCAGATCCCTCCAGGCTGGCTCATTATGGGAATACAATCGCCCTAAAATCCATTAAAGGGGTTCAGCAGGACGTGGTCATCCTGTGAGGTGTTTACTCAATGATGATATTCAGGTTTCACTGAAATGGTATTTCTTCAACTGCAATATTCAGGTTGCCGTGGTTTGTAGCATCCCAGTGACCAACACTCCTAATTTATAGGGTATTGCCTTCTCCCTTCCAGGGAAATTTTTTTAATTTAAAAAAAATGGGTTATAATGTTATAACCACTATCCTAAACACAAATCCCAAACTCCAAACCCATTCCCAGGGCCATTAACCAAATTCTTTTTGAAAATAAGATTATTTCTATTAATGTAGCAGCAAAAGGAGCAGGAGTCAAGAAAGCAGCTCCTCAGTGCTGATCCTGAGTTTGGGATCATGCCAGTTCTTTCTGCTGTTGAGAATTTTGCAACAGGTGAATGTGAAGCTAAATAAATTGTATTTAGTTATTTATCTATATTTATTTATTTTAATAAATAAATAAATAAATAAATAAATAAATAAAGTTTCTGGAGATAAATAAAGACACAAATTCAGCTGGGGAGGTTAAAACAGAACAAGAACAAGGTCTTGGCGCACCATCAGCCAGAGCTGGGTGCTGGCTGTATTTCCCAGGAAAATGGAAAATGTGGATTTTGGGGCTGGGTTAGAGCAGGTTCAGCTCTGGGCTGGAGGCTCCGGGTGCAGCATCTGCCCAGGCACGTCTCCAGCAGCCCCCGGTGTCACCAGAGCCACCGGTGCCCCCAGCAACACCCCCCGAGGAGCCCAGCCGGGCTCAGCCCCATTAAACGAGTTTTAATTATTCCGCACATTGCACTGAAAACACTCGCTCCTTTTTAAAAATAATTCTCCTCAGAAAACACGTTTTATCTCTCTAATAAGAAACCATTAATTAGGAGATGTTGACCCGACGAGCTGTGATAGTTTGGTGGCTGATGAACACTGCCTTTAATCAGACCTTTTACAAGCTGGTGGATGTTAACTTGTGGCTGTTAATTATTCACACCTTCAAGTATTCCGATGGTCGGAATATTTCATGAATGCCCTTCTTTTTATTTAACAGCGACGATGGATTTTATGAGCCAGGAATCGCACTTATTAATTTACAGTCGTTTTGCACTTCCATGCCAGTCGTTTGGCATTAACTCTCTGTTTAAAAATAATAAATGACCCCTGACTCTCTATTGTCTGCCCTAATTAGCATATTGTCTTTTAAAGAGGAAAGCGTGTTTTCTCTTCATTAACAGTAATATTACCTCGGCAGACAATCAGTAGGTCCGTGATCTAGAAGCTGCCGTGGACGCCAAATTACCTCCTCTACCAGGACAAAATCAATTAACACCACTAGGGATGTCATTATTGTCACATTATGTCACCGGATATACTCCAGGGTAAATAAATGATTTGTGGAATTTTTAATGCCGGAAAGCCGCGGCTGAGCCACCCGGGTGGTGGGACCGGGGGCTGCGGGCACTGCCCGGCGCTGCCCTGCCCTCCCTGGGGGACAGAGCTGGGCAGTCCCGGGGGAAAGGGCTGGGCCGGGCCGGGCTGGGTTGGGCTGGGCAGTCCCGGGGGAAAGGGCTGGGCTGGGCTGGGCTGGATTGGGCTGGGCAATCCCGGGGGAAAGGGTTGGGCCGGGCCGGGCTGGGGACCCCAAATCCCCCGGTCCCCCGCACCGGGACAGCGCCGAGCTCCGGCGGGGAGAGCCGTGCAGAGCTGGGACAGGGAGGGCTCAGCGAGGGCACAGAGCGAATTACAAACAATTTTATTGCCAGGACCGCCCGCGTTTGCCGCTCCCACACGAACCGCCCGGCTGCTCCTCGGCCGCGCTGCCGCAGAGGTGCCGGCGCTAAAAGTGTCCCCAAGTTGTGCTCTTGCCCTGCGTCGGGGGGTGTTTAATTAAGTCTGCTCTGTCTGACACGATCTGATGTCATTGTACAAGGAGATGTTCTTTGTTAGCGGCGCGCTTAGTTTCGGGCTCCTCTGTGTATTTGAAACCATGGTAACAGAAGAGTAAGCTAAAGCCAATGAGATAATGAGATATTCTCATTGTAATTGTGTTTCACGAGGGCACACGCTCCCATGGGTGGGATCCGACTGTCTTACAACTGCGAACAGAATTTAAGGGACAGGAATAAATTAGCGCGGCCGCGTTTGCCACAACAGCCGTGTAAACACTCCCGACGCGGCGCTGCCGCTGTCCCGGCGCCTTCCAGCGCGTCCTGCGCGGCTGCGGCGCGGGGAAAACGCTGCCAAATGGGGAGCGCCGCGCTCAAACCCCTCAGAACTTCAAGGAAGTTGGGGTTTGAAAGGCATTAACGAGAGGCGAGGTGCTGGTTTGCATGATAATTGCGGTGGGCGCTGGAGAGGAGGCGATGGAGGCAGGGGAAGGGGGACCGGGCTGGAGCTGCAGCGGCCTCGGGTTTTTGGGGAGATTATGGAAAATCCCATGGGGAACGCAGCCCAAGGGCCCGTGGGGTTCGTCCTCCTGCTCCCCTGGAAGTGAAATCCAGAAGTTCAGCCGTGATTTAAATGATAAAACTTTCTGGAGGCCCTGAGGAAGGGAGGAGTTTGTGTTCTCCCATTGTAGAGGGAGAGAAGCTCAAAGCGAGGGGTTGGGTTTGGAGAGCCCTGGGTGAGGTTTTCATTCTGCTCCCAGAGAGGGACACGGGGGCCACACCGTGGGCAGCACTTCACACACGAGATGGACTCGGAGCACCACAAAGCAAACTAGGAAATGTGATTTGGGGAGTGGAAACAGGATCAGATCTGCTTCATGCCCTAATTGTCTTCATCCTATAATTGTCTTCATCCTGTGTAATTCCCAGCAAATGTACAATTATTGCTCTTTTCCCCAGAACATCTCAGTGCAGGCAGGGCCATTTGGGGTGGAGCGTGAGCTCAGGAAATATGGGATGGTCTTCTGAGAAAAGGCACAAAACGTCTGGGAAAATCCTTTTTTCCTGGAGCAGGAATAGCGAGCAGGAAATAGCGAGGAATAGCAGAGCCCGGAGCTGCTCCACCACCCGGGCAGGCTCAGGCAGGGGAGCAGCCACAACTTGCTCCACATTAGGCAGGGCTGATTTTTATTAATGTAATTATTACTGTTGCTCAAAGAGCACATTTCTGATGTGGGGACAGCTGACAAGATATCTGTTGTCAGCTGCAGGGAGAGACCATTGGGAGATTTTAATTGGGAGCAGGCTCCCCCAGCACATTGTGCATCTTCCCCAGAGCGGGGCTGGAGCCACACGGCAACCACCCCATCCAATCTCCTTCTGAAACATCCAACCACCTCCTGAACCATCCAACCTCCCTCTGAACCATCTGAGATCCTCCCAAACCATCCAAGCTCCTCCCCAACCATCCAATCTCCTTCTGAACCATCCAACCTCCTTCCCAACCATCCAACCTCCTCCCTAGCCATCTGAGATCCTCCCCAACCATCCAACCTCCTCCCCAACTATCCCACCTTCTCTCCACACCATCCAACCTCCTTCCCACACCACAGAGATTTGGGGTTTGCCTCATACACCCCAAAAATCAGTGCCTGTATTTATTTGGTGCAAAACAATACCATGAAGTGCCATATTTTACATGGGTGTCACTTCTGGGGGTATTTCCAGAAGTGACACCCATGTATTAAAGCTGCCAGCAAATCGTCACCACAAGGGAGATAGTCAGATATAAAACTCCCCTTTAACTGGCTGACTCCTCCCTGGCACAGAGTCCAAAGGAGAGGTTTGTTTACACTCTTAAAAGAAGATTATTTTCAGTGCTGCAGTGCCTGGGCACACTGACCCAGAGCCTGGGGACTATGTGGGATAAATGGTGCTTCAGCTGCAAAGCTGATGCAGGAGGATCCTCCAGCACCCAGGTGTGGGGTTGGGTTGGTCAGTGCCACCCTCTGAGCTGCCCACATCCATCACCACCAAAAGGTCCATGGCCTCCCACATAGGCAGATGCACCAGGAAGGAAGAATATTTTAGAAATTGTCCCAAAAGAATCTGCCCAGACTCTCACGCAACCCCATCTCCTTCTCCCCGACGTGCCCATGCACAGAGCAAGTTGCCAAGAGCCTTCTCTCAGAATTTACCACAGAAGAGCTGTCTGACAGCCTTGTACAGGAAATCAGAGCTCTGTCGTGGCTTTTTGAAATTTCAGCAATATACACAAATCAAGTGCATTTATTAAATCAATGTATAATCATTTTTACAAGGAAGTGTAATATAAAAACAGACATAAAAGATTTCGAAAGTAATGCTACACATTTCTTTTGGACAAATGTTATTTCAGGGATTTATGATAATTCCTTTTCTGAAAGAAAAACGAAGCTAATTGAAACAAACTTTGTAGTTTCTATTAATGCCATTGGAATACAGTATGTGCTGCCAGTTACAAAGTGACATTGAAAGCTGATGCTGTTCTCAACAACACCACGATTTCTCAGTTTTATGTACTTTTTAATTTCCTCTGTGGAAAATCTGTTCTTCATAAAAGGGCTGCTGAAGAAAATGTGGAAAAAGTTGATTCATTCCATATTTACATTCTTGCAAGTACCTGGAAATGAACCAATTACCAACGGGAGCCAAAAGAGAAGTTAGGAAAGTCATTTAGAAAACTCATCTTCTGACAGGCCTCAGAAGTGCCCTGGGAAAGTCCTGCTCCGATTGCAAACCCCTTCCAGTACAGGAGGATTGGGATCTTTGGCCCTGGTCCTTGTCCCACTCTGAGCTCCAGACCCTCTGGAGCTTGGGGACAGCTCTGGAAAGGGGCCTGGACTCCTGTCCCAAACTTCAATTCCCACTTGGACTGGGACCCCAACAGGATCTCAAACCAAAACAGGAACATGAACTCAAAGCCAAGGCCACAACCAAACCCAAAACCAAACCAAACCAAACCTGAACCTAAATGCAACCCAACCCTGATGTGAACCCAACCAAAACCCAAATCCCAACCCAAAACCAAGACTAAAGTGGGGCCTAACCAAAACACAAACCTGAGCCCAAGTAAATCCCACACCCAAACCTAAATCTCAGCCCAACCCAAACTAAAACCCGACCCTAAGCCAACCTCCAGCCAAATCCAAACCAAAAATAATTAAACTCCTCCACAAACCCAGACTCCAAACCAAACTTGAACTTTAACCCAACCCAAATCTAGTCTCAAATCCCAGCAGCCTCTCAGCCCAGCACATCAGGGCAGGGCTGCTGTGGTTGCAGGAGAATGCTCTTCCTATTAAACCCTCAGAACTTCTCCTAGTTAAATTAAAAAAATAAAAAAAAAGGAAAACCAAAATTCCCCAAAAGATTAAGAAGAAGGGGGATTACTTGTACTTTTGTACTTTTGCCAGTCCCACCCTGAAGCCGCCATGAGAGCAGAGCTGCCTTACCCAGCCCCAGACGTGGCTGCTGCCAGCCCCAGCCTGAGCCATTCCCGTTTTCCCCTCAGAGTTTCAGCTGATGTGCCCTGCTAAAAAAGCCCCCCAGCTCAGGAGGAGCTGTTTGGAGCCTCTGTGCTCCCCATTGGTGACTCAGCTGTGCAGGAGCTGAGTTTTTCCCTAGGCCTGGCTTTAATAAAGCCTTGCTGCCCTGAGGTGCTGCTTGGGGCTCGTGCGGCTTTCAGCGGCACTAGGCCCGGACAAGGCTTTATTAAATTCTGCCAGAGGAGGAAAAGGAAAAAGTTGAGTTTCCTGCACTAATATTTTTTATTCTCCTTTTTTTATCCCACTCACCAGTCTGGTGGCTTTCACACTTGTATTGTGAGTCCATTTCCAGCAGGGTTTGATGGTTCCTTGTTACCGGGAAAAGCCAGGCCTGCAGGCCCTGGAGAAAGGAAGAAGCCTTGTCCTTGTCCCACCTTGTGCTCCACAAACTGGAACACAACCTCTGTGAGGGTGGATACAATGAGGTGGAGAGTTTTGTCTCTCTGAGGTTGTCACACCCCATCCCTGCAATCCCTGTTTGGGTTTATTTTGGCAAGGAAATAAACTCGGGATCAGGGATCTGCCCCAGCACCCGGCAGCCCTGCTCTGCCGAAGGGTGCAAAGAGGATGAACCTCCCTCCTTGCAGGCGTGGAGAAACTCAGGGAGAAACTTCCCACATTCAGGAGAACTGGGAAAGAAAATGTTTGTTTTCTTGAAGAGGGAGAGAAAACCATTCCCCAGTCCTGCCCTGGCCATGAAGCCAGCATTGAAGGGGGCTTGTCTGAGCCCACACTCCTGGCTCATGGCTGTGCAAACCCTGGCTCAGAACGCCCTGAGCCCGAGGATCCCAAAATTCTCATGCAAAGGCAGCACTGTGTGGGCAGGATTGACCCACTGATCCCAATCCCCAGTGGCCACGCCACGGCCACTGCGCAATAAACACGGCTTGGAGCAGATATACCAGCATTGATCTGATACTAATAATCCTTTGCACTTCCACAGGGCTCCTAGGGAGTCTCCAGGGTTCCTAGGATAGTTCTTCTTACCCAGAGCCCTGAAACAGCAACTGGCTCTGGTGTTCCCCTTGGATTTGTGGGAGCATCGGAGCCATCAGACTTTTATAGGAGCAAAAATTAAAATTGCTTGATATGCAACAGGTTTCTCAGGCTCCCTGGCCCTAATCCTGTTTGTAAACCCAGCCTTTCATGTTCCTCCCAGCAAGCAGTGAGCAGGGAAGTTGGTTTGTGGCCTCCAAATTAAATTAGGATTGATTTTATTTTGTTTTTTTTTTTTCCTACAGGCAGACTGAAGAAATATCTCCAGTTAAAATTGCTTTAAGTCCATTTTAAAGTATGCACTTTCATACTGAATTTAGCACACAGGCCATTAGTCTTGTTATTTTAAATTAACTAGAAAATCAATTGGAAAAAGTAATTTCCATGCACAGCTGCAGGAAACTGTGGGAGCACCAACATCTGCTGCAATGGGACATCTGAACATCTTAAATATTAAAGGGTAAATGAACCACTGAATGTGGACACTTTAAACTCAGCTGAAATACACCACCATGGCATTCATTAACTGCATCTGTTTGGATGTGTCAGTGTTAGGTTAATTGTTGGACTTGATGGTCTTAAAGGCCTTTCCCAATATTAATGATCCTGTGATTCTATATTTTATATAGGATATATATAATTTTGTTCATATTTTTCCTCTTGTTGTTGTTCTTCTCTTTCTCTTCCCTCTTCTTCGTACCAGTTTTTTTTAATTTCCAGTCTTCCTTCCCCTCTCTTCCTGTCCATTTCCCTCCCCCAGATTCTGAGCACAGAACATTTCTGTGCCTTTTTGGAGCTGTTCCTGCCTGATCTTTTCCGAGTTTCCAGGAGACTGGGCCCAGGTAGTTCATGGGGCCCTTTGCTGTTAGGACTGGCAGAAGAAATGCTGTAATATCTTTGCAAAATTTAATGAAAGGAGAAAAACAAACTCTTAACTGCGCAAGAGGAGTCAGATGTGCAGCTTCTCCAATAGGAATGGTTCTGTTTTCCCCTTGGATTTTCCATCCCAAGAAGGGTTGAGGTTGTACATGGGATTTACGTGCTGGCTTTTGTTTCGGTGTTGATTTATTTATGCTGAGGCTATGAACTGAGTGACTGCAAAGTGCCTGCTGAATGCCATTCGGATAAATCACTGCTGGTATTTATTGTATTCCTTGCTGGACCGGTGTTGCACACACTGATATAAAAAAAATGGACGGGAAATCAATGTGGCTCAGTGTAAAATATCTTGACTATAAAGATTTTTCAGATCTATCAAACATCCAGTGTGTTTGCTGGGTCTGGAGGCCGTTCCCTTGACATGAGGATTGTACTAATTGTCCAAGTATTTGATTTAATTTGCCGTGGGAGCCAGGAAGGAGCACACAGCTCCTTCATCAGGGATTTCACTGGGTTTGGGGCAGGAAAATGCTCTGTACATAGACAGCCATGGGATAGAATCCCTTCCATGAATTTGAGCCCAACCCAAAGCCCCCAAGCCTGTTTTCCCTTCCTTCCCCCATGCTCCCTGGTGTAGGGATGCTGCAGGACTTCACCACGAACCAGAACAGCACAAACTCTGCCCATAGACACTCCACAGCTTTGTTCTTGGGTTAGGGATGTCCTTCGGCCTGCAGAGCTCTGTTTCCTGCTGGGATTGCACAGCCAGCAGGGTCCCCTGAGCACAAATTGTCCATAGACACTCCACAGATTAGTTCTTGGGTCAGGGATGTCTTTCAGCCTGGAGAGCTCTGTTTGTTTCCTGGTGGGATCACACAGCCAGTGGGGTCCCCTGAGCTCAAGATGCCTCGTCCTCCACCATGAGGTCTCTTGAAGAGGATTCTCAGCTGACCAGAGCTTGCCACAGCTGCACACAAACGGTTTCACAGTGATGGAGAGCAGGACTGGATGGGACATTGGGAGGAAATTCTTCCCTGGGAGGGTGGGCAGGCCCTGGCACAGCTGGGGCTGCCCCTGGATCCCTGGCAGTGCCCAAGGCCAGGTTGGACATTGGGATTTGGAGCAGCCTGGGACAGTGGGAGGTGTCCCTGCCATGGCAAGGGTGGCACTGGGTGGGATTTAAGGTCTCCCACCCAATTCTGGGACCAGAGATGCACTCAGTGAGGCTCGGGGTGCATCTGGGGTGCTTGTGTGTGCAGACAGCTTTCAGGGAGCCGTGAGGGGGCTGAGATGCTGCTTTCCCTGCACATCCCCTGTTCCAGAGAAGCCCCTCATCCCAGCACCGTGTGTCCCGTGTCACCGCACACCGCGGCACCGCGGCCTCGTTAGCGGGGGGTTAATTGGGAAAGCGGGAAGCGTGTCCCCCTCGGAGCAGCACCTCTCCTGTTTGGATAGAAAGGAGCAGAACAATTCCAGTATTTCAAACATCACTCAGGCCCCGCCGCTCTAATCGCCGCCGGCCCAACCTGCCTTGGGTCACTAATGCATTCAAACACCGCTAATGACACCGGGGGATGACAAGATAAGGACGGGCTGCGGATGAATGCCTGCACAAAGGCAACGTGGCAGAAGTAATTAGAGCCTCACGTGGGCCCAGACGCCGAATTTCGTGTAGAGCTGAACCCCCCCAGATAACCCCGTGTGCTGGGAGCTGGGGCTGGGCCACCCCTGGAACCCAGCTGACATTGGCTGCCGTGAACATGAACCGATTTGCAGCGAAGAACCAGCCTCCATTTCCCTCCATTAATTAGACAAATTAATTAAAGCGCTCATTGGAATCTATTCCCCATTCAAGACGAGGATGCTGCAGAGGTTTTGTTAAATGGTTCAGAGAACGCTTATTAATCCTGAAATGAATTCTATCAAGCCCTGTAAAGCACCAACTTCAAGTGCATTTGCGGAGAAGAAAGCTTTGCAAATCAGATAGGAAAGCTACAAAAGTGCTGGGTATTATCCTAATCTGGGGAGTGTTTAATTTGACACTCTTATGTCAAGATATTAGAAGAGAATGAGCAAATGGCCTGATAAATATGTACTTAAAGAATGACAATCCTCATAATCAGTTAATTTCTATTTATCTTGTGATACCCTTTTCCGCAGAAACTTGTATTAGAAAATAAATAAGATTACAGGGTAATTCTGCGAGCTGTAAAAACATAAAACACTCGTCTGCCCTTAAAGGCAGAAGTTGTGTTTTATTGTGCAGCACTTCCACAGTGATTCCATCCACTCCCAGATGTGGGATTGTCTCCTGCAGGGACTGGTGCCACCAAACCCCCAGCACGGACATCTCCCTGCAGCCCAGGGACATGGAGCAGCCAGGAGCAGCCAGGGAGAGGCATCAGAGCTTGGAGAACTTCTTGTGCCAGAGCTTGGTGATTTCTTCTGCAAACCACATTGCACTGAGGAACAGAGCCTGTCTGAGGGAAGGCTTGGTTTGGGGGCTGTTCTGCTCGGGCAGTGCCTGGGAGGGCTTGAACTCAAAATTCCTCATCAGAGGGGCCAAAGAACAGCCTTAAAGGCTTCAGGATATGACCCAGGCCTGAAACAATAGCCAGCCCAGAAGAAATGAGTTTATTATCTGCTCTAAAGGGATTTTATTGACTTGCTGAAAAAAAAAGTCATATTTAATATTGAAGATAACTTTTAAAAACAGAGATGCTGACTCTATAAAAATGTGCTCTGGAGCTGAGACCTTGACTCCAAAGCGTAATCCAGAGTTTTTTTATAGCTGTGCTATAAATCATCAAAATTAAATGTCTGCATTAGCAGCAGTGGGAGAAGACTATGCAGAGTGTGGGGATGTGTCACCCAGCACAAAGCTCAGCAACTGCACACCCTGGGGTGGTTCTGACCCGGGGAGGGCTGGGCGTGGAGTTTGCCTCTATTTCTAGTGGGTTTGGCTGTTCCTCTGTGGGTGTTTCCCAGTGGGGCAGGCGAGGTGTCGGGAAGCTCCCAGTTCCCTGAGTCCCTCCTGGGGCTGGGTGCTATGGGGGTGAGCTGGGAGAGGACGAGCAGGGTGGGGAGAGGCTGCCCAGGACAGTGAGGATGAAAAAATGAGTGGTTTTCCTCCCATTCACATGGAGGGCACCAGGCTGGCACCACCAGCCCTGGTCTTGGCCTTCCTGAGCTGCTTTCTCACCATAATCGTCACAGGAATATCATCATTATCCAGGAACTGTCTAGATCCCCTGGCCAGGCTGGCCCCAGGGTGTTTGCAGCCCTGGCCTGGCTGGAGGAGGGTTTTCAGTGCTGTCCTGCACATGAACCCCTTCCCTGCACCGCTGCAAACGCTCTGCAGTCCGGCCAGCCAACCTGTTAACATCCTCTCCTTCACACTCCCGCAACGAGCCAGCTGCTCTGCTAGGAAAATACAGCTGGAGAGGTTTATAAATAGTAAATTAAGGCTTGCTCCAGCCACTCCAGCTGGGCAATGTTAGAGGAGTGAGCAATTCATCACCGGGGTGTCATCCCCCCTTGATGTGCTGCCCACCAGCCCCGCGCCGGCGTGAGCCGGGGACTCCTCGCCCCGCTTGGCTCAGCTCCCAATTCAGTGTTTGATCCTTCTCTCAGGGTTCATTTTGCAGGGTACCCTGCCCAGCTGGGGAAGTGTCAGTGACAGGCCACTCACGGAGGCCCAAGGACGTGGCTCCCGGGGAGGGACAGGTGCTGCAGGGCCCAGGAGCCCCCAGTCTGCCCCCGCTTCCCCCTCGGCCTCTGAGGGGTGTTTCAGGGCCAGTCCTGAACAAGCTCCATCTCTGCTGGGCAGGGGGGGCTGGAGAGATGAGCCCGGACATCTGACACATCCTCCTGCTGTGACTTTGCTTCAGGGAGAGGGGAGAGAGGGCTCGGTCCCTCCATCTGTTGTGTGCATCAGCCGAGGGTCTCCTGGGGGTGTATCCATATCAAAACTCAATTAGAAAATGAGCCCTGCCTGTGAAGGACTATTGTGTTCCAGGTATTTTTATAATTAAATCTGAGAAGGTGGGACAGGCTATTTATGAAGGGCCTTCACAGAACGTTTCCCAGTGCGTGGAGGAAGGGGGTAGGAGAATTTATTTTATGTATGGTTGTATCATTTTCAGTGCACAATGGGGAGAAATCTCTCTGAGGGGCCAGGATCCCAAATGCATATCATCATCATCATCATCACCACCACCATCACCCTGCACTGCTGCTGGTTAATTGTTTAATACTCCTCAGTCACAAAGCAGTGGTTTCATCCCAGGATCTAGAGGGGTGCAATAGCAACCTGCACCTCCATCCCAATGGAATTGCTTCTGGAATAGCTCAGAATTACTGAATCCCAGAATGATTTGAGTTGGAAAGGACCTTATAGCCCACTCAGTGCCACCCCTGCCATGGCAGGGACACCTCCCACTGTCCCAGGCTGCTCCAAACCCCAATGTCCAGCCTGGCCTTGGGCGCTGACAGGGATCCAGGGACAGCCACAGCTGCTCTGGGCACCCTGTGCCAGGGCCTGCCCGCCTTCCCAGGAAGGGATTTCTCCCTGACATCTAATCCAAATCTTTCTTCCTTTATTTTAAGGCCATTCCCCCTTATTACTATCTGCCTGTGTTAAAAGTTGCTTCTCTTCTTTTTTATAAGCCCCCTTCAAGTACTGGAAACTGTAGGGCTTCAGCTTTGTGCTGCTGCTCTTGAAGTCCTGTACTCAGAAGAAAAGTTATTCCCTTTCTACATCCCTGCCTGAATTATTTCCCACTTGCAGAGCTGCTACCTACAGGATATAATCACGAGCACAGTAAATCATTGTGCCATGTCAAGCTGCAAGTGGTTTTGGAGTTAGATCTGGAGTTCAAATCTGCTTCTGACTGTGTATTTTATCTCAAATGTACTTTTTAATTTGTCCTTCTGAAATTCTTCTAAATTTAGGGGATATCCAGCAAGAAGAGGAAAAGTTTTTCTAAGCAACTGTGGTTATTTTACTGCCAAAGTCTCTGCAAGAAATCTCAGCCCAGTGCTGGAGCTAGGGCTGTGTTCAGGACTGGCCTTCCCTTTCCTGCACCCCAGACTCTGCTCTGCCCACAGAAACACCCAGAGTGTACACACAGATTTTTCAGCCACAAATTGCATTTCTGTTCTTTGCACAGATCTATTTAATCCCCATCACGATTTTAATAATTTTTATCTGTCCATTTTTTACTCTGTTGAAAAGCCAGCACGATGGCTCCCGTTAATCACCCAAAGGAGTGGGAGTTTTAATATTCTTCGTAGCAGGTGAATTTTGGATGTGCAGATGTCACCTCCTTTGGTGGTGATGGGGACATTGTGACAGCACAGGGCAGCAGTGAGGGGGCGGGAGGGACAAACTCCTCAGTGCTGTCCTTGAGCTCCCCTTGTTGAGGGGTGGCAGGAGGGGGAAGAGGAAGACTTGGCCAGGAACAGAAGAATTCAGGGCCCAGGATGAGACATCTTGGCGTTTTCTGGGCTGGCTCCCCGGAGCCTGGCTGGGAGGCTGGGCTGGCTGAGCCGTCATCCCGCTGCCAGCGCTGCCGAGGCCAAGGCTCCGCGCCGCAGCGTCCCCGCAGTCACGTTTGTGCCTCAGAGTCTGCATTGTCCTCAGAAAATAATCCCCACTCCATAATTCCCCTGTAATTCTCCACATGAGGGTCTTCCCTGCCCAGGCAGGGGATGGGAAGGCAGCAGAAGCTCTTGCACAGTCCGTGAGCCCAAAGTGAATCGTGCTGGGCATGGAGCACGGCTCTGCCGGCACCAAACCCCGCTGGCACCCACGGGCCAGGGAGACCACAGGTCATCACAGCTGAATCAGCACATTAAAAAATAACATCCTGGCAGAAGGGACTGTCTTCAAAGCACAAAGGCCAGAAAGAACAATTGTATTAAACTGCACTCATGAATTCATAATAAAGTTCAATTTGCCACCATTTATCATGTGACTTAAAATTAAATTGAGTTTTTAGAGCAAAAGAAAAGGGTTTTGTGCTTTTTTTGAAAATAATACAAGATCTTTCATGCCGTTCACAAATCATTTGTATTAGCACCAGTGTATACAGATTAATTTATTTATTTTCATTAATTCGTCGCTGCCTCCCATTGTTCCATTATCCTCAGGGACAATCCTTATTCTTTCATGTATTTTTAAGCACTAAAGAGTCACACAGACAAATAACAGACTAAAAAGACACAGTGCCTTTGGTTGTCTCTTGGGTTTGGAGTGCTGGAAGGAGTTAAAAACCTTGAGCTGGAGGAGGCCATTGTGGTGGTGGCACTGACCCTGGCATTGGTGTTGACATTGGTATTGATTTGGCATTGATGTTGGCATTGGTACTGGTGTTGGCATTGGTGCTGGTGTTGATTTTGGCATTGGTGTTGGTGCTGGGTTTTTGGTGTTGATTATGGCTTTTTGGTGTTGATGTTGGCATTGGAATTGATGCTAATGTTGGTGTTGACATTGGCATTGGTGTTGGTGCTGGCACATTAGGACAGGACCCAGGAAATAGGGAGGCACTAAAACAGAGACTCTATCCCATAAGGATTGGCCTGTTGGAGAAAGACTGGCAGCAAACCCTCATACCCATCAATGCCTCCATGGAAATCAAGGAAATTCAAGCGTTGGAACTACAGCTGCCTTTGGGCACTGCACAGAGATGGTGCAGGTCTGAAGCAGGAGCTGCTCACAGGAACCCCTCACCCCGTGCAGGATAAAGAGCAAATCCAGCCCAGCGTCCCCCGGTCGCCCCTGCCGAGCGCGCTCCTTATCAGCGCCGTTTGTGCGCCCGCCGAAAATAATCATCTGTGAATGGAGCCCTAATTACATTAGAGCTAATCCATTTTCCTCTCTGAAGCTGGTAGTCAACAGTTTATTCTCTCACCTCCGAGATGAAACCGAATGTCAATTTTGGAGATAACATTGACGTGAACTTATGTATCAGGCAAGTAGACAAATACCATTATAATCATTTATAATCCTTTAAAGCTGTGACTGAGAAGTGGCATTTGGACTGGATTTAAACTTGGCGTTGTCCGTGCGGAAGATTAACCGCTCCGTAAGACTTTGATTTCAGAATATTGCCCATTAGAGAGTTTTGACATAGGAAATTGAAGTATTATATATAGTTTTAACGTGGTTAACAGAGTCTGACACAAACAATAACATTCCAACTTCAGTTAATTCTTTCGCATCCCATTTTCCCCAGCAGGGAAAACTCCACTGTCGTCCAAAAGCACCCCAGCAGGACTTTGAAGATTATTCTTGCTGGATGGGAATTACACATCCCCAGCTCATTCCTGCTGTTGCCGATCACTATCGATGCTCTCCAGGAGCTTCTCTGTTTGTGCAAGAAGGCCCAGCCTCTGGGGCCAACACCAGCCCCCAAAACCATAAAATCATGGAATTGTATAGGTTGGGAAAATCTAAGACCGACTTCAACCATTGCCCCAGTGCTGCCAAGGCCACCACTAACGCATGTTCTGAGGTGCCACATCCACAGGGATGGGGACTCCACCACTGCCCTGGGCAGCTGTGCCAGGCAGGAAAGGAAAGCTTTGTCCTGTCCAAGGAAAGGAACAATCCTTTCCTTGAAATTTTCCCTGGATGGAGCAAAGGAACGGCCAGACTTCTACAGTATCTAGAGTTCATCCTTCCCAAATGCTCTGAGGAGCTGATGGCAGAAGTCAGTGCTGACTGCTGACAAAAGAATGGATCCTATCCAATGCCACTGGATTTTCTTGGTGACTTTTGTAGTAGAACTACAAGTTCCAGACATTGCCCATGCAGAGGTAAAGAGCCAAACCCCAGCAGGGAATGGTGCTGTGGTCCTTGCTGGATGCTCCCAGCCCTGCAGCTGCTCCAGGGAAAATGAGCACCAGGATCACACTTAGATCTTCCAGGAGGAAATTAGTGATTAGTGTTTAACACTTTTTATTGCCACTTGTTCCTCAAAATCACAAGCAGCTTAGGAGGGACAGAAAGGAAATTTCAGTGTTGGTGCCTGCTAGACAAGAAGGCAAAAGGGGAGGGTGGTCAAGGGAGAGGTGGAAATTGCTCTGGCTTAGATGTTCTCCAGGCACAGGGATGTGCCAGGCTGTTGTGGGCTCCTGGTGTTGGCTGGGCCTTCTCCAATCTTTGAAAAGCTTGAGGTGCCTTCCATGCACCATTCACAGTTTCCAGGATTGTGCCCCAATTTGAGGCCTCTCCTTTTACCACAGGAGGGATGTCAGTGACTGTGAGCAGGTCCCAGGGGAGCAGGAGTGCCCAGCCATGGTTGGACAGGGATGTCTGGGGCTCTGGAGGAGGCGAGGGGAGAAGGAGCCACCCAGAGCAGCCCCCACATTCCCCCCTGGGTCCCCAGCCCAGAGAACTGGGTGTCTGTTGGAGGCACATTCCAGCCCATGCGAACAGCTTGCTGTCATCTGGCTTCAATCTGGGGATAAATGGGCTCCAGAAGTTTTGGAATATTTGTATAAGACCACAACGCTTCTTATCAAAACATTTCCCATTATTATTTTCCAGTCTCCCCTCCATCCCCAGCTACCTCCTCCTTCCCTTCGGTGCCCAGCCATGCCCCAGCCATTAGCAGTGCTATCATTTTTTCTCTCCATATGGGAAGCAGAGGAGAGCTTTCCTCTAAAGAGGGCAGCCCAAATCCTCCTGGGGCTCCCAACCCATCCTCCATCTGCGGTCACACAAGTGTTTCCTCCCGGGCATTATCCCTGGAAATGAAAGAATGTGAACACGCCAGGCTCATTTGTTTTGTGTGTTTAATTTCGGCGTAGGTTTGTGTAAGTACTTATCGTCTTCTCCTCGGGAGATAATCCAAGACAAATGTGCAGGCGAGAGGCAGCTTTAACAAATGGGGCTGCCTCCCGAAAACTCTGTGGAATAAATCGGGATGGAAGAGCAGAAGGGATGCTCCCAGGAAGCACAGCAAGTTATGAACACAGCTCAAATCAGCACGACCCCATCATCAATATTCATAGAGCCCAGACAAAATATTTCATATTGGAGCTGCTCATAAATCAGAGGGAGAAAGAAAGGGGAAAGGGAAGAGGTGAGGAGAAAGGGGAAGATAGAAAGGATAGAAAGCTGGGGGATGAGGGAGTGGCGAGGGGGGACTCTGCTCATTTCAGGGTAACATCTGCTCACTCTGAAGTGGAACCACCTGTTAGTTTATTAAACTGTGCAATTAATTTATGTGGAAGACGGGGAAGGCTATATCTCCTCAAAACCTTCCCTTTTAGCCTCTTCCTCCAAAAGTGAGCTGGGTAAAACTGTGCATGGCACCATCACTTCCACAGGGAATGATGGAGGATCCCCAGCATGTCCCCCCATGGTGCCCATCATGGCTGGGAGCCAAGAGAATCCCAGAATCCCTTAGGCTGGAAAAGCTCTTCAAGATTGAGTCTGATCATTCAGCAGTGCCAGGACCACTAACCCACATCCCCGAGTGCCACATCCACAGGGCTGTTAAATCTCTCCAGGGATGGCGATTCCATCACTGCCCTGTTCCAGGCTTTGACAAACCTCCCCACAAAGAAATTTTCCCTAATATCCAACCTAAACCTCCCCTAGTGCAACTTGAGGTTGTTTCCTGTCCTGTCACTTGTTCCCTCAGGGAAGAGCCCCATCCCCACCTGGCTTCAGTGTCCTTCAGATGGAGGTTGAGGATCACAGAGCATCTCTACAAGGAACCTCATGATCCTGAGCAGGCAAACAGGAGCTGCAAACCACTGCTCACACACATCCCAAAGGTTTGTCTCCAAAATCCTGCAGTGGCAGGGGAGAGCATTGTGCAGGAGAGGTTTTGCACCAGCCTCTTGCAGCCCCGCTCTCCAGCACTTACCCATGTCAAAACACTTGAATTTTTCATTATCAAAAGAAAAAAAAGCCCAAAGATTTTCAATAATTTATTTCAGGCATCTATTCTGGAAGGCGTCCGAGCGGCTCCTTCCTGCAAGTCCCCACCAGAAGAGGGTTCAGAGCCCCCGGGGGTCCTGGGCCTTCCGAGCCTGCAGGATCGGGCTCCAATTAAGTGCAATGCTCTCCAGATTTGGTTCCCATTATTGTCTTCCTTTGGCATGACCGACCAGAGCACTCGAATTGGAAAGGCCCCAGAATCTTCAGTCTCCTAAAATATTTTCAATAACATTGAGAGCAATTTTCCTTAGAGCATGTAAGAATTTCAGTGGAGGAGCCAACTTTCCCAGAGGAATGATCCAATTATGAGCACTGGATGCTCTTGTCAATCTCTCCCTCAGGGACATGGAAAATCAAAATTATGATTTATTTTTTTGAATGTGACAGTGAGCGTAAAGGCAGAAATCTAAACCATGCCCTTATCTCCCCATGCACCCCCAGCTCCCTTTCTGATAAAGTCAGCTAAAAATACCCCCTCGTTTCAGGCAGAACCTCCTGAAGTTCTGCTCTAATGACAGCACAGGCAGGACCCAGCCCTGGGAGCAGCTGAATGATGACTTTTTAATGGTGACCTTTGCATGTAAAAATTGAGTCAAAATTACTCTGCTTCTCGCTAATGCAACGAGGGAAATGTGGTTTGAACCCCGTGGTTTGTGCTCGGTGACAAAGGGGAGGAGGCACCAGCAGGCCCCCAAAAGCTCAAAATAGCTCCCATGGAGGGGAGGAGGGGAGGAAGGGGGCAATGAGTGAGGAATTGACTGTGCCTTCGCTCAGGATGCTGCGGGAGATGGCCCCAGGATGCTGATCATGGGCTGTGCCAGCTGGGATGGGATCCCAATGGGCACCATGGGCTGTGCCAGCTGGGATGGGATCCCAGTGGGCACCATGGGCTGTGCCAACAGGGATGGGATCCCAATGGGCACCATGGGCTGTGCCAGCAGGATGGGATCCCAATGGGCACCATGGGCTGTGCCAACTGGATGGGACCCTGATTAGCACCATGGCCTGTGCCAGCTGGATGGGATTCCAATGGGCACCATGGGCTGTGCCAGCTGGATGGGATCCCAATGGGCACCATGGGCTGTGCCAGCTGGGATGGGATCCCAATGGGCACCATGGGCTGTGCCAACAGGGATGGGATCCCAGTGGGCACCATGGGCTGTGCCAACAGGGATGGGATCCCAATGGGCACCATGGGCTGTGCCAGCTGGGATGGGATTCCAATGGGCACCATGGGCTATGCCAGCTGGGATGGGATCCCAATGGGCACCATGGGCTGTGCCAACAGGGGTGGGATCCCAATGGGCACCATGGGCTGTGCCAACAGGGATGGGATCCCAGTGGGCACCATGGGCTGTGCCAACTGGATGGGACCCTGATTAGCACCATGGCCTGTGCCAGCTGGATGGGATTCCAATGGGCACCATGGGCTGTGCCAGCTGGGATGGGATCCCAATGGGCACCATGGGCTGTGCCAGCTGGGATGAGATCCCAATGGGCACCATGGGCTGTGCCAACAGGGATGGGATCCCAACGGGCACCGTGGGCTGTGCCATCTGGATGAGATCCCAACGGACACCATGGGCTGTGCCAGCAGGATGGGATCCCAACGGGCACCATGGGCTGTGCCATCTGGATGAGATCCCAACGGACACCATGGGCTATGCCAGCAGGATGGGATCCCAACGGGCACCGTGGGCTGTGCCATCTGGATGAGATCCCAACGGACACCATGGGCTGTGCCAGCAGGATGGGACCCTGATTAGCACCATGGGCCATTCCAGCTGGGGCAGGACCCCCAGGGGCTCCCTTGCCTCCCACCACCCTGCAGCCCCCGTTCCCCCCGGCACCCCGTGCCCTGTGTGGGTGCAGCCGTGCCGGGCGCAGCTGTGCCTGTGCCAGCCCCGCCGTGCCGTGCATTGTGCCGGGAAGGAGCTGCCTTTGTCTGGCGGGCAGCAGGGGGCCTTTGTCCCCTCGGGGCCGCCTGGCTCCCGGGGCTGGAACACCGAGATCAAGGCGTGGGCAGTGGGATGTGCACCACCCGCTCCCCCTTAGAAGTTGTTGTTGCTATGGGGTCCATTGTTGGCAGCTTTCCCCCGGTGCTTTACATCCTGCACCTTGCTTTTCACAGGGTGAACAATAATGCAAACTCTTTTTGCTCCTGGAGTTGCCTTTTCACAGTTTCCCCCCCTTTTGCAACCTATAATGAGTGACAACTCTAAAGAACAGCACAATTCTCCAAGAGACTCCCCCCTCCCCAGCTCACACCGTGCTGCTCGCTGGGTTACTCTGCCCAAGAAGCCCAGGAAAATCTGCATATTTGGGGACGTATAAATTACCCAACGTGACATCTCCAGCTCTGCAAAGATCATCTCTGGCTAATGAAGCTGTCAGGGCAGGCTCCACGCCGATGCCACCCTGCCGTGGGTGCTGGCCCGTGGCCAGCACAGCTCCTGCTGTTCCCTGCCCCAGTCTGCAATCCCAGCAGCACAGGAGCAGCATCCAGCCTGGCTGCTCCCATCATCACCACACCAGGTCCATCCTCCAGCGCTTCTGGGTCGCCTCAGCAAAAAAAACCAGCTGGAAATCAAAACTATTCGGTCTCATCTATTAATCCTGGAGGTTGAACCTGCAGCAGGAGGAACCAGAGCTTTGATCCTTTCAGGGTGTGACCTCAGGCCCCTGCAGATCCTCTGTGTGCTCCTGCAGGGCTCTGGAGAAGACAAATGGAATGAATTTGATATTGTGCCAGGGACAGGAGCAGCATCCCTGGCCTGGGTGCTGGAGGGCAGAGGATGGGCTGGTCTCTGCACCAACACAGCACTCATTTCCTTTGGTCAGGTTCCCATCCCTGTTCCAGCAGTGGGAAAACATCCCAAGACACTGGTCCTGCTCCTGGGAACCTCCCCCTGGCAGTGCTCAACCCCACGCTCCCATCCTCAGGAATCTGTCTTTCATGAAACCCATTGTAAGGGATGAATAACCCCACGTTCAGGGCAGCTTTCCATGATGGGACTGATCTTTCCTGCTGATACAGACTGGGCTCCCTCAGCTCAAATCCACGTTGTAAAATTCCTTAAATGGAAATTGATACTCATGTTTAAATAAATTATTTTATTGGTTTAAGAATTCCTAATGACGAGGAGCAGGAGGGCTGCTGGGGCGCGTGCCAGATCGTCTGCTTTCCTAATGACAAATGTTTGAATTAAAATAATTCTAATTAAATGGATGTCAAAAAAATGTTTCAGTTTGAAACACACTTCACAACCTCACATCACATCCTATCAGGCAGCGGAGCACATGACAAAACACAAAACAAACTGAGACCTCTAGGCAGACATTCCTCAAAGAGCAGCAGTAATTCCCAGCTGGCTGTGCCGTGTGCTGGCAGCCAGAGGGGTGGCAGGGCCAGGAGTCACCTGCACCAAACCAAAGGCACTTTGGGGCTTTAATTACTCTGACATCATGTCACTTTGTAGGGCTTCAGCTCTCCTGGAGGATGTGGGAATCTTCATTCACACCCAGCACACATGGAACCAGAGGGTTGGATTTGGATGATTTCTCCTTTGGAGTGGTGGCCTGGGAACATAGAATCATCAAATGGGTTGGGCTGGGAGGGACCTTAAAGCCCATCTTATTCAACTCCCCACTGTGGGCAGGGACCCATTCCACCATTCTACCACCCCAGGGTGCTCAAAGTCCTGTCCAGCCTGGCCTTGGACACTGCCAGGGGTGGGGCACACACAGCTTTGGGGCAGTGGGTGCCCAGTGATACAGGACAGACATGGGAGCAAACTGCAGCCAGGTGTTCAGTATGGTCAAGAATGCTGCAGGAGGGGAAGGGAGGGAGTGAGGGATATCAGCAGGAACATCCCTGGGACAGCTCTGAACCTCCTCTCTGACCCCAAAGTGATCTAACAGGACTTGAGGCCATTTATCATTTTCTCCATCTGACCCTTTTAATTTCCCATCCCCGGAGTGTTTCCAAGGGATCCCCAGCCCCTGGGGGCTGCAGGTGAAGCTGGCAGGATCCCATGAGATCCCCCATCCTCTATCCCTCATCCCACACAAGGCAAGGCCGCTCTGCCGCCAGGGCCGAACGCTGTAATTGGATCTTAATTACACAACTCTGCAAGAGGTTATTTTTATTTCTTTGTTTGTTAATGCAATTATTTAGCTGCCCTATTTTAGCCTTGACCTTGCAGGAAGAGGGTATTTTCCAGTCAGCATAATGCTTTATCTTTGAAAGCTCCAATCAATAAGGATAATTAATGATGCCTGCTGCAATGATAGCCTCAGCAATCATTATCCCACATTAATCCCTGCAGTCAGCCTGGGGTCAAGGCCATCTAAATCATTCACCTGGGGGTGGAGAAATTCAAATAATTTCCCCATTTAAATCCAAGCAAACAAATCCCACTGTATTTTTCCGAGCTGTTTGGAAGAGGCTGCAGCCTGTTGCAGCCGTGGGTGTGCAGGAGCTGTGGATCCTCCCTGCAGGAATCCAGGTCCCCTGGTGGGGATGGCAGTGGGGACATGCCCCAGGGACATGCCACACGTGCCACCAGGTTCTCCTCAAACTGGTAGGAGGATTCGATGTGGGGATGGTCCACACACAGCACACCCCAGTCCCAAAACTGGGATCACCCGGTGTGGTTGTGCTGTGGGAGCAGGAACGGGGTTGTGCTGCTCTTGCAGGGACAAAATGTCTCTGTCACCAGCCCCAGGATGGAGGATTTGTCAGCCTTTAGTGCTGGTTCATGCTGGAAACCCCTGGGACACCCAAAGAGGGGACAAGGCATCTGCAGGACATCTCCAAGAGGAGCAGAGGTGTCTCCCCAGGGTATTCCTGTCCCCCACCAGCCCCCTAGGCTCCAGCCCATGCCTGAGCTCCCGGGACAGCCACCTGCACAACCCCTGTTCACCCAACTGCTGCTGCTGCTGCAGGTGTCCCCAGCCCTCCTGCCCATCCCTCATCCCATTCCCAGCCAGTATGGAGTGAGGCACTGGCAACCGGGCATGAGCACAAACTGCAAACCCATTGATCTTTTTCGTTCTTCATCCTGTCCTTGGCACATTTATAATCTCTCAGGGGCAGGGATGCATGTGGGGCAGTGTGGAGAGCCCAAGGAAAACCCTTGGCATGTTCCCTCTGGAGTCTGCAGCCATCCTTGAGGCTGGGGCAGCTCCGTGGCTGCTGTGCCCGGCTGTTTTTAACGTCCTCTGTCAGAGGGGAGCAGCTTTTTGACATCCCCGTGCTAGCACTGAAGATATCCCTTGTCTGCTCCCTGCAAAGATAATTTTTGGGATACAGCCAGCACTGATACCTCCCAATGCAGTCAGCTGGGACAATGCTGCATCCCTTTGACCCCAAGGTGAGGAGGAGGACAAGGATCCCATCCAGCCCCGGGTGCCAGTCCCGGCCAAAATGCCCATCCGGTGCTGCTGGGCAGAAAGAGGCACCAAGGACTTTGTCAGGATATGGAGAAACCCACAAAGCCAAGCTGGTGTTATTATAGAACAGCTGCAGAGCAATGTCCTTGGCCAAAAACCGGCGTTGTCGTAATCAATACAGTTTTGCTGATCTAAGGCTGCCTCTGGTGGCCCTTGCAGGGCTGGGTTTTACAGCTGGACACGTGGCCTGCTGCGATGCCCACTGCAGTGTCCAGCACCGTGTCCACCACAATGACCACAGCAATGTCCACCACGATGTCCTCCATGATGCCCACCACGATTCCCACTGGGACATCCAGCACCCTGCAGGACCAGCAGTGGAGCAGGATCTCAGGGCTGTCCCTGTGTCCCCCCAGGGTCTCAGCCCAGCTCAGGGGCTCGATGGCCCCCAGGGTGGGTGAAGTTTGAGACATGCCAGGGTTGAGTCCCTCCATGGAAACGAAGGGACAATTTGGATTAGTTGTGATTTATGGCTCTGTTATGACCAAGTTGGTGTTTTCACCAAAGTCCTTCTCCCCCTGCCTGGAATTAATTCCATATTAACAGCAGCATATAATTTATATGTGGACACATCCACATATTCAATAAATTATGGCCTAACTCTATAATTCCACAGCTATAATTAATTACATTAAAGACCTCCATTTTAAGCCCACAATTAGATAACCCTGGGAGACAATCCCGTTAGCATTTTTAATAAATACTTGTGTTTGAAGCTGTTGAACAGAGCACCTGATAACTGATAGAGCAGTGTTAACATCTGTTCCATTATTTCCACAGGACGTTGCTTTAACGTAATGCTCCTCACATAAAATATGCATTTGTTCTTGACTGTCAAGTGCCTCTATTATTTTATTAAAAAGTCAAAAAAGAATATAATCAGACTTCATAATTTATGTGTGACATTTTCATTACAGAAAACTTTATGCAAAATTGAATTCTAAAATTTAATTTCCTGTGATGTTTAAATTACTTACTATCTGGCTCCTCTCCAAACATTGTGATCACTCCAGGCCCCATATGAATTCCATTAAGGATATGTTTAGCTGCTGCCAAAATGTATGGGGTATTTTTCTATGTAATTCCAAGAATATGCTCCCTAAATTTATTTTGTGCCAGTTTAAATAGTTTCTCTCATGCAGGAAAGAAACACAAGACATTTTAACAGCTGCCATGGCTTTTTTTGTTGTTGTTTCCCTTGGGTTTTGATGCCCATCGTGGTTCTGCACTCCCTTTAGCCAGAGGAGAATTCCCAGCAGTCTGGGAGGACTGGATGGAGACCTGAGCTTTGAGGGTGCCCTGCTCACCACGTTCTCTGTGTGCATTGGAAATTAGGACATGCAAATTAGGTGTAATGAGTGTGTGGCTGAAGGAATATGGTCGGTGCTGCTTCAGTTCCCAAAATCTGGGGGATTTTATTGTCCCTGCTCCACGTCATCTCCCTGAGATGTCTTCAGTATCCATGTAAGGAAGAGAAAGCAAATAGGGCCTGGAGAAGGGCAGGAATTGGGAATTGTGAGGGTCTTGATGGAACCTGAGAGGGTCAGAAAAAGAATCCCTGAATCACAGAATCCCAGAATCTCTGAGTCTCTGAATCCCTGAATCACAGAATCCTTGAATCCCAGACTCCCTGAGTCCCCGAATCCCCGAATCACAGAATCCCTGAATCACAGAATCCCAGAATCTCTGAGTCTCTGAATCCCTGAATCACAGAATCCTTGAATCCCAGACTCCCTGAGTCCCCGAATCCCTGAATCACAGAATCCCTGAATCACAGAATCCCAGAATCCCTGAGTCCCTGAATCCCTGAATCACAGAATATCCCATCTGGACCCACAAGGGTCAAGTCCTGCTTCTGGGCCTGGAGTGAGAGGGGTGTGGGAGACCCCAAGGAGGGATAGGGGGATGCTCCAACCCCACCAAGACCCACAGGACATGTGGATTCACCCCCTCCCTGGTCCCACCACCACCAGGGATGCTCAGGTCCCGCATCTCAGCATCTCCCAGCTTCATCCCTCCCTTGGAGCAGTGTCCTCTGGCCATGTCCGTGGCTGTGGACAAATATTTGAGGAATGACCAGGTGCCTCTGCCATCCCTGAGCTATCCCAGCTCTTCCTGGCAGCTCTTTCTAAAATCAATCTGCGTTTTGCATGGCCTCATCCACCCGGAGCCAAGGCACTCTCAGCGCTGAGATCAATACATCCTCCGGCCCAGCGCTATCGGGTTCGCTCCTTTGCTGAGCAGAACACGCCAGTAAAGCTCAGCCTGCTTGGGAAATACAGCCTGAGCTCATGAATCTTCAGAGAAATACAGGAAAAACCTTCAGGCGTGTCTTTGGAAACAATTCCAAAGTTGTTGTTGCTGTAAAATTGCGATGTTTCGTGTGCCGTGATTGACACTGATGTAGGGGTCACCAAATAAAGGTGCTCTGCCAGATTCCTGCTTCCCTCCCTTTCCCTGAAACGTGTGAGCAGCACTCACACCCTGGTGCCTTCGTGTGCCTGTGGGAAGAGTGACTGGGAATAAAGAGATGCTGGGAAAAGGGGATGCCTGGACAGAGCCATGCCCGTGCCCTTCGCAGTCAGCTTTGGTGTGGATCAGGGAGATGAGCGTGGTGGTGAACATCCCAAGTCATCCCCAGCATGTCCCAGCAGATCCCAGTACATCCCAGCTCATCCCAGCATGTGCCAGGATGTCCCAGCAGATCCCAGCACATCCCAGTAACTCCCAGTGTTCCCAGCTCACCCCAGCTCATTGTCTCTTTAGGGATGTTCGGGAAAGGCCTGAGCTCACTGACTCCAAGTCAGAGGAGAGGAGATAAAAGCCAAAAACCCCTCAGCTGCTTGGATGGAGAGGGATTTTGCACATGCCAGGGGTGGAATCCCTTCCCCAGGGACACGGTCCCTGCTCCCTGGCCATGTGCATCCCCCTGTGCCAGGGCTCCCTTTGGATCTGATCCCATTGCATGTGGAGGAGTGGAAGCAGGGCTGGTGCTGGGAACAGGGATGTCACTGCTGGGATGGGCCCTCTCCCAGCCCTCCCTGGGCACTGGGAGGCCAAACTGGTGAGTGGGAAGCTCCCAGTTGCCATTGTGAGTTCCGGTAACCGGATCTGCCCGGGCCAGTAGCGAGCACAGAACTAATAAAGGATGCAGCCGGGCTGATGCCGAAGGAAGGCTGGGCAGGAATAGGATGACAGAGCAATATCGCAGGAGGTAGGATCCTGCTGAGTCTGGAAGGGCCTGATTTATTTATATTCAGCTAAACTGAAATATTCAGAAGGAGAAAATCTTCAAGCCGGACCCTTTCACTGCCTCCTTTCAGAAGGGAGGGATGTGTGTGGTGTTTGCCAGGGAATGATGCTCGCCCTGTGCCTCTTCCAGTGCCCAGCTCCCATTAATTCAGGCAGCACAACTCCAAGATGAATTTCTTCTCTGATACCTTGTGGTTCCCAGATTGGGTGATGACAAAATGAGGTAATTTATTACCAGTATATTAATTTATTTATTATTGAACATTTGATTAACTTTGCTGCCTGCTCATCTTCAGGGGTTGGTAGTAAACGTATTCATTTATTCCTGAGTGTGAGCTGGTACCTTCATAATTCACCTGTTAATTTTGTACCCCTTAAACCCTTTGTTTAAGGGTTAAACACTAATGATGGTAAAGCACATTCTCATTCTGGAGAGCTGCTTCCCTCAAAATCTGCTTCCCCATCCCTGGCTCAGCCCTCTTTGTGTGAACAGGTCATGCATTTATATGGAGTCCAGCACTTGTAGCCTATTCCCATTCCTTAATGGGTCAGAACCATTTAGGCAGACTGTAATGGAAAAGTGGGTATAGGGGGTGGTCACCATTCCTGTAGGCTGTCCATAAAACAGAATCACAAAATTCCTGAGCTGGAAGGGACTCCCAAGGATTGTCCAGTTCAATCCCTCCCTGGCCTTGCCCAGACACCCCAACAATCCCACCCTGGGCATCCCTGGGAGCGGGGTCCAAACTCTCCTGGAGCTGTGGCAGCCTCGGGGCTGTGCCCATTCCCTGGGGAGCCTGGGCAGTGCCCAGCACCTTTCCCTGCTATACAAACTAACCCTCCCCTGGCCCAGCTCCTGCCATCCCCTGGGTCCTCTCCCTGCCATAGAGGGCAGAGAGCACTGCCTGATGTTGGCCGACCAGCACTGCTGGTGGGTGATGGACATTTGACCCCAGTGAGAAGATGTTCCCTTGCAGGTGAAGCTTTCCACAGCTCTGAGCTGGCCTTGGCCACCTTGGCAGCCAGGGCTGGTGCAGAGGGGTGTTTTGCGGGGGATCTGGTGTTTTGGGGCAGAAAACTTGACGTGAAAAGGGCATCTCACAGCGCAGGCTATAAAAATAGCATCGTGGGGAGGGGAGGGGGCTGTAATAAGAAACACGTTGGGCTGGAAATAACTTAATTCTGTCACAAACACCAGCTTAATGTATGCCCTTAAATTTGCAGCCATCTAGGTTTCCCTGCAACATCCGCCCGTATCGGGAGGATCTGCTCCATCCAGACACCGTGGTGCCTCGCGCCCGCGCTCGCAGCAGCTTTTAATGAGCATTTCTCTATTTATCTCATGTCACTGCTTCCCCAGCAGCCCCGTGCCCGGCCTGGCCAGTAAAAGCCATTATCTCTATTATGCTGCCGATAGCCCATCGCCGGGATTGCTGCTCCCTAATTGCTGGAGCACCCTCCTCCTCCTCCTCCTCCTCCTCCTCCTCCTCCTCCTCTCGCTGATAGATTACCCCGGGCTAACGGCCCCGGAGCCCGCTCCCCAGCGCCAGCCGAGCCCCAGCTATTGGGCTGTGCTCTCAGGAATAAATCCTAAGCTATCAATATATAATAGGGCTAAATAATCAACAGCTCGAGACGTTGTCTGCTCCGGGAGGGCTCCGCCGCGCCGGGCAGTTTTTATCGGCTATAATTAGCAGCAGGCAGAGCCTGTGCCTGGCCGGGCTGCGCAGGAACGAGGACAGGTTTTATGCACGTTCAAACATGATTTAATCGGCTGCTCTGCCTGTCTCGATAATGCGCAGGGGTGTAAAAGAGTCCAGCTGGCCTGGGAACGTGTGGGAAACATAAATCCTGCGGCGGGCGGCTCTGGAGGGAGCTCTGCCCTCGCCGCTGCGGAGGTGCCTTATTGCTGATAGCGGGGGAGCGGCCGTGGGAGAAACCCTGCGAGAGGATTTGGACGGGGCTCGGAGCAGTGGAAGGTGCCCCTGCCCATCACAGGGGTGGGACTGGATGGGCTTCAGGGTCCCTTCCCACGCAAACCGCTCGATGACTGTGATTCCGAGATTCTGTGATTGTGCGCTCAGCCTGGGGGCTTTGATAGGAGGGGTTTTGCAGCCAGGAGCAGAGGATGCTGCTGGAAAACCAAATCCGCTAGGGTAAAGTAGCTGTGCACCGGCCACGGGAGGGGCGGAAGGGAAGGTGCCCCAAAACAAGGCAGTAAAACTATAAAGTTAATGAGGAACCCGTGTCCTTTTTTACAGTATCGCCCTTTACAACCCCTCCTCCGGAGTCAGGCTTTCAGGGGAGCACAGCAAACGCTGTAAAATGCATGTTTAATGTAGCTGGGGGCCAAGAAAAACATTGTATAATTGTAGTAAGCAGCTTGCTAAGTAAAGTGATAGCTTTTAAAGGATGAAATACAGCGCGGCTTTGCAGGGCTGCAGAGGCTCCAGCCTCAGATTGCCTCAATAACAGTTTCCTCCTTCCACTTACAAACACATCTCTGAGAAGATTTGGGATTAATATCTCTGGCTTTTGAGACCAGCTGCTGACTAGGTCTGCTCTGAGAATAAATGACTTGGGGCAGTCAGTCCTCACCCCACTCATACCGAATTTGTTTGATTTTACTCCTTTTATGCAAACAGGATCTGTCCCACTGTGTCCCAGCAGGGCACGGGGGCAGTGAGGGATGCTCCCCTGGGGTAACCTCCCCGGCTGCACCCACACTTCAGTTTGGCTCCTGGGGGTTCCATGGGCCCCCAGCACTTCCCAGCCCACCCCAGTCCCACCAAGACCACAGTTCCAGTGCTTCCAGCCCGTGTGATGTGGTTTGGGCTGGGCTTCTGAGGAGAAGGGGCACAGGGAGAGGGATCTGGATTTGGCTGGTTGGTGGAGTTAAAGTCTTTGTCTCCCAACACTCTGGGCTGATGTTTGCTGTTCAGCCCTTGTAAATTCAAATTAAAGGGCACCTGTGGCTTGGCTGTGGTTCCTAACACAGAAATTAATCTGTTGTATGTGATATGTGTCCTCAGGAGGTGGGGAGGCCACTGCTCGGGACTTTTGGCCTCTGTGGTGCATCTTCCCCTCCTGCCCCAGCTGTGCCCTGGTTCCCATCACCCTGAGAACCACAGTGCCCAACCTGGGCCATCCCCCAGGGCCTGCAACTTCTGCTGGAAAAGCTGCTCACTTTTCATGCGCTATTTCCTGTTCAGAGGTGCTGAGGGTGTCACTGGTAAGCTCAGTGAAGTGAGGGGCTGAGCCTTTCTGGTGGCAATCAGGAGATGGTACCGCTACAGAGAACTGTGACCAAAGCACAGTCACAATACTCTCAATTTGGGCAGAAACAGCAAAACTCAAGTACAAAATACCCTCCTTGGCCCCTAATTCTGAGGCCTGTTCAAGCTGAGAATAAACCCACGCACCTCTGTGTGTGCACATAATGGGAAATTTCATCAGCTGCAATATTCCCGAAGACAGGACTCGTGAGATATATCACATGTAAATGGACACATCATCTGAGCAAGGCCCCATTCATCAATAGCACTTGGAAATGCAGTGGAAGATCTGATGGGATTATGTAGATCTCAACTATCCATGGGTGAATGAAATTGGGTAACCTTAGCAACCCCAGGTACGCTTGTGCAGCTATGAATCAAACGTCAGCCCGATGAGCTCTGTGCAAAATAAAGAAATAATTCTTTGAAATATTCATAACAGGCTGCAGAGTATTATTTTATCAGGCTCTGCCTATTATGCATTTTGGAAGCCAGGTTTTAAAAGAACCAACATTAGCATTTACATCCCCCATGCTGGCATAAATGCTTATAAATAAACCCAAGATGAAACACAACCAGCAACTGCAGCAAACCAGGGCTCCTCTTCCTGCTGGGGGAAAGGGCATCTCCCACCAAGCAAATATTCCTGCTGGGGGAACAGCACAGAGGATGGGTTATCCACAAAGGTTTGGAACAGCACCTCCCATGATCAGTTTGGATAGAAACAAAAGTTGTACACTGTCACTTGTGTTGAATTCATCAGGCTGCTTTAATGCCAGGAAAAAAAAAAGGTGAGAAAAGCTGAAAGTGTCCCTTAAAAGTTGATTAAGTCAAGAAAATGTATGGTTTGGGGTACTTGTTATGCTGGTTTGAATATTTATTTTGGATGTCCAAGAAATAGTTTAAATACATACTCTATCTTCATTTAAAAATTCATAATTACATCTGAATTTGCAGAGAATTCCATATCCCTCTGTCCTTGGCTCATGTTCAGCTCCAGAGAGCACTCAGGCATGTGCCAGCTGTGGTCTCGTCCACACTGAAGCACTGAAGTTTTAGAAGTTCCCTGATTTTTTCCCACGTGGAAAGCCATCCTTTATCCCTGGCATTGCTTGGAGACTGTAGTTCTCAGCCTGAACATTTATTTTTAATTAATTAATGGCCACTGCAGTGACCTGCAGCAGCTGGGATCACTCACTCCAGGACAAACAACCTCTGAGCAACCTGGTCCAGTGGAAGGTTGGGTGATCCTGAGGGTCCCTTCCAACCCAAACTGTTCTGGGATTCCATCACAAGGAGAAGACAGGGCATGGCCAGGGTGCTCAGACACCTCCAAGCTGCCTCCTCCACCTTGGTGTTCCCTGCAGATGTTCTAATGTTTATCTGTGGCAGAATCACAGAATCCTACAGTGGGTTGGGTTGGAAGGGACTTTAAAAATCAACCAGTTCCAAGCCTAAAGCTGGAACGATGTAGCTGAAGTTTTCCTTACAGCCTGAGCACAAGAAGTTATGTTGATAATTGAGAATCTCACATTTCCTTCAAAATAATTCCTCATACTTGTGGTCAATGAAAAAACCCAAACATATTTGACTCATGGGCTCCAGTTCCCTCTTGCTTTCCAGGTCCTGAACACTGGAGAAATCAGATTACAGCTTCCCAGTCCTCTCAGCACCACGTGCCCTGTGGAGGGCTCAGATTTCAGAGCTGGGAACCACCCATTTATTTATTTTATAGTGCTTTAACCCACCCTCACACTTAACAGGCTGGCAAGCTCTGCGCTCTGTTTCTTTATTTCCCAAACAGCTCTTAAGGAATTAGTGTTTCCATAAATGCTCCTCGTTCCCGTTAAACATTTTGGGTGGTGCTGGAGAGCTCAGCAGTGAAACCACCCTGAGAATTGCAGCAGCAGCTCTGGAGCCGCAGCCTTGTTTGTTCCAAATCACCTCCTCCGATGGCTCTCCCCAACGAGCTGGATTAATTGTTCAGGACCTATAGCACATGCTTCAGTGAAAATAAATTACTTTATTTCTATTACACCACCAGTGGCTGTGTAACTTAATTTCATTAGCTCAAACCTGTTGAGAGTGTTCAGATTTCCATGGCAGGACGCACTCGAAATGAAAAGACGCCTTCGATTCCCAATTAACAGAATCGCTCCCTTTCAACTGAAATGAATGTTATTGAAACCAATTAGCATAGACTGGAAAATCTCTCATTAATGAGGGGAGTGTGGGTGAGTAAACAGCAATGAAAAGATGAAATTAGAGAAGAGGCTCTTCTTGTTGGCCTGAATAATTACATGCTTAGTTGCCTAATTGTCTGGTGAAAAGCCTCGCCGTGCTGGTAACAGATTGCCGTGTTCATTAGGCTGCAAAAGGCCACCTGCTGCTGAGGCTCATTTTCCTGCAGTCTATATCCACGTGTTGCTCCCCAGGGACTGCTATTTGGACACAACACTGGCTGTGAAAAGCAAATGAGCTTGCCAATATGCTGCAATATTGTGTCCTTTATGCCAAGATACAGAAGCTTAATATGTCAAATATAATGAATAAAACCAACAGCGATAACGAAGTTTATGAGGAGAGTGACCTTCCAACACGGCCTGGTGCAGGAGGCCAGGGCCCTCCATGCAGATGTTCCTGCCTGGCCTGGACTGCTCCGAATTACGGAGCACAAAAGAGAAATTACAACCGCCACCCCTTAGACAATGGCAGAAGGAAAGCCCACAATGGCAACTGGTAAAATTGGAAACAAATGTGAAATTCCGAGCGCTAAGGAGGGCTCACGAAGCCCGGCATTGTTCCGATTTGCTCCGCTGTGGCAATAAACATCAAAGGCAGGAGGCCTCTGCTCCAGCCCTGCCTCAGATCATTCCGTGTCTTATAATTGCTGGCTTTATGGGGCTTTTAAGCCAGGCTTTATTGCACGGTGCTGTTGGCAAGCTGGAGTCACCCTGGGCACGGAGTCGAGGGGCTCTTGCTCCTCTGTGAGCCCCGGCACGTGCTGAGAGTCCGACCTGCCAAGGGTGGGATGGAGGCTTGGAGCCTGCTTGAGATGTGGGATGTTGCAGGAGTGTCCAGAGAAGGGAATGGAGCTGGAGAAGGGTCTGGAGCTGGGGGAGCTCAGCCTGGAGGAAAGGAGGATCAGGAGGGACCTTCTGGCTCTGCACAACTCCCTGACAGGAGGGAGCAGCCGGGTGAGGGCTGGTCTCTGTTACCAAAGAACAAGTGAAAACAGCCTCGAGTTACACCAGAGAAGGTTTAGGTTGGATATTGGGAAAATTACTTCATGGAAAAGGTTGTCCAGCCCTGGCACAGCTTCCCAGAGCAGTGGTGGAATTTCCATCCCTGGAAGGATTCAAAAGCCATGTGGATGTGGCACTTGGGGACATGGTCACTGGTGGCCTTGGCAATACTGAGGGATAGTACGACTCCCTAATCTTAGAGGGTGTTTCCAAATTAAAAACTCCATGATTCTATGATTCCATGATTCCATGTCATGCACTGTGCAGGAGGAATTGCAGGGTACAGCAGGTAGGTTCACAGTCACCAGCAAAGAAATCAGGGATGTGTGGATCTGAATATGGATATAAGTATTGATGTACACATTGGAGGGTATTATACTACTGCAACTACTACTAATGAACAGCTGAGGCAACTAATACTAATTGCATTGGGAGGGGAGTGGCTGTTCCCTGCTGTGTCCCATGTGGGGACAGGATCTGTGTCCCTGGTGGCATTCCCAGGCCACCCTGGGTGAGGAGAAGCCCTGTTGCCATTTCACAGCACAAAACTTCTTCCTCTGCAAAGTTAAAATACTCCATGCCCGCAGTTTGAGCCCCTCATGATGGTGGCACATCCTGCGCTATATCACGCAGCCCACATTGTCCCCATGTCCCACCTGCTCCTGAGGCTGGATCCACACGGGTTAAACACAAAGGCTGCAGTTGCTCCCAGTGAAGGCTCAGGCGACCTTGGGGGAGCAAATGCTGCTTCTTTGCCAGATTTTGGATTGCTTTCTGTGGAGAGGTGAGTGTGGAATGTGTCCCTTCATAAATGCAGAGAATGATGAGATTGAGAAATGTTTTTATTGTTGGAAAGCAAGGATGATGTGCCTGGCAAGGAGCAGGAACATGCCAGGTGGCGTTGAGGGGAGCACTGGGAATGTGGTTCCAGCGGTGGAGCCTGCACAGGGCCCTCCTCAATGGCCGCCCCACCAATAGATCCTTTTTAGGGTGTGCTGTAGCAAACTCTCCCTCCCTGACCATAATCATGGCCTTTGTTTAACTCTGTAAATTGCAGCACAGGGATTTCACTTCAATTATCCATCAAGTGTCCATTATAACCCCTTTGGAATGGCTGCTGGGATCTGCAGGTGTAGAAGCAGGCCCTTATACCGGAGCAAGGGCCTGCTCGGAGGAAGGAAACAAACAGGCCCTTCCCACCAGGATGTGCTGATTTCTCTGGAAATCCAGAGCATTAATGAGCATAAAACACACAAAACACACACACAAGTCCTGCTCTGAACCAGGTCAGGAATTTCTGTTTGACTCTGCACAAACAAAACTGCTGAGGCCTGCAGGCCCAACTCCCATGAAAATGGCGGATCTGCATCTGCTCTCCCTCAGCTGAGGGGGCTGAGCAGTGACCCCAGGGGACAAAGTTTTGAGGCCCTGCCAGGGATGTCAGGGCACACAGAGTCCCCTCCCCTATGGACAGGGACCCCCTAAAGCCACCTCCATCCCACAGCTGGAAGGGGATGTGGTGCAGCAGAGCCAGGAGGCCTCACACCCATCTCTCCTCAGCAATGACCACCACAAAAACCATTTATGGCTGTGTCTGAGGCCGTGTGCCCACCTGAGCCACAGCTCTGTGTCACATCCCAAATCAAAATTACAGTTCCATGTTACCCTGAATGATTTTTACAGCTCTCTCAGGTTTTATTCTCTGAAAAACCCAATGCGATTACATTATTTAGGCCTCTTGCCAACTGGTTAAATATAATTGACTAAATTAATTACTAAGATCAGTTTTACAGCAGATTAGGATAATTTATTGGGCAGTTTGTTGTTTTCCTAATAGTCTCACCTGATTGATGGAGAGGCTTGGCTATAAATGATTTTTTATGACCGAGAATGGCAAACACAAACTTAATCAGGTGTTCCACTTTGCACTGAGGAAAGCCTGTGTAACTTGGATAATGTGCAGGTATAATTCTTTGGAATGCCTGTGAAAATTTTGAGTGATTAAAGGGGAAAAAACTCAGAGAGAGGCATTTATGTGAAGCAGCTGGTTTGGGGGGCAGCCCCAGCTCACCTCTGCTGAGCTTTGGGGTGATGGGGATCTTGGATGAGAGCTCAGCCTCGGGGTTCACCATGCAATCCTTCTGTACTGTCCCTGTGGGGATAAACTCGCACCTTTGAAGACTCTCTCTTTCTATCCAACATATTTTTGGGCCAAAAGTTATTGTTAGTGACAAATCAACAGCAGAAAATTAAGAAACAATGACCCAAACTTAATTAAGAAGTTCAAAAAAAGGGCAAAGCCTCTCTGGGTGTGCAGCAGCAGGTTCAGAGATCCTTTCTCTCAGAAAGGTACCACCTGCAGGGGTTGAGGCACAGGATGTTAATTTGATTGCACCGACTCCTTTTCATGCAAAGAGTGAATTGTTTTCAGACTGCTGATGATTAATGTGGTTATCGATTAGTTGATCAATAAGGCCATGATGTCTAATTATTGATAATCCTTCCCCAAATGAAAGATCGAGTGTAAGGAGTGCTACTTACAGAGCTCAAAATATAAAGTGATTCAGTGTGAAGCCTGGTAATTGAAAGTCAAACTAATTCCATAAATTAAATCACACCAATCCATAACATTTACCTGATAAATCCTTTGGAAAGCTTTATTTAACTCTCAGTTCTCATTGAGAAAGCTTTGGAGGCTCCCAGGAAAGTGTCTCTAAGTCTGGGTTTGAGGTGCCTTTGCTTAATGCAAAAGTTTAATTTAATATAAATGTGTATAATGACACTGGTTTGAAATGTCTGATCTCACAGCTATAACTGAATATATTTTGGTACAACTTTTTGCTACAACAATTTATTTTGGAAATTTGAGGATACTGGTACCAGTCCACACCAGTGTATCACCTGTACACCGAATTGTTTTCCAAACTTCTCCTCTAAGCCCTTTCCCTGACAACAATTTATATCATAATTAGATGGAGGAAAACAACCTCCCTTTTCCCTGACTGCCCCTGCAAGACTTTTTAGGCACTTGGGAGAAACAGAAATAAACAAAACAATCTTTTTTAAAGAAATGGGTTTCTCATTTAAAATCTAAGCATTGGAAGAACATTTCGAGACACACATTCATTAGGAATTTGTGTTAAATACAATGTAATGGTCCCCAAATGACAGCAGTGATTTGGTTCTAAAAATTGCCCCATATTTAATAACAGCATAAATCACCTGTAAAAGATTCTTCACACCAAGCGAAACTGCTTTACATACATAAACCCCATAATTTGTTTTTATTGAAAAGATTCCGACAGTCGAAGGTTATTTATGTTTTTAATTTGTCTGCACTACTAAATAACTCCCTGCTCGGTGTGCAGCCCTGTGGGGAGCCTGGGATGGGCAGGGCAGGGCAGGGGGAGGCAGGGCTGGCTGTGGGTGCTGGTTCTCTTTGGGGTGAGCACATTGCACAGAGCACCTCTGCCCTGAGCTGGGGTGCAGCTGACCCCTCGTGGGTATGGAAATTTGTCATAAAGTCTTTGCAGTTCCCCACCAAAGCCCCAGCTCCAGCCTGTTCTAAGCTCTTCTACACCCTTGTTAGTCCTGGAGCAAACCAAAATAATTGTGTCCCTGAGAGGCAAAATCAAAGTGGGTGCCATTTAAATAAAAGCTGGGAAGTTGTCCTGAAACAGCATTGTCTGTCTGTGGGGTGATAAGGGCAAGGATCAGGCTGGGAGCAGCCCCTCCTGGCAGGTCCCACATGGGCTGGTGGCACCTCCAGCTGCTGCTGGCCCTGCCAGGGCTGCAGAAGGCACAGAGCCACCGTGGGGACCCGGGCCGTGCTGGCTCCGGGATGAGCAGGGCAGTGGGAACGAGCCCCTGTGGGGTGTCCAGCCTGACCCAGGGTGTGACCGGGAGCACGGCATGGGACAGAGCTGCAGTTTGGGGGTTCCCCTGCACAGTACCAGCCTTGTGCTGTGAGAGGCCCTCAGCTTGCCCAGGAGGCAGCGCTGTCCCCACGGAGCATCAGCTGGGCACAGACACCCCGTGCCCCCCCAGACCTGCCCGGTGCCATCAGGGACAGGCAGGCAGTGGGGTGTGGCAGTGCCAGCCCTGCCCGATGCCATCAGGGGACAGGCGGGCAGTGCGGTGTGGCAGTGCCAGCCCTGCCTGGTGCCATCAGGGGCTGGGGACAAGTGGGCAGTGGGGTGTGGCAGTGCCAGCCCGGCCCGGTGCCATCAGGGGCAGGGACAGGCGGGCAGTGGGTGTGGCAGTGCCAGCCCGGCCCGGTGCCATCAGGGGACAGTGGGTGTGGCAGTGCCAGCCCCGGGTCCCGGCGCTGTCGCGCTGCCGGCACGCGGCACTGGCAGCTGTGACAGCCTGATTTAATCTGCGGGAGCCTCGCTGCCTCCGACCACTGCGCCGAGTCATTAACCTTGACTCGCATAATTGAATTCAAGGTTGATTGCCTGTGACCCTCCTCGGCGAGGTCCTCCAAATGTACATATTCATTATGACGCGCGGGGCTAAATGGATTGCACAGGGAAAGCTGTAGCAATCAGCCTGCTTGGTATGCGAGGGGCGAGGAGGGCACTAATTGCATGTTAGAGCTGAGGATTAGATTATGAAAAGAGTGAGAAAATGAAGATAGATCCCTGTGACACTGTCAGATTAAGGGCAGCCATGCACAGGAATATGACATTGAAAATTTACAGGACTGTTAAGGCAAAGGAGATTTGAAAGGGGGTGGTGGGTGCTGTTTTTTAATTATTTTTTAAAATTCCCATCTATTCCCTCAGTTAGGAGCTATTTAAAAGCACAAGCTGACAAATGCGTATTTTGAATCTCACTAAATGCTGGAGTGGTTTTGATGTCTCTGACAGTGGCTGTAAGGAAGAACATTTTGAATATTTAGCCCCACAGCACCTACTTGTTGTTTCCTACCACCCTGAGCAGCCTGGTGTGGGGAGGGCGTCCCTGCCCATGGCAGGAATGCCAGGCTGAGCTTTCCAAACCATTCCATAACGATTCCATGATTCAAGTTGTCCAGTCAGGGCACAAACACCCAATGATCCAGGGGGTGACAGGCTCAGCAGGCTCTGGGAATCCAGCAAAACTCAACTTGGGAAGGGAGAAATATCTCATCCCCAAAGCTTTGCCTTGTCCTGATCCCAGACCTGGCTCTGCCCAGCCCCGGAGGGAATGGGCTGAGGGAAGGTGGCCACCAGCAATCTTTGGGTTCACATCCATGTTGTTGTGATAGCTGGGTAAGGATTTTCCCATGTTTTGCTGCAACTCCAACCAGATGGGATTTTTTTCTTGAATTAAATGAAAGTTAAGTACAAAAACATTTTGCCCGCAGGGAATTCGGATTCTCAATGTGCTTTTAATAACTGTTTGTAAAACATTTAGGAAAATCTATGGCAACATGTTTGAGGGGAGGGGGGAAATCAAATTATTCTTGCCTGAGGATGTTATTCTGGTATCTAAACTTTATGAATCATCCTGTGTGGCCCAATTTCTAAGCAGTTACACTGTGCAACAGAATGGAAGTGTCTGAATTTAATAGATGTAAAACTTTTTAATAAAGACATTAATCATAGCCATTGGCTGGAAATCTGTTAAGGACTTTATACTAATTTAGATGTCCAAACCTCTGCAGTCTAATAAAGCTTTAAAAGCCCAGTTCAAATTAATGTTCTTGTTAGAATTAATTGCAATGGGTAGGCCTCAGTTTTGAGCCACCTCTCTAAGCCTGCTCTTGTGTTAAAATCAGGCTTAAAATCACAGAATGGTTGGGTTTGGGAGGGACTTAAAACTCTTTTCATTCCACCCCCTGTACCATGAGCAGGGACACCTTCCACTATCCCAGGTTATTCCAACCTGGCCGTGAACACTTCAATCTGCCATAAAAATTGTATTTAATTCCAGCATTTCTGGAGGTGGAAGCTGAACACCAAAATCCCAATCCAAATGTTTTGTCAGCATCGCAGGGGTTGTTGTTAAGTAGAGAAATTCAGGTTGCAAATGGGGCAAAAGCTCATGCAGGTTTTTATCCCAGTCCTACAAAAGGAAGTTTTGGGGAAGCTTTCCCTTGCTATTCCCAGTTCTTGTCATTCCAGGTGTCAGGGGAGGCTGTGTGCACCTATTGATGGAAGGATGAGGGAGAAAGCACCCAAATGCCCTCACACAGGTGCAACCTGTGCCTTTCCCAGGCAGCAATCTCACCTTTTATGCAAAAACCCTCTTTTTCTGTAAGAAACAAATCCTGGAAAGCTGCAAACAGCGTGCAGAGCTCCTGGGATCTCTCAGCTTCCCCTCATCAAGGAGCAGAGCTCTTCAGCCAGGCTCCAGGTCACTCCCTGCTCAGGGCACCTGTCCCTCGGCCACCTCTCCAGAACAGCAACTCCATTAATTTGATTAAATTCCCAATGTCCAGACATTGTGGTGTTGTAATAACAACGGGATCGGAGGTGGCAGCGCATCCCAAAATCTCAGCCTTGTGAATTGCTGGGGTTTGGGGGATTCTGATGTGTTGAGGACATAATTAATGGGATAACTTTGCGCTTTCCATGGCAGGGCTCTGTCCTGAAAGGAGGGCTCCTCACAAATGATCTGTCAGGACCACTGCTGGGTGGGTATGAGCAGAATTTTTATGTCCCGCTCATTAAATTACCACGGGCTATGACTTTCTAGGCACTGGAAGTCAAGGGAAATCATTGCTGACTGACAATCCAGGATTGCAGGTTACCAACAGCTGCCTCAAGTTGAATAAGGCTGACAAATGAGTGCTCCTTGCACAGGCCTGTAATAAAACCACCCTGCGACGTGGGGGTGTCTGTGCAGGAGGGTGGTGGCACCCACAGAAGGAAGAAAGAGTCGTTCATTCACAGGGGGGAAAGGAGGAAGTTTCTGAAGTGCTCAGATTCAGCAGCAGCATGTTGCTCTGTGGAGTTACAGGCAGGCAGTGAGACAGCTAAAATCCATTTGTCTCCAAAAATCCCTTTGATTTGTTTCAATTTATGAATGAGCTACAGAGAGCAAGGCAAGAGCCCAAGGAATGTAAATGAAGTGGCTGTGCCATGCTCTGTGAAAAAGGCCCCCAGACATCTGATGAAGGAAATTTTCTGTGAGGAAAACCCGGTTTGTTGGCATTTTGTGAATCCTAAAAATACCCCAAGACAAATAGTCTAACTCACTATTGCTGAAATTTCATTTACTTACCAACCACACTAATGAGGCACTGCAGAGGGACTTCTAATTAGATCCACTTTATTCCTGTCACTGAAATTAATTTATTTGCTTCAGCTCCTATAACTAGTTTGATATTACCCTGATTTTTAAGCTGGGCTGTACAAAGCTGGGGCTGGCTCTGATGGTTACACCCTCTGACCCAAGGCTGGAAGTGCAGGTTTGGCTGCTGGGCTGGTCCCAAGCAGAAGCTCTTTCTCAGCAGGTTTGGAGCATCCCTGAGCTGAGCAGGAGCCAGGGGAGCTGCAGCCCTGGGCTGGCTGTCCCCAGGGCCCGGGCAGGGCTCTAAGTAAGCACTAAAGCAGCAATATTGTGCCACTTGGCGATTTCCTGCCTAATGCATATTCAAAGAGGGAAGAGGCTGCATGCATAATTCATCAGCCATTACAATTGCATTATACTATTTATACTATTACTTCGGGAGCTGTTTAAATTAAGGGTTACAAATGGCTCGTTTGTTTTTCCGAGCCCCTCCAAGCTGCTGGGAGGGCTCTGGCCAGGGCTGGGGACACAGAGGGGTCCCCAGCCAGGGCACCCAGGAACTTTGCAAACTTTTGTCCCGCTGGGATTTGATTTTACAGTGAATGATGGAGCCCCCTGAGTAAAAGCCCAGCCCCGGGGTCCAGGAGAAGCTTGGTTGGGACTCTGGCAATGCTGAATAAATCACAGCTGTGACAGTGACATGGCTTGAAATCCTCTTCACACCCCAGTAAAACTCAGAGAAACATGGGAAACCCTCAGCTGGTAACTAATTGTCAACTAACTGCTAAACCCCAGGTCTGGCTGCACAGATTATGACTCTTGGTGCCTTTCCAAACATTATTTTATTAATATGAATAATATATTAACTATTGAACAGTCTGGACTGCATCCAAACCACTCTGTTGTAAGTGCTTTGCTAAGACTTACCAAGGATATTTACTTCTCTAAACAACAGGCAACATTTGTATCGGTTTTGGTTTTATTATTGTTTTACTAAATAGTTATGAGAGCACCAAGAGAGGGATCTGAAGATTTTAAAAATGATTTGAAAGATAGTCCATAAAGTGCTTTACGTCTTGGTGAGTTTAAAAGGTGAATTACTGTTCTTTAATAATTTAAAGAAAACCCTCCAGAATGCATTTTTAAATATATTTCCAGCTAAACACAGGATCCTGTCCTGGGCTCTCATCACCAGGGGATCACGTCAGGATGAATCACAGCAGTCAGGGCTGTGTAATTGAGAGCAAAGCTGCCAAGGGAAGAGCTGCTCCCTGGGGACAGCCAGCAGATACCTCTGTTCATTACCCTGTGCCCAGGTCACAGGCCAGGGACAGATCTGATTTAGATACGACTTAAAATTCAATTTCTCAAAGTTTACTTAAAATTACTGAGTTCTGCAAACGCTTTTCTAGAGGGGTGGGGCATTAAACTGAGAGAGGTTTAGATAAGATGTTGGGTTAGATATCCTTTGTGGTAGGAGGTCCCAGCTGGAGCTTGGGCATCAGGAGCTGGACCCAATGATCTTTGTGGGTCCCTTCCAACTCTGGTTACTCTGTGATTCTCTGATTCTGTGAATAGGAAGGAATTCCTGGCTGGGAGGGTGGGCAGGCCCTGGCACAGGTGCCCAGAGCAGCTGTGGTTGCCCCTGGATCCCTGGCAGTGCCCAAGCCCAGGTTGGAGCAACCTGGGGTATTGGGAGGTGTCCCTGCCCAAGTCAGGGAGTTGGAATGGGATGGATTTTAAGGCCCCTTCCAACCCAAACCATTCTGGGATTAACAGATCACCCCCACTCCCTGCAGATCTGCAGGACTCAGGGATCACACAGCAACAGGAGAATGAAATGAAACTGGCTGTGACAGGAGGCCCTCTCTGAGTCTGCAGGGTCAGGAGAGACCTGGCCCTTCCCACAGCATTTCCCAGCCAACTTTGGCAATGGATGCCAGGAGCCCACAGGGGCAACCCAGAGCTGTTCCCCAGCCCTGGCAGCATCCTCGCCTCCTCCTGCTCCATCGAGGGGGTGGCTCCCACATCACTTTGGGGCTGGTTCCCACATCACTTTAGGGCTGGCTCCCACATCACTTTGGAGCTGGTTCCCACATCAGTTTGGGGGTGGCTCCCACATCACTTTGGAAGCGGTTCCCACATCACTTTGGGGCTGGTTCCCACATCACTTTGGGGCTGGTTCTCACATCACCTCGGGGTGGCTCCCACATCACATTGGGGGTGGCTCCCACTCCACCTCCCCTTCACAGCTGAAGAATTTTTGCTGTCCAGCTCATTCCCATTTCGCTGCCCACCCCCAAACTGGCTGTGACACGGGTATGCACAGCTCTGAGCATCCCTCGGGGTGACCCCCAGCCCAGAGAGTTTAACCCTCGCTGAGCTGCACAGACAAAAGACACCTTTCAGTTGAAAACTCTCAAACTCCCTCAGACTTGCATTAACACGTCCCTAAGTGTGTTTTTTGCCCAGCAGACCCTTCAGGAAGGTGCATTTTGCCTTCCTCGAGTTCCTGCATTTTCCTGCCTGGCGGGGAGATGCCGTTTCACCTTTCCCACACGCTGGGGGCTGGGCTGGAGGGGACAGTCCCTCCACGGCGGGGTTAAGGCAGGGAGCTGCCTGCCCAGCAATGAGGATCCTCTTCCAGACAGCCCATCATCCACTAATGGGACTTAAGACAGTTGCTGCCTCATCGGCAGGAGCGTAATGATCGCTGGGCAGGGAGAGACCCATTATCCATCATCCATCCTTCTCCTCTGGCTGATGATAATGATTTCTTAGTTCAACAGTGGTGCACTGGGACCTCGGCGCTTTGTGCACGACTGGGGTTTAATATCCTGATCAAGACAAATACAGATCGTGGCCGGGCCATGGGGCCACTGCAGAGGACAAAGCCAAAAGGCTCCCTGGAAAACTCAGAGGATACACAAGAGCCTGAGAAAACCTGAGGAGTGCCCGTGTTTTGTGCAGTGAGGAGAAAGTCACTCCCTTCCCCCACAGCGCACAACTTTGAGATGAGGATTTGAGTGTAAAGAATCCGATCACCAGGCCAAGGGAAAACCTAAAAGCTCTTGCAAATGTATTTCTACTTCCCATTTCATTCTCTTCAGCAGTTATTCTCCAGCTCAAATCACTCTATAATTCCATTGACTGAATATTGTCATTTCAATGATTACAACTCATGGATTTAAACTGAAAGAGTGTAGATTTAAATTGGATATTAGGAAGGAATTCCTGGCTGTGAGGGTGGGCAGGCCCTGGCACAGGTGCCCAGAGGAGCTGTGGCTGCCCCTGGATCCCTGGCAGTGCCCAAGGCCAGGCTGGACACTGGGGTTAGAGCACCCTGGGACAGTGGGAGGTGTCCCTGCCTGGCAGGAGTGGAATGAGATGATTTTTAAGGTCCCTTCCCACCCAAACCACGGGCACTGCACCACGGTGCTGGTGAGCAGTGTCACGGTGGTGCTGAGCCACCAGGGCCGTTGTCCCCTGTGCCACCCCCAGCCACAGCCACTGTCCTCATCACTGGCAGGGAGAGGGTGAAGCCGTCTCACCACACCCTCCCTGCCACTCTCAGCAACTTCAAGTCCAATAAAGGATGCTCAGAAGAAACACAATAGCGAGAGCGGAGCCGCCGCTGGAAATTAAATCTGAAAGACGAGTATTTATTCTTGTCGGGGCTCCTCGAGGAACGTGGGCACACCGGCAGCATGTTAAACACTGCTCAGGTTCAGCGAGACAAATGTCCAGGCAGCTCTGCTGCAATATCCATTTGAAAGGAGCTTAGTGCCACGAGCCTTTCATCTCAATATTCCTGAGGCCGGATTTGAAAGTGCTTAAGGTTAAATATTGCTCACTCTTGGAAAGAACAGCTCCATCTGTCTCGTAAAAAAAAAGCTTTCAGTCTTGGAGGTGCTCAGGGACACTCAGCCATAAACATGGTCAGGAGAGGCTGCACAGGCAAATCCTGTGGGCCCTGTCCCAGGAGTAATTAGCCCCTAAAATTGAGCAAGGATTAATCCAAAACACCATATATACAAAATATAATCTGTATTTTCTGTGGGACGAGTGACCTGCCTGAGTCAGCACTGCACAGCTGGATCCTCTCATCTGGGCATCCTGAAGAGTGAGGCAAGGAGAAAAGTCCCATCTGACCCTGAAGGATCCCAGAAAGGCACTCCTGACATGGTCCCTGGCTTCAGGACAGAGCCTCTGGGTGCTCCTGGCTGACTGGAAGCTGCCACAGCATCTCAGAGGCACCAAGAGACTCTCGGGCTGCTAAATGCCCAATTCACTTTTGAAAACCGGATTTAAGCAGCTGGTTTTGAACATTTGTGGTAAAAGAGAGACCCGAAATAGCATTGTGTGATTTGGGGTGAAGTGCCCCGAGGCCTGGTGATAATAATTGTAGTGCTCTTTAAAAAGAAAAATGACATTTTTTTCAAGGCGGTGAAAGCCGCTGACGACATCCCTGGGGAGCTGGGGAAGCTTTGGAGAGGAGGAATTCTGTCTTTTCAGAGGCTGACAAATGACAGGCTCAGCAGCCTGGAACGTGTCTCCTGGAGTCCTGGATCAGACACAGAGTGACAGTGACAGTGCCCTGGGCCCGTGGTGACCAGAGGGGCCACGAGAACCCTGGCCAGCAGCTGGAAAAGCCTTCGGGTTTTTCAGGGGAGCTGCTGGGAAACTCTGCTTTAGGAATCACTCCCTGCTCATCCTCAGTGAAGGAGCTGAGGTGGGTCCTGCTGGCAGCCTGGGAAGTGTGGCTGCTTCTCCTCTCAGCTGTGAATCATCCTCAGGGTGTCTCAAGGCCAGGAGGGGAGGTCTGAAGGGTCCCAGTCCCTGCTGCTGAACAGGTTTGTTGGAATAAAACTGATCTCAGGATTAAGCTGCATTTAGATGGCTCCTCATTCTGTGAAAAACACTTTATTGTGCAGGCTCTCCTTCAGTTTGAAACCTCTTCCCACCACCATCCTCACTCCTGCTGCATTTCCCTGCTCTGCTCAGCCCTGCAAGGTCCCAGCACGTCCTGGGGTCTTTTTAACCCCCCCAAATCCAGTTCAATGATTGACTGGGAAGATGGTGCAACTGGTCACTCCACGTTGCCAGGAGAGGCTTCCAAGGAAAACTGACTTTTAATGTATTGATCGCTGCTATTTGATTACACTGGGAAAAAGGTCGGAGAGAAAATGCCAATAACAGTGCAAAACTTGAAAGCAAATTAATGCTTTTCCATCGGCACCCTCCTGCCTCCCCCTAGCACCACAGAGCAGCGGGAGCAGAGCCTTGCACAGAGGTTTTACGGTGAGGACTTCTCCTTCCCACTGCAGGTGAAGCAGGGGGAGATGTGTGGTCTGGTCCTGATTAAATGGCCACAATCTGTGCCCAAGGGTCACAGCACTGAGGTGTGGAAGCTGGGACAGCTCCTCAATTGCATGGACACAGGAAAAAGAGTGCCAGGAACCCAAAACCAAGACACATTTTCAAAACATTTTCAAAATAGCTTTGAAAGAAGGGCTCTGATATTTTAAGTGACTCAAGAAGAACAGAGAATCCCATAAAATCCAGAGGCACCTGCACCATGGATGTCCTTCAGCAGAAAGATTATCCTGGACATTGGGATGTTCATCTGGAGCCACTGCCAACCCATGCTCACCCAAAGGGGCTCTGTGGGGGAAAAAATAAATCCAGGCAGGAGGACCAATGAGAGATCTCGCAGAAACACACAAAAGGGACCCAATCAATACCAATAAACTCCTTCAGATGGTGATTAATTAATAGCAATTAATTTTGAAAAGAAGAGGATATTGACTTAAATTGACAGAGGGGCTAACCTTTGAGCAATTCTGAGAAAACATCTTTAAAGCACAGTGATTAAGTTGTAGAAAGTAATAAAAGGGCTACACTGCCTCCAGGACGAGCTGAACCCAGCTTGGGAGCGGTGTCAGGAGAGCTCTAATTAGACGTTGCAGCTTGATAAGGTAAATTGATTAGCTTGGCTCTGCCAGGTGGGATTTAAACAGGCATCTCAGTTTGGAATGTGTCCTTTGTGCCAAGAGAGCCAGATTCTGGCAGATCATTAAAAAATGCCAAAAGCTTTGCAGGCAGGATGTGCTGCAGCAAGGGAGGCTCCGTGGTGTCCCTGGAGTGAGGTGGTCCCTCCTTCCCAACCCAAACCATTCCATGTGATTCTGTGACACCTCACCTCCTCAGCGGTCACAGCCATTCCAAAACCTCCTTATTCATGGGAGAACAAGTGTCCCAATGTCCCCATGTGGATGCTTCACAGGAAGGCATCCCTGCAGGTTCTCTCGCTCCTCAGAAGGTTTTGGCAGCCTTTCCTTCTGATCCAGGCACAGGGATTGATGTCTTTGAGCGAGTGAAGCTGCAGAGTCAAACCTGGGTTAGGCTGGGGGTGAATTAAATTATTTGTGAGCTGGCGTTAGGGACATGAGGCCTAAACTCTGCTCTGACAATTTGCTGATAATTAATTACTCATAATTGGTTGTTGTGGGGCTGCATGTGGTGATGGCCAAGTGGGCAGAGCCCATGGCCACAGCAAACGTGACTCAGCCTTGGGTTTTGGGCCTCTCATTTTCCTGGGAATGTAAATTATTGAAACCCTCCCGGAAAGGAGACAGGGACATCTGGTAGCTCTTTGTGGCAGGATCAGGAGACACAACAGCTCAGCAGGTCAAAATTGTCTTCTGAAGGCCTTAATTTCTTCTCCCTTTTCTTCCTCGACATCCTGAAGTCCTGGCAGATCATTTGAAGGGAGTCCTAACCATAATCAAGCAAAACCAATTTCCCAACCTTCATGAAATGCATCCCCCAGAATGACCCTCCATCACAACAGGATGCTCAGAAATTCCTGAAATCTGCTCCTGCTGGGAGCTCCCCCCAGGCAGGAGAGCCCAGCTGTGGGTTTTCCAAGGAAGAGGCTGTTTCTTTTTTAAATAACTTTGCACTACCTTTATTCTTGAGTGGAACAACAATTCAGGAGCTGAAGGAAATGGTTAATCACAGGCACGTTGTCTGGGATGCAGCATGTGGGCTTGAGCATTGTCTGATCACTTTGTGGGCTTGGAAAAATCGTCTCCTCTCCCAAAATGTGCCATTTTTAGCTGGTTTTTACAGGTCTGGTGAGCTCCTTCAGAGCAGGCACGGAGCTGTTTACTAACAATTATTTCCAAACAGATAATTAAAAGCCGATTTCGATAAAAACCTTAAAAATAGAGGCATTCTAGAAACCTTCTCAGCTTGTTTTGAAATAGCTCTTTTAAATGTCAGCAGATGAAAACATCATCCAGCAACAGGGAGCTGGGCCCTGTTTTGAAAAACAAATAGCAGTGATTGGATTCAGCTGTACAACAATGGGAACGCTGGAAAAGCCCAGCCAGGGCTTCACCCCCACGGAAGAGCCCCGTCCTTCCCTCCACCTCCAGGGCCACGGGCAGAGCCCAAGAGGTGCCAGAGCCTCGTGGAGAATCCCTTGTCATCCTTGTTCTGGGCAAAATAAAGCCATTTCTGTTGGCAGAGATTTGGGAAGGATCCCGAGGCGTGATCGAGTTTCTCCCTCCGAGCTGAGAGGCTGAAGACAGCCCTGTCTACAACGGCTCGTGGAGCAAATAATTATTGAGGCTGAGGACCTAAAATGACCTTGCAGAAAGAAAAAATTGTTATGGCAAGGGAGAAAAACCCACCCCAAGAGGGTCTATTGTTAATGGCTGGCACCGTTATAAAGTTCGCAATTGGTAACTTTTTTAAAGATTATTTTTGCCCGGATTTTTTGTGCTTTGTGCAAATGTGACTTGAAAGGGATGCCATTCTCTCAGCTCTCTCCCAACACTGGTGTTTGCAGCCATGAGCAGCCCCTAAACTTGTATTTCAGCACTAGAGACAATTGCAGAAGCAGATCCAGATTCTGATACGACTTTTTAAAAACAAATAAACATCCCCCAGTGGGATTTGCAGCCCGTGGCTGCAGGGCCATGCTGATGAGTGGGAGCTGGAAAAGCTCATTTCTGGGGCTCACTGAGGCACACAGGGAACCAAACCAGTTCTTGGCTGTTCCAGCAGAGAGAGAGAGAAGAAAGCCAAATGCAGGCTCTGAAAATGAGATGAGGTTTTTAGATTTCTCTCGATATTATTAATCTACAATGCTGCCTTTTAGCACTGTTGACCAACATTTTCATACAATTAAAGCTGGCGCTGCTCCCGACAGCTCGGGAGCGATCAAGAGTTGATTTTGGTGTTGCATTTTGACACATTAACGGGTGAGGACAACACTGCATCCCACTGGAGTCAGCCAGGAGGTTTCTTGTTACTTGTAGGGCTGGAGGAACAAGAGTGAGACCTCAGCCCTGGGGTCCCTGCAGGTCATGATCCTGCAGCAGACCCCCAGTGAGCCACTTCCAATGTGGTGGAGCCTTGAGCCATGAAAAATGAGGAAAGAAAGAAAGGAAAAAAAAGAAAGAAGCTAATTGAAACAACAGAACATTGGACTGTTCTAAATGTCAGTTTATCTCTGTTTTAAATATCAGTCTAATTCAATTTTAAATGTCAAGGCCTGATTCTCCTCCAGGTCACACAGGCCTGGTGTGGGCCCTCCCTCCCTGCTGGGCTCCAGAGCCCAGGGATGGCTCTCCAAGGGGGCTGGGGGCTCAGAGCCTCCCAAAACCACCCAGCAGCAGCCTGGCTTCCCAAAAACTGGGAGCAAAAGGAGATGTGAGGGTCTCTGAGCGGAGTAAAGGATCTTGTGCATGGGACACCCCCTGAAGCTGTGACCACGAAGAACAAAGCTGCTCCTGCCATGGCCTTCCCGACCATGAGGACTCTGTTGGCTCCCAGGAACCCTCAGGAATACTTTTGATAGAAAGCTGTGGATTTTTTGGTCAAGACTTGCAGCAAAGGGACTTTTATAATAATATTTTACTGGCTGTAGCATGCCTGGTATTACACGGGAAAGAACAAGATAGGAAACACATGTGCAGATATTATTTGCTGCAGAAGTTAAATTCCATCAAAGACCACAGAAATATTTATGTTTCTAGTTTGTAATGAAAAACTGAGTTGTAATTATGGATTTGCAGAGGTGGGAGCACAATATCAGCACAGCATTTATAAAAGAAATACTCATTCCCAATCCTGAAGCCCCCAGTCAGAGTGAATCTCGGAAATACAGGGACACCTCCCTTCATAAAGCTGCTACAGCATGTCCATAATCCCTTTTCTTTTATGATCCAACTCATGCACAGAATTTAATAAAATTGTATTTGCTTTACCAAAGGCACTGAGTGCACACATGTGGAAGGATAAAGAGAGAATGTCTCAGGAAGGGGGAAGACGTTCATCTCCATCATGGAAACGAGTGAGGTGGGAATGTGGCTGCCCAGCAAAGGCTGCAGCGTTAAATCCTTGCACCAGAGACACCATCTGAGGTCAAGGGAGCCTTTGGAGCCCTTGGCAGATGAAATCTTGTCCTGCTGAGGAGTCGGGGAAGGGTTTGTTGGGAGGGAGGCTGAGGACACAGTGAGAGCTCTGCCCAAGCTGCTCTGAATGGCACCAAGGTGCATCCAAGGGATGTGTCCCAGCACAGTGACCATGATCCTGCTGTGTCCCCTCCGCAGGGTGTGCCAGGGGACACTGTGCTGCCAGGCCACCAAAACACCTCAAAGAGGTCACCGAGCCAGAGTGTCTCCAGGGAGCAACGTGTGGCTGTTTTGTCCAAATTCACCTCATTTTCAGTTACTGGCCAAATGTGATCCCCATTGGACATCCTGTGGATTACCTTCCCTCAAAATTGAATGTAGGACCAGGAATTTTTCACATTTTGTCTCCAAAAGCTCCAACAGAGCCAAATGTGCTTCTGCAAAGGCTTCTCCAAAGCCAGCAAAGTCCAGAGCCCAGGAAGGGGCAGGCAGGAAGCTCCTGTTTGGTGGGGTAACATTCATCCTTCAAACAGCATTTTGCACACACTTAGGGATGGAGATATTTAGTGCAGGTGCTCTGGTGACCAAGGGAGCTCAGGAGCTCTGCTTCCCCAGCAGTTTGGTCCTTTCCCCTGCACTGGGAAGCTGCAAACCCTCTCCTGGGATCACCCAGGTGGGCTTGAGGCGTTCACACACCTCTCCCATCACCCATTTGGGAGAAATCCTGCTGCCTAGTGTGGGCTTTCCTGGGAGAACCTGGGGGCTGCACCTCCCAGCATTGCTGACCCAGTGGTGATGGCCAAACCCTGCTTTTGGCAGCCTAGACATTGCTAGAAATACTTTCAAAACCGGTTAAAATGAAGAGAGCTGATTTTTCAGTGCTCAGTCTGAGGCAGTAAAACTAAGAATAACTAAAATAAACTCTCCTAATGAGCAAAAAAATCCTTGGCTATGGATGTGTCCAATGGTGGTGACGACTCCTTATTGATTAGGTTGAACAGGATTGCTCTCTAATTATGTGACCCACTGATGTCCTAAAAACCTTGGCGAAAACTCAAAGCTGGAGCAGGTTATTACACAAGGTTTTAGCCCTGGGTTTCCCTTTAATCAGTCATAACAATGTGGTTGAAAGGCTTCATTGAGCACATTTGGTTTTCCCCCATTTTGCAGGAGTTGGGTGGCAGAGGAGCTGGCACAGCCTGCAGACCACCACGGCTGCTCCATGAATTATAAGGAGCTAAATTTGCAACGCTCCAGCCACCTCCCTGAGTGGTGTCACCCTACAGGCGTTAGGGGAGAGAATTTTAATAATGAAAAGCTTAAAAATTATAGATCTGTAAGGGTCGAATAAGCTGTCACACCTTCAATGAAGATAACAGATCTGTACGAGCACCTAAAATATTCCTGCAGACTTTGGAATTTAGGCTTATGGCATAATAGCATTTGCACAATAATTCAATCTAATTGTGTAGGGGAGCTGTAAAACTGCTCCATCTCTGATGCTTTACTGTGCAGGGGAAAAAAAAAGGGATGCTGTTCCACCTTTTTCGCTGACATCTAATGTTTCAGGTTTTTAAAAATATTGTATAAAGACTGAGATTTATTTCCTAAGATGTTTCATTAATGGTTGTGGCAGGCAGCTGGCCTGAGGTTTGACACACAATAAAATCCATGTCAAGAATATTAAAGATAGTGCAAAAGATAACTATGAATTTACATTCAAACAGGCTTTTGACAAAGCCATTGCAACAGGCTCCTAATCAGGTCTTGAGACCCAGCCTGCCCTCTCTTTAAACCCGTGATCTTGAAAAGGAGCTTTAAATTGGAAATTATTACACATTAAAACCTCAACATGGAGCAGATCGAAGCGGATCGATATCTTGCCGAGCACAATAAATCAGCTGCTGCTCTGCGGTTACTGTTTGCTGAACATATTTAAATTTTCTTGTAACAAATTAATTCCAACATTTTCTCTTGATTGAATTAGGGCAAGTGTTGGAGCTGTCACAAGTATTTCACTGCTTCAGGGAGACAAATTGCTCGTCTGGACATGGGTAACAAGCCAAAGTGTTGAGTCCCTGATAATCTTTCCACTAATTCTCCATTACAGCAAAATGAAGCCATAAATCACCGTGACAGCTGATCGATGCAAACATTGTTTCCGCCATGATTGCCAGCGCTCCCCGCGGACCCACTGTCCGCTCACAATTCCCGGGAATTACTCCCCGGCCAGGCTCCCCGGCCCCGCTCCCGTGCCACAAGTAACCATCTCATTTCAGCCCTCAGCCCTCCCCCAAAACTCAAACATCCGTCGTGGTGGTGGTGCCCGTTTGGGGCAAGCCGTTACAGCCCGGCGCGCTCCCTCTGCCGCCCCAAAAAAAATGGGATTTTAAACCTCCTGTTGTATAAAATGATTCTGCGGGCTTGTAACAACGTCAGGCTCCAGCCCTGTCGCTTCCCCTTAACTAACTGGTGGCAAGTTGGATGAAATTACTTGACCCTTTATCGAGTTCTGCTAATGCCTTCTAAAAAAGAAATTAAAGCCGCCCGCGGCGCGGCCCCCGGCAGCTCTCTGTGCACATTTAATTCCAGGGAAGATGGATTAAGTAGTTCCCAGGACTAATTCACACAGAGGTGGCTCCATGGTGCTCCGGACGAGGCACCCGGGAAGGAACCACAGAGCCTGGGAAGCTCTGTGTGGGTTCCCAGCCCCAATCCAGACTGGGAATTCCGGATGGAGACGGGGCTGGAGCGATGCTCCGAGGGAGGAGGGCTTCAGCACCACCTGGGGATGTGGCAAGGAGGACAGATGGGGTAAGTGCTCCTAGGGAAGCCTGAGTTCCATGAAGGAGCTGTTTGCATGGCTGAGATAATGCAATAAAAGGGATGAAAACAATGGAGAAGTGGTTCCAGGAGAGCCTTAGGGTTGCTGATGGAATGTTGTCCCCATGTGTGACTGGGAGCAGCACGAGGAGCCCACTCTGGGACAACTCAGTGTGGTTGGACCTCTGACCAGGCAGGGCTGGATGTCACAGCCCTAAACTGTCCCAGGGCACCTCAGCATCCTCAAGAATAATCAAGGTTGGAAAAGCCCTCTCAGACCATCGAGTCCAGCCATCCCCAGCACTGCCAAGGCCACTGCTGAGCCACGTCCCCAAGTGCCACATCTCCAGGCCTGTCAAACCTCCAGGGATGGGGTTCCACCACTGCCCTGGCACTGGACAACCCCTCTGCTGAAGAAATTTCCCAAATATCCAACCTGAAGCTCTCCTGCCAGAGCTTGAGGCTGGTTCCTTTGTCCTGGGCACAGCAAGTGTGTCCCATGTCACTGGGGAGGGTGCCAGGGAGAGGGAGAACAACAAATGTGCACAGTGCAAATGCATCCAGCAGATCCCTGCCAGGGAATGACAAGACACTTCCTAATATTCAGGTTTCAGAGCTGGATCATTTTAGATACCAACAACACTGTGTTATCAGCTCTGGAACTCCCCTGTCAGGAGCAGAAGAGGCACCACCTTCCCCTGGGCTGGTTATGGATGAGTGAAAACTGGGGAAGCAGCAAGAGGGATCCAAACTCCATTTCCTCCCATCAAACACGAGGTGCTCCATCCTGTCACAGCCTCTCCACTCTGCAGCACATCCCAGGAATTCCATGGAGGAATTCCATCTGTGAGCTCTCCCAAGGAGCCAAAATTCACCCCTCTGTGCCTGCCTCGGCCTCAGCCCCCGATTTTCCCTGCGCAGGGCAGGGCCAGGGAGCTCAGCCCGGGAAGGGTGAGGGGCTCTGGGCATCCATCCCCATCCCCATCCCCTGGAGCTGCTCCCAGCACTCCCAGCTGGATCAATGCGGGATCGTTAGGGAGGAGGGACAGCGCTGGAGGTGACCAGAGACACGGGCAAGGATAACAAACCCAGGGCTGCCCTGGGTGTGATGCATCAGAGACTTTAAAGAGAACTTAAAAAATTAAAAATAAAGCCACCTCTGCATCACTTCTGCGCCCTTTCTTTCTTTTCCATGCTGCAATTCCACTTTGGAAACTCTTATTATTATTGAAATACACTTAATTGAGACACGTTTAACTGAGATTAATTGAAATTCCACAGCCACAGCAGTAAATCAAAAAAGAGGGGGAAAGATCAGAAAGGATCTTTTCTTGACATTGCTAAACTCCAGCTTGTTTTGCTGTTCCAAACTGGAGCGCTGCTAATAAAAAGCCTTGTTCTTTTTGCAGTAATTGTGCATTTTCAAATATTGTTTCTAAGAAAAAGAATCTATTAAAACCAGAGAAACAATCCCAAAGAAATGCCAGTCAAAGCCATTAAGATGTTTTCACTGATGCACTGCATGTAAATCTGATTTATGTTGGTTTAAACAGTTAAGAAATCCCCGAAATAACTTCATTTATTATTTTATTGCCTGATTAATGGTTCAGAGGAACTGATTTGTAGCTGAAGTTTTACAGAACGCAAAATTAAAATAAGAGCCTTTTGTAGAAACGTCCCGTATTTGTTCAATTATGTGTTCAAAACTGAAACAAATATAAAAACTTCAATAAATATATTTTCTTCCAAGGAATGACATGCTGTGGGTTTGCTGTTATTGTTGGGTTTGATGTTTTTGCCTCTAAGGAGGTCAGCAATATGGAAACATAAAGGCCAATTTAATTTGTGCATCTGTGGCTGCCAAGTATTTTAATTCCGACAGCTGTGACTGAAGAGTTAATATTTTACTTGTCAAAATCCAAAAGGAGGCCAGTGAATCACTCTAATTCTCATTAAGAGGCTTCCCCCCAGTAGCACCCTAATTCAAAATAATGAAAGTAGAGACTGAGTGCGATTCTAATGCCAGTTGAGACCTATCTTTTAATATTTCTCTGGTGATGGATTAGGGATCGGGGAAATTCATCTCAGATCATAGAGCCTAATTTAATAAGGGATCATTCCAAGAGTATTGCATTTTATAATAATGTCATTTAATGTGTCGTCTTCCATTTTTACTGTCCCATATGGATGCTTACACGATGGTGCCACAGGGATAAACTTTTAAAGAACCAGGCTCGCTTTTTGTCCTGGGCTCCCCTTAACGAGGAACTTTATCAAGGAGATGGTTTATTAGCCAGCTCTGGTAATTGTGGGGTGCTTAAAGGAACCTTTGGAAGGCACGGGAATGGTGAGAAAAGCCACACTTTCAAACCCTGGAGTGGAGGGGAAGGGAGAACATTTAAAAGTACGTTAAAATCTGATTTTAGTGCCTAACGCAATTGTGCCGTTGCATGAAAAATGTGGGCACCTGCTTGTTTAAAACACATGATAATAAAATCATTTTCCCTTCGTAACCACATCTCTATACAACGTTTCCTACTTGCTTCCTCAGTGTATTCCTGAGATTATTTAGCTAATTGCTTCTTTGGGGGGTTTCATGCCTGTTTCCCAACGTTCTTTTCCCCAAAAATACAAAGATTTGCCATGCTGTGAGGGCAGCAATTTCAACAACCATTAAGGGATTAGATGTAATTATTCTGTCTAAATATTTGGGCTGTAATATTTAATTGAATTTGTGTTTTTTGGCATTGCACAGAAGGGGAGATCCTGGGTGATTGCCACCCCAAACCTGAGCTGCTCAAGGTCAAGGAACGAGCCAAGCCCCCAACCATCAATGGCTGGGGATTGCCAGAAGCTGCAAAGCTGCAGCCTGAGCTTTGGGTAATCACACAAAGCCTTTAGGAAAAACGGGGCCATAATGAGGATTTTTGTTCCAAATCCATTGGCGTGATTAAGTCTTTATTTTCAGGTAGCGACTCAGGGGCTGCACTGCAAGGTTTGACAGAATGAGATCAAACGCAGGCAGGCTGAACAGGAAGCAGCTGAGGAATAAATAACCTGCTGTAAACAATAATCCCATTACAGCAGTTTTTTCCAGTGTTGGAATGTGGCGTCTGAAAGGGAACACAATTAATACAAAATGAGGTTTTTCATATTTTCTCTTTCCTCCTGAGTGTTTTCACAGTTTTGTTGTCTTTAGAACATTGTAACTTCTGGTATTTCTTGCACTTTTCCTCATCCAGCTCAATTTTTTATCCCTGCCTTGTTGAAATTATTATTCCTTGGCATTTCTTTTGATTTTCTGCTTTTCTCCTTTGACATTTTGCACTTCTTTTTCAAGTCCCCGTTTGTTTACTGTTTATTCTCTTCCTTTGCCTCTTCCTTCCATTTTATTCCACTTCTCCCCAGTCCAGTTCTTTCACTCTTTTTCAGGTTTCATTTTTGAGCCATGCCTTTGCTTAAACTAATGTTTGTAAAACTCTTTGTATGAATTGGAGAAGTTTCATCAAAATTTTATAGACTGAACTTTTCTCTTCTCACCATTTTATCTCTTTATGTGTCAATGTCTTGTTTGCTAAACTTGTTGCTTTGGATTCAATACCCAAAATTCTCCCCTCCAGTAGGAATGTTACAAATGTCCATGTCTGGCATCTGGAACTGCTTTAGGGACTCCTTGGGTTTGCAATGAGAAAATTATATTTATAACTGGTTTAAATCAGAAAAAAAGGGGCTCTGCTTGCATCTAAAATAATTAAAACTGACTAGTTTATATTAAAGAATTAAAAACAAGCAAACAAAAAGTTAAATAAACGGGGGTTGAGGGCTGTTTTTTTTGATGAATGCTGCCTGTGTGAGTGACCATTTTCCATCTCCATTGCTTGTTTTTCCCATGTCACCTGCATTCCCATCCTGGAGGTGCTCCAGGACAGGGCTTGGAGCAAGCTGGGGTGGTGGAAGGAGCCCATGGGAGTCAGGCTGAGGGGACAGGGGGACACAGAACCAATTCCTGGGCACGTTTCCCCTCTGGAGAGGAGGCTCCCAGAGCAGGAGGCCCCTCCTCGGGCAGCTGATCTGGGGGAAGCTGAGCTTGTCCAGCTGAGCTGTGTCCCAGGGGTTGGGCTGGCCCAGCCAGGCTGCTGAGCTGCCCCTGCGCACCCACCCCAAAGGGCAGAAAATAGAAATATCCCAGTGGGAACAAACAGGACCAGCCAGGAACGGGGGCCTGGGCAGGAGAGAGGAGAGAGCAGCAGCAGAAAGTGACCCCCTGCCAAAGACCATAAACACAGAACGTTTCCAAACTGACTCATTCCTGCCTTTTCATCCGCAACTTCAGCTCCCTCTCCCCCCTCCCAGCCCCGAGTCCATCAGGAGTGCCCATCCCTCCCTCCACCTCCTCCTGGTGATGATAAGTTTGGCATTTCTGCCTTTTCATCCACAACTTCAGCTCCCTCTCCCCCCTCCCAGCCCCGAGTCCATCAGGAGTACCCATCCCTCCCTCCACCTCCTCCTGGTGATGTTAAATTTGGCATTTCTGCCTTTTCACTGCCCCTTCAGCTCCCTCTCCCCTCTCCCAGCCCCGAGTCCATCAGGAGTGCCCATCCCTCCCTCCACCTCCTCCTGGTGATGGTAAATTTGGCATTTCTGCCTCCCATCACAGAGCTGAGCTGCTGAACCCCCATTTCAGACTTGTGGGCCCTCTGACAGCAGGAACACTTCCAGGAGGACACTCCAGGAGGGAGCTCTCCACGATGCTCTCACTGCAGGTTTCCCTCCCTGCCTTGTCAGGCCCTGCCAGGGGATCCTGCCCAGCCCCACCACGGACCAGAGCTGATTCCACCCCATCCCTGGAAGTGTCCCAGGCCACGCTGGAGGGGATTGGAGCAGCCTGGGGTGGTGGATGGCATCCCATGGCAGATGAACTTTAAGGTCCATCCAACCCACTCTGGGATTCCAGGGTCTGTTCTCACATTTTCAGCCCTCCATCCCCTCCAGACCATTCCCATCCTTGATGTCAGGTAGCAGCTCATGGCTTTCCTTTTGTTTCTTTCTGATCCTTAAATTAATTAGAATTCATTTTTAATCAGAAATTCACAGTCAGTTCACTACAGGAATTTGAGAGTTGATACTTAGGGTAATAGAATTGTGCAGTTAAGTCTTAAGGCATTTTTCTTTAGCTGTCTGGACAGGTATAAATCAGTCTCCAGAAAAAAAACCCGGGCTGCCACAGCAAATATTCTTTATTACAATACAAAACTGATTTTCAACAAATAAAATATGCTGCTGTGGTCAGAACTGCCCCAGATCTCTGCCTGCTAAAGGATTTGCAGACAGCAGGCACAGGCAAAGACAAACACCCCGTGAATTGATGCTATAAAGATCAACCCCCTCGCACACAGCAACTGCCAATAGCTTCACTGAGCAGAAACCAACATCAGCTAAAATCCACCATGTCCTTGACAAGGTTGGGCTCTTCCTGGAGCCCATTTTTTTTTTAAATTCAAATAATCAAGCCTAAAATATTGATAAAGGGATGGTAGAAATGGAACCAGATTGGATATGGAAATGTAGCCAGAGCACTCAGCCTGTTCTCTCTGATACTGAGCTGGTATTTTTCCCTTTGCAGATACTTTATTAAATGCCATTAACTTTACATCTGCCGCTCCAAGTGTCTGTCCAGTGGGGAGTGCCTGAACACGAGGTAACTCTGACTCTGTTCAGGGGCTCTTGCAGCCCTTGATCCCCTGAATCCCAGCCCTGCCAGGGTTTGGATGCACAATCATCATTAACTTTTACCTCCCCGTGGTGCCCAGGGGAAACGCTGTGGAAGGTCCCTGTGGAAGGACAGCTGGAGCTCTGCTCCCTCCAGGAGCAGGAGGGGAAGATGCTGGGATTCATCTCCAGCAGCAAGGAGCTGCTCCAGCGTGGGCCTTCAGATCCCAACACGTCCTCCCAGCTGGAAACCCTTTCACATCGCTTTGGCAGAGCTGCTCGCTGCCCTGCGCTTTGAGGGGGAAATGAAGGCGCTGGGAAATGACTGATCCGGGGATGTTTTCCCCTCTGAAATCCCAAACGGAGCCTACAAAGGGCTCGAGGGTGCCCCCGGAGCCCGGGGCTCCGTGTGATTCTCTGGCTGCAGAGCTGTGTTTAAACGCACTCTGCTCAAACACCCGGGCAGGGTTTCCACAGCTCTGCCACGGCCGCAGCTTCGGCTGCGAGCTGGAAACACACTTTGATCTCTGCAAACAAATGCGTGTGGGTTTGGGCACAAATAAATGCTAAACCAACAGTTTATTTTGGGGGCCCAACGGCTCTGCTGAGAGCTTGGAACAGAAGTTGTTACTTAGGTTTGAATTTCCTTTAAAATGGGTGTCAAAAATAAAAATTATCCTTTGTGAAGTTGCGCTTACACAGACAGAGCTCCAGCTCCGTGAGTGCTGCTCACGAGACTTCCCATGGAGTCACACCCCACTGGAATATTTATTATCCATGTGCTGCAAATGAGGGAATCCAGTTAGAATTAAATGCTACTTTGCATTAATTGTGTTTAAATGCTCACAGCTTGCTGGTAGCCAGGCTGAGGTTGGCAGTTCCTGTGCCTCTCTGAACAAATCCTAGAGGAGGGAAAAATATTATTTACAGCTTGAAGTCTTCTGTCTTCCTTTCCATCACTGCACATGCCCTTTCCAGCAAGGTTTCCATCACCCTCACTGTGGAATTGCCTTGCTGGTAGCAGGTGCAAGGCCAGGAGGACATTTGGTGAGGAGGAGGACGATCTCCACGCCCTTCATCCAGCTGTGATCCCTTCAGGAACCCCCCAGCTCCCCTGAAGGAGTTTTGTTTTCCCTGTCCCTGGGAATGATGGAGACAGTGGCCATTCGTGGATGATGGATTAATGGATAGCGGGAAAATTGAATTTCCTGCTTGCACTCCGTGGTTCTGCTCCTTCTGTGGGACACAAAAGTGCGCGAGACAACGACATTCCGAGGGCCAAACTGGGGATTTCCCTTCCCACCTTTTCCTGCAGAATTCCCAAGCTCTGGGAGGGCCAGTACTGCCAGCCCGTGTGGCACAGACTGACCAGGCTCCCTTGGGCGGTTTCACCCAGGAAAATAAATTGGTGAGTGAACAAAGCATCCCATGAATCCATCGGGGTTCACAGAATTCACAGAATTCACAGAATCACAGAATTCTCAGAATCACTGGGTTGGAAGAGACCTTCAAGATCATCCAGTCCAGCCCAGCCCCAACACCTCAACCAAAGCCCTGGCACCCAGTGCCACATCCAGGCTTTGTTAAACACACCCAGGGATGGGGACTCCACCACCTCCCTGGGCAGCCATTCCAGAACTTCATCACTTTTCTGTAAAAACTTGTTCCTGATATCCCACCTAAATTTCCCTTGGCACAGCCTGAGACTGTTCATTACAATTAGAGCATTGTGCCCACCTGGGAGGGCATCCAGGGGACCTGGAAATGCTCCTGGTTTTGTCCATGGCTCCCACCAGACTCCCTGTGTCCCTCCCCATCCCCACATTCCCTGTCCCCATGGCCCATCCTGGCTTTTCCCTGCCTGCAGGGACGGGTTCCTGCAGGGACGGGTTCTGCTGCTTTGGCCCCTCTGTCACACTCAGAACCTCCCCTGTTCCCTCTCCCCCTGCAGCAGAGCTGGGATGTGGCTCCCAGCACCCCTGCCTGGGTTGGGTTGGAGCCATGCTCAGCACCCACAGCCCCCCAAATTTCGGGGCTTTGCTGGAATTCACTCCTTTGGCTCTTTCCTCAACCCTGCCATTCAAGGACCAGCAGCAGTTTGCTCCCAAGAGGTGTTCTCAGGCTAATTATTTCCAGGGAACTCAGAATCCCAGAGCAGTTTGGGTAGGGAGAGGCCTTAAAAATCATCTCCTTCCACCCCTGCCATGGCAGGGACCCCTCCCACCGCCTGGGATGCTCCAGGGCGCTTCTCTGCAGGAGCTGCAGCTGCTTTTGGCAATTTTACACCTTTTTCATGTGAGACTGTCCCAAAGACTGCCCACATTTTGTGCCTTCCTGGGTGTCCCAGGGCAAACATTGGGAATGTCAGAGCAGGAGAGCTGGGATGGACATTTGGCCTTAAATTGTTCCCCAGGACCTCAGCGATAAGAGCAACACTCAGCCACCATCCAAGAGCCTTGGGCTGTAATTTTCTTACATCTTTGAAGCTAAACAAGGTTGTGCCAATTGGAGAGCAGTACAGAAATCAGGGGAAAATGCAATTTGTGGCCAATGCATTTCTTCTGTGCCCAAACCTGATTTTTTTTGTTTGTTTTTTTTTGTTTGTTTTGTTTTTTTGTTGTTGTTGTTTTTTTGTTTTTTGTTGTTTTTTTTTTTTTTTGTCTGTGTTCTGTTTTGTTTTGTTTTCATTTACATTCTTGGCTGGAGGCCATCCCTCCTCAGACCACAGGAACAGGGGGTGCTGCCCACAGAGGGACCCAGTGCAGCCCCAAGAACAATTTGCAGAATTCTTATGGTTTTCTTAAAATTTTTGCAATTTCAATTCCATGTTGAAATCGTGACTATCCCCATTTTATAGGTGTTAAAATACGAAAGTCTGAGCATTTTTCAGGGCCAGGTTAGGCTGGGCTTGGAGCACCCTGGGGTGGTGGAAGGAGTCCCTGTCCCCAGCAGGGAGTGGAATAGGATGGGCTTTAAGGTCCCTCCCAACCCAAAGCATTCTGTGATTCTCTCAATTTTAATTGCAAATGGCAGAACAAAAGTTCCTCTTTCTGCTCCAGTTGTTCTCTTGGCTGCTGGAGCCTCCAGCATGAATCCACACCTCTGCTCCAAGTTCTCTGCACTTGGACAAGACCAAACTCCCTTTTCCTCCTTGACAACACCTGAACCCCCAGAGATTCCCCACATGAATGACCCATGATTGTGCAAGCACACAGGAAATAGTTACAAACAAACCCAAATCCTGCTCTGTGTTTGTTTTTATTTTCCTGGAAACTAAGCAGGACACTTAAAGAACTCATGCACAACTTGAAACAAAATTTAAATAAATTCTTACATTTGATAGCCCTGGAGATAAATTACCCACAGGAGTTCTTCACCCAGAGCTCAGCCTGGCCCAGGCCATATCTTGGCTAATAACAATTGAAGTGTATATGTTCCATTCCTGAGAGAAGGCTTAATTCATCTGAATTCATCTTCCTGCAGGCCCAGAGCAGAGCTGGCACCCTGTAAATCTGCCTCTCCATTGTTCCAGACACAGCTCAGGGCACATTCCTGCCAGAGAGCTCGGAGGGAAAATCCACAGGCACCTCCCCAGCCCAGGAAAAGAAGTTCTGGATTTCCAGCAAAACGAGTTCATTAGAAAATAATCCAAATTAATTACATCTGAAGGTAAAATAATGCATGAATTGCAAATGTTCCTGTTTCCTTTAGCAGTGTTGATGTGGCCAAATTAGTTTTGAAATTCATACAGAATCCTTTACCTGGGTAGGAAAGTATTGTAAACAGCTTGTGTAATTAAAGTGATTACACATGTACTAATTGTCATCTGCTTGGGGTTGCACAGCTCTTTGTCAGCTGCATGGAACAGGGACAAAACCCACCAGGCTCTGTCTGGGGGAGGAGGACAGAGCTGCCACTGCTTCCACCAGGTCAGGAACGGCCTGAAACCACCAGGTTCACCAGGAAATGTTCTCCTGCAGTTCCATCAGATCCATCAGGAAGTGCTCTTCTTCAGTTCCACCAGATCCATCAGGAGATGCTGTCCTGCAGTTCCATCAGATCCATCAGGAGATGCTCTCCTGCAGTTCCATCAGATCCATCAGGAGATGCTGTCCTGCAGTTCGAGCCATGTGGGAATAACCCAGATCCCACTGCAGGGATTGCACAAGCAGGAAAAGCAGCTAAAACACGAGCAGAGCCCTGGGATGAGCTCCCATCCCTGTGCAGAGGGAGGATGGATGTTGGAGCTGTGGTACCTCTGTAAGTGAATGGCTCTGAGTAATTGGGATAATCTAAAGCAGGTATGGGATGACAAAGGGATGGATGGGATATTGGGAGGGAATTCCTGGCTGGGAGGGTGGGAAATCCCTGGCACAGGTGCCCGGAGCAGCTGGGGCTGCCCCTGGATCCCTGGCAGTGCCCAAGGCCAGGCTGGAGCACCTGGGACAGTGGGAGGTGTCCCTGCCATGGCAGGGGTGGGATGAACATTAAATCCTTCCCAAACCAGTCTGGGATTCTGTGGTTTCAAATCCATCAAACCCAGTTAATTCCTCACCCCATTGTTTCCCTGTTCTTCCAGGGTCAGGACCCCAGCAGAATTCCTGCTGCAGCCGCCAAAGTCACTGGAACATCCCTGGGTTCCCTGCCAGGGACAGCAGGGACATGTGCTTCCCATTGTCCTGCATTTAACCTCTCGGAGATATTTTGGGGCAATTCTTTATTTACATTTTCCTTAACAAAGAATATGTTTACCTTCTTCCTAAAGATTACCACATGGCCAAACACTTCCAAATCCAAATATTTCCTAAAGGGGAATCTGCATAATAATTAAAGCGTGTACATAGAGCGGAGGAGTGGTGAAAAAGATGTTCTGAGTGTTCACAGGGATTTTGTAAGGGGATCCGGGCAGGATCTCAGTTTCCAGCAGATTGCCAGTCTGGGGGAGTGCAAGCCAAGTTTCCACTGCTTAAATATTTACTCAAAGGACAATGAGAGGGTGGGAAGTGTGTTGTTGTTAATAATAACAGTTTGCACACTGCTGTCTGAGCTGGGTGCCAAACCCCATCCTGGATGCTCTGGACACCAGCAGGGGAGGGCACCTGGGCCAGCCCTCAGCACAATTCAGTCACTGAACTAAAATCACCTTCAGGACAATCCTTGTGGCTTCTTCTGGCTGCTTCCAAAAGTCAGATGTTTCTTCTAAGAGCGTGTAGAGACAGGGCAAGGGGGGGGATGGCTTCAAAGTGATGGAGGGCAGGGATGGGTGGGATTTGGGAAGGAAGTGTTCCCTGGGAGGGTGGGCAGCAGTGCTGGCACTCACTGCACAAAACAGCACCAAAACTGGCACTCACTGCACCAAAACTGGCACTCACAGCCCCAGCAGTCACCCTCACACAGGGAAGGGAAGGGTCTGTGTGGCTCTTCCCCCTGCCAAAGCATCCCCGGTGATAGCTCAGGGCTGAGGGAGGTGCTGGGCATTGGTGGCTCTGCTGGTTCTGCCCTTGGGAATTGTGGCAGGAGGAGCTGGCAGGGCAGCACAAACACATCCCAAAGCCCAGAGCCTGCCCGCAGAGCAGGGAGGCTCGGAGTGTCGAAAATTCTGAGGATTTCCTTCACTCACACCAAGTTAATTGCCTAAAGAACACCTGGAGGGAAGGCTGAGTGCTGGTGTAAAGCGTGAGTAGTGACAGCTCCCGTGGCTGGGAACACTCACTGGATCCTCCAGGAAAACCAGGGCCAGTCGCTGCTTGAATGCAGCAAAGTGAAATTTAAAAATGAACGCAACTTTTCCAGGTCCCTGCAGAGCTTTGCTGAACCCCCAAAGGGACGCAGATCTCCTGCTTTTATTCCTCAAACCTGCGCAGGAGGTGACCTTCAAGGTGCCCTCTCACCTGCTGGCACCTCACAGTGAGGGGATCGGGCTCAGGAATAGCCAGGGACTGAGGGCTCAAGGGCAAACAGAACGGGAACAGCCACAAAATGCAGCAAGTATCAATATTTGCTGGGCAGGAAGGAGCACGGGCTGTTCTGCTGGCACAACACATCGTGAATTCCCTGGCTGCCCAGCCACAGCTCCCTCCAGGCATCCCACAGAGGCTCGGGTGCTTTTCCAATGCTGCTGCTCCACAAGGCAGCTCTGGAGGAGCTGAGCTGTGGGAGAGCCCCAGGGGACACAGCAGGTTTGTGCCCAGGGCTCTGCCCCTTTCCAGGCACGCTGTTTGCTCCTGGCCAGCCTTGCTGTGTGCAGAGCTGAGAGCCAGGCAGGATCTGTGGGGCTGCAGCTCCTGTCTGAGCTCTGGCTGCTCTGGGAGACACCAAAATGTGGGAACCGCTCCTTCAGCCCCACAGACCCCACGTCAGGGCCTGCAGGAGCACAGGAACAGGTGTTTGTCCTTCCTGCAGCATTCCTGGATCCCTTCTCCACCCCCTGCTCGGGCCAGCACGTCTCCCCGTCAATCCCACACCAAAGTTTGATCTGCAGGAAGCACGGGCTGTGAGAGCTGGCTGGTTCCTGAAATAGCCGTAATTAAATTTGGGGAAATCTACGGGGTTTTGTAGAAGTTCAGACACTCTAAGAAATAAAATAGAAACAGAAGAGTCCTGGCCAACTTCTGTTGGCCTGTAGACTTATTAGGGATTCCAGTCCAAGGAAACCAGGAATGTGAGTATTCCTGTCCAACACATCCCGTTAAGGCTATTTTATTTTAATCACAGCTGTGCTAAAAACCACACGGTTCTCTCACACCATCCAATCACCTTCCCTGATAGGATGAAAGCCCATTTTCCCTGACTTTTTATTACAACCATCTTGAAGACAGACATGCCAAGAGCTGGGGGCAGGTTTGAGGTTCCCACCACGTTTGTGTTACACCCCAAAAACCTGCACAAGGCTGTTGGGCAGCTCCACCTCAACAATTGTGCTCTAAGCAGAGCAGGTAGGGCCCGGCAGGTTTATTTGGAGGAGGGAGAGGGTGGCAGAGGCCGGGGCTGAGCCTGCCGTGCTCTCATGCACATATTAATGAACTGCTCTATTCGGGATCAATCGACAGCACCACTACTTTTATTGACTTTATAATTAGCAGCATCTTGCTTTTGCCGGAATAAAGCCGTTTTACCTAATGTAAAATCTATCATTTCCAGCCCGTTATTAGCACAGGAATAGCCGAGCTGCTTGGGGCCTCGCCGGGAGTGTCCTGACTGTCCCTGTCCTCATCCCTGTCCTTGTCTGTGTTGTTATCCCGGTCTTGATCCCTTGTCCATCCCGCGGGGACACCTCGGGCTCTCCCGTCGCTGCCAGGGGTGCTCGGGCCGGCCCTGGGGACCCTTCTCGACCCTCCCCAACCTTTCCCGACCCTTCCCAGCCTTTCCTCGGCGGGGTCTCAGGGCTGCGCATCCCCGGCCAGCCCCGTCCATCGCCGGCCCCGGAGCGGCTCCTCCCGCCGGGGATTCCCGGAGCTTCCCGGCGCCCCGGGAAGGAGGAGCGGGAGGAATCCTGGAATCCCGGGGAGGGGAGAGCGGCCGGCCGGGAGCGGGCACGGGGCGGGCTCTGCTGGGTGCGGGCTCTGCTCGGTGCGGGCTCTGCTCGGTGCGGGCAATGCCCGGGCTCTGTGCGGGCAATGCCCGAGCACGGGGGTCCCGGTGCCCCCTGTGGGATCCCGCCCTGGAAAAGATGCCGAGCCGTTCCGCTTTGCTCGCTTTTATTACCTGAGGGAACCTGACAGAACTCGCACAGACACAGTTGCGATGGAGCGTCCGGCTCGGCTGCCGCAGCAAAGCCCAGCGCGAACGTCCCGGTTTGCGCAGCCGAAACTCGGGGAAAACTCACGGAAAGTGGAGGGGGAAATAAAAAATGTTTTAAAAAAAAGCTGCGCGGAGGCGAGCGGCGCTTCCTCGTCGTGCTGAGCGCTATCGGCGTGTCGCGACATCTACGGAGCGGGAAGGAACGTGCGAGATGCAGAGGAGGTGAGAGCACGGGAAAGCAAGAACATCACCGCTGGCCGGGCACCGGCAGTGCCGGCAGGGAGCTGGCACCGGCCCCGGCATCCATAGGCAAAGTGTCTTAAATTCATTACTTGGCACTTATTGAAATTCGTGACGTCGAGAATGGATTAAAAAAGGTGAAGCAAACCTGAGTGAAACAAAATATATTGTACTGACAACAAATGCAATGAGATAACAGCATCTTGCTTTCTTTTTTTTTTTTTTCTCTTTTTTCTTTTTTAAATAACTTAAAATACACTAGAAAAAATATGGTCAATATAAATAATTTTGTTTTCATGGAGAACAAATAGATACAAAGCCCGTCCATACCAAAGTTCGCGTAGAAGAGCTTTCCCTCTGTCTTGGCAATAAGCATGAGGGTCAGATGGCGAAATCTGGGATAACAATCACTGACTGCAGGGTACCCCAGGTTAAATAGCTATACGTCTCTCAAATAATAATAATAATAACCAAAAAAAATCACAAGGTTACGTGAATAGATACACCTTTATGAGATAAAATGTAAATGTTTGACAGTCAACTATCAATTCACAAGTTATAGCCAAAATAAACTTTGTTCGTGTGTATCAACATATTTTACATGTACCCAGTACCTCTTATTGGAAATTGCCGTGGTGTCAAGTGGTGGTTGGGAATTAAATACTCTCTCTTTTTTTTCCTTTTCTTTTGTTTTTCCCCCATTTACTTTTGCCCTCAGGACAGGAGAGACCCGGCAAAGGGAGGCAAACTCCGCTCTCCCGGCGCTTTCCGCTCCCTTTTATTTCAGAGGTGGGACAGCAAACGACCAACAAAGATTTGAGAGTGGGAAAGGCAGAGCTTCATCTGCCTCTCTCTGCCTGCTTCCCTCCAAGATTAAAGGAGAAAGAACCCAGCCACGTTTGTTTGTTTGCTTTTGTGGTTCTCTCGGGTTTTTTTTTTCTACTAAAGATGAGGGTGAAGTGCAAGTGAATCAAAGGACTCCATCAATGAAATACAAATGCATGCAACCCGGAATGCTGCTGGAGGAAGTATCCCGGACAGTTTCCCATTAGAAATTCGCAGAGAAATCATTGTCTTTTTTTTTTTTTTTTCCTTTTTGTTTCTGTTCGTCGTAGTCTTTCTTTCTTTTTTTATTTTCCTTATTTTCCTTTTTTTTTCTTTTTTTTTTTTTTGTCGCTATTCCAGACGTGGTTGTTAAACTCAAGTACCTGATGCAACGTGAAAGGAGGCCCGCCTCTCTTATCAAATTTCTTGTATTAAAGTGAACTTCGCAGAAAAAGGTCAGTTTCAAAACCTGTGAACTTCCCAGCTGCGCGTCCTCTAATTCCTTAAATAAGTATATATCTCCCGTCCGTTTCTCCTCTCCCTCGTTTCTTTTTCCTTTTTATTTTTTTTCGCTTTTTTTTTGTGGAAAAAATAATAATAATGCAGCAGCAGCGGCGTCGCGGTCACAGCCCGAGGGCGGCGGCGTGTTTCTTGGCCTTGAGGCGCAGGTCGGCGATGCTGGAGTTCTTGCTGGTGGTCTTGGCGGCGGCGGCGGCGGCCACCACGGAGGCGGCGGAGGCGGACTCGGCCAGGGTGGCGAGCGGGAGCCCGAAGGGCGGCGCGGGGAACATCATGTAGGGGGCGTGGGCCAGGTGCGGGTGCAGGTGATGGTGCGCGTGGGCCACGGCGCTGTCCAGCTGCAGCTGCGCCTGCACCTGCGGGGACAAGCGGAGAGGGCGGCCCGTGTCACCCGCGGGGCCGCGCCGCGCCCGCGCCGCGCTCCCGAGCGCACTTGCCTGCTGGAAGGGCATCCTGAGCGCGCCCACGTTCACGTAGGGAGCCACCCGGCAGGCCTCGAACTGCGTGGCGGCGCCGATCAGCACCCCTGGCAGGGGGCACGGCGCGGTCAGGCCCGGGCGGCGCGGCCCCGGCCCCCCGCGCGTGCCCGCGGCGCGCCCCCGGCCCGCTACCTTTGTGCAGCTGGTTCTCCTGCTTGCGGCACTTGGCCCGGCGGTTCTGGAACCAAACCTGCGGGAGAGGAGCGGGACACGGCGTCAGGGCGGCCCCGGAAAGCCCCGCAACAGCAACAACGATAACAACCTTAGCAATGATTAAAAATGATTAAAAATGCCCCGAACCCTCAGACAAAGAGCGCGGGTGCGCCCCCCGCCCGGGCAGCCCCCGCGCCCCAGCTCCGAGAGCAGAAGGGAAGGAGCCCAAAGCCCCCGAAATGGCAAACGCAGCGCGCACCCCCAGGGAAATGATCGCCCGAGCCCCGGGCTCCTCTTCCCGCACCAACTCCCAAAAGGCTGAAATCACCCTCGCTGCTGACGGGCGGTAATGGCCTGAGAAGCTGTGCTCATAAATAAATAAATTAATTAGCTCTGTCTTACAGCAAAACTCAACGACAACAGGGTTTTATGACTTTTTATCGTCTTTTTTTTTGGGGGGGGGGGGGGTGGAGGAGAATCGCGGTCCTAAAAGCTTCGCTACAAAGAAGTTTCGAATTTCTCTGTTCACTGGAGTGTAGCGCAGAAGCGGAATAATTATCTCATTATCATAATAATCTAATTTGCTTGCACCGAAGAGGCTGCCCCGTTAGACAAGAACGTACTTTTAATATCGGAAATGGAATCGTTAAAATAAATCCCCAGCCCGAAGTTCTGCTGGCTTTGGGAAAGGAGGGAGGGAAAGGGGGAGAGCCGGTCCTAAAACATCCCCGTTTTAACCCAGGGCTCTGCAGCCCATCCCGGCAGCCGCATCGGCCAAGGAATCCTTTCCCCGCGGCCAGAAAAAAAGAAAAAAAAATAGATAAAAATTGCATTTTTTGAGGTCTTACTTTAAGAGACAAATATAAACGGGAATTCCTCCCGCCCTGTCATTTTCTCCAGCCAGGGAAAATCTGCCCAAGAGCTGCGCTCGCCCTCAGCCTCCCGTGGAAACAAACGCGCCTTCCGTCATTTACAAATTAGAGCAGATACGAGGCAAAATATTATTGAAAAGCGGTTTTTTTTTCCGGGCGGATTTCTAGGGAATGGGTTTAATCTATGTAAATCTCCAAAAGTTATTATGCACCCTGCGATTTGGCATCATGGGAGCGCGGATTATGCGCCGCCGCCGCCTCCTTTGTCGAGCACCTCCCTGCTCCATTTTCCACAGCCAACAACTTTTTGCCTTGGTTTTGTTAGGGTTTGGTGAACAGAAATAAAAAACAAATTTAAAAACCGCGAACAAACACAATTAAAAACCAAGCAACCAAAAACCGAGCAGAGAGGAAAAAAAAAGAAAAAGAAAAAAAGCAACCAAAAAATAAAAGGAGGGGGAGAAGAGAGGGGAAATGAAGAGTTTTAGTTTTTTATTTCTTTTTCTTTTCTCTCTCTTTTTTTTTTTTTTTTTTTTTTTTTTTTTTTTTTTGCCGTTCAGGCTCTGACTAAAGCTGCTCGTTTTGAGTTTTTCGGTTCCCCGTGCCGGGTCTGCCTCTGTCCTCACAACCTTACACGATGCAGGGAAAGCCCCCAAGGACTGAGCGCGTACTCGGGTGCAGATGGTGCCTGCGAGCACAAAGATCGAGGGGGAGTATCTGTTACAGCGATACTTTCCACCAGCTGCAGATGTTCGGGGCCTAAAACTTCTCCATGTGTTCCAGCAAATAATGACCATCATTTTCTCTTCTTTTATTTTCAGAACGGAAATACACCGGAGCAGCTACATTTGTTCTCATTTGAGGGATCTCCCCTTCCTCTCCTCTCCTCGGCTCATCCCGACAGAACTCGCAGGGAGCAGCCCAGGGACCCGTTCGGAAAAACTTTGGGAGGGTGCAAAGCGCAGGTTAAACCCAGAGAAGCCGCGGCTTCCCGGGAGGACAGAAAGCTCAAAATATCTCGGGTTAATCCCAGACTTTCTGTATTCCATAAACGCCAACAAAGCACCTCGCTCAGTTTTCGTGCCGTTTCAACATTTAGGAACTACGGGGCGAAACGGGCTGAAAACGCCTCTATCATTGTTTCGCTCGGCGGTGTCTAATTCAGTTCATGCTCGCCACATCCATGACGGGAATCGCTGTCCGTGGATGAGCCGGGCAGCGGCCCCGGGAGCGGCTGCCGAGGCGGGGATGGAGCGGCGGCGGGGCTGGGCTAAACCGCGGCAGAACCGGGGGACGGGGACACAAATCCCGGGCACGCAAAGCCCTGCGAGGCCGCGGGCAGATTTGCGGGGGAAGTCGGGAGCCGGGGAGCTGCGGAGCTGCCTCCGGGCCCTGACAGAAGGATGGGGCTCGTCCCCAGCGTCCCCCCGGCTCTCCCCGAGCACACGCACCCGCACGGCCCCGGCTACCTGCACCCTGGCCTCGGAGAGCCCCAGCCGCTGGCTCAGCTCCTCCCGCATGAACGCGTCCGGGTAGTGCGTCTCGTCGAAAAGCCTTTCCAGCTCGTTCAGCTGCTCCAGGGTGAAATTCGTCCGGCTCCTCCTCTGCTTGATTTTCGTCTGCCCTTCGTCTTCCATCGCTTTCGCATCCTCCTTGCGCTCCTTCAGCTCTGGGGACACTGGGCACGACACAGCAGTCAGAGCGGCGGGGCCGGGGGCACCGGGGCCGGCCCCGCTCCCGTTCCCGCCGCTCTCGGCGGCCGGGGGGACGCGGGCGGGAGCGCCCCGGGGCCGGGGCAGCCGGGAGCGGGGCCTGTGCGCCCGGGCCGCGCTAGGCCGCTGCCGTGCCGGGCTCCGCCGCCGGCTCCGGTACCGCTGCCGGGGGAACGGGGTCCGCACCGAGCCCTCCCCTCCGGCCCCGCCGCGGCCCCGGGGGATGCGCAGCAACAGGTCCCCGGAGCCTCCGCCGGCCGCCGCGGCCTCTCCGCGCCCCGGGCTCCGCTGCTCTCGGTCAATTCCCGGCCGGAGACGCGCCCCGGGCCGGAGAGCGGGGCCCGCGCCCCGACCCCCGGGGCCGCCCGGCCGGCACGGCCCGGTCCCGCCGCACCGATCGCCTCATTGCGGGCATCCGACCGGGGATGCTCCGGGCGCTCCGCCGGCCCGAACAAAAGGGCGGCAGCGACCCGCGGGTCCCCGCGGCCACGGGCACGGGCCCGGCCGCTTCCCGCGGCGCCCGGGAGCGGCGGGCGGGCGGCCCCGGTGCCGGCCCCGGTGCCGCGCGGAACAGCCGCGGGCGGATCTGCCGAAGGCGCGGGGCGAGCGCGGGCAGCGCGGCCCGGCCCCACGCGAGTCCGCGGAGCCGCGGGGGAACGAACGGGCCCGCGGGGCCGGGCTTTCGTTGGCGGCGCGGCTTCCCGTGGGATGCCGAACGGGAACGAGATCGCGTTCGGGGCAAGTTAAATCCGGGTTTAAATATTTTAATCTAAAAACTTCGAGGCCGGCCGCCCATCTCCCGCGGCTGGGAGCGCCCGGGCAGCCGCCCATCACCGCCGGGCGCTGCCTCCCCGCCGCCCCCCGCGACCGCGGCCGCCCCGCGCGTACCGACCCCGACGGGGGAAGGGGGGACGGGAACGGGAGAAGGGGGAGCCCGCGGTGCCGCCGTTACCGTCGCTGAGCTTGGGGGTGGCCGCCTCGGCCGCTCTCTCGGCGGCGGCGTCGGGCTCCCGCGGCGGGGAGCGCCCGGCCGGCCGCGCCGCGGGGCTGCCCGTGTCCTCCCGGCCCGGCTCCGGTGCCGCCGCCCCGCCGGGCTCCCGCGGGCCGCCGCCGCCGCGCAGGGGCCCGCTCTCCAGCACCTCGCGGTAGGTGATCAGCTCCTTCTTCTCCTTGGCTTTGGGATCAAACGACTTGGAGACGAACGCCGTCAGCTCCTCCATGGCTCAGGGGCGCGCTGCCCCGGCTCCCCGGGCGGGCATCCACGGGGCGGGGAGGCGGCGGCGGCGGCGCCCCGGGCCGTGCCGAGCCGGGCCGGGCCGTGCCGCCCGACGTGCAGGGCTCCCGGGGTCTGATAGCGACGCCGCGATTGAAGTGGCACTATTTATACTTTGCAAAGCCGGCCCCTTGTTCCCGGCGAATTACCTCCCCTCGGAGCTCTGAATGGACCCCTTCCTTCCTCCCTTCCTTCCTCCCGTGCTCGCCGCTCGCCCGCCCGCCGCGGGGCACTGCGGCCACGGCACCGCCCGCCCGCCGCGCGCTGCGCCCTAATTAATTTAATTAGGCGCGGGACCGTGCGCGAGGTCCCGGCTGAGCGCGGCGCGGAGCGGGGCCGGGGCGGCGGGGGAGTGGCCACGGGACGCGCGGGGGGGCGGCGGGGACGCGCAGGCTCCGCGCACCGCCCCGCGCCGCTCGGGTCAGCCCCGGGCACGGCCAAGCGGGGCGGCCGCGGCCCCGCGGGAGCCGCGAAAGTTCCGCCGTGGGCGCCCCGAGAACCCGAGGGGACAAACGACAGCGAGGGACATCGCGCTCCTTGCGCGGCCGCGCAGCGAGCGCCGGAATAGAGCCGAACGCGCCGGTATCGCTGATATTGGTGTCCCTTTGTTTTTTTAAATCCCACCGCGGAGCACTTTTGTCGGCGGAGCTCGCCTCTTTCCCACCTTCGCTAAATTCTAATAAATTATTCAGAATTGTTTAACTCTTGCCTGCGTATCGATTTTTCATTGACCTTTGGGGCGATGACTGCACATAACGGAGCGTTCATTTACCGGGGCAGGGTCGGCACCGGGGGCGGCAGCAGGGTTCATTCCGAGCCGGTCACACGCGACCGTGTCGCGACAGGCGGCGAGTCCCGGTGCCCGCCCGGGAGCCGCTCCCGCGGGGCGGTTTCGATCCCCGGGGCTCCGGGCACCGGGGCATTCGGTGTGACGGGCCCGCCGCGGCTGCCGACCGGCCCGGTGACCCTCTCCGGCCCCCCAGCCCTGACATTTCGTTTGTCCCCACGCGCGTCCCGCCGCTCCCGTGGCAGGGGAGCGCGCGCTCGGGAGCTCGCGTTAAACGAACCAAATTCGGTAGGAAAATCGAATTAAGCGGAGCGATGCGATCGTTCTGTCGCATTTCTGCTCGGTGCCCGGCGGAGGCTCTGCCCGGCCCGGTGGGTCCGGCTCGGTCCGTGCCCAGCCGCGCCCGGCGCGCTCCGTCCCGCTGGGCGGCTCTCGGTGCCCACGCCGCGCGTGGAGCGCTGCCCTCCGCCCGCGGGGCGGCTCTCGGTGCCAAAAACCCCCGAACCTCCCTTAACTCTCCGGGAGAGAACGAAAATCGCTCCGTGCCGCTGTGACACGGGGCGGGCGGAACAGGGGGCGGGGGGGATACGCTGTGGGTCGCTGTGTTTGGCACGGTGCGGACAGAGCTCCGTGGGCTCTGCACCTCCTGTGGGCAGCGGGAACCCGACCCCAGGACCACCCACTCTCCCCTCCTGCGCGTCACCCGCGGCGTGTCACGCCGTGGGCCCGTGGGTCACTGCGTTGCCCACCGTGTGGGGCACGGTGCAGACAGTGCTCCGTGGGCTCTGCACGCCGGTGGGCAGCGGGACCCGAGCCCGACCCCGGCCCGACCCCCGCCCGTCCCGCGTGGGCGCCCGCCGGCGCGCCGCATCGATGGCTCGGCGCTCGCTGCGGCCGCCTAGCCGCGCTCGGCGGTGGATTGGCGCTGCCTGCCCACCGCCCCGGAAGGCGCTGGGCTCGAACCGGGGCCGCGGCGGCTCCGCCAGGTACGGGGGACATTGGGGGACACGGGGGGCATTGGGGGGACACAGGGACACAGGACACAGCCGCACCGGCCCCTGAGGGCACGGCAGGGCGGCCGCTGCAGGGCCGGCTGTGCGCAGCGGCCTCCGGTGCGGGCGGTGCGGGGCACGGTCCCGGCGGAGCCCTCTCGGGGTCCCGGCTGTGCTGGGGATCGCCGGCGTGCGCAGGGCTTGTGCCTTGGGAAGGAGCCCCTGGAGCTGCTGGTGACGGGGAGCGGCTCCGGGGGCATCGCGGTGCTCCCGGGCCTGGCCGGGACCGCTCGGGAGCTGCCCCGGTGCGGGTGCCGTGCCCAGAGCGGGCCGCTCTCCGGAACGGGCCGCTCTCCCGGAGGGGGTTGTTCCCTGGAGCCCCGCGGCTCCCGGCAGTGCTCCGAGGGCTCTCCGTGTCCTTACGGTGGATTTGCCTTTCTCCGCTGCAGGCGCTCGCTCCCCGGTGGATCAGGAGGCGCTGCCCCGGTGACCGGAGGTGTGAGGATGGGCCAGGGTTTGGATGGAGGAACTGAGCGGGTTGGAGCCGCCTGTGCTGGGAAGAGGAGGAGCAGAGAACGGAGCGGAGCTGGGAAGGGAATGGAGCCCCAGGAGGGGCTGAGGGAGCTGGGAAGGGGCTCAGCCTGGAGCAAAGGGGGATCAGGGGATCAGATCAGGGCTGGGAAGGGAATCAGCCTGGAGCAAAGGGGGATCAGGGGATCAGATCAGGGCTGGGAAGGGAATCAGCCTGGAGCAAAGGGGGATCAGGGGATCAGATCAGGGCTGGGAAGGGAATCAGCCTGGAGCAAAGGGGGATCAGGGGATCAGATCAGGGCTGGGAAGGGGCTCAGCCTGGAGAAAAGGGGGATCAGGGGGGACCTTGTGGCTCTGCACAGCTCCTGACAGGAGGGGACAGCCGGGGAGGGTCGGGCTGTTCTCCAGGGAACAGGGACAGGAGGAGATGGAATGGTGTGTTTTGATTTAATTTTTGAAATATTATAAATACAAACCAGGCCAGGGCAGGCAGCAGCCCTGTCCCAGCTGGGTTTGTGTGCGTTCCCTGCAGGTCGGGATGGGCCGGCGCTCCTCGGACACGGAGGAGGAGGGCAGGAGCCGCAGGAAGAAGAAGCACCGGCGGCGCTCCTCCTCCAGCAGCTCCTCGGACAGCCGCGCCTACAGCCGCAAAAAGTCGGGCCGCAAATCCAGGTCCAGGTCGCGCTCCCGGGATCTCCCGTCCTGGTCCCACTCCTATGAGAAAAGGTGCATTTGTAGGAGTTTTAGAAACTCTTTCGTGTTACAGCAGGAAGGGTTTGGATGCCACGGGTTGGGATTTTAAGGCACAGATTGTTCTGAACCTTAAGAGATGTGAAACTGGTTTCGTTTTATCAAAATAAAACCCCAGACCCACCACCATGACCAGAAATGCCCACACCTCCTTCTCCCCATGAGAACAGAGCAGGGAATGTGCAGATCCAAAGGGAAATTCTGCTTTAACCAGGGAAACCCCCGGAGGCAAAATAACTCTTCCTTCTGCCAGCAGGGACATGTCCCTCTGCCCCAGGGTGCTCCCAGCTCATCCTTGGGCACTGCCAGGGATCCAGGGGCAGCCCCAGCTGCTCTGGGAATCCCATCCCAGCCAGGAATTCCCAATTCCCAATGTCCCACCCATCCCTGCCCTCTGGCAGTGGGAGCCATTCCCTGTGTCCTGTCCCTCCATCCCTGTCCCCAGTCCCTCTCCAGCTCTCCTGGAGCCCCTGCAGGCCCTGCCAGGGCTCTGAGCTCTCCTGGAGCTGCTCCTGTCCAGGTGAGCCCCCCCAGGTGTCCCAGCCTGGCTCCAGAGGGGCTCCAGCCCTGCAGCAGCTCCCTGCTCCATCCCAGCTGTCTCAGTCTGGCTTGTGCTGGTGAATTCACTGGGAGCAGGAGCTGGAGAACTCTCCTGGTGTCCAGGAGGAAATGCTCCTGTCTGGAGTGGCTGCAGGCTGGGAATGAACCTCAGGGATGCATTCCCTTTCTCCTGCTGCTGCTGGGATCTCCATCCTCCCCAGGGCCAGGCCAGGGCACCTTGGATCCCGTTATTCCAGCTCCAGGGACCCCAGGGCATCCCAGCTGCATCCAGGAATGATCCAGGGCTCTGCTTTTGGGATCCTGCCTTTGCCCCTGGGGCAGGGCAAATGCTCCTGGCAGGTCAGGCCCTGCTCCATGTGGGTTTATCCCTGACCCCCAAGAATCAAAGGCAGCAGTGTCTGGAATTCCTGTCCCTCATCCAGCAGGAGCATCCCATTCCCTTTCCAGGAGCAGCCCTGTTCTTTTCAGCATTAACCTCTGTATCCTGTCCAGCATTGCAGCTCCTGCTGCCCCTTTGCCCTTGCTGGACCATCCCTGAGCACATCCTGAATTCCATAATAAATATAATATAATATAATATAATATAATATAATATAATATAATATAATATAATATAATATAATACAATATAATACAATACAATATAATACAATACAATATAATACAATACAATATAATATAATACTTTTGTATTTTAATATTAATCACACATAAAGGTCAAAACCAGAGAATATTGTAATTGTTAATCAATTAGCTACTGGGAGATGAGGAGGAAGTGTTAATATTTGGATTTTGGGGTTAATGTTTTTTCTTTCACCTTTCTCCTTGGTGTAGGAGAATTTATTCTTTAAATAGACAAAACTGGGAGGGATGGGAAAAGGAAGAGAGCCTTTTGAATCCTGATTGGACTCAGGAGGGAACTGCCCTTAAATGAACTCAAATGAAGTAAATCAACACTGATTAACTGAGTACTACTAATAGTAGTTAAGGGCCCCACCCAACCTTCCTTTTTTGCCTGGGGTGTGGATTTTGGAGGATCAGCTCTTTAGGGCAATAGTGTCCCTGTGTGTGTGTGTGAGTTGCTTGTTTTGGGGGAATAGTGGGATTTGAGGCTTCTGGAGCTCCCTGTGAACCCCCCAGGTCTGTGCATGTTTTCTCAGGAATCCTTGGGGATTTGTCCCTATTCTTTGGGTTTTTTGGGCAGTGCCATACTCAGCCCTGTTTGTGTTTTCTCAGGAGTTGTTTGGGGCTTTGTCCCTGTTTTTGGGTTTTTTTGGGGCAGTGCTACGCTTAGCCCTGGCTCTGTTTTCTGAGGAGTCCTTGGGCATTGTTGCAGTTTTTGGGGTGTTTTGGCAGCGCCCGCGTCACCCCTGGCTGTGTTTTTCAGGAATTGCTTGGGGAGCAGTGTTGTGTTTTCTGAGGACTTCTGGGGATCTGTCCCTGTTTTTGGGGTGTTTGGCAGTGCCATGCTTCCCCTGCTGTGTTTCCTCAGGACTCCTTGGGGTTTTTTTGCTGTTTTTGGGGTTTTTGGCAGGGCCAGGCTCACCCCTGGCTGTGTTTTCTGAGGAGTCCTTGGGGTTTGTCCCTGTATTTTGGGGTTTTTGGCAGTGCCATGCTTCCCCTGTTGTGTTTTCTGAGGAATCCTTGAGGGTTTGTCCCTGTTTTTGGGGTGTTTTGGCAGTGCTGTGCTCCCCCTGGCTGTGTTTTCTCGGGACTCCTTGGGGTTTTTTTTGCTGTTTTTGGGTATTTTGGCAGGGCCAGACTCACCCCAGCTCTGTTTTCTCAGGACTCCTTGGGTTGTTTTGCTGGTTTTTGGGGTGTTTGGCAGTGCCGTGCTTCCCCTGGCTCTGTTTCCTCAGGACCCCTTGGGTTGTTTTGCTGGTTTTGGGTATTTTGGCAGCGCCAGGCTCACCCCAGTTCTGTTTCCTGAGGACTCCTTGGGGTTTTTTTTGCTGTTTTTGGTATTTTGGCAGCGCCAGGCTCACCCCAGCTCTGTTTCCTCAGGACTCCTTGGGGTTTTTTTGCTGTTTTTGGTATTTTGGCAGCGCCAGGCTCACCCCAGCTCTGTTGCAGGCGCAGGCACAGATCCAGCAGCAGCTCCTCCTACGGCTCCAGGAGGAAGCGCAGCCGCTCCCGGGGCAGAGGCAAATCCTACAGATCCCAAAGGTCCCGGTCAAAGAGCAGGACCAGGAGGTAAGAGTAACCCTAGGAAAAAACAGCAGTGGTATTTTACTGCAAAAACATTCCTGGAAAATCCTGCCAGAATTGCTGGGCTTGGGATAAGTGGGAATAACGGCTGCAGGTGATGGTTCACAGCACACATCCCTGGAATTCCTCATTTGGGGGCTCTGCAGTGCTTCCCACACACTAAATCTTTCAGTCACCCTGGTGGAACAGTTTTGAAGTTAAAATATTTATTTTGCATTTGATTCAAGCAAAAATACCCCATAAATAGGGTCTCTCAGTGTCAAACAACCATTTGGAAATATCCCATGTTTTTTTTTTTTTCCCTTTGGTTCCTGCTTTCCATAATTCCCACCCATAACACTGGCTCCCTGAAGTTCAGAATAAACTGATTTTCTCACCTGTGTTCCTCTCAGAAAAGGATGAGTCTTTAGTTATGCAATCTTTTATTAATATTTAAGGATGTCTGCAGTGAAAATTTGCATGCATTGGTTTGTGACAAACAAATATTTCACAATTTAAATATTTAAATCTTAACCAGAAGTTGGAAAAGGTATTATAAAATCTACTTTTCTACTTTAATTAAAAGATGCTCAGGTTGTGCTTGTGTGTATTTTCCAATGAAGAGGTTTAACTGAAGTTTATCCTGGCTACCAGGTTTCCAATTAGCATTTTCTATTGATTTGAAATTAATTATTGAGTGGATCAGGCAGATCAAATCTGTTTGGGTCCCTATTTAAGATCTTCAGCCAGGTGATTTTGCATGCCTGCACTAAGAATTTGTTAAACCTTTGGTTTCTGTGTCCAAACCAGGAGAGCTGTTGCCTGTAAATGTTGAAAAATTGTTGTTGAAAGATGTGAATATTCCCCTTTCTCCTCTTTGTGCTGTGCCATGACTTATTCCCAGCTGTTCACTGGAAGAGTTGCTTGGACCCTTTATTGCTGCAGTGCCTTTGTAGTAGAAATTTGATTATTTAGAGTTAGAAATAAATTTAGAAATTAAACTGCCTGACCTTTCTTAGAGTATCCTCCCCATCAGAGCTGTTCAGCTTTTTTCCTGGATTTCCACTTTTTTTGCTAAGAAAATCAGTTTGAGCCCACAGAAATGTCAGAAGAATGAGGAGAAAGGGAAGAGTTTTCACATACTCAGTGTTAGGAAGTGTGATAAACTGATTTAAAATACTTTTATTATAATAAAACAATATCAGTATATAATAAATTGCAGACCTCATTAGCTATGGCTTAATGGTCATACAATAATATATAATAAATATAAATTGCAGCTCTCAGTAGCTGTGGTTTAGTGGTCATCTTTTCCAAGGGATTTGATTTTAATCATGGTTACAATATATAGAAATTAGGCACCTGAACTTGAAAAACCTGGCTACTGCTAGGAAATATTTGGTGTTAAATAGTTGATGTATCAGATATTTAATATATCAAATATTTGATGTATCAGGTATTTTATGTATTAAATATTTGGTTTATCAAACATTTCACATATAGAGTGTGCAGCACCAGGGGGGTAGAGCTGCACATTCCTTTAAATGCTGGTTCTGTTCACACTCACAGAGGGAGAATATTGCTAAATAACATCCCGAATGATCCCACAGGAGTCCAAAAGCTTAAAGTTAAACCCAACAGGACCCATCCCATCCTTTATTGTAATTTTTTCTGCTGTAGTGTGGCACTGAGCAGCTCTGCATTAATCTGATTTTGGGGAGTTAAATCTTGGTTTAGCACAAAGCTGCTACTCCAGGCCTAGGCCTGTGCCTGCCCTGCTTGTCAGTGATGCCAAATAATCCCTTTTCTGCCTCAAAATCACTCCACCCAGGGGCTCTCCAGCTTTCCAAGGAGTTCAGGATTCCTCAGGCTGGAAAAGAGATTGTGGGGGAGAGAGGGAATGTGATGGAGGGGTAAAAAAATAAACCTAAAAATACAAATGGTGGGAAAAGGTGGTTCAGGATTGAGGGTTCCCCATCTCTGCCCCGCCTGGGGCAGGTGGGACAATGTTTGTCGTGGAAAATGTGTGTGTTTCTAGTGCTGCCATGGAATTCTCATGAATTCCAGCTGTAGTTCCCAATTTTTATTTGTTCAGGGTGGCACAACTTCTTTTCCTATGGCTTTTCAAGGCAAATCCTGAAGAAACCACTTGTAAATAATTAATAAATAGTTAATAAAAGGCTCCAGAGGAGCTCAGGCAGCCCCTGTGTTCCTGTGGTGAGGAATGGGTTATCCAGGGGAATATTCCTGGGGATCTCCTGCATTGCCAGGGAGCGAGGAAAAGCTGTTCCCCACCTGGAAAGGGGAGATCAGCCCTGGTTTGTACCTCCTGCTGCACCCCCAGAGGATTATCCCCTTTAGGAACCCAGAAAAACTAAATTTGTAAATTTTATTTTATTTATTGGGAGTCTGCCTCTGGAAAATGACCTTCCTGTTGGAAGTTAAGGTCTTTTATGTGGTCTCTTTAAATGCCTGGAATTGTTTTTGGTATAAATCATGCAGGTGGCACAGATTCTCTATCCTGTAACATCTTTTCTCTGCAATTTTAATTTGTTTTTCAAGGTACTGAAGGTGGTGTTAAAAGTAATGTGTTATTTAATAACTTCTCTAACATAGGTGTTTTATTTGAGCAGGTGATTTACAGATCTCCAGAAGTGCAAAGCACTGAGATAGATCAAGTTTTACTTTGAAAAGTTGGATTTTTATAATGATATGTGTAAGATATTTTAAATAGGTGTTGCTTGCAACCTAAACTAATTTCTTTACTGGAGAAGAAAACTTGTTTGTATTGTGATTATTTTATTTTGGCTGCATTTTTCCGGTGAAAAAAAGTGAGGCTTCCCAGTATTGCTTGTACTTCTTTTGAGAAGATAAGAAAACTTGTGCATATTACAATTATCCTATTTTAGATGCATTTTTAGAGTAAAAAAAGTGGAGCTTCCTAATAATAGTTGTGTTTTATTTGAGAAAATAAGAAAATTTGTGTGTGTTGGCTGTTTTATTTTTGGATGCAGTTTTTAGGGTGAAAAAAGTGGAGCTTCCCGGTAGTGGTTGTGTTTTATTTGAGAAGATAAGAAAACTTGTGCATATTATAATTATCCTGTTTTAGATGCATTTTTAAAGTCAGAAAAGTGGAGCTTCCCAGTAATGCTATAAATTCCAAGCTGTCCTACAGTGAGGGAGTACAATGCAAATACGACTTAATAAGATCACAAACTGAATTTCAGCAGAAACAACCAAGATTTACATTAAATTAGGAATTTTAAAACCGATTTAGTTTGTTTTACTGAGCATTTGCTTAATAACATTTCGCCTCCTCACAATCTTTTTAAAGCCAATAATTCGTCTGCGAAGCGCGGGCGCATCCTCCTGTGGAAAAATTGGAAGCAACAGCTCCCTCTCTGCAGCCAGGCATCCAGAGCTGGGAAGGAATATTTCAGCTCCACAGAATTTAATAAATCATCCCATTTCCTAATTTGATCATATTAGATGCTGATGTGGAAGGAGCATTTCAAATAGCAGCTCCTCATTAATATACATCAGGCTGGGGAATAGCAGGGAATACTTATGGAGGGATGTCACAGTTCCTGTTCCTTAGTTTACTAAGTGGAACAGGTTGATGTGATCCTGGGTGTTATTTGTCACTGTCTTGCTAAAATGGTTTGGGTCGAGTTATGGAGTCCAGGCAGACGGGGCTGATAAATCAAAAGTGGATTGAGTGGACAGCAGGCAGTGATTGATACCGTGACAGGATATGAGGAAAGGAATCTTGATAGGAGCATGCCCCATATTGAATATGAGAAGGAAAATGGCCCTGGAGTATGGATATTATTCAAGGAAATGAGAATAATAATATCATCTTGAAATTATTGCTGGGTGAAGATTAGGGGAGTTCTTATTAGAATATTCTGCTGCTGTGGCTCCTGCAGGATTCTGGGCTGGATGGAGCCCTGGGAATACTGGGAGAGTTTCCACTGTGATTGTTCTGCCAGTTAATCACATAGAAAATACTCTGCAGCAGAACTTGCTGCACAAATCTTCTAATTCACGGGGCTTTAAATAGAATTAACCAAAAAATGTTGACCTTTATTCCCTGATTTCAGCCAATCCTGGGACTGCCTGTGAATATGCAAGTTTGCTTTATTGTCTGCCAAATGGCTTTGGCTTCTCCCATTATGTTAAACTGCAAACTGCTGCCTTGAAATACCTTTAATGCACTTCAACTTAAAAATCCACACAAAACCAGCGAATGCATCTGTACATGTTGAAGAAGAAAAAAAGATTATATGGGAAGTAATCCTGCCTGGAGAGCTGATCCTTGGCAGTGTGGCTGAAGGAGGTGTTGGATCAGGTTTTACATCTTGTTTCTTTCCCATTCCTCCAGTCTGGTTATTTCGTGTGCAGGTTACTGCAGCCAGGGCAGGGGAGCTGCTGCTTAGGGCAAACCCCAAACCTTTGGCACAGCTTTGGGGTTGGGGATGCAAAAGCAGCTGCCACCATGCCAGCAGTGTGAGCTGGAATTAACCTGGCCTCAGCCTGGCACAGTTCTTTGTGGTTAGCAGTTAATTTGTGCTATTTAAACCCAGAGTCCTCAATGCAGTGTGAAAAGTCATTAAATACCTGATAGTAAAACCCCACTGATTATGGTTTTTGGGCTCTTTGAGAGTTTCCCTTATAATCCCTTCTTAAAAAAATTGCTGTTATATATTTTATTGAAGGGTTGGTACTGCACAGTTTGTAAGACTTTTTAAAGATGGCATCACTGAATGCTTTTGTATTTGTGTTACTGGTACCTGTCTCAGTTAATCTCCTTTTTTCCATGCAATTATCTTAGTGTGGGATTGAAGTGCTGGAGTCTTTCTGCATTAAAACCTGGCCCATCAGACCTCAGAGCTGATAAGAACTAGTGGATCAAGACACAATTTGTAGTAATTTTGTGTCTGTCTGTCCTGGTCAGCACATGCTGGTGGAGAGCTTTTCATGGATTACAGAGCAGGGGCTTCATTATGAAAACTTCAGGAGGGATTTCCTCAAACAGCATTGGCCTAACAGGAAAAGAAAGCTTTGTAGGAGAGAGGAAATTAAAAGGGATGGATGTTTTGAGTGGACAGCAGATAAATAAAGAGTAAAATTGTGATGGAGAGTTTATGGAGGAACAGGAGGATATAGAGGAGAGATTGGTTAAAAAAAAAAAAGGAAAAAAAAAGAATGGAATGTGTCCAGTGGTGGGCAAAGATCCACTGTAGTGGTGTGGAGTTAGAAGATTGGTTTTTAGGGGTGTTGGGGTGTGAATTTGAGGGTGCTGCAGCTGTGGGATTAAAGCTGGTGATGTTCCAGGTGAGAGCAGAGGTCTGGCCGTGGCGCTGAGCGCTGGCACAGCTGATGGTGGCAGTTCAGGAAAAGGACAAGCTGGGCACAGAGGGGAGGTTCTGGGCTGCCCATGCAGCAGCTGTGTGTGCTGGGAGGGTGGCACTGGGCTGGGAGCAGCAGGACTGGCTCTGAGGGGTGGGACAGGGACAGGCAGGGCCCTGCTCCTGCTGCAGGACACCAGGGCACGCAGGGACACAGCTGTGCCCTCTGCAGCTGGGAAATCCCTTTGGAAATGCCAAAGGAGGAGTTTCCCAAAGAGAAGCAGACAGGAGTCCTGGCAGAAATCGAGCAGTGCTGTTTAATTTGAACATTGCTTTTGAAATTCTAAGCCATTCCATGCTTCTGTGATTTTATTCTTGTGATTAATTCTTAGAATTGCTTAATTTTTTGCCTGGTTGTGGCCACTGGAGTTACCATTCCTTTCAAGTATTGATCTGCAGCTTAGGATATTTTTTTCCCCGTCCTTGATCCTCAAGTTAACCCACTCAGGTGCAATTATGTGAGGAATCAGTGTAAATATTACATGTTCTCTCTTTTTACTGCTGGGAAAGTTTTAAGCCTTTGGTCCATTAGCAAATAAATTTAATTAAGATATTGCAGCATTTCTTTCATGAAACTTCAAATAAAAGCTTGGGGCAGGAGGGTGGAATTGACATTACTGAGTGTGATCCTGCTGATGGTAATGTCAGCTCTTGTTTGTTTTTCCCCCAGTAAATCCAACCCTGCAGTTTTTATTTAGGATCTTGTTGCATTCCAGGTTGTATCAGCACCAGCCTCTAAAAATATCCTTTTCTTTTGTTGCAATGAGTGACTTTTTCAAGAGGATTGATCAGTTTGTGTCCGTGGCTGTCCAGGAAAGGCCCAGGGGTGGAGCAGGAGCAGTGAGGATATCCTGGAGCAGCAGACACTGCTGAGCTCATTGCCCACCCTTAATTGACCACTTTGGGAAATTAAACTTCACAAGGCAACGCCAAGGGCCCTCCAGTTATCAATAAAGGCACAGAGCTGCGAGTGGCAGCTGCTTTGATGCTTTTCATTGGTATAAAACCAAAAAAAGAGCTTTAAAAAGGCTCTGAATGCAGAAGTGCTGCTCATTGGAGCTCAGGCTGGAGTCTGATTGCAGGGAAAGTTGGTTTTTGTGCAGCCCAGGTGTTGGGTACTCAAAATGTGTTTAAAGCAGAGCTGCTTACTGCTCCAGAACCTCTCATTCCTCCCTTTGCAAAAAGGGGTCTTTGCAGGTTGTTGGGGTTTTTAGTGCTTCAGTTTTCTGTTTGGAAAAGGAACTCCCCTCAGTGAGGAACTGCCTTTTTGATTTCAGCGTGTCTACATTCTAAACCACTACATATATTTTGGTTTTTTTTTAAATTCTCTTTTTCATCTGCTACCAAAGCTCTGGCCATGAAACAGAATCTGTTTTTTCTTTGCTGCAGAGCTCGAGTTTCTCGAGGCAGCCCTGCAAAAGCAGATGTCTTGAGGATGCCCTGGTAATCCAAAACCCTCTTTGCTCTGTAAATTGTTGCTCTTTCCAGGGTTCATTTCTAGGAGTGATTTTTTCCCACTGTGAAACACAAAATAGTGGAATTTTCTATTTTGAGTAAAAATTTATTCTTTATTCTTTATCTTTCACTCTTTCTAATTCTGATAATGCATGGCAGGAACAGAATCAGGTTAAAATGATGAAGACAAAAAAAGTGGATTTCTGCCAAAAAAGTGATATGGAGATGTTATATTGGGTGTGGGGTGATAGAGCAAGGGGGGATGAATTCCCACTGCCAGGGGGCAGGGCTGGATGGGATTTTGGGAGGGAATTGTTCCCTGGCAGGGTGGGAAGGGCTGGGATGGGATTTTGGGAGGGAATTGTTCCCTGGCAGGGTGGGAAGGGCTGGGATGGGATTTTGGGAGGGAATTGTTCCCTGGCAGGGTGGGAAGGACTGGATGGGATTTTGGGAGGGAATTGTTCCCTGGCAGGGTGGGAAGGACTGGATGGGATTTTGGGAGGGAATTGTTCCCTGGCAGGGTGGGAAGGGCTGGGATGGGATTTTGGGAGGGAATTGTTCCCTGGCAGGGTGGGAAGGGCTGGATGGGATTTTGGGAGGGAATTGTTCCCTGGCAGGGTGGGAAGGGCTGAGATGGGATTTTGGGAGGGAATTGTTCCCTGGCAGGGTGGGAAGGGCTGGGATGGGATTTTGGGAGGGAATTGTTCCCTGGCAGGGTGGGAAGGACTGGATGGGATTTTGGGAAGGAATTGTTCCCTGGGAGGGTGGGAAGGGCTGGGATGGGATTTTGGGAGGGAATTGTTCCCTGGGAGGGTGGGAAGGGCTGGGATGGGATTTTGGGAGGGAATTGTTCCCTGGCAGGGTGGGAAGGGCTGGGATGGGATTCCCAGAGCAGCTGTGGCTGCCCCTGCATCCCTGGCAGTGCCAAGGCCAGGCTGGACACTGGGGACAGTGGGAGGTGTCCCTGCCTTGGATGTGGATGAGCTTAAGGGTCCCTCCCAACCCAGAGCGTCCCATGATTGTCTATAAATCAGCATCCCTGCCCTGGAATCCTTTGCTGTCAGTATTTCTGGGATTCCAGGCATTGCTCCTTAGCAGGACAGGGCTGTGTGTGGGCAGGGCAGTCACTGCTGCAGGCAGGGCCTTTGTGACAAACCTTATCCCCTAAAAATCCATTTTCCTGTGGGATCCAGGCTGTGCCATTCCCAAAGTGTGCTCTGGGAGTGAGTCCATGATTAATTTGATTAAAACTCTGCTATCCTGCCACTCCCTGGCTGCCCTTTCATCCTTTGTGCTGCTGCCTCTCCTCCCACATCTGAGCTCCTGAGATTTTACATTTTCCCAGTTCCCAACACTGAGGCTCCCAAAAATTCCAGAGCAAGTGTAGAGCTGATAATTCATCTGCTCCTGGTGCAGCTTTAGTGGCATCAAACCCCAGCCCTGGCAGAGCCATGGCAAAGCTGCACCTGACTTCAGTGATTGCAGATTTTCCCAAGCTGGGGTGTTCTAGGAAGAAAAAGTTCCCAAAAGAAATGGGATAATTGCAGGCATGTGGAAAGCTTTTGTCCTTTTGCTGTATTAAAATAGAGTATGAACAATTCTATGAACAAAATATTTAATGTTAAATGTGTGGTGAGGGTAATAAAAATATAGGAGAATTGGATTTGTTTTTGCATAGTGTAGCTGATGACAGGTGTATTAGATATATAAGGTATATTTAAAAAACTGAAATCTAGAAAGATATGGGAATTTAGTATCTATGCCATAATTGTAGCTGTAACTAAAATACTTTGATTGTACTCTTGTAGAATTTTATTTTGAGTTCAAGTTTTCTGCAAAATTCTTACGTGCAAAGCCCCAAAATCCTAAAATGCGTTTCAATGGGGAATTTAATACTTTATCCATAGGTGGTATTGTAAGAGATTCTCCAGTTGTGTTTTTTATTGGATCATATCCATATCTCTTAGGAAGGCAACCTCTCAATGAATTTAAAGGGTCAGGTCATGCTCAGCTCAAATAAGTGATGTAAATTGTGCTTGTAATTCTGTGCCATGGATTTATATCCTAGAAATGAAGGTAAAGCCAGAAGTATGGGTTTATTATTTGTAATTCTGTATAAACTCTTAGGTATCTATTTTTCTTCCATGGTTTTTGTTTCTCCTCTATGGAAACATGGAGGGATAAACTGAATTGTGACAGAATTTAAATTAATCTGTGGCACAGCACTGAAAATCTGTTCCCAGTCGATATCAAAAAGAGATGCTAAAAGTTTTCCTGTTAAAGCTCTGAGCTTCTTGATTGGAGAATGGGTGGGAAAAAAAAAGCAAAGCCTTTTCCTATTTTTCTCCTATATAGTCTTCTTGAAGTTCTTCCAAATTAGATTTTAAATGCCAATTAGGAGGTTGAATATACTAAAATAAAAGCAAATACAACCAAAATGGCCTCACCTTATGGCTAGTTAGGCTTTTTCTCTCAAAAGCAGAACCTTTGCTCTGAGCATGGCTTTGAGAAAGATATTCAGCTTAATGAACACATTAATTAGAACCATAACTATTTATAAGATAATTATAAACGAAGCACGGTAAACTGGGCTTTTCCTGCAATTAATGGAGGATTAATTACTGGAGGTAATGAAGTGGATTTTTAAATGCATTAAGGTGAAGTACAGAGATGTGCAAGGCTTTGTGATAGTTGCATAATTATTCCAGGCTGTTTGAGCAGAGCTCCTATGAGCTCGCTAATAAGCATCATTGCATCATTATGTATGCACTTAAAAAGACTTACCACCAAAATGACTGCCTAATTATTTCTAATTGGCAGGACTCTGTGTAGTCATTGAGCTGTTTGTAGCCATTTTAAGGTTCATTTAACTATCCTTGGGGCCATGTGATAGATGGAAAAAAGCTCCTGCTCCGCGCTGGCCTTGGCTGGCGCCGCTAATCAGTTTTGGTGGGCTCCAGTTTGAAATGCATTTGCTCCTGCAGAGGTCAAAACCTGAAGTAGTCCAAGCAAAGTTTGGCTTTTTGAAGCCACTTGACTGTATTCATTAGCAATTAGTAAAATAATTGTGTCTGTGGCTGTGTTTGGATTTCTGTGGGGCCGGGTGCGCTTTCATCGCCGGCCCTTCTCACGGCACATCGGCTTCCCAGGAATCCAAACCTTCTCCCAGAGCCCCTTCAGCAGCCTCAGTGCTGTGCCCTGTGTTCAGTTCCAGCACCTTTCTTCAGCCATTTGTTCCTGGACCAGCTCCCGGCGTTTCCCAGCAGCAGCTCCTGGTTCCCAGTGGGAGTTTGTGCCCTGGGACAGCGCAGGGAATCTCTGAGGAACCGGGACTGTGTTGGGAGAGGGAGCCAGGAGCAGGCAAACCCTGCTGGTCCCCAGGGTTTGGGAGTCTGGGGCATCCATTCCCCAGCTGCTGACAGCTCTGATACCCAAGGACATCTCCCAGCAGCAGGAGTCATCCCAGATCTATGGTGGGTCAGTGCAGCCAGCAGTAATTCCATGGGAAATGTGGAAACCCTCTCCTGTTTGGAGAGGTGGAATCAGTCTGGAGGGGTTTATCTGCCCTTCTCTGTGGGGCTGAAGGTGAGATCCCCTTAGGAGAGTGCCTGGGAGGGTCCTGGGTGTAATCACAACCATCTGCAGGGCACTGTCAGCTACAGGAGCCACGCAGGGGAGCACTGGCAGCAAACTGCAGCCTGAGAAAGGAGAGGTCAGCAGTGCCATTGGGCCACAAAACATGGCCTTGGGGGAATCTGGTATTAATGCAGAACCCAAACAGTTATTGTGGGCAAAGTGTAAGGTTGGTTAAAAGGGGTTATGAATTAGAAAACAGCCAAAATGTCATTTATTCATGAGATATTGGTTCAAATAACAGATAAAAGATTAAAGCAAATGAATCGTGGCAGTGTAAATGAAAATAAAACCAAATCCTGAAGGAAAACTGCAGAATTGCTTCAGTTTTTTAAAAACTGGTTTAATTGTGAGACTTCTCTAAGGGTAATATTTTGATTGCTCTGTGAGCAAATATTCAATACAGAAAAATGATGTAAAATACAAATATTTTACAAAAATACAAACAAGCCTTTCTTATCCATGAGGAGTTTTATTTTATGGAGTCCCATCAAATATGTGGTCATGGAAATTGCTCAGTAGATGATGAGAACTAGGAAATGCATTTTAGAAACTACAGCTTTAATTACATCCATATAATATGGAAAATGGGGAATTAAATTAAACTTTCAGTGAAAATGGTACCCATTTCCTCAGAGGGTGATGGTGGGAGGATGGGTGATCCCTCAGCCCTTGGCTGAAAGGAGCATTGGAAATGTGAATGTTGTGGGTCAGGCAGCAGGACAAAGCCAGAGCTGGAGCATTCTGGTGGCTCTAAAATACCTGAATTCTGGGGAGTTCCCTCACTTCAGCCACGTGAAAAGATGGAATTCTCTGAATAATCCACTGAAGCCTTGGCCTTGCTCAGAGCATCACTCCTGGTGAGGGGAGCTGGAGGTTGGGGTGAGTCCCAGCTCTGGGCTGAAGGATTGTTGGTGGTTTCAGCTCACCCAGGGAAGGGTGGCACCCCCAGTGACCCTCAGGTGATGGGGACAGGGAAGGGCTGGGTGGGATGGAGCTCTTTGCCCTCTGCAGCATCCAGGAGTGTCCAGAACAGAAATGCCAGAGGCTTGAAGCTTGGTCAGCAGCAGGAACCAGTAAGAGAGGGAGAAAAAGCTGGAGAAACATGAAAAATACATCAGTAAAAACCCCAAAATGCACAGCAGTAACAGCTGGGGACACCAGTGACTCCCAGAGGGGTGTCAGACACATTTCCCTTGGGTAGTACATTGGTAAACAAAAGTTACACATTTCAGTTTCTAAAATCCCATTATATTCCTATTCCATCCCTTCCAACATCCCCAGGATGGTGCTAATGGTGTTAATTAACACCTTGGTGGTGTGAATCTTCCCAGAGTTGTGGGGACAGAATTGTGGAGGGTTTTGAGTGACACAACAGGTACTGGCTTGTTTTTGGAATTTATCTTTGGAATTCCTCAGCTGCCTGGTTTGGGTAATATTCTCAGTAATGGAAATAATTCAGTTTTCATTTTAATTCGTGCCTTGAGGTCTGGAAATGCAGGTGAGTGTGGTCCATAAGAGCTGCTGCAGAGTCAGGAACCGGTCACACTCTCCTGGGTTAGTGAGGCTTTGTGAGCTTCTTTTGTGTTTTAAACAAAAAGCAGAGCTTAGGAGAAAGTTCCATGAGACCCTTTTTTTTTAACAAAACCTAGCTATGTAGGACTCACATCATAATTCACCTTTATTCCCCATTTAAATTAGCACTGACACCAACCAGTTTGTGCTCAGCATCATCAGCTGGTCAGAACACATTTTGAAATAGAATTATTAAGTACTTCTGTTGCTTTTTGTATTTTTTAAAAACAATCCAGATTTTGTTGTTTTTCCGGTGTGATTTATTTGACAATATTTTTGTAGCTGTTGCATGTTCCATGAGGAAAACACTAATTTTTAGAATAGTAAATGAAATTTTGAGAGTTTCTTCCCTGGTATTTTTAATTAGCCATAAGAATTGGGCTTTGGGAAGGACAGGACAGAGTTAGAGTTAGTGACAGCTCCCAGCAAATGAGATTTTGGGGCTGATAAAGGTGGCAGCTCCGTGCTCCTCAGCAGTCTGCAGGAATGGAGCTGTTCAGTTTTCATCCAGGGGAATATTGAGAACAACCCCTGCCTTCCTCTGTCTGCTCTGAGTTTGTTACATGCAAAATATCTAAATGGAGATGCATCCAACTTGCATGGAAATCAGGAATTATCCCTGTGTTTATAGACACAAAATATCCGAACTCTTTATGTTGTTATATTGTCCCTCCCCAAGATTTTGAGTGGATGGTGTGATATATTTTTTTCTTGTGTTTTTCTAAAGCCTTTTCATGACTTAATTTTTGGAGTCCAGTTATAGCAATTCTCATTTAAAATGTCAAGTTTATTTTGTTTTTATTTTGGGAAAACAAGATATTCTAAAAGCCTTTCTGTATTCTTCATAAACATATGGTGGTAAAAAGTACAGGTAGAATACCTTAAATTTTTTTACATCTCATAAAATTTAAACGTCAACCTGTCTGGTTATCACTGAATTAAAGAAAAAAATTGCCTTTTTTAGAAGCTGTGAGCACAGAGAATGGGTTCATTTGTTTTACTCAGGAAAAGGCAGAGACACAGCTTTTCATCCAGGTGTTATTATTTGTGTTGCTTGTGGTCATTATGAATCCAGTCAGTCTCAATATTCCCCGTCTCCCAAATTAGGTATTTATTTCTAGGAAATGCCTTAATGCTGTCTTGAAGCAGATTTTTTCTTTGCCTTTTAAAAGGTGTTGCAGTGTTGAAGAATGGGGAATATTCAGTTTTTTCCCCCTGTTGTTTCAGTTCTGGCTCCGTGCTGGTGGCACTTTGAGATCTCAGTTGCCAGTGCTGGTGCTGCAGGACCTAAATTGGGATTTTTTGGGGTTTTTTTTGCAGTTTCTGAGAGCAGGTGGTGTCCTGGTGTACAAGCTGATTTCACATGCCTGTTTAGGTAATTCCCTTCAGCTGTCTGATACCAATTTGGGGATGTAAGGACACGCAAATATTACAGAGTCCTTAAGCTCAGCCCATCACGGGGGCCTCAGTCTTGGAGGTTTTATGATCCCAAACCCTGAACTATTGGGTTTGTCCCAGGCAGACAGGGGAGCAGTGTTTACCTGTAATTAATCTGAGCTGAGGCACAGGGGAAGTGGAAAACCCCAACCTGAAAATCTCTCCTGTCTGTCCCTTAACGTTTTACCATAATATCAGAGGTGTTGTCAAATTTACAACAAATAATTGCCTGGCTCGTGGTTCCATCTGGAGAATGAATTGGAGCCTTTTCCTTGCTCTGGGATCCATCCAGGGCAGATGCAGGGGCACTAATGCCTGCACAGGCAGAGAGGGATAATCTGGCCTGCTTGTCCAGGGTCCTGCAGAAAGCTGCACCTTTGTGTTTTCAAATGGATTCCAGCTGCCTGGAGAAGGGAGCAACTCCACGTGCTTGTAGGAATTAATTACAGGGGCTGATGGATCTGCTTGCTAATAGAACGTGGGGCTCGTTTGTTCCTGTAGAATTCAAGTTCTCCCATTTTTTTTGGAGAAAATAAAAAATGTCTTTCCTCCAGGATTGCAGCATTTAAACTTTCATTCAGCCCATTTCTTCCTGGTTGCTTTTCCTCAGCCTAAGCAGGGACAGTTCTGGGGTTTGCTTGGGAGAGGAAGGAATTTCCTTGCTGGTGTTGTGTGACAGATGAGCAACTGTTGTGATTTTGCCTCACCTCGTGCTTAAAACTTGTTTGTATTTTGTATTTTTTGTATTGAAAACAAGTTGGGTATTCTTAACTTAACTGAGCCTTTTTTTGTTCTGTTTTCAGATTATTGGAATAATATTTACTTTCCTTATCAACATTAACTTTGGTTTTATGTGGGAGTTTTTATCTAATGTACCTGCAGCTGGGTATTGCACCCTTTTTTTTTTTTTTTTTTAGATGTATGTGGAGTTTTTGCTTTTGAATTCCAAGACTGCTTTGAATGAGAAAGGACAAGGCATGTGAGCGATTTTTGGCTGTTTATTTAATAGCACAATGTACCAGTTTCTGTATTAACTTTGCTTTCTTTATTATTTTATTCCCTAAAGATTATTATAATCAGAGTCCATATTTTTCTGCTCAGTCATGACATGGCTGCAGGAATACAGGGTTAGAAAAAAGTCCTGCTTTGGGACACACTCTGAGAAGAGGTGAGGGAAATTCATGTCAGGTAAAACCAGATGGGTTCTTATCTGGCGATCTTAATCTGAAGTTGAATTTTAGGAAGGAGTCTTTAAGCAGATTGACAAGAGCAATAAATGGTTTATCTCCCTTCTATCCAGGGAGCTGTGCCTGGATCCCAGGGGATGTGCAGGGGCTCCTTAGCATAACCAAGGCTTTGTGGCAGAGGAGGCACCTTCATCCCCCTTGGAATCCAGAGCAGACCAAGAGCCTGGAGAGCTCGAGGTGTGCCAAACCAGCTGCTTTAGAATGCCAGCAGTGTCCCATCCCGGGCTTCTTCTCTCCAGCTGCATCCCTGTCCTCTCCATGCTGCTTTTCCATCTTTTCAAAATGACAGTTACGGGAATTTTACCTCCTCAAATGTTTCCTCGTGTAGTCACCATGATTTAAAAGTGCAGAATTGCTGGGCTGAGTTGGTGCTGGCGTTTGGTGAATGCTTTTCCTCAGCTCTGCATTTGGCATAATTTGCCGCACAGAGACACCAGCAAGGAAATTCTTCCTCTCCCAGCCAAACCCCAGAACTCTCCCTGCTTACGCTGAGGGAAAAGCAACCAGGAAGAAATGGGCTGAATCAAAGTTTAAATGTTGCAATCCTAGAGGAAAGACATTTTACATCATCTCCAAAAATGTTCATGGTTGTCCAAGTTCTTGTTTTTATTTCATCCTGCTTTTCTCTGGCACTGTGGCTGATAATTTTTAAAATCTTAAATATTCCCTTATTCTGTGATATGTTTTGTCACTTCCCAACTCTCCCAGCTGCTGGTTTGAAACAATTTTTCCCTCTTAGCATCAGTCTCACTTCAGGTTGAAACTCTGCTGCTGCCTACTTTTATCACTCACCTTATATTGAACAGTAAATTATTAAAATACTATTATCATACATATTATCTATATTTAACTTCCTCAAAGGCATGCATTTCAAAATTGCAAGCTAATAATGACCTGCCATGTTTTATAGAGGCAGCTACATTTGTATTATATATACAACTTTAATAATTTCTGCAGTCTGAATGACTGCAATTGATACCTGAAATTATTTTACCTTTCCAACAACTCGTACCATGATTTTTTTTTTTTTTTTCCTGGTGGTGCAGTTGAGTTAAACAAGGAACTTTCTCTTAATATGCTTTGAAAGAGAACATGGCATTTTGCTGCAATTACTTGTGTGTTTGCACTCTGGCTTTATTAGCAGTCTGAGCACCCAGGCTTGATGCAGCGCAGTTGTTCCATTGTTCCACCCTTGGATTTATGGCTGGAGTATTAAAGAGACCTCAATTTGTTGGCTTTTGTTTGTGGCCGTTGAGCTAAACATAATCTAATAAGGCTTGTGTCAGGTGAGAGATGCTGAGAAGAATTCCAGGGGAGAAGTTGACATCTCAGCACCCTTCTTTGGAGTGGGGGGTGCTGTTTGCCAAGAAAACAGATTATTTGTGCAAAAATTGATCTTTCCTGGAAGAGCTCAAAGAGAAGAAAACAAACCCTGTCTTGGTTTTGGGCTCTAATTCCTCTTTCCATTTAAAAAAGTCTCTCTTTTGCAGTTGTAACCTTTTGAAGAGATTAGATTGGACCTCTAAGATAGAGTTCAGTGCTTTAGTGCAATATAATTGGGGAAATACTAAACGCCACTGACCTCATTTCCTTTAGAACAATGAGAATTAATAGTTGCACGTTTTATTAGGCTGATATTCCAGATGTAGTGTACATTTAATTAAGTGTAGTTTCCTTTTGGTTATGGTATGTGGCTCTGCTTTTTGTCGCAAATTCTTTCTAGTTTTACAGTTTTCCACATGTTTTCTTTCACCATTTATGATTTTTTCAAAGCGGGGCTATAAGGATTTAAATCACTTTAGCATGCAGCAAAACAGTTCCCATTCAAACAATAAACGCCATTTTAAAAAGCCTTTAGATCTTCTGTCACTTCATAAATATAAATGTATAAAAACATTATGCAGTTGTAGTGCCCACCTGCTAATTAAATGCAGATTTCCTCAAACTTGTTTTAAAATCCGCTTATTTGTTTCAACTCTGTCTCTGCTCAGAATACATATGGCCCTTGTGAAACTAATTATGCTTATGGAGCAGCTGTTAAATTTAGTGCAACTAATTTTATCCAATATTTTACATTTTAATTGATTACCTGTGAAGAAATTAGCAAATTAACACTTATTGTGCAGTAACTGAATGGGCTTTTATGGAGACTTTCAATTTTTACAAGCGGCCCGGGTGCTGATGGAATAAAGCCATTTCTTAGGGCTGGAGATGGGGAACTTATTGGTGAGCCTTGATTATCTGGTGTGAGAATTTAGGGATCCCGAGTGATGCCAAGCATCTGTGTGTTCTGCAACTTAGACATGAAAAGCAGATTGGAAAGTAATGGCTTTTCACAGAATTTTGGGAACATATGGGCTTATCTGGATCTAAGAACCCTTTGAAGATCTTTGAACTTGACTAAATGACTTAACCTTTGGCATGGTGGGTGGGTGTTCTGGGTGTTGTTGGGGGGAAGGGGATCCATGCTGCAAATCTCCTCTGCAGCTTCATTTTTTGGTGGTGGGTTTTTTTCCCCCCCCCTCTGGTAGTTCCATAATTTGAACATTTGGGGTCTTGCTTTAATAGGACTAATTGTGATTCTTGTTATTTTTCAACAGCAGATAAAATAGAAAATCTGTCTGCTCTGCCAGATCTGTGGCCTTTTGTTGTGGTTTGGTGGTGAGCTGGGGACGCAGATGACTTTTGGGAGCTCCATTTCAGGAAGTTTTATCTTGATTTCCTGTCCTGTAGATCTTGCAAGATACTTTAATAGGAATTAAGGATCAGTACAGAGAGACTCTTCCCAAGGCCATGGAGTGATGGGATATGTGGGAATGGCCTGGAGCTGGTGGAGGGGAGGTTTAGATGGGATTTTGGGGAGGAATTCATCCCTGTGAGGGTGGTGGGACACAGGGAGGCACAGGGACACCCTCCACTGTCCCAAGGAGCTCCAATCCCTGCCTTGGACACTGCCAGGGATGGGGAAATTTGATGCAATAATTCTTTTTATTTTTAAAAGCTGTTTCCTGGATGTAAATGTCACCTGCACAGACATGGGAATGAGCAGAAATCCAGTTATTGAGCATCCAGCCTTCCTGAGCTGAACTTGTTATTTGCACCTGCAAAAGGTAGAGCTGAACTCCAGTTCAGATTTGAGCTGAGAAACTGGAATTCTTTAGCAATAAATATTTTAGATTCCTGTTATTCCTGGTGGAGGACTTGCCATTAAGTGAGGAGAGGCCCTGCATCAATTAAGGGTGATTTGTGTTGCTACAGGGCTTTGTTTGTTAGGGGTTTATTTTCTGTTTTGGACTTACCTGCAGTTCTGAGAAACCAGGGTTACCTGGGAATAGTGGATGTAGGGCAGTGCTGTGTTAATCTGTGCTGCCTCATCATGATGTTTGTACAAACAGTGTCTCTGTGCCAAACAAAAATTAGATGTAATATCCAGAACTCTCTTTCGAGTCAAAACTTCTTCTGCCTGAGGAGTAAGGATGAATGGATGGACGGACACTCTTACATTTGTGATGACACACTAAAAATCCAATTTGTGCCAGCAAATGCTCTCCACTTAAGAATCCAGCAGGGCAGTGGTAATTTGATCTATTTCTGAGTGTTAATAGAGTGACCAGGATGGGAGAGCTGCTGCTGGAAGGTACCAGCTGCTGAAACAGGAACCCAGCCCTGACCTCTGGAGCTGCTCCTGGCAGGAACAGGGACCTGAACTCCCATGTGCTGGACAAATTCCAGAAATGTAATTTATAGCCTCATCTGGATGGAGGATTTTCTTTTGCTTAGTCTATTGTTGAGTTTTATTAAGCAGTTGTTGTTTCATAAAAGGAAGGATTTTGCCTGTGTGATTTGGCTTTTAAAGGCTTTGGGAGTTTTGCACTCCAAGAGGTGCTAAAGGAACTTTTAATGCTGTTTTTAAAATTCTCCTATTTCCTTCAGTACTTGATGAAACTTTTCCATGAGGTGCCATCAGAATTGAATCATGGGATGGGTTGGGTTGGGAAGGACCTTAAAGCCCATTTCATTCCATCCCTGCCCTGGGAGGGACACATTCCAAAGGCCAGGGTGCTCAGGTAAGAGAAACCAAGGAAAACTTGACCTGATTTTTCCCAAATATCCCTTGTCCACTCAGGTAGCATTGATCTGTGACAAATTATTAAATAAAACTTTAAAAATCTTCTACAAGAAATTCAGGAATAATGAAATAATTTTGGACACACAAAGAACCAGCCCTAATACTTCTGGATCTTTTTTTCCATTTTGTTAATGGATGAATCCATTGTTTGTTTTAAGTTATTTTGCATCTCTTTTCAGAGCAGGAGCAATGTTTTCTGTTTCACTTATTTTGCTAAATTGTCAGTTTAAAGGCATTAAATTGTGACCTGTGCTAGATTATTAAATGTATTTATTAAATGTATTGAAATTAGGCAATATAACTATAACAAGGCTGGGGTGGAGTCCTGGTGAGAAATGGCTAATTTCTAATTGTGAGGTAGGGCAGTAAGGTCTCTGAGATTTTCACTCTAGACCTTTAAGGCATTTAAAGTGTTTGTGTTCAGGGCTCAGTAGCCAAAAGCTTCCAAAACCTGGAGATGAAACCCTTGGTAGCAAACCAAGCCTGCTGATGTCAGATGTCTGACTTCACTCACTGTGGTTTTTGGAGAAAAATAGTTATCTAGATATCTCTGTGGAGGAAGGCAGAGGAATTGGTGGTGTTTTGTTAGGCTAATTTGGTATTTTACACTATGGAGATCCTTTTTGTCTGCCTAGAAGCAGCTTCTTCTTTCTCTGGTGAAGGAGAACGTTCCTTCACTACCTGGGTGCTTCCCACAAGAGTTTTGGTGGCTCCTCTTCTGCTTGTTTAGATAATCCAATAGATGCTGCAAAAGATTTAACCTGTTTTAATCAGAATCTCTTCCCCAGTTGCTTTGGGGTAATTTTTTCCTGTCAGTCTATCTAATTCCTTCAGTTTTAGCTTTATATTTTCCAGATTCTTTACTGAAATAAAACGGTGCATAACTCTGAACCGCACGCACAGTGCCAGCAGCTCCCCTCACAGCTCAGGCACACAGAACAATCCCTGTCCTGCCCAGAACCAAGGACACCGAGGCTGCAGCTTCAGCCCAAACAGTGCAAACAGCACAGGATGGAGGGGGGAAACTGGGAGGGTGGGACTGCACACCCTGGAGATGGAATCGGACAGTGAACCCAATGTGGAAAAGGACAAAAACTTATAAAAATGTGAGAACTTGTGACTTGGGGTCCATCTTGGGTCTATTTTGGGTGTAGCCTTGGTCAGGCTCTTGTGCTGCCCAAGGTGTATCCTTTGAAGGCATTTTAATAAATCCCTGTTTGATTCCTTTAACTCTGCCCAGCCTCTGTTCCAGGCAGTCTCTATAGGCATCAGTCTCCATCCCTGGATGTGTTTAAAAGCAGACTGGATGTGGCCCTCACTGCCAGGTTTAGTTGGGGTGTTAGGGCTGGGTTGGACTCAATGATCTCGGAGTGTTGGAGCCCTGATTGCTGAGAATTTTGGATTTCTGTGCTGCCCGGCACTGACCCCCAAGAGAGCACTGCACTGACCTGAGGCCATGGAGAAGCTTCCAAAATGAAATGATGGAACTGGGATTGTGGGTGGGGAGTTTGAATGAAGTGTGTGATATCACAGGGTGGGAAACTCAGAGTTTGGGGTTTTAGAATACAGTAATAGATATAAAGCAAGATGGAGGTTTTAGGGTGGAGACTGGTCCTCCTTCTTCTTTAGGAGTTTGGGTGGTATTTTGTAATTGGACAGAAAAGTCAGCATTGCAGACTTTGAGTGATCAGTTACTGGGTTCAAAGTAAATAATTTAGGTGTAATTTCTTAATTGGATAGTTTAGCCTTGAAATACCTTGTGTAGAAAGATAGTTAGCTCTTTTGTGGCATGTTAATGGGAGAACCCCCAGTGGGTCCCTGTGTTACTTCAAAGTAACTGTGTCCTCTGCAGGCCAGGGTTGTCCAGTTCTTGTAGAAGTACAGCATGCCCTTGTTCTGCCAGGAATTCTTCTCCACCTGATGTCTCTGTGGCTGTGCAGGTTGCGGGCACGGCAGCGCTCCTACAGCCGCAGCAGCGAGAGGTCTGGCCACAGGGCTGGGTCCCTGTGTTACTTCAAATTAATTCTCATCTGCAGGCCAGGGTTGTCCTGTTCCTGTAAGAGTAGGGCATGTCCTTGTTCTGCCCAGAACTCTTCCCCACCTGGTGTCTGTGTGTCCCTGCAGGTCACGGTCACAGCAGCGCTCCTACAGCCGCAGCAGTGAGAGGTTCTGCCACATGGCTGGGTCCCGGTGTTCCTTCAAAGTAACCGTGTCACCTGCAGGCCAGGGTTGTCCAGTCCTTGTAGGAGTAGGGCATGTCCTTGTTCTGTCAGGAACCCTTCCCCACCTGGTGTCTGTGTGTCCCTGTAGGTCGCGGGCACGGCAGCGCTCCTACAGCCGCAGCAGTGAGAGGTTCTGCCACAGGGCTGGGTCCCGGTGTTCCTTCAAAGTAACTCTGCAATCTACAGACCAGGGCTGTCCAATTCCTGTAAGAGTAGGGCATGTCCTTGTTCTGCCAAGATCCTTCTCCACACGGTGTGTGTTTGTCCCTGCAGGTCGCGGTCGTGGTCGCAGCAGCGCTTCTACAGCTGCAGCAGCGAGAGGTTCTGCCACAGGGCCAGGTCCCTGTGTTCCTTCAAAGTAAATGTGTCACCTGCAGGCCAGGGTTTTCCAGCTCTTGTAGAAGTACAGCATGCCCTTGTTCTGTCAGGAATTCTTTTCCAGCTGATGTCTCTGTGGTTGTGCAGGTCGCGGGCACGGCAGCGCTCCTACGGCCGCAGCAGCGAGAGGTCCGGCCACAGGAGAACCCACAGCGGCTCTCTGTGTTCCTTCAAAGTAACTCTGTCACCTGCAGGCCAGGATTGTCCAATTCCTGTAGGAGTACAGCGTGCCCTTGTTCTGTCAGGAATTCTTTTCCAGCTGGTGTGTGTGTGTCCCCGCAGGTCGCGGTCGCGGGCACGGCAGCGCTCCTACAGCCGCAGCAGCGAGAGGTCCGGCCACAGGAGAACGCCCAGCGGGTCCCGGGAGCGCCGCAAGGGCAGGGACAAGGACAAGGACAAAGCCAAGGACAAGGGCAAAGGGAAGGAGAAGGAGATCCACGGCACCAAGGCTGGGTGAGTGAAACGGCAAGTGATAGAGCTGGAGCAAAACCGGGCAGCAAGACCATGTCCTTTTACTCTTGTGATAATCTTCCTTTAAATTGTATTTTATATCAGCTAAGTTTATGTAAATGTAGAATATTTGAAAGGTGGGGAGTTATTCAGACAGTTTGGAGGGTGGGGTTTGTTGGGTTTTACAGTTCTGCAGTGTGGTAATGTTTCACACTAAGCGATGGTTTCGTTTTCTACACTTTCCCTCCCAGCTTGGTTTCAGGTGGATTAAAGAGCTGCGATTTGTTAATATAAACATTCTTCCCATATGTAATAGCCATGATATAGGGGAAAATGAGGAATATTGGAAAGCATGAGGGCTTCTTCCTCGGAGAAGGTGGGCTTCACTGTTCACACACACCTACACCTCCTCCCAGAGGCAGGAGTTCCTCTGGGCTGTGGTTGAGGCTCAGAAATGCAGTTCCAGCACAAGCCTTGCTCTGGGTGAATGATGGGAACCCTTGAGAACCTGCTGTAGTTGAATTTCTGCTTGGAATAACTTGGGTTGTTGATGACAGATTGCAGGAAAGACAATGTAATTTTTTTATATTTTATGTAATTTACGTAATTCCTCTGCTTTATGCATCATGATCTGATGCAGCCTTTCCTGGGCTGTTTGCTTTTCCCTCTTTGTCAGATCCCTTCCAAAAAAACCCAAAACACTGAGGTGTCACTTCATGACCTTCCCTTGGATGGTTTCCCACTGAAAATGCTCCTGGGGAATTTCTGGAGCAACATCTTCCACCCACATGTGGGCTTCCGTTGGCTTCTGGAATTCTCCCTTTGTTCCCTGCGGCAGCAGGAAAATTCCTGGTTAAGTTGGATCCGGTTTGGACTCTCCAAGCAGATTTAATTTCTAGACCCAGAGTCTGGAAAGTCTCATTATTCTACAGAGCCCTTCCAGAACCTCCAGCATCAGGGAATCCCTGGTGGAAACCATCCTGTGGCCTCAGTATTTGAGCAGATCCTTCCTCAAAGGCACCTCAAGGACCAGGTCTGGTTCCCAGTTTAAATTCATGGTTGTTTGCAATGTATTTATTCAAAATAGCTGCTTTGGAGCTGTAATGAAGATCAGCCTGAAGCCAGATTGTGGGAAGAAGGGACATAAATTCTCAGGTGCTGCTTGACTTTATAGTTTAACTTTGCATAAAAGGAGGTATTTCAGCTTGGCAGCACTGCAGCTTATCTGAGAGATGTTGTATATTTGGGGCTTTACTGCTCCTCTAAAGCACAGAATCAAAATGCTCTTTTTTCACTAATTAAGCAGCAAATTTGTTTGTGGCTCCTGTGAGCCCTAATGATGATTTTCTGTCCTTGGCTTGGCTGTGTTTGTAGATGTGAGGGGGAAAGGTCTGTGCTTGGGGCTTTTTGGGGGCAACTTTAGGTTCTTTCAAGGGAGATCTTGTCACAGTAAACATCTCAAGAGAAACTTCAAGAGGAAAAAAAACTAAAATTAGTTTAAAAACAGTGTTCTGGACATTGTCCTTTGGCATTCCCCATTTCAGTGATGATTATCTAACGTTGAGCACTGAACTTCTGGAGTGCTGGAGAAGTACCAGATGTTCATGAGCTGGGCTGTGAGACAGCTCAGCTCTTCTCCTTTACACCCTGAAATGTTTTAAGGGATGTTCCACTTGTCCAGCCATGATGGAGGGAAATCCTGGGAATGTGGGGAGCTCCAGGGAGTTCCCTCCAGCCCCAAATCCCACATTTAGACCAGCAGCATCTACATGCAGGAAGCCCTCAGCTGTCCAAGTCTGCACAAGTGAGGGGTTTTACAGCACTACAATGTTTTCCCACTATTTCTTGTACTAATCAAAGCATTACATTCATCTTTTATTTATGCTTTTTGAAATTCTCTTGTTTTAAAACAACCTGCATGCATGTCTTCATTGACCTGGTTGGGTGTGCTGTTGAATTTTGATGTTTTGAGTCTTGATCAGCTTCAAAACATGCAAATTCTGTTGTTCTGAGATGTGTTTTTCATAAGGCTCCTTGCTCATTGTTAAATTGGGGGGCAAAGCTACTAAAAGCTTATTAGTTTTATATAAGTTTTTTCTAGATTTATGGGTCTTGTAGTTTCTTGTGTACTGGTGGAATTTGGGATTACTTCTCCGAGTGATTTTGACAATTTTTAATGGAATAAATTAAGAGCAGCTCAGTTGTTAAGAGAAAAGAAGTGGTGAACCATTAATCAAACCTGACCACTGGTTTAATTGCTGATCCTTAATTAAGGTTGTTGATACATTTGGGCACTAATGGTTTCACAGCTTCCTAAATACTTTGACAGATCTCAGAATCCTGGAATGGTTTGGGCTGGACCATCCTTAAATCCCATCTCATTCCAGCTCCTGCCATGGCAGGGCCACCTTCCATGGACCAGGCTGCTCCAGGTGGCCCTGGGCACTGCCAGGGATCCAGGGGCAGCCACAGCTGCTCTGGGCACCTGTGCCAGCCCCTTCCCTCTGTCCCAGGGAACAATTCCTTCCCCAAATCCCATCCATCCCTTCCCCTGGCAGTGGGAGCCACTCCCTGGGTCCTGTCAGTATTCCAGAGCTGAGGAGCTCCTTGTTCCAACACAATCTCCATTTTTCCTGTCAGTTCCACACTTCAGGGCTCTGAGGTTTCACTGAGGTCCCCCAGTCTGGGGGCCATTTTCCAGTGGCATTTCCTGCAATGCCCTGGAGTGGATCCATGCCCAGTGCCCATGGATGGCACGTGGGTCATTGATGGCTGCTGATGAGATTTTTGCTGTTTGGAGAAACATCAGGAGTAAAGTGGCAACATTGGACTTTCCCGAGTCAGACTCTCCTGGAGCTTGGCACAGGATTATTTCCCCCTTCCTTCTTCCCAGCCAGTGCAGTAGGAAGTCATTTATGGTAATTGGCCCTGATTTGCATATAGGTGATGGAGTTGTGTGGGGCAGAGCACCCCAGAAGTGCTGGGAAGCTGTGCTGGGATCAAAGGGGCTGTGCAGGAGCTGTTGCCTGACACCGGGCTGGGGGTGTTGTTGGCATTAAACATTCATCACCCTCCCAGCCTGCCAGCAGGAATTCTGGGCTGGGCTGACATGTTTTCATGCAAAATTTATTGGGCAAGACGAGGGTTGTAAAGAGAGATCTGGCTGCCTTGCACCAGCAGCAGAGGGGGAATGCTTGACTGGGAGGGAGGATTCCTCTGGCACGTTTGGGGCCTGTGTTACACCAGAGCTGAGGGGTTGGGAAGGCTGATTGTCTCTCCAAGACCTTTTCCTCAAAATCTGACCTGCCAAAATCCATTTCTCAAGGAGCAGAAACGTGCAAACACAAATTGATGTTCAGGGTGCTACAAGGCTTGGTTAATTTGCACTGCTCAGGTCTCAGATTCAGGACTTCTTGTTGGTTGTTTCAATTCTCTTTGGAGTTTATTTCAAAGAGGTTTATGAAGAAAATATAAAGTACTTTGTGTTTGGTTTGTAGCTCAGGAGTCCAGAAGGAAAATGCATTCATTTTGGAAGTTTTGATCCCAAATAGAATAAATAAGGATTGCTGCTGGGCTGGAACCTTGCATGCCATGGTTCAACCTTGATCAAATTCTTGTTGTTGAGTTGTAAACATCCTAGAGGAGGTGCTTCCAGGAAAATGGAAATGGGCAGCAGAAATGGGCTGCTGGGAATTGTAGAGTCTGGCCAAAAATCCCTCTTAAACATGGACGTTCCTAGAAAAACTGGAGAACTTCTATAAATCTGTTTAAAATTAGCAACTGCATTTTGAATGCTGAAACCAAACTACTCCATCCTGTGGTGGAAAGTAGTTTGAATGCTTATAGGAGAAATATCTTTTGGCAGAGGGGAAAACCATTTCCTTAATCCAGGCAGGTTTATTTTCAGTGTCTGGGCTAAATTATGAGGACTTTGAGAAGTGCTTCCAGTAAAGTTTTAAGATGCTTGGTAGGACTCCTTGGCTCCAGTGATTTCCTTTGGTAGCTTCTTGAAGAACAGCTTCTAAAATTGAATGAGCTTGAGCCCCTTTGTCCAGCCTGGGATACTCCAGTGGCTGCCGGGCGCTTCCTTGGACTCAAAGTGGATTTTCCAGGATCTTTATGATGGCAAGGGAGTCACTTATCCACAGTAAAACCAAAATGCCTCTTCTATTGATTAATTAATAATTTATTCTTACTCCTTTTGCCTTTCTCTCTACCTCCAGCCTGCAGGCAAAGCCCAAGCACGAGGTGACCGGAGCAGGTAATGAAGAAGTCACCAGAAGAGTGTCTCTGGGTGACTCAGAGCAGAAAGATGGAATCCCTTGCCCTGTCAGGATCTGTGCTTGCTGATGGAACAGGAGCTGAGCAGTTTGGGCTGGTCCCTGCAGTGTCCATGGGAGGGATCCAGGGAGCACCCAGGGAACCCCTGGGCGTGTTTGGGGTGATGGGTGAGATCTGAGCTCTGCTGGGAGGCAGAGGAAGCAGCTGAGAGGCCAGACCAGGACAGTTTCCTGCCAGTAAGTCAGCCAAAGGCTAATGGGAAGCAGAGGAAGGGTTTTCTCTGAAAAGGGCTGAGACCTCCATATGCCCAGAGCAGCTCGAGGGTCACTTGCCTTTGACCGAGATTTGTTGCTATTGTTGTCTAAGCTGTGTTGGCCTTGTTTTTCTTTTTGTTTGCTAAAAATCCTCTTTTAGGACTCAAAAGACTGGCCATTTATTTAATGGGCAGCAGCATATGGGATGATTTCTTTCCCTTTCACTCCCAGACAGCTGGAAAAGCCAGCGTGGATGGGACACGTGTGTGAGCTGTGGAGCAAAACTGTGCAGGAGATGCTGGGGAACCACTGGCTCTGGAAAATAAATAGATTTTAGTTCAGAGTAAACATTTCATTTTCATTCATTAAGTACTTTTTGTGCTAAGTACAGAAATCTAAGTTTTGTGTTCAGATTCTGTAGTTCAGACTGTCAGTTAGTGATGGCTGTCAAATGAGCTTTCCTGCTAAATTCATGGACTATGCTGAGGGAATTATATTTCTCCCTATTTCCAGAAATAGGTTTTGGAAAGCATTTGAAGGCAGTATCTTCAAAGACACACATTCTTTTAAGCTGTTTAAAATTTTCCAAACTATCCGCTCCTTAAAACTGCCAGCCACCCTGATTGTCCTTTTATAACTATATAATTTGCATTATCCTGGGGTTTGGGGGGAATCATCCCTTGAACGTGGGGTGTTCCTGCTGAAGGAGGGTTTTGTTTGCCCACATGTCCAAGCACACACACGCTCTGAATGTGAACGTGGAGTTTTGGGGTTTTTTTTCCCTGGGACACCTTGTGCTGGGAGAGCAGCTGACTATTGTTTTAATGGCCTCCCTTAATCTGGGCAGGAGGAATCCAAACTGAATGATCCAGAGCTGTGCAAATCCAGTTAGTGTGAGCTGTAATCTCTTTACTGGGTTTAAGGAGTTGGAGTGGCACTGAGACGCCCTGCAGATACTGAACAGCAGAGATACAGTAATCACCTCACCCTGCGCCCTGCTCCCGCATCCTGCCACTAAACCCACGGTCCCAGCAAGGATTTAGGGAAAACCCAGCCCCAAACAGAAAACTGCTCCTCAGAGCAGGCACAGGAGGGGCAGGTCACACACAGCCCATCTGAAAGACAATGCTGTGGTAAAGGGAAATTGAAATTCACATTAAAAATATTAAACTCGCTGTTGCACCTCGTATTTTGGATTGGGAATGCTTTTTTGGAATGAGCTTACCTGCTGTGGAGATTATAAACCATCCATGGCTGTGATTAGCAAGGGAAGGAGAATCTTTGTTTAGAGGAACCATTTCTAATCCTGGTCTGATTTTGGACCTTTCTGTTGTTTGGAATTATAAAATAATGTGACAAACTTAAATGAAATAATTTAAATTGTTATCAGTGATAGGACACAAGGGAATAGTTTTAAATGAAGAGTAGAGGGATGTAGGTTGGATATTGGGAAGGAATTCCTGGCTGGGAGGGTGGGCAGGCCCTGGCACAGCTGTGGCTGCCCCTGGATCCCTGGCAGTGCCCAAGGCCAGGCTGGACATTGGGAATTGTAGCACCTGGGACAGTGGGAGGTGTCCCTGCCATGGCAGGGGTGGCACTGGGTGGGATTTAAGGTCCCTTCCAACCCAAATCTCTTTGTGATTCCAAAATTCACTTCCAGGCTCTGCTTTCATCCTTGGCACCCCTGGTTCTGTGCAGGGCAGGTTGTTCCTACCCAGTGGGAGTGAAACCCTACAGAGTTTATAACCTGTGCTCCCATTTTCCTGCTTCCACACCCTTTCATTGCAGTGATTTTCCACTGAGGAGGGAAGGCTCTTGGATCTTCCCATGGAGGAGAGACTGGCCAACCCAAATTTTCCATTCTGGAACTTGTGGGTCTGGTTCCCAAAGGAGATTTCCTGATGCAGAGGCTGCTCTTGACCTTGAAGTCCCTGTCTTTCATTGAGAATCCCTTGATCCCTTCTTGGAATGATCCCCTCTGGTTCCCCAGCAGGATGGGATGATGTTCCCCGTGGAGCAGAGTGGTCCTTGTGACAGTAATTCAGCATTGTGTTGGGTTTATTCCCTTTTTTACATTTTGTTTTTAGGTTATGGCAGCCTGATGCATTGCACTTTTTCTGGGGCAGAACTCTGGGAATGGCTTCCACTCCAGCCATCAATTTTTACATTATTTAGTGTAAAAACCAACACCTTCAAATATCCATGAAAACAGGGCTGGGAAATGCTTTGGGTGCCTTCCAGGGTGGGAATGGGGAGACCCAGAGGGAACATCTTGGATTCTCCTGGATCCTGCCTCACTCCTCAGCTGCTCCAGCAGCTGAAGCTCTTGTACTACAAGGCCCATGTAATGGTGAATTATGTTGGGAATGATTTTTCCTGGGCTGAAACTGAAGCAGCAGGACCAGTCCATTCTCTCCACATGGATTAAGGAATTGATCAGGAAGGTCTGCCTTGGCTGCTCGGAGCAGAATCTTTTGAGGCTGCTTAATGGGATCATGCTGTGTCCAAGAGGGAAAAGGGAATTTTCCATTGATTATTGTCAGGTGGGCATTGAAAAATATTAGGGGAATCCAGACAATGGAGAGTGTTCACCAGAGGAATGGGGAATGCAGAGCCAGGGGTAAGAAGGCTTCGTGTGCCTGCCTTTGCCATCTCCCTTTTTCCTTTTTATTTCCTCCTTTGCTCTGCCTTTATTTCCTGGCCACATTAAACAGTGTGGAAAAAACCCCTGGGTGAAGTTTTGGATGATGTTGCAGTGGGAGTTTCTGCTGGGAGTTAATTTACAGGTCCCCTGTGAGTCAGGAGCATGAAGAGGGAAGAGAAGGAAGGGGTTTATATGGAGTGAGAGCCACTAAATCTGATTTAAAGGGTCACAATGTGCTTTTTATTGAGGAGGACAAAAGATTAAAGTCCATCAATTAATTTATTTTAAAAAACAAAGCAAGCTTTAGCCCCCAGAGCTTGTTGGAAACTCTTTCCATGAGCTTCAAAGATAATTTTAATGGTTCTGCTACTTTTTTCCTTTTTTAAACATTCATGCTACAATAACTCAGTAAATGGATAGTGGATAATTAGGTCTTGATGTTACAGGCTCAAAATTTTATATGCTGTAGGTTTTAGATATAATTTTTGAAAATTCTACTCTGCCCTGTAATATGTTCTGACTCGTGCCTTATTTTTAGGTTGTACTTCTCACATTGTTATGGGAGAGGAATTTTTTCCTGACAAAGTTTCCTGGCATTTGAAAAATTTATTTCCTCCGATGTCCAGCCTGGCCTGGGGCACTGCCACGGATGCAGGGGCAGCTCCAGCTGCTCTGGGAATCCCACCCCAGCCAGGAATTCCCAATTCCCAATGTCCCACCCATCCCTGCCCTCTGGCAGTGGGAGCCATTCCCTGTGTCCTGTCCCTCCATCCCTGTCCCCAGTCCCTCCCCAGCTCTCCTGGAGCCCCTGCAGGCCCTGCCAGGGCTCTGAGCCCTCCCTGGAGCTGCTCCTGTCCATGGTTGGTTCTCTTCTCTGTCCTGCAAGTTTTGGAGTCACTTTTGGAGCAGAGCCCGGGGATGGCACCAGAGGAAGGGGCAGGGACTGATCCCAGGGGATTCCCCCAGACCAGGGGGGCTCTGGAGCCTCCCAGGGACAATTCCAGTGCTGTGCCCTGCGGTGGCACCAGGTGAGCCCTGTGGTCCCTCCCCGGGCTGGGCGTGGCGCAGCAATCTGGGAAGGGCTGCAGAGATTCCCCCGTGGAAATGCAGCCCCGGTGCAGGGGTTGCGCTGGAGCTGCTTCAAGCATTGCTGGTAAGGGGTAATCACCACTTATGCAATATTTTTATTGGAATATTTGCCAATATAGCCAGATGGGATGCGATTTAGCTTGTCTGGCCCTTGCAGGGCAAGGAAAGGAGGGATGATTGACACACCTGAGAGGGAATGGTCAGGGGAGGGACCCAGGTTCTGGGGTAAACCTTGAAATCACACCTCAACATCTTTTTAAAATATATTCCCCTTCAGTGCTTTTCAAAGCTCTGTCCAAATGGGTTTTGTAGCAATGCTGAAAATTTTACTTGTCTTGGATGAATGATCCTTCCAGTAAGAGCCAGGACTTCTCTTCTGCTCCAAAACACCTTCCCATGTGGAGAATGTGTGGTGAAATCCCTTTTTTGGGCAGCCTGGGAAGGGCCATTTTGGGAGGCCAGGATCCCATTTCGGCGTGGCACTTGTCACCCACGGTCCCAGTGCTGTCCCTGTGTGCCAGCAGGAAGGCAGGGCTCAGTTTGCAGGCACTGCCTTCCCCTGCTCTGCCTTTAATCTGTGCTGTGTTTATGTAATGCAATAGAAATGTTGCTAACGTGATTATACTTTTCTATCTTATTAGCTTCAATACTGAGCACAATAAAATGGAAAACTGTTTAAATGTTATGTTTAAGTGCTTGAGATAAGAGTTCTTGTAAATGAAATGTGATTACATTTCTGTAATAGATCTTCTCTGTCTGCTCGGACTTTGTTGAGCAATGTAATTCTTTTGGGATTGCTGTTTCTAAGTTTGATTTCTTTTTTTTTTTCCCTTTAATTTTGATAGAACCAGCCATGTAAAATGTTACACACCAGCAGACAATGCGCAGAAATCTCTTGAAAAGGCAGGGCTTCCTGTGTGAGGCACAAAACCAGGGCTCCATAGTTCTCTTTGTGATAACCAATTTGAATTAAACATAATTCCCCAACATCACCTTGAATTTCCATCTGTGTAACCCCGATGTTCTTAGGGGGTTTTGCATTTACCTAATGCTCTGGGCTATTTTCCCTCAGCACGGATGGCAAACTGTGACTATCTCCAAACTGGAGATGATATGAATAACAATTGTTTGCTGATCTTCCCCTGTATCTCCCTGCATAACCTGCAGCCTGCAGAGGCTGAGGAAGTGGCAGATAGCTTTTGTCATCCCTTATCCGGGCTGTACACTTGTAAGGAAGAGCAGGGATAATCGCCTAAATCTAATTAGGGGTTAAAAGAGGCCATGACTGTGATGTGGCAGTGAGACACCTTACTGTAGCAATCCTGTTTGCATTAGAAAAATAAGGTTGTCATATTGATTATTCAAATGAGCTTCCATTGGCCATGGCTCAATGGCTGCTGTGCAGCTGAAGCTCTGGAAGGTCCCAGCTCTGGAGCATACATTATGTGATGTCTTGTTTGCTCATTTCAGGGCTTTAAACCTGAGGCTGAGGGAGTTTTGTCGTGACAATTAAGGGTTTAAGTGACCACTGGAAAATGAAGTTGAGCTTGCCTGGGTGATGGCTGCGATTGCTCAAAGCCATTCAATGGGGGCCAATGAATTTGCTTCCCATCCTTTATGGAGAAATCAGTATTGGAGTTAACAGATCTTGTTTGTGCATTAATTGATGTTTAGTTCAAAGTCAAACAGAGCTGAAAAGAATAAAGTAATTGCATTCAGATCAATTCCACGTCCAAGAGATAGTGAATTCCCCTGGCTCTTACTTTAGGGGCTGCCTTTTAATTTTTAAAAAAAATGTTTATCTGCTGCTGGTCTATTACAGCTTCTCAAATATTTCTCAGCACTTGGCTTTTTGTCACTCCCAGTCAGGTCTGTGGCATCCTGCAAATGCAGGAGATGCTTCAGGATGTGCTGATTTCAGCCTTCCCTGTTACCTGGTGATGTAAATACCAGATGCAGGATGGAAAAAAGTGTTTTAAAAGACCAATTTATTAATTTAAAAAAATATTTTTGGTCCTTCTGTAGTATACCAAGTACCACCTGCTAGGCTGTGTTTTATTTACAAAGAGTGGACATTTTTCTAGTGTTCTGCCATTGGTTTGTGCAGCTTCTGTAATTCTGTAAATCATTACAGATTTACAAGGAAGAGTCCACCTTGAATCCCAGACATGAAGCAGAATTTGCAAATTTTACCCCATAGCTGAAATTATTTCCCTCATTTCACCTGCAGTTTGAACATTGTTGACAGCTGTTGGCTGTGCTGGATTTCTGTGCTGGGCCAAAAAAATACATCTAGAGACAACTAAACTGGTTTATCCTCTTGTACATAGTACAGAGTTTTCAAAATTATTATTTATTATTACTATTTAAGAATAATAATTTGTTAATATTGTTTAATAATTAATAATTATTATTTTAAACTAAAGTTTTAAAATTTCTTTACTTGATTCTTCCAGTTTCTTCCATTCTCTGCTTTTGGTACTGGATGAGTAAAATTTGTAAAATTTTACTCACCATAAAATTTACTTTTGTAAATTTTTTGTAAAAAGTAAATTGTGAGATTTACTTTTACAGTAAAAAAATTAACTGTAAAAGTTATTCACCCAAATGCTGAACTGGTTGATTGAAGCCACGATGACCAGAGGAATGGGATTTTTTAAATATCTATATTTCTATATATTATTTATTTATGTTGCTGGACCATCCTGGCCTGTTTGAAAGGTCTGAAAATTGTCAAAAAAGGTTGATGTAACTTTGCAGCATCTTGCTTGGACAGGAAGTTAAGCAGTGGCTGATCCTGTGCTGCCTTTGTGTGAAAGTCCTGAGCTTTGTGCTGCTCCCATGGATGTGTCTGACTGCTTGGAACAGTTCCAGTTCCACCTTCTGGGGACTCCCCTTTGTGGCACTTCTTTGCAAGGCACAATAATTTTGTCTATTGAAATTGCAGCTTTCAGCCCAAACTGAAAACGGGGGAAAAGCCAATATATGAAGCTTTTTTTTTTTCAGCAGTATCAAGGTGCTGTTTGTGGAGATCAGTCCCTCATTTTGCACATTCATTCTAAATAAAAATTTAAAAAATTATCAATTTATTTATTAATTTTTAATTTTCTCCTAATCTCTTTCAGCCACAAGTATTGCCATATTCTCTACCACATTCTTCTTCCACCAGCAGTTAGCAAAAATGCAGTTTGTTTTGATTGAGATAGGTGAGACTGTCTGGATGCATTTCTTAAACAGAGGGAAATAAGACAAATCTGAGGAGTGTTGCAATAGGGAAAATCCTTGATCCTGGGAGCATCACAAAGAGGCAGAACTTGCAGTTGGCAAAGGGGTTTTTGGCTGTTCCTCCTTTCAGAAATTATAAAAGCTCAGTTCACCCACGAGCTCAGCTGACTCTGGGCTGGCTGAGGCCACCACCTTGAAATTTGAGGTGAAAATAAGAATTTTAAAGTAAAGCAGCACCACTTTGGGCTTGTCTTGCAGCACCAGGCTGCAGTGGCTCAGGAATGGTTGGCTCAGTGATTTTTGGGGATGTTTTCCAGTCTTTGTGAGAGCCAGGGGAGGTTCAGGTTGGACTTTGGTTGGAATTTCCTGACAGGGCAGCCCTGGAATGGTCACAAAATTGGATCTCCGTTTCATAACCTGATTTCATTGCAGGATTTGGCCAAAGGCTGGACTTTGATGGTCTTGGAGGTCTTTTCCAGCCTCAGTGATGCCAGGAGGTCCCTCCTGAGCAGAGCTGGGGGGGTGCTGGAGGGGACACATGACACAAAAACATTGGTACAGGTCACTGGGTGGGTTTGGAACTCGAGGTGTTTGGGGGTATTCCCCTGGTTCTTTGCACATTTGGGGTTCTTCCCACCAGTGTCAGCTGGATCATCCACATTCCCTTTTGTACGGGCTGGGAATCCTCTGGGAAGGGCTGCCCTGCGAGGATCTGGCCACTTATTTGGTATTTTTATTTCAAATAGAATATTTCACTTCACCTCCAACATTTGCAGGTACAACAGGAGATGCTGGTTTTAACCATCAACCTCTAAATTCCTTCGGATCCAGGTCTCCTGCCTTGTTTATGGCGCTCAATTCCTTCAGTAGTCTCTTCTCTATACTAAGAAACAACCTTTGAAGGAAATCTTTGCTGTAGAATGAGACGTGTCTTATATTTTTCTTTTTTTGGTCCCATTTGGTGGTAAGTCAATAATGTGCAGCACTAATTATTTTGATTTCATTGAAGAAATGCCAGAACACAAAATGGTTTTGGGAGATTCTGAGGGAAGGTGTCCCTGGGGAGCTGGAATGGGATGGGTTGAAGGTGCCTTCCAACCCCAACCTTTCTGGGATTTTGGGATTCCTGGTTTACTTGCTTGGCTGGCGCTTTCCTGGGAGTTTGTTCCACCCTGCAAAGCCACTCCTGCTCTGTTTCCACTGGACACTTTGTCTGGAAGTGCTGGGAATGAGGAATGCCAAAGCAAACTGATGGTGTTGGTTTTTCATGGCAGCAAAAGGTTAAAAGCAAATTACTGAGAGCAAGAGAGCGAAATGGGTGAGGCCAGTGTGGTGTGTAAGAATTTTAGATTTAATAATTGGTGGAATGAGAAGCCTGAAGGAGCTTCTGGTGCTGCTCAAGGAGCATGAAGAGCTCAGGCAGCTTTGCTTGGTGCTGTTGGGGTTTTTTTCGGCTGTCAGATTTTCTACCAAAAACACAAATTGTGATTTAGAAGAACTTGGAGATCTTTCCTTGTTCTCACCCTGCTGTGCTGCACATCAGACTCCAGCCTGTATCTGATTTCAGCCCTGTCCCAAAGGTGCCCAGCCTTGTTTTGGGCTGAATCCTGTGAAAGCCAAGGTGAGAACTTTAGTGATCCCTGTCCATCTCCTCTCCTTCATGAGCTCCAAGTAGCTGGTTCTAATTTGATTTGATTTTTCCCCTCGTGCCTTTATTAATTTCAAAGCATTTCCAGGTTATTTTTATCACTGTGTGTTAGGCTTGGGTTTGGTCAGATGTGTTTGAGTCGTGCAATCAGTTTCTGTTTTAATTCCATTTTGATTAAATATTATTTCTTCCTCTTCATTTGTGGCCAAGGAACTTGAGGAATTCCCCCTCAAGCTTGAACAACTTCAGCTCTCCCTTTTAAAATTTGATGAATTTGTCTTGCAACACAGCCCAGCATGGAAGTTGTTGGAAGATAGAATTTCCTTCCTTACTGGGAGTTAGACTGGGCTGTGTGGAATGAGCATCTTGGAGAGACCAAGAGACTTCCAAAGGTTTACCTTAAAGCTACATTGAGTTGAGAAAAAAAAAAAAATTAATTATGGGGGAAAGCCTGAAACTCAAACCTCATCTGACCAAAAAATCTGAGGTAGGTGAGGAGAGGAAATATTCTCAGATAAGTGGATTTGCTCTGTTTGGGAATGGGGAAATTCTTGTCTTGTGTAGGAATGAAAAGCTGGGCCTGTGAGACATACCTGAGATATTCTGAGAATATTCTGAGATCAGCCTGGGCTGGGTGGAAGGAGGGAGAGGAATTAAACCAAAATCACCAACTCAACCCAGCAGCATTTCCAGAGTGGGTTTTTATCCCTCCCCACAAGAATGTCTGAAACCCCACGAGTTTTCAGGCTGCTAAAATGGGACCAGAGCTGGAATTCCAGCCAGGTGGGAATTTGTGGGGCTCAGCTGAACTTGGCCATGACTCCCAAACGGCTGCACTCTTCTTCGGGGATTTTGGAAATGTTTTTTTGAGTCTTTGGTTGTAAAAGCTGTGCATCCAAGGGTTGCTGGGTGGCCCTGGTGCTTCCCTGAGCTGTGGAGAGGAGTTGGTTGTTGGTTCCTTGTTGTTTTTTAATCAGTTGTTTGTTTTTCAGCAGTGTTGGTGCCATCCTGCTGCTGGCTAGAGAGCACATCCCAAACTTCTCCTGGTTTTTTGTTTTTTTTACTTTATTAATCTTCCTTCCTTTTTTTTACTTTATTCATCTTCCTTCTTTCTGACCTGCTGTTTGAAATCTGATGCTTCATCTTAATTCCTATTCTAAGTGCAACATCTTGTGCTCTTTCAAAGTCCTTCAAAATTGTGTGAATTTTAAATTAATTTTATTTCAATTAATTTTATTTTAAACTATGGGGCAGCAGGGCATCAAAACAGCTGTATCCTATTCCTTCATAGATAGAGGCATTTAGGCTTTGGGTTTGTTGAAGTATTTTTTTAATTATAAGAACATCTTTGTGTTTAGAAGCTTTGAAGAACATGTGAAGTGCAAAGAACAAAAATGAAACTGTAACTTGTGGTGTTTGGATTTTCCATGAAAGAAAGCCTGAATAGAGAGGAACATTTGCATGAGAAGGGTGGGGAAGAAGTTGTCTGACTTCTAGTGATGGGTTAGAAAAACAATCAAAAATCTGAGTTCTGCAGATAGAATAAGAAGTGATGGGTGAGGTGGGTCCCTGGGTTTGAGGAAAGGGATTTTTAAATTAATAGAATAAATAAAAAGTATGTACAGCTCTGTATTGGTTATGAGTTGGATAAGCTGAGCTCAGTTCAGATAGTAAATATAAATTTAGCTTCGTTCTCTGAACTGAGATCTGTGGGGATTAAAGAAAGAAGGAAAAAATTGTGAAAAAAAGAGTAATTTGTTTCTAAAGTCAAATTGCTTTGTGGAATCCTTGAGGTTGGAAAAAAAATCTCTAAGATCATAAATCCCAACCTTTAAATATGAATATGCAGTAATAGAATGAGATCTGTGCAAGGGAACCAAGGCCGTGTCTTGTAATGTGAATTTTGAGCAGTGAGCAAAAGCTTGAAGAGTTTTATTCACAGGTCTTAGTGGAGAGTTGTGCGCTGGCAATAAGTTTAAAATACTTAATAAACTTCTACAAGATTTTCTCCTCTTGGGAAGAATTCATGGCACAGAGTCTTAGAAAAGAAATACAAATAATTAACTCGGATAAATTGGAGGTTGCCTTGTTTCCTAGGCAGAGATCCTTTAATTGGTAACTTTATTTTGCTGAATATTTAATGAGCAACTGGCAAATGTTTCCCCAAGCACAATTTTCATGAGCATTTAGTATTTTTTGAGCAGTTTCTAATGAATTTAGACAAAGATGGAACCATTCAAACCCGATGTAGTTTCAGTGTGGTGTGAAGCATTTACCAAAGATTATTGCAGAACTTGTTTAATGTGCATAGAGAGTTTTTAAAAAAACAACCCCAAACTAAACAGGCTTGAGGTTTCCTTGTGGGATTTTTTTTTTTATCACCAGACTGAGGGCCTGAAGGAATAGAGGAAGTGAATGGGCACCAATGTATCCAAATATCTCATTTTGCCTAAAAGCAAGTGCCGGCAGATAAATGCCCGTAAAGGGATTTCTTTCTTAAGCCCCATGGATTTTTTTTTTTCTGCAACTTTTTGTGTGAGTTGGAAATGAAAACCATTCATCCAGTGCCCCAAAGAAGGGCCTTATTGAATGGAATAACAGTGTAATGTACCATTGAAGGCAGGATTGAAAGTGATTATCTTGTTAACTCTTGACAGTTACCGCCAGCTTGAAATAGAACTGGCAGGCTTGATTTGCAAATGAATTAGAGCTTTTTCATTTGGTGCCAGGATCATCTTTTTATATTCTGATATGACAGATGCTATGTTCCATGCTTTTGTTTCTCTTCACTCTTCTACTTGCAAATAAAAAACAAAAGATTATGATAGTAATTTTATTTGCATCTTTTCTCTAGGAGTTTATTCTTTGTCTTGAAGTTTTTAATCTTATATTTTTTTCAAGAATTTGTTTAAGAATTGTATTGTTCCCGCAGAATAAAATTTCATTAGGTTAAGTACAGTAGTAATTGGGTGAATGAGGGGGATTTAGAAGCTTTCAGCAAATGGAAAATTGATTGTAGTCAAATTGTTTTAGTGCTTAGAACATTTAAATTTCCTCCCTGACTTACACTTGCATTTAATACTCCTCAGTACCAGGAGCAGAGGAGAAGCTCACAGAGTTTCAGTATTTCTGCTAATGGCAGCACACGTGTAATTAGTGGCAGCCTCAGCGCTGTGTTTATATTCTGCAGCCATCCCAGCCCAGATGGGGAGGTGTTGGGTATGATAATTATTGTGCCCTGCCTCTATGTTCCTCATTAACCTGTAACACTCTCTACCAGTCCAGAGAGTTTTTCCCAGAGTTGTGCTTCCCAGGACTGGAACTTGCTGGGCTTTGTTTAATATTCAGCCCAGCCTTGTGGGCATTTCCAGTGCCGGGCTCGCTGCTCCTTCTGTAATCTGGTTTGTTCTTGGGGGCTAATTAGCAGCGCTTCCGACTGCCACTGATGTCCATTATGGAAATGTTTCCCTACACTTTCACCTACAGGATGTGTTTTAATTGAATATCTACTAAATAATATTACAGAGAAGGTAAACCAGGCCAAAGTTGTCTAATTTATTTAAGGCTGGTTAACAGAGACGGTGACACTGCAGAGCCTGATGTTTAATTGCCTGTGTTTGCTGGGAATGCAGGCTGGGAGGAACAAGATTTCATTCCTGGTGAAGGGAACAGGAGGAGAAATGCCACCCAGCCAGCCTGAACCAGGGGAAAATCCAGCCAAAATCAGGGAAGAACCAACCAAAGCAAAACCAGGGAAGAACGAACCAAACCAAAAGCATCCAAAACCAGGGAAGAACCAAACAAACCAAATCCAACCAAAACCAGGGAAGAACCGAGCAAACCAAAACCATCCAAAACCAGGGAAAACCAACCAAACCCCACTCCAAGTAGGAAAACTCCAATGATTTGCACCTTGTGATGTCCTTGGAATCACCAGGTTGAGTTGAGGAATGGCTTTAAGGCAGCCAGAACAGAGGAATCAGCTTTGGTCATTTATGGGGTTTCCATACCCAGCCTGAAGCCTCCATGAAACAAAACCAGGAGATTTTGGGTGGTTGTTTTATCTCTTGTGATTTATGGGATTTTTATACCTGACTTGAAGGCTATGTAAAGCTAAACCAGGAGATTCTGGGTGGTTATTTTGTCTCTTGTTTATCTGAGAAATACATGCAAAGAAGTGCAATATTTTTGTAGGGTCTGTTTGAAATTACTGCTTTTATCAGCACTGTATTTTGGAGTTCTCCCTCTCTGTTTAGTTTCAGTGTTGATATTGCATAAAATCTCAGATTTTACTCTCTGAGCCAGGGTTATTATATATTTCCCCTGCTGAATATTTGATAAGGTCTCTTGGGTACTGATTTTCCTTCTTTCTAGGATAACATATTATGGAAATTGTTTCACCTTGTGTCCTGTTTAAAGTCCTGGTTTTAGCATGATTCAATTTGGTTTGCATTATATTCCATGGAGTTCCTTGGCAGTTCCAAGTTATTCCAGAGTGTTTGTGTGGGGGCTGATTTGACTTTTCTTCCTGCTTTAGCTAAGTGACCTTCACAGGATCATCTTGGGGTCTTTATTGCATTTAGATTTCTTAGTAATTGGCCAAAGTTCTTACTGGATTTTCCTGAGATAAATTATTTGGATGATGGGAGGGATCCACTGGGGCCAAGACCACCAAGGTTTGGAGTCTTCACACTCCAGAATCAGCTCCAGATCATTTGAAGTTGGTGCTTGGTAAGAACAAAACAACATTGCACCCTTCAAAAACAAATAAAATGGATGCTTTTCCTATCAGGGTGTGAGATTCCCAAACCATTTGCTCTTCTTGATGAGTTTGTTGTGCAGGAAAAATTGGAAAGAGCAGCAAAAAATGACCAGTTCAGCAATGTCTCATCTTGGGATATCCTGAGGTAGAAATAAAGTTGTGTGATCACATGGACATCTAATTCTCTTCTCAGGAACTCTGCACCTTCCAAAAGCCCCTTTGGCCTGAATTTTCCTGTAATGTCCATGTGGGTGTAAATAACCCATAGGATTGTCCTGCAGCCCATGGCTTCTCACCCAGAATCTATGGCAAAAACAATTATTAGCTATTAATTAACTGTATTAGTTCTTCAGTTCTTGGCTGGAACTGCTGTAAATTCACTGGAAAGTAGATTATATGTGAAATCTTAGGCTGTTTTATAATACCTAAATGGGGTATTTTGAGGGTAGTGCACATTTTTCAGCCCTCTTGATTAATGATTAGCTTGATACAGGGAGTATTTTTAGGAACATGAATATGTTCCAGGTTAAAATCATGATTTCAACAAGTTCTAGGGAATATTTTTAATTTAATTTACTAGCAAAGGAAGTTCACACCACCTCAGTTAGTTACTGTGGGTTTAAGTAATCCCAAACCTGGCAAAACCTGGAGAATTCCAGAATGGTTTGGGTTGGAAGGGACCTTAAAATTCCTCCAGTTCCACCCCCTGCCATAGGCAGGGATGGAACTTCCTTAATTGAATTCCAGCTTCTTGCTACAGGTCCCTGATGACCAGGATTCAGATGGAGCTGGAATTTTTTCCCCTGGCATTGCTGAAACGTTTGGATGAACCGGAGTATGATATTTCCTGCGTTTAATGGATGACTTTAAATATATATGCATGTCAAGTGGTGTTTTACTGCAAATCCCTGGCCAAAGTGGGGAAAAATTCCAAACCTTCTCTGGTAGAAAAAAGGAAAACTCAGGAATAAAATCAAACTTGCCTAATGAACCAAAGAAAGGAAGATGCTGCACTGGAGATAGTATGAAAAGCAAATATATGGGGAAGTCTGGGCTATAAAATGGAGTAAAACATAATTACCTGGTAATGATACCAAATTAATGGCTTCTTTTGTGTTGTGAGCATTGGAATGTTGGATGTGCATAAAGCTGCTCCTGGCTTTTATTTGTGGTGTTTAATGGTTTAAAATTCTGCAGGCACTCAAAGGCTGTGTGGGAGAGACTGAGCTGTGGCCATAGGTCTAATTTTGCCTAAAACAACAAATGAAATATAGTATTAATGGAACCTTATTTGTATAAATTATTGTACAAATAATATAATTTAAATATGTTATTATTTCACATAATTATAAAAATGCAACAAAAGTTATATTATCATTTACAGTATGTATTTTAAATATATAATTATTATATGTATTTATATAAATATAAGGGTAATTACGTAATATAATTTATAGTGTGTATAATGTAACATAGAATGGGATGCAGAATATAATTGTAGAAGATCTCTAATATAATCTGTGGGCTAACTAAAAGATAAACCCTGCCATAGCCTGGCTGATTGATGCCCTGCAGCCTCAGGCTGGGAAGAGGTTTTCATTGGAAGTGACAGGTGCCCCAAGGTTTATTTAGGACAAGCTCAGCCTTGTCCTGGTTAGTTTGATAATGTTTTCCTTATGGATGTTCCAGCAGTGCATTTCCTGCGTTAGGGCCTTGTGCTACACCAATATTCCTGTCTGGGCTGCCTCAACTACAAATTGGCTGAACAGCCCGTGACGCTTTTTCAATATTATTGCATTAAACCAAGTGGATTTTGATTGATAACCTAATATTCAACTAATGCAAAACATCAATCATGGCAAGTATATTAATTATTTAATATTGCAGCCTAATTCAGGAATCGATGTGCTGCAGGAGGGGAAGGGAAACTCGCTGTTCCCAGAAGGTTTGAGACAGGGCATGATTAAAAAACAGCCCCACCAAGCCCCGCTCTGCTCCCGTGTGTTGGTTCGATACAAATCTTTATTCATTTGCCAATAATCTCCTCACATTTTCCACTTGAGGACCTTTTTTATCAGTTTTGAGGCCTGGAATTGAATTAGGGCTGCTTTCAGCACAGGCTGAGGGAGGTGCACGGGTATTGATGGCAGGGATGGGGCTGTCCTGGAGCTCCTCCAGCCCTGCCCTGCGTCCTCTCCCAAAGCAGCTCCACCTCCAAGGGCCAGCTGGGGCCTCCAGAAGGGATCAGGGAATCATGGAATGCTCTGGGTGGGAATGGAGATCAATGCCACCCATCCCACCCCTGCCATGGCCATCCCCTGGGAGATCCATCCCATCCATCCCATGGGAGATTGATCCCATGGGAGATCCATCCCATCCCTCCCATGGGAGATCCATCCCATTCCATCCCATGGGAGATCCATCCCATCCATCCCATGGGAGATCCAACCCATGGGATATCCATCCCATCCATCCCATGGGAGATTGATCCCATGGGAGATCCATCCCATCCATCCCATGGGAGATCCATCCCATGGGAGATCCATCCCATCCATCCCATGGGAGACCAATCCCATCCATCCCATGGGAGACCAATCCCATCCAACCCATGGGAGATCCATCCCATCCAACCCATGGGAGATCAATCTCATCCATTCCATCCATCCCACCCCTGCCATGGCAGGGACACCTCCCACTGTCCCAGGTGCTCCAGCCCCAATGTTCAACTTGGCCTTGGGCACTGCCAGGGATGCAGGGGCAGCCACAGCAAATCTGGGAATTCCATCCTAGCCAGAATTCCTTCCAAATATCTCATCTCAATCTATCTTCTTTCACTTCCAGCCACTCCCTGGGTCCTGTCCCTCCATCCCTTGTCCCCAGTCCCTCTGCAGCTCTCCTGGAGCCCCTTTAGCCTCTGGAAAGGCTCTGAGCTCTCCCTGGATCTTCCTTCCGTCTCCAAAATTGGGATAAATCCTGTAGGGCTGAGAAATTAAGTTCTTCTTTCAAAGTCAAATCGCTAAAGTACTTTTTTTTTTTTTTTCCCCTCTCACGTCATTAATGACATTTAAACAGAAAAAAAAAAACCTGCATAGCAGATTTTTGAAAAAGCTTTAGGAAATGATAAACAATTAGCAATTTTAGTACTAGTAATTAGTAATAGTGTAGTGTTAACTGGTTCCCTGCAGCCCTCACGGGCTGGTTTCTCTGTTTGCTGTGGGAATGACCCACCTTCCAAGAGGGAATGTTGGAGTTAGGTAGAACCTGGGGCTGATGGAAGCAGGAACCATCTCCTTGTCTGGTGGGTTGGCATTTGGGGAAATTTTAATTTGTTTTCCATTGGATTTAATCTTTTTTTTTTCCATAGCATGATATGTTAAAGATAGATTTTCCCTCTGAATTTTTGTTTTTCAGAGTTTTTACTTGGATACTTCAGTCCATTTTTTTGCAGCTGCCTTTATGTAGAATTCTTCCCATTTTCTCTCTGTACCTTTGTACTTTTTGCAGCTTTCAGGGATTGGGTGCCCAGCTCCAGCATGGCTGCCACGAGCCATGGAATTAATGACAATTCCTTCTCTCCATCCCTTGGAAAGGGGCAGGGAATTTCATTGTGGCAGTGGTGGCAGGGCAGAACCAGGAGGCACCAAAAGGGGATTTGATAAACAGCCCCATGCCCTGATTCTTTCCAGTGTAAATAGTGGGATAATTAGATTAAAATGTCAATTTTAAATGTGTATTCTGTGACATTGCCACAGTTTGTACAATTTCAGGGCAGGTACTGTCTGAGGGTTGAATTCTGTCATTGAGCATTAGGCTAATCAATGTTTTTAAGGTGTTACAGGTAAATATATGTATTAAAATTAAAAATTGGACACACTGGAGAAATTACCCAGCTTTGCCATTTCAGAGTTAAACAGAAATCGTTGCAGACAAGGGTTTAGCAACTATTTAGAACTTTTGTTCTTCTCTTACAGGGACTCTGCAAACATCAAAGCTGGATTAGAACATCTGGTAAGTTTTAATTTTCTCTTGAACATTTGCATCATCTTTGATATCTGCATTCCAAATGAACACTTTTGAATGAGCTTTGAATACCTTGAATTGAGAAAGTCAACCATTTCCCAGAGGGTCAGGCTACTGTTATTATGTGAAGGCACTCACATTTTCATTTATCTCCCCATTTCAAGGGAATTTTAATTTTTTTAAATTACTTTTTTTGATGTCGAGATGAAATAAACTGGACTACAATCCTTGGATTGATGATTGCCTTAATTATAAACAAAAATTGTTTGGTGTTGGATTTTTGGCATATCCTGATCTGAAAACAACAAACTTGTGATTAAAAAAAAGTTAAAAAAAAAAAAAGAGCCAGGGACACAATCAAATATTGCATGCATAAATATGGTGTGTTTGAGTCATTTGGAGGCTTTGAAAGAAGTGCACAGCTTTGTGTTTTCTCTTGTCTTTGCTTTATGAATAATGGATCGACTTAAATTCCATTCAGGGATGCAGTAGGAAATAATAATTGAGGTGCAAAATATTTCTGGTTTAAGTAAACATATTAAACCCACAAGTGATGGCAAGCCAGGCTTAGCATTAAAAACTCATCAGTTGATCAAAACTGGGAAAAATAAAATCTTGTCACAAGTCAGAAGCTGGTTGAGCCTCACATGTTGGTACCAGCAGTCAGTGGAACATTAAATAGTTGATGTAAAGTGATTATTAAATCCCATTAAATGAAAATATTCACTATTAATGGCACATCCATCCTGAGAAGGGTTTCATGGAATATCTAAATAATCCCTGCTGTTCCACAGTGCTGTGAAAAACATGATGTGTCTCTTTGGACAGAGCTGCTTTCCTCTGGTTGCTTCCCATCCTGGGAATCACCTGGGAAGGATTTGGAGGAGCTTGGGCACCAGGATCTCCTTGGAGTGCCAGAGGGGTGGAGAGGGTGGAGATCCTGGTGGGATGGAGATCCTGGTAGGATGAAGATCTTGATGGGGTGGAAAGAATGGAGATCCTGGTGGGATGGAGATTGTGGTGGGATGGAAGGGATGGAGGTCCTGGTGGGGTGGAAAGGAGGGAAATCCTGGTAGGATGGAAAGAAGGGAGATCCTGGTAGGATGGAGGTCATGGTGGGATGGAAAGGATGGAGATCCTGGTGAGATGGAGATTGTGGTGGGAGGGAAATGATGGAGATCCTGGTGGGATGGAAAGGATGGAGGTCATGGTGGAGTGGAGAGGATGGAGATCCTGGTTGGGATGGAAATGATGGAGCTCCTGCTGGGATTGAGATCCTGAAGCTCCTCCTTTCTAAAGATGCCCTGTGAAATGTGTTGGGAATCACCAAATGCAATAAAGAGCAGAATTCTCGGAGCAGTTGGAAAATCCACCTTGTTTGCTGCTTCCAGGGCTGTCTCACCTGCAGGTTGAGTCCCTTAAAGGTCTTTATCTTGATTTGATAATCTGTTATTGGATCCCTTCTGTAATAAAAGGGTGGTTTACAATTTGGGATTTACAAGAGTCTGGACTGACAGGACACAGGGAATGGCTTCAAACTGGAAGGAGTAGGGTTAGATGGAATACTGGGCAGGAATTGTTCCCTGGCAGGGTGGGCAGGCCCTGGCACAGGTGCTCAGAGCAGCTGTGGCTGCCCCTGGATCCCTGGCAGTGCCCAAGGCCAGGCTGGACATTGGGGCTGGAGCACCTGGGACAGTGGGAGGTGTCCCTGCCATGGCAGGGGTGGCACTGGATGGGATTTAAGGTCCATGTCTTTCTTTAATCTGTTCAACCAAAAAAAACCCCAAACCCCAGCCAAGAACCCTTCTCCTTTATTTGGTGTTAATACTTGATCAAGCATTTATTTTAATTAAATGTCAGTATTTATTTCCTGGCTGTGCCTCGGTTTTCCATGGAGCCTGGTTGCAGTGCTGGCCCCTCACTGCTCGTGGCTCTCTGGGTTTGTCACCTGTGGTGTCACAGCTCGGTGGCCCTCGGGTGGCCACCAGACAGCCACGTCTGGCAGAGTCCTGGGCTTCCTAATGAGCTGTAAACCAAGCAGCCAATTATTTGTGTTCACAAACAATTAATTAACGCTCTTAATAGGAGTAATTATGTTTATCTTGCTGTCCTGGCAAAATTCCATGCTGGTCAATTATGCTCTGCAGGCTTGAATTGTCTCTTCTGTCTCTCTTGAATTGTGTCTGTCTGTTCCATTCTGAGAGGAAGGGAGTGAAGGTGGGGATGGAGAGGTTTTCCTCCTGTGGCCAAAGTGACATTTGTGCCCGGGGACATTCCAGATTTCCCTTTGGATAGGCTGGAGAGCCACTGAGTGTCCAGCTGGATGCACCAGCTTGGAAGGTGGTGTTTGGGGAGCAGTGCTGGCTCTGGCTGTGTCCCACACTGAGAGGGGACCCTGGTGTCCCAACCCATCAGGTGTCAGTGGCTGATGGACCCTTGGCTGTGCCAGGGTGGGCATCCCAAACATTCCCTGGCTCAGCAGCAGCCTGGCCCTTGGGAATCGTTGCAGCTCCTTGAGGAGCTCTGGACCAGGTTCATACCAGGTGATCGCACTGCAGAGATCGATGGCTTATGAATATCCACGGGAAAGCAGCTTGGTTGGCTCTGCCCGCCTGCAGGGATGAAACCCGGGCTGCTCCTGCAGAGGGGCTCCGTGGATCCCAGAATTTGGGGAGAGCTCTGTGCAGTGAGTGCCGTTAAATTGTGTGCACACACCGCTTTATTTGTTCTGAGGTTTTGGTGCTGGTAGCTGCAGATGTGAATCAAACAGCAGCGCGATCAAACCATCAGAGGCAGAGCATTTCATGGCAGAATATTCAAAGGCTTGCAGCTGTTTGTTGTTCCAACAGTGACAAATTTTGTGGAAACTTTGTAAGAGAGGCGAGTTTTACCCTGTCACTTCCCATTACCAGCGGGCTCTGAAACCAGAGCCGCTCCACATAAAACAACACTTTAATGTCTCTGTGTCTTTATTAAAAAGTAAACTTTGATCACTCTCACTTACCACTGAGGCTGAGGTGCCTCCCCCGCCCTTGGCTGTGGTGGGGACCCCGTGACCCTCCATCCCTGTGACCTTTGTGCCTTCATTTTGCTTTCCCTTTGTCACCCCGCTCATATTTCCCCCATAAATTCGTTTGGCCGCCGTTCTGGGCCGTAAATTCGGAAAGGCCGACGGGAGCGTCCCCGATTCCCGCTCTGCAGGCTGAGGAGAGCAGTGATCAGCTGAAGTAAATAAGGCTGTAAAATATCAAGAGTGTGATTTTCCCTGGCATCTGCATAAAACCCCCGGCACGTGCGGGTGTTGTTTCCAATCGCGCCGGCGGTTTGTTCGCAATTCCCGTAATTTGATCGCGGCTGATGAAAAGCTGACAAGATTTCCACAGCGCCCCATTAGATGAAAGCAGCATGAAACCAGAGGTTAATCTGCAAACAGATTTTCCTGCTTATTACTCTAATGATTCCATCAGATTTGATGTAGCAGGCTGCGAGGCGTCTCTCGGCAGCAACAGTGTGCTGGGGTTTGATCTCGGTGCTCATTAAATGATGGAGTAATTTGGGTGACCTCTGCCCAGGTGCACATCTCCTCATAATTGCACGGCATTCTGATGGGGAAATTACCGGCGAGAACCCCGAGTATTCATCCCGCTTTCCGAGTGGAAAAACTAACAAAAGAAATATTGCATTAATTTTCAAATGATGATATTACATTTAGTGCCTGGGCCCCATATATCAAAATCTGAGAACTGCTCAGTTACTCGCTGCTCTTAATCTTAATGGTATCTGTGGATGTCAAGGGCATGGAGGAAATTAAATCGGAAAGTGCAGATAGACCTAAGAAGACATTATCTCTTGATGATTGCAGTTTTGATAGGTATTTCAGTGAATTTCATTTTCGCAGAATGGTGGAAGATGAGTTAGCCACCAGATTTTCTCATTTTTCTTCCCCGTGATTTATGTGAGTTGAGTATAAAACTTTTTATGGGAGTGCAGTTACGGCGGATGAGAGGTAAATTAATGCACTGGGTTTCCATCTCGGCCCCGCGCGCGATTGTCAGAGCTGTACATACGTAATGGGGCCCATCATTATTCAGGGTTGTTTACATTCAAAATATGTAATGAAATCTGTTCAGAATAATGAGGGAAATAAAAGTTTAGAAAATTGTAAAGGTCATGAAGTTTGAGAAATGATGCAATGCTCCCAAAATAACATTTAGGCAATATAAATTACATTATTATGCACCAACTCTGCCTTATAGAGACATGAAGATAAAGTGCTTTCGACGAGTAAAATGCTGTTAGTGCTCTCTGAAGTATGAGAATGTGTAAAATGTTTCTGATTTCATATTCTGGTTTTGTGCATATTGTGGAAAAATACATAAAGGAACTTTATGGAGGGCAGTGGCTGCTTCTCTGTCCCCAAGTTTAAGTGCCTTTCCTGGGAGGGTTTTCTCCAGCAAACAAACGCTTTGGCAGAAATGTAATTGATTTTTAATTTAATTATTGAGGCCACCAGCGAATTCATCTTGTTAGGGGGTTCTTGCTCCTCTTCTTTTGGGGGATTTTACATTTTGCTCTGAATATATTTTATTGCAGATGCTGAAGAGGGATCTTGGCACAATACTGAGATGAAGCATAAATTTGCCCAACTATCTGTGATCTGCACCTAAAATACAAATCTCTGCACCCTGGTTTTATGCAGGTGCTCCTCAGAATAATTATGTTTTGCCTTGCACATTTTATGTTGTACTTATTTGTCAGAAGAAGCAGCCAAAAGCATGGAACACAAGTCATTTTTGGAAAAGTTAAACCTGCAGATCTGTGCCAGCCCAAAAAATGGTGCAGTGGGGCTGAGTTGATCATTGAATCCGAGAGCAAAGAGAAAATGCACTTTTATTCAAAGTGTATAATCTTGATTAAGTTCAGGTTAATTCCTGTGTAATTAGGTGAGATTTGGGGTAGATTGTCAGATTGTTTTGAAACTTAATGCTGATTTAGTACCCACTGGACCCTTGTGGTATTTGAAATGCTTTTCATTTTCAAAATGTTTTTTTTCTATTATTTTTCAATTGCTGCATTTTTATGCAAAGGTTCCAAAGGGGGTGGGATTCCCTTTTTCTGTGAAATTCTGATTTATTTAGAGAAAATTCCTCTCTTAGTGGAAAAAGTAAAGCAGTAATTCAAGTATTAACTACTCCTTTTGTTAATTAATCCCTGTTACCTGTTGGTTGTGCTCCTGCTTTTCCAGCCAGTCCAGCCTTGGCTGGAGCTGTTTCCTAAGCAGTTTATGATGTGTTAATTAAAAATTTTCATTTCAGAACCTGCATTTATATGCTGCTATTTTTATGTTTTTGTTGCAACATAATGGAGCAAAAATTTGAAATGGTGATAAAAGATAAAAATCCATATTTAAGAGTTAAATATTAATAATTTTATAATTTCTGTAAGCTGTGGGGATCGTTCTGCCTTTAATTTTTAAAGGTTTAATTAGGAAATAGATTAATTTATAGAATAATGACTGGATGATGTTGATGCAGAAATCTCTGTTCTGTCAGCTCTTTATGAGAATGTTGAATTTTTTGGTGGTTGTGGCTGCATTTCCATGCAAATGTAAATCTAAGGGATGATATTCCAGGCTGCGAGGAGATAAATAAGGGGAGGTAATTTTTTAGCCTTTAGTGCAATATTATCCATATTTCCTCTCTTATTGAAGAACCCACACAGAGTTTTATGGCTGTGTAAGTTTAACACTTCCAGGAATTTTTCCTTTTAAAAAGACCTGGATTTACCGATTCATTTTCTAAAATCTTATTTACAGCTCTCCCTCTTTCTGCTGAGTGTTTAATCCATTTTGCTGTATCCACTCCCAGTAGGAAGGCCTTTTTCCTTGCTTTTTCTCAGGAATATTCACTGAAATTAGTGCATTGTTGTTTTCTGGTCCTGTTAAAGGTGCCTTTGCTGCAAAAACTGCTTTAAACCCGAAAAATCCCATCCGTGTGCCCGAGCCACCCGGGCTGTTTGCCACAGCCATTCCCTCCTGCCTTTGATTTGCTTCCAGCAATCCATTGTTGCTTATTCCTCACATTTTGGGTTGGTTTTAGAGGAAACAAGATGGGATTTTCCACCCACCTGGTGTTGCAGGGTTCTCTGGAGATCCCAGGTTAAACCCACCTGGCTCTGGGACGTGGCTCCTGCTGAATGGAGTGAAATGGAAAATCCACAATCAAAGTTAACAAATCCACAATTAAAGTTAACAAATCCAAATGTTTTAGTGGCCATGTGTGTCCTGGGTGAGAGGAGGGAGAGGATTTGGGGAATCCTCAGCTCTCAGGTCAAAGTGCTGCTGATGTTTGGGGACAGTTTCAGGTTTTGTCCCTCTGATCCCAGATTTGAGTGAAAATTCCCTCAGATGGAAAACTGATGGAGTCTGAATATCCTGTGGTGTTTCAGCAGGAAATTTGGGCATTCCGTTCAGAGCTGGGATTTTATAGTCCTGCCTCATTTAGTTCCCCACTGGACCCTGACTTTCAGGATTGGGCATTGTCATTGTTGGCTCTCTCCTTCCCAGTTTTGGTAAATTGGCAGTCTTGGAGGAGAACTCTGGGAAAGTTTTGTGTCCTTTCTGTCAATGTTCCAGTGTTTTCTCCTGGCTCTGGCTGGAGGAGCCACATTCCACAGCCAGGCTTTCCCTTCACTGTGGTGTTGGTGTCCACTTAAGATGGACTCGACTCTTCCCTTCATCACTGGTCGTATTTTTGGTGGCCTTTACATAAATTAAAATTTCAGCTTTTCTGCCCATTGTTTTGGTTAATAATTTCCTAATTAGTCCATCCCTGATGCTGGATTCTTTATTTCTGTTGAAATACAAAGAGCATCTGTGAATTCCATTGACAAAAATTGCCATTATTCCATGTTTTACATGATTTTTCTCCACTTATAGTTAATTTAAGATTTTAAATTTAAGATTATTTTTTTTGGGAGCAGGTGGATCTGTATCCAGTCAGGACACTCCTACCATAGCCTATTCCTGAGTAGTGTTGTTGATTAATTGTATCAGAGGAAAAACTCAGGCATAAATATAATTTTACCATCCAATCTTTTCAACAGATTTATGTCTGAAAATGCAGGGGTTTAATTCAAATAGTGCCAGATGTGCTTATTATATTTCTGTGCTATTAATTCAGATTAGGGATCCTTCTGTGGGATTTTATTTTTATGTTTTTAATGTGAAAACCATTCCTTTGTCAATTTGGAATTTGCTACCCTCAAAGACTTATATAAGGAAAAGATGACAATTGCAAATTCCCAATCTCCTTTGGTTTTATTTTTATTTTAGTATTTTATTCTCTCATGAAGAGAGATTATTTTATTCTCTTATGTCTTCTTATACAAATAAGTATTTTCAGTTTCTTTGGTAATTATTTTTTAATCACCCAAAGAGGAGTAAATGGCAGGAAAGGAATCCAGCATTCCAATATAAACCTGTCCCACAATCTTTTCCATAATTTGATCAAAATCTGTTTAAAAGCTGGCTGGGCTTGGGCTCCTTTGTTGCTCTCTCCTGTTGGGATTTGCTGGGAGTGGGATGGATAATACTGCAGGTGGAGGCAGGCCCTGACTTACAGAATAAATTCAAATATCATTTTAGGTGCATCCCTTATGTTTGATTTCCTCCTTGGCTCTTCCCCTCACTGACACTTGGGGTCTCTTTCTGCTGCCCACAGCCCCAAACTGGGGATTTCTCTGCAGTCAAACATGGAATTCTGGTTTCAGGTAGCAGGTTTTCCTGGCAGTGGTGAGGGCTGGATTTGTCTTTATCAAATTCAAAGAGAAAAGATTTGTGTAAAAAAACCCCCAAAATTGATCACCATCGCCAGGAGTTTGTTGGGCTTTTATCCTGATGATCTGAGACAGAAAAGTCCTGCAGGTGAATTTTACCCCAGCAGTGTCAGGGGTGAGCAGGAGGAGTGGAACCTGCCCAGTTTTAGCACATCTCAGCCATTTTCCATATGAAATTCCATGATGGTAAAAATTCAGAAAGGCAGCATTGCAACTCAAAATGCTGCAGCCTCATGGCCTCCTGGAATCCTGGATAAAAGTTTTCCAGGCTACCAAGAGCCACAAGCTCTGCTCCACAAAATTCCCAGTGGCTCCAGCAGAAACTTGGACTCTATGAACTTCATGTTTCTCTGATTTTTTTCCTCAGTGTTCTCAAGTTTTCACTTTAATATTGTTTCCTCCATCAAGAACATTTGCCATTCATCCCAAATAGTAGGAATAATTTCAAAAATACATTCTAAAGCTGAATTAAAGTGTTTGTTCCAATCTATTAATTAATTGAGAAGCTACATCTCCCTTGAAATGGAGTATTTGGGAAGCCAACCATGGCTCTCCTGCCCATCACACTCAGCACTTGTTTCCTGGAGCTGTGAGTGACAACCAAATTATGTGGGGATTTTTACACAAAACCCACCAAATTTAAAGTTGTGAGTCTGTTTTAGTGTAGTTTTATTAAAATAACTATTTATGAAAGGAATAGTGATGGAATGCAGTGGATGAACTGCAAAGAAATACAAGTTAAGGGTTGTGCTGCACCTTTATAAATCAGCTGCCATTAAAAAGTGAATGATCTAATCCAATTTTTGCTTGAAATATTAAAAGCTGTTATTAATCACAGGGGTGTTGCTGGTGTCCTATGGAATCCCATCCTTTTCTGAGCTGGGATTCCATTGTCTCACAGACACTTTTGGACATGTGTAAAATTCATTGCTGGGGATGGCCTCAGGTCATTTTACAGTGTGCTTGTTAAGGAATTTTAGGGAATTTCTCTCCTGCTTTTACAGTTAGTGGGCTCCTTCACCAGCTGCCACTAGAAATACTTTTATTTTTCCTTTAACTCTCTTTGAATTCTTTTCCTGCTTAAAACCATAAGAAAAGTACAAGGGTTTATTTTGCTCGACATCACTCTTGGTAATGCTTCCTCCACCAATCATTTCACCATTTTGAAGTTTCCTGAGGCTCTTGCTGAATTTTTTCACTTAATGGTCCCCAAATCAATACTGACCTGGGGTAGCTGCTTGTTCTCACACATTGCTCCTGGCTTGTTTGAGGCTCTAATTGTGGTTTTCAGCTGAAATCCCCTCTGTCCTTTTTTCTCCGAGTGCTGGCCCCATCCACCAGTTGGAGAGATGTTTTCTGGGGCCAAGGCAGTCACCTTTATTCAGAATCCTGCTTTCAGTCCTTGGTTAGGGCTTATTGATTGATGAAGAGGTGGCTGTGCCGAGTTCTCCCCTGGAGTAATTAACACCCGGGGCCAGGGCAGAGGGGAAGATGCCTCAGAGCAGCTGCCTGGGCTGCTCCCAGTGGGAAACTGCTGGGTAAAGGAAGGATTTGAGTCTTCCCTCCCTTACGCCAACAAGGCACATCCATAACTCCGTGGGAGGAGTGGGGAAAGGTGTTTGGAGCTCCTCAGAGCAGCGGGATCAGTTGTGGAACTCCGTGTTTAGTGCTGGGAGTGAATCTGTGCAGCTGCTGCTGCTCCCTTCTCCTCCTCTGGAGCCTGCTTGGGGTTTGCTCTTTCATGGAGTTCTTGTGGTGGTGCTGGACACAAATATCCTAAAGCTGCAGGTGGAACCTCTTTCTCCAGTCAGTGGTGCTGAACAGTGCTGGTTGTGTGGCCGCAAGGGATCAAAGGCCAAGATCAAGGTGGTTGTGTGGCCAGCAAGAAGGGATCCAAGAATGTGAGAGATCCAGGGATTTTTTGGGTAAATATTTGAACTGGATATGCTGTAGGAATAGGAAATTGTATTTTGGGATGCCAGAGCCCACCTGATGCATGAGATGCACAAAGACTTAGACTGTTCACGTGCAGACATGAGCATGGTGGTGTTTGACACCAAATGCTTTTCCTTCTCTGTCCAGCAAAATTTTGCCAAACTCGACTAATCCAGGTGGGATTTTGAAATTTACAGTTGTCATGGAATGGAGAAACCACAAACCCAAGTAAAGCTTCTCTGAAACTGAAGCTGGGCAAGTTGGTTCTGGATAAAAAGCAGATCTTTCCCTTCCTCTCCTGCCTCTCCTCCCATGACGTACCAAAGATGCCAAAGCAGATTGCAATGATTAGTTCATGGCAAGAAGAAGAAATGGGAAGATAATTTATGATAAATTTCAAGATGTTTCTTGCTACCACCAGGGTTAGTGGTCAGGTCTGATAGCAGGATCAATATTGCAGCTGTAATAATAAATTCTGCCCAGTAATTCTGGGTTTATGCAAACAGCAAAAATCTGAACTAAAAACAATGGAACTCTGTACAACCAAAATCTGGATCTTAATTTAAATTTCATTTTAATGCAGCATCTCTCCTATTGGAAGGAGCAGTCTGTAAATTCTTGGAGTAGAAATGGAATTGTTCTGTCAGCCTCTCCTCATGGGTGTGGATGAGGGTGGTGAGGCCATGCAGAGCATCACCAGTTGGGACATTCATGGCAAAGAGCTCTGCCATTCCATTAAAATCATGGAATCATGGCATGGTTTGGGTTGGAAGACATCTTAAATCCCATCCCATCCCCTGCTGTGGGCAGGGACACCTTGCACTGTCCCAGGCTGCTCCAAGCCCCAATGTCCAGCCTGGCCTTGGACACTGCCAGGGATCCAGGGGCAGCCACAGCTTCTCTTGTCTGTATTTTCCTATTTAATTTTCCCTTTTGCAGCCATTTAGAGAAACTCTTGAGAAGAATTTCCTAAGCTGCAAAACGCCACCAAAAATTCCCGTCAGGTTTTGTTTTCAGTGCAGAGCAGAAACCTCCCAAACTTCTCCGACGCTTCCAGAAATAATCAACTTCTGAACCCCGTGACAAATAGGGTTTGTGTATCAATTTAACTGTGGCAACGTTTGAGTGGCTTCACATTTGGAGGGATGGCAAACACATTGGACACAGTGCAACATCACTGGGATGATTAGCATAGTGGGGCCGCGGCCAACAATGTGCTCCTCAAGCCAACAGATGTGCAGCAATACCTTCAGGAGAGGGAAAAATCAGCCCAGATAAGAGAAAAGTGTGAAAAACTCAGCACATTAATCACGTTAAACCCAGTTCTGGAGCGTTTTGTGGAGCTGTGTGTTTGTGTGGAGCAGGGTCACCCAGGAGCCAGGCAGGGTTTGCGGTGGGGGGGCTGGGAGAGGAGCTGGGCGTGGGATGGTCATGGTGGGGATGGTGCTTTGGGTCAGCTCTGGAGATCTCCTTGGTGGTTCCTCCCTCGGTGACTCCAGTCTGGGAGTTCCTCTGGCTGCTCTGGGTATGGAGGGGCTGGAGGAGGCAGGAACTCTCTGGGGTGGGAACGTCCCATGGAGCGCCCAGTGTCCCATGGGGTGGGAATGTCCCATGGAGTGCCCAGTGTCCCATGGAGTGCCCAGTGTCCCATGGGGTGGGAATGTCCCATGGAGTGCCCAGTGTCCCGTAGGAACGTCCCATGGAGTGCCCAGGTCCCATGGAGTGCCCAGTGTCCCATGGGGTGGGAATGTCCCATGGAGTGCCCAGTGTCCCATGGGGTGGGAATGTCCCATGGAGTGCCCGCTGTCCCATGGGGTGGGAATGTCCCATGGAGTGCCCAGTGTCCCATGGGGTGGGAATGTCCAATGTCCCATGGGTGGGAGTGCCCAGTGTCCCATGGGTGGGAATGTCCCATGGAGTGCCCGGTGTCCCATGGAGTGCCCAGTGTCCCATGGGTGGGAATGTCCCATGGGGTGCCCGGTGTCCCATGGAGTGCCCAGTGTCCCATGGGTGGGAATGTCCCATGGGGTGCCCGGTGTCCCATGGAGTGCCCAGTGTCCCATGGGTGGGAATGTTCACCATGGGGTGCCCAGTGTCCCAGCAGGTGTGAACTGATCCCTCCTCTCTTGCAGACTCCTGCTGAACAGGCCAAGGCCAGGCTGCAGCTGGTTCTGGAGGCAGCTGGTGAGTAAATGACAATCTTCAAAACCTTGCTTCATTTTTGTGCTGTCAGGTGGGATTTTATCCCTTTGTGTTGATCCTGTTCTCTGGAGCTCACTTGAATTGCAGGTTGAGATTAAATTGGTTTGCATCATCACTGGCACTTAGTAAAGCCCTTTAAGGAAATAAAAATAAGGCTTTTCCTACACTAAAACCTCATGTTTATCCTCTGGCTCTTGCTGCTACTGAGACATGATTCTGTGTTCTCAAAAATTTGGTTTTGTTTATTTTTTTGCAATTTTCTTTATTTTTTAGCATTGTTCTAAATCAGTCCAAGTATATATATATGTGTGTGTGTGTGTATATATGTATATACATACATACATACATATATATACACATACATACATATATATATATATATAAAAAATAATTTTTCCCCTTTTGAAAACCCTCTCTTTAGAGGAATCTCCTCACATTGCTGATGTACTTCATTTTCCAAAATCCATCCAGCCTTTTGCTTTGTCTCTCTTCCAATACATTCCTTGTTCTCCAGAACTTTTAATAAATCTTTGAAGCATGTAATTATGAAATGGATGTGACAGCTCTGACCTCAAAAGCACAATTTGTGTATTCTGCTGCCATCGATCACATCTCATTTTTTAATTTCACACCTGGGAGATGTACAAAAGATAACTGGGGGTTGTATATCATCGTGACCTGGGCTCCAAAATTTTCCAAAGCTTATCAGAGGTCTGTGACATTATTAAATTTAAATATCCACCATCGAGGGCTGCATCTTAGATTGAAGCTGCAGGTTGTTCATAAGGAACAGAAGAGATTTAATATCTTTGTGTCTCTTACAATCCAAAATACAGAATCAAGTTCCTTCCTGGCTTTATTTAAGTCTTGGTCATCCCAGGCATTTATGGGATCATCACCCACCTTCTTCCCCAAGTCCTGCATTCAGTCATTTAAATTTAATTTTTATTTAATTCCTGTGAGAAGGGGTTGGAAACATTGATTAACGTTGTTTCAATATATTTTTGTGTGTTTACTCCTTGCAAAATTGGCGCCTTTTAGTCTTCAAACTTAAAAATGAATTTCTGCTGAGCCATTACCCGGCAGCTTTTGAGGAGCTGAGGCTCAGCAGGTTCATTGCTGTTATGGTGACGTTCTGTTTGAATATAACTGAAATTAATTCTGTACCTCAGTGGCGGTGAGTGGAGCTGCTGTTGGTGTGCACAGGGCTCCATCCCAAGCTTGGGAATGAGCTCATGGAATATCTGTGCAGGTCATGGGGATTGCTCCAAGCCCACTGAGCGGGAATGGGAAGCTGTGCTGTGTTCACAGTGGGTTGCCGTGGATCTGGTGTTGATGCTGCTCCTCCCTCATTGGGACAGACAAAGCAGGGGCTCCAGATCACCTGCAGGGCTTGTAGGGACACTGGGGACAGTCCCTTCATGATTCATCCCTGCTGAGATTGTGGAATCGTGGAATGGTTTGGGCTGGAAGGACCTTAGATCCCATCCGTCCCACCCTGCCATGGCAGGGACACCTCCCACTGCCCCAGTGTCCAGCCTGGCCTGGGACACTGCCAGGGACCCAGGGCAGCCACAGCTGCTCTCCAGTTCCCTCTTTGTATTTCCCTATCTGAATTGCCCTTGTGGAGATATTTAGGATCTTGAGAAAACCTGCTTTTCGAATTTAACCTAGATATTATTTTAGGAAGTAGCAGCTGCTGTGTCTGAAAGGCAGAAATCAGCACCTAGTAAATCAGGCTCTTACTATTGAGATTTTTTTTTTTTCCCTGGTGTATTTGGAGATGGGAATTGTGACTCTGGTCTCTCATTAGGAGAGCAGGTAAAATAAAAAATACTCACCTGTGTCTGTGTGGGAGGAGGGTGAGATGGCCATTTTTATATTTAGGTTATACAGTGCTGAGGAGATTTTTCTCCAAGTCCTGCATTCATGCTGACTTCATTAAATAATTTTTTTTTATTTTTAAGTGTAGATTAATGCCAGTGTTTTGTTCTCATTGAGCAAGGCAATATTGGGAGGTACCCAAACACTTTAATTCTCGAGACAACTGAGTTTTGATTTATAAAACCCTTCATTCCTCAGAAGTTGTCGGTCCCAGCTATAAATTCATATTTCCATGATTTATTGAATTAGATTTCTTAATATTGAGGTGCCAGGGAGCCTTTTGAGGCTCCTCTGACAGCCTCCCACAAGTCGCCGTGCCCGAGCAGATGTTAAGCAGGCAGTAGTTGAATGTTAATTTGGAGAGGGTGGGATGTTTAAGCCCATCTGAAGTATGTTCCATGTGGGCCTTCCAGACTGAGCCACAATGCTTTGTCTCTTGGGAGAATTTCCAAGCTAAACCTCTTTCTTTTCCTCGCTCTATATGGACTCTCTCAAGTCAGTATAAAGCAGATCATCCCTGGGCTAAAGCTCTCCAGCTTTTGTTAGCGGGCTCTGTAGGGCTGTAATTAGGCCTCCTGGCAGGCCCTGCCGGCCAGTTAATGGTCATATGGAGTTTTTCTGAGGCAGGCTGGCTTTGTGTAAATCCTTGCTCGCCATCTCCTTCTGGGTCACTTCCTACCAGGCCGGGGCTTTGTGCCCTGCCCCACGGGCGGACGGGGAGCAGCGTCCCCTGACCAGCGCCAGCTCCGGGAGCGCCGCACAATCCACCCGGATAATCCCCAGTGTAAACAGAGGATTTAGCTCAGCTTCTGTCACTTACAGTTGCCAAACCACTTGGGTGTCTGTGATTTCTTTCCCAGACTTCATTACCGAGGGACGCGGAGGATCCGGGCTGGGGGTTTGTGCCGAGCGCGGCTCCCGGCGCCGCTTTTTAGGGAGAAGTTGCAAATGTGAAATCCCGAGCTCGGGGCAAACCTCAGAACCTGAAAGCTGCTTAGTGCGTGCTGTAAATTATATGGGCACCTGTGCTTTCTCATAAAGATTCAGATATGGATGGATATTCCCAAAATGTCAATAAATTCCCGTGAAATAGCGCACGGGTGTCTCGAACTATCGATGCTGCCGCCTCTTCCAAAGGGCTCCGGGAGCTTTTCCATGGTGCTAAGCAGAAATTTCTTACTCTCCATATAAAGGCGATGACAAAAGGCAATTGATCTGGATTTTCAAAGGTCTAGAGTTGAAATAAGTGACTGATGTATTTTTGGGATCTGCATTTCAATCTGTGGCTGAAAGAGCAGTCAAGAATAGGGCGTTTTGTGCAAAGAATTTGCCGGAGTTTATTTAAAGGAAACTTTGGGACCAAGGCTCTAAATGTGAGAAAATGGGGGAATATAAATCCCAAACATTTACCATTTATCAGATCCAGTTCTGGATATTGGATATTTAACTCATCATCTTTGAATTATGCTATCAGATCGTTGCCTTTAATTTTGTAGCCTGCATCTTTATTGTGTTTTACGTATTCCTCAAAGGGAAAATCATGGAATACGATGAGTGCTTCAGCCTTAACTGGGGTAAATACAAATATTTTATAATTCTTACTGCCTTCTTTTTATTAATCTACCCATTCTACCAGGAATTATTGAGGAGAAAAAGCCTGATTTGCACTCAGTGCCTGATAAATATAGGCAAATATTCTCTGCTTTTAGGTATCAAAATGGCTCATAACAGATGTGGCTGAAAGGACCACATACGTAGACTGTATGATTTTAGTCTGGTGGAACTAATAGGATCACTTGCTACTTTATAGATTCTTGCTTTTCTTTTACTTTAATAAAAACTGTTTAGTTAAATAGGTTGGCCTCTGTTTTGCTCTTTTCTAGCTATGCAAAGCAGTCGGGTGGGCAGGTGGCAACAAGTATGAAAAATTTCCTTTTATTGGGGCTTCTTTTCAACTGCCAAATTTATCAAATGTTTATGGATTTCTCGTTTTGATGGTGGTTTTCTTTCAGTTTTCTTATTTGTGCTCTTTCCACTGAGAACTCTCTGGCTTTAATTTAAATTTCTAATTATGCAATGAATTTTAGGAGGGTGGATAACATGTGCTGTTATATACACACAAAGGATGAAATAATACTTAAAATACTTTACTTGTTCTGTGGAAATTTAAAGCAGGCTTTAAAAATAATTCTTGCCCCAGAAACTGCAAGAATTTGAACTATTAACAAGCTTAAAAGTTCTGAATATTGAAAAAAAGATTAATTCTGTTGCTGTGTAGGATTGATTTAATATAAAATTCTAATTTTTATCAATTTCAAATATTGGTCTTGAATAGTGGCTGTTGACACTTTAAATAACTGAATTTTACCTCTGTTTATATAAAAATCTCTATTTGGAGAGCAAAGGAATCATTCTTGAATCATGTTTTCTTATTTGAATCATGTTTGAATCATCAAATTCTTCCTTGAGTCATGCTTTCTCTTTGTGACAAATGTGGATGGAGGTGCTACAAAGGGTTTTGAGGGTGTTTTGTGGAGCATTTCCTGAACCTCCAGCAAGGAGAGGAATTTTCATCCCTCGTGAGTCTTCACCAGTCTGGGAAGGTTGTTCTGTTCCCTGTGTCAAAGGAAAATAAACTGGAATTATCTTGGGAAGAGTCTCAGCAGTGGTGGCTCAAACACCTTCCCTTCATGTCCTGCTCTAGGGGCACCTGAGATTCCAGAATTAGGGAATGCTTTGGGTTGGAAGGGCCATAAATCCCCCCCAGTGCCACCCCAGCCATGGCAGGGACACCTCCCAGTGTCCCAGGTGCTCCAGCCCCAGGGTCCAGCCTGGCCTTGGGCACTGCCAGGGATCCAGGGCAGCCCCAGCTGCTCTGGGAATCCCATCCCAGCCAGGAATTCCCAATTCCCAATGTCCCACCCATCCCTGCCCTGTGGCAGTGGGAGCCATTCCCTGTGTCCTGTCCCTCCATCCCTGTCCCCAGTCCCTCCCCAGCTCTCCTGGAGCCCCTGCAGGCCCTGAGCTCTCTCTGGATCCTTCTCCTCTCCTGGCTCCAGAGGGGAGGTTTATCCTGCTCTTGCACCCCAGCTAATTTAGGAAATCCATCTAATTATGGAGTTAATGAACCCAGATTTTAGGTCAGCTGCTGATTCCTACTCAGCAGTCTTTGGTGTCAAAACCCATTTCAGTGACAGCATAAGGAGAAAGAACACTTGAAAAAGCTCAGAGCAATAGAATAATTAAACAATTAGTTTTAAAATCAAGAAGGTGTGCATTAGAAGAAGTAGCTAATTTTTATATTATGAGTTTGATGGGGATTTCAGGTGTCTTAAGACTGAATTTCAGAAAATTCAGGAAGTTTTTGAGCTCACCTGGGTGCTCCACACCAGTGAACTTCACAGCCAAGCTGCACAGAGACACATTTCCTCAGCCATTCCTTGCCCCTGAGCTCTTGGCAGAGCTTCATAATCTCATTAGAGTTTTAAAAAAAAGTGAGAATTTCTGCACACAAAGTGACAACTGTAGAAAGAAAGTGTCTTTCCCCAATTAATTGCTTTTTTAACATATTAACAGTGTTGTGCTCACAGAATTTGTGATTTCTGAAGTGCAGTGGTAAACAAAGTAAACACTTGGATAATAGTAATTAATTAAATAATTTAAATTAATTTGCAGGATTGCTGAAAAAATACAGGATTTTAATTGAGTGTAGGTAGAGAATAAATGTGTTTGAAATGAAATAATTCACTTTGCAATGTATAATATCATTCTGTTGGTGTCTAAAAGCTGTTCACTTCAGGGACCTCTTTTAGGTTCTTACAGGAAGTTAAAAAAATTTGCTTTGAACCATTTTTGTAGAATATCAATTTGTTTTTAGAGTCAGAAACCAATGAGGAATTGTCGGGATGCCATAATATAAACCAGAGCCTATACGTAGAATTTAGAGGAACTTTATTAGTTAATGAACATTTATTGCCTTCAGAAATCATTCTAAAGCTTTTAGAATTTCTAATTTTTTTGTTAGATTTTTATCCAAGGTTTTTTTTTTTGTGGCACCAAAAGTATCTCAGGCTTACATGGTGCCTAATGGGTTTCTGTAATATTGCAGCATATGGGATCCAGGATTTTGATGCAAATCTCTGTACTAATTATGTGCAGATGAATCTTGCAGGCCTGCTATTGATCTGCAGTCAAAGACAATTTTTCAGTTAGCTGAAGTTTTATATCAATTCATATTTAGCAACTTTGCTGTAATTTAATTATCCACTGGTTTGGCTGTGCAAACCATATGTGGTCGTGGGACTCGTTTGTTTTTAGCAAGTCTTTTGGGAGATGTTATTTCTTAATATTGATGGGCAAATATTTAGTTCTGGTGTTTCACATGGTCTGTCACAGGCTCCTCTGTGCAGCTGCCCTGTGTGGGCTCTGGCCATCCAGGCATTCCCAGGAATGGGTGTCCTGAGCTTTGTGCTGACAGCTTCCCTTGTAACATCTTTGGATGTTTAGATTTTCTGCAAGTGAAAGTGCAGAGTGTTTTTATCCATGGATATAAATTCCAGTGCTGGATTTTACAGCCTGCATGCCCAGGAAAAGGTTTTCAGCTGCCCCATCTGCTGTGGCTGGTGCTGTTCTGGTGTTGGGAGCCTCCCTAATTTCCACGTGGGAAGTGTGCTGGAATCATCTTGCTGAAAGGAACCTATGGATTAGATTAAATTAAATTAATTACAAATCCCAGTGTGGGTGGGCAGGCCCAGGCTGCCCAGAAGAGCTGTGTCTGCCTCTGGATCCCTGGAAGTGTCCAGGGCCAGGATGGACATTGGGATTTGGAGCCACCTGGGACAGTGGGAGGTGTCCCTGCCATGGCAGGAGTGGCACTGGCTGAGCTTTAGAGTCCCTTCCAACCCAAATAACTTCATCATTTTATTAAAGTATTTCACAGGAAGTAGAAATAAATCCCTGCTGATTTTGTGCTTTTCCCATCCATCCTTTCAGGGAAAGCTGGAATGCCAGCACAGGAGTTCAGCCCTCATCCAGCACCTTGTTGTGTGCCTGCACCATCTCCTTGTAACTCCTGGATATTAATTTTCTCAGGGACAGTATTTAATATGGGTAATAACCCCCTTGTTTTAGTTATTGAAAGCCCATTTATCACAACTTTATTAAACATGGAGAACTAAGTGTGCCATTTTGGCCAAGTGCTTTTGCTCGCTCGTGTTCTCTTTGTTGCCCCAAATGAATGAAATTAGAACAAACAATCTCCGAGTCATTTGTAATCAAGCACTGATTAATGGACTTTGGTTTCACAGCCATTATTCATTCAAGAACACCTGATATCTTTCCCATAAACAAATCGTGTTTGTCCAAATTAAGAAATTAAATGAAGCATTTGATGAGTTTATGATTGACCCTTCCAACTCGGAGCCCATTAGTCAACGTCGTTATCATGCAAAAGCGCCTGACTAATGTGCTGCCTGAGTGTGCTGTGTGGATTTATTATGATTTCTGATTAATGCCTGCTGCAAGCCAGACCACGGCATTGTAATAATTCCTTTTGAGCAGCGCTGAAGATTTTCATCTGTGATGAAATGCATTTGTGTCCCATTAGATTTAGAGATGATTATGAGGTGTCGGCCGAATAAATCTTAGCGTGGAGCAGAGGGTGCTTGGCAAGGACTCTTCAGTCCTGGTGGGCTTTTTGCAGGGCTGCTGCCTGTCATTGGCAGGGATTTTGGGGTGGTTTGAGGGCAGTTCTCATACTTTGGCTTTTGCAAATGTGGGGGGTTGTGAAAGTTGGTAGAAACAAGACCCCCAACATATTTTTATATGTGAAACATTTCTCCTCATACCTAAGAGGCTGATAAGAAAATTTTATTTTCTTTTTGTTGTTTACACACCTTTATTCCATGAATATTTATATCTGTGTTTTCTTTCAAACACTCTTAGGAGTGTTTGGTAACTTTAGTGACTTGGAAAGGATTTTATGCAGTGTTTTCTCCTGAAATAACTTTTTTAGCGGTGTTTTCTGCTCTTGAAAGGCAGGTGTCAAACTGCTGTAATAGTAGGTTTTACCACTCCTCCAAATGTGAAGAAAGGCAAGTTCACACTGAGTTAAACCTGCATCAGGTGATTTGAGCCCTGTTGCCACAAGCCCATGAAAGAATCCATTGGAAAGGGCTGAACAGCATCATCAGTAAAAGGCAGCAGTAATGGAAACTTGTGTCCTTTACCAATCTCTCATATTGATCACCCCAGCAAGGAAAAAAGAAGTGTTTCAAAACACAGCTTATGTGAAAAATCAAATTAGGTGCCTTTATTGCAGATCCTCCCTTTAATTCCAGTTCTGTTTCTCTTCTCTGTGGCTGCACTGTGATTTATTATTGAAGATTTCTGAGCTGCTTTGTTTAAGCCATAGTGTATGCCTTTATGTTCTTAAAATACCCACTAAAACTATTTAATCAGTAATTTCTTAAAGGTTTTGAGCATTTTGTGCTGCTGATCTGAAGCCCTTGGAGAGTTTTCTCTGAGAAATGTCAATGATTTTATAGTGATGAGTCTCTTTGAGCAAGAGGAAATTGTGGTTGCATTGGACAGGGCTTGGAGCAGCCTGGGGCAGTGGGAGGTGTCCCTGCCCCTGGAAGGGGATGGAACTGGAAGGGCTGTGAGGTCCCTTCCAACCCACACCATCCTGGGGTTCTCACTCTCTGCAGCTCTGCCTTTGCCTCCTAACTTGCAGCAGCTCTGGATTTGTGTTTCCATTTTCTGGTGCAAGTGTGGGCAAAGCTAAAGGGCGAAGGAAATAAGTTGTGGAAGAGTACATGGCATTCCAGACTGGGTTGGGTTGGAAGGGGCCTCAAAGCCCATCTCATTCCAGCCCTGCCATGTCCCTGGGCCAGGGTTCCCTTCCCTGGGCCAGGCTCCCCTTCCCTGGGCCAGGCTCCCCTTTCCTGGGCCAGGCTCCCCTTTCCTGGGCCAGGCTCCCCTTTCCTGGGCCAGGCTCCCCTTTCCTGGGCCAGGCTCCCCTTTCCTGGGCCAGGCTCCCCTTCCCTGGGCCAGGCTCCCCTTTCCTGGGCCAGGCTCCCCTTTCCTGGGCCAGGCTCCCCTTTCCTGGGCCAGGCTCCCCTTCCCTGGGCCAGGCTGCGCCTTGGCCTCCTCCAGGCCTGGGGCACTGTGTGCCGGTTGAATTAGAAATACATTATTTTAACTCAATCTCAGCATTACCATTTGGCCTGTTTTCCCAGGTTTCCCTACAGTAGAGACTGAGTTCTAAAAGTTCATTTTCCAGCCTTATTCCCAATATTTTTGTGCCCTCCTCAGTGTGGCCGTCCCCCGTTGGCTCAGGCCCTGCCTGGCCGTGCCTCTCTGCCCTTTCAGCTGGCCGTTATTGACATTTTATTCCCAGGCTCAGCACATAAATGTCCACATTCAGCTGGGGGAGGTGATTATGTGGGGCTGCCACCAGAGAAACCCTAAAGCATCCTATTAGCAGGGCCTGGGCCTGGGAATAAAGGCTCCAATTACGGAGCGCTGGCGAGGCCCTCCCGTGACATTAATGGTGTCTTTATAACCTTTTTCACTTCTGCTGCCTCTGACAGAGCCACAGTCACTGCCATGGCTTTGCCCTTGGCAAGCAAAACCTCATTTGGAGAGGATAATAAGTATTTACTATTTAGATGGCTGGCAATAAAATTTCTCTGAATGAGATTTTACGGAGAAAACGCAAACTGATTCAATTACTTCCTTTAATGGACTGGGGAGACCTGAGATAACAGTTTGTGGAAGCTCCAAGTCTCATGCTTAGCTTTTTTTCTTCCCTTTTTAGTTATTTTATTTTATTTTTTGAATGTGTGAAAATACAAACTGATTCTTTTTCCAAGTAGAAATTATATCATGGAATCATTAAGGTTGGAAAATACCCAGCATTGCCACATTCACCATTTTCACTAGTAAACTTAATCCAACTTTTCCCTGCCCATCCTACGATATTTTTCTCATCTTAAAAGTGGATAAAAATCTCAAATACTGACAATGTTGTAGCAGCAAAGAGTGTTGGGAATCCCTAAATATTTTTACAGAGAATTCCTATCATCTGGCCTTGGGGTGGAATGGGGATGTCATTGTGTCTTAAAAATAGAAATTTCTTGTAAAGCCATGGAGCACAACTGCTTTAACAGCTGGGTGTGTGCCAGCAGAAGGGATTCCCCAGGTGATGTGGAATATTTATGAGATTTAGGAAAAAGTCCTTTTAAGGACAGGGATGAGAAACAGCTACTGAAAGTTTTTGGATTTCTGGTATTTCTAAGCAAAAAAGCAGCTTGTGAAACTGATCTGCAAACATTTCTTTATTCTCTACTATATCCTAAAACCAGCTGTATATTAAATAATTAAAATCATCCTGATCCATGCTTTAAAGAATACTCCATTCTATGACTGGTTCCAGGATGGATCTTGGAGAGCCAAATATAAAATTTTGGAAATCCCTGAATGTCTGTCTGTACCAGACGACCAATTCATTATTTTCATTTATTTGGAGAATTCCATGCTGTTGCTGGGATAAAATTAGTTGAAATTGAATGAATTAAAATGTTTACAGAACGTTAAAATGTTTCTGTACGTGCATATATCACAATTTGCCAATTTCACTGATTTACCCCTTTTATCCCCCGGCATCAATGTGGATTTTTCTCTCTTTTTTTGGGAGTTTTTAATAATTTCAGGAAATCTATGTTTGTGGCATTAGGGAGCACCAGGGACAGCACCAAATGTGGTTAGTGCAGCTCTGGAAGAAGACACAGGATAATATTTCCTTCCCTTTTTTAACCATCAGTCACTGTACGGAGCCACTGCGCCAACAAATTCATAACCTCCTCTGTATTTGATTTTAAAAAAATAAACCCAACCAACTTTTGCTTTCCCCAGTTCAATAACTCCCTAGAAATGTGCTTTTATACAGTGTAACTCATACAATCCTGCACGGGCTTATAAATTGAAATCCCACTTTTTTTGGACGTCGCTGCCTGGATGACTGATGGCTGTGTGTATTTGCCATAAAATTTTAATTATGACAGAGTTATGAATCACTGCTCTCGCTGGTTAAAGTGTTAAAAAATGATGGGTTTGTTGTTTATTAAACTTGGGAGCGTGGAGGAAGGAAATGGAAAAGCCTTGGAGTTGTGTGGGCTGGATCCCGAGCTCGGGTGTTTCCTCGGGAGCAGATATTGGATGTGCCCTTCCCTCCCTGGGCTCTGCTGCTGCCCAGGGGGACAAATGCCATGAATTTGGTTGCTCTGAGCATCCCTGGGTGTGCTGGGTGGGGTTTGGGTCATCCCATCCCTCGGGATCAGGGCTGTGGCTGCAGGAATAGCAGAGCAGCCGCGCTCCTTCCCCGTGTGAGCGTGGGGATGAAACCAAGGAGTTCACTCAGAAACACCAAATACTGAACAAATGTCGAGGGGCTAGAGCCAGAGCTGTGCAGAACTTTCAGTGTGAGGTGGTTTTTATTGAAAGTGTCAGGTTTTGTTACCAATATCAGTGTGTTTCAGCACAAATTCCCTTAGAACCTCACGGTGCTCGCTATTTCCTAATTTTTTTCCCCAGATTTTAGGCAGCAAACGTGTGCAGCAGCACCTGATGTATTTGCCATGTGAGGGGTTGCTTTGAAGGGCCCCACTTTGACTTTTTCTGCCTTAAAATCAGCTTTATTTGGTTTCCCCTTCGGCCTGGCCGGGCAGGGCTTTTGCACAGAGCCAGAGGAACAGCTTGGAGTGGGTGCAGGGTTTCCATCCCTGGGGATGCTCCAGGCTGGGCTTTTCAGGGATGTGCTGCACAACAGGTTGGTGCCATTTGGGCACGAGCAGGGAGAGCACCTGGGGGAATTGGGGATGAATGGGGGGAGCTGGGGCCCATTAGTGCTGCCCACTCCTGCCACAGCCTGGGACAGGGCTAAATGAGTTTTAAAGGACAAAGCTGGGGGATTAGAAAGTCCTTTATGGTTTGATCCATGTGCAATTGGGCCTGGTAATAAGGAACAGCCCTGTTGCACTGTAAACTAAGGGAAAAAATTCCAAAATTTCAAATACTTGTCATTTGTATTGTAATTTCGGGAATAGCATCTCATTTTTCTTTGTCGTGGACATGAAATGTTGTTTGACAGCAAATTCTATTTGCAATTATTCATATTTAAATGATTCAGTCACCTGCTATGCAAAGTAAACTTTGAACAATATAAATAATTCTTGAAAGTTGGACTGGATGGCCTTGAAGATCTTTTCCAACCTTAATGATTCTATTAGTTTATTTTTAGTAAATTAAGTTTAAAATCAAAGCTCAGCTTCATTATTCTTTTAAACTTAATGTTTTGGTTAGTCTCAGTGAAAATAATGGATGTGTGTGTTTGTGATATTTTTTTAATTGATTTGGCTGGTAACAAAGTAGTGAATGTGACTGTAACAAAGGAAAATACAAAAATATGAAATAATAACTATTAAATACTTAAAAAATTCCAGTCGGTGGTGTAAGGAATATCCTAATCCTAATCCTAATCTGTAGAAGTGACAGGGGATAGGACAGTTGGGATGGACGGAGATGAGAGATCTCTGAAGCCAGGTCATTGAATTTGTGGTTTATTGCAAAGGGCCTTGCTTTGTTTGGGGGCTCTTCAGAGGAGTGGAAATCCAGCATTGGCAGAATATAGAGATTAAAGCAGTTCAGTGGGTTTTTGGAGATAGTTATTAACCCGCTTGCAATATTTGTACAAATTGTAAAAATAAAAATTGTAAAAATAATATTTTAATATTATTACATTTTATTATAATATTATAATGTTATACATAATATTATAACATTTTCCAAAAATGTATGATGGAAGTTATCTGAAAAAAGGGGTGATTTTTCTTTAAGAATTTTTTTATAGAATCCCTGAATGGTTTGGGTTGGATGGGACCTTAGTGACCACCCAGTTTAACCCTCTGCCACCTTCTGATGGACCCCCCATCTCTGGAAGTGTCTCAGGCCAGGTTGGACATTGGGGTTGGAGCACCCTGGGACAGTGGGAGGTGTCCTTGCCATGGCAGGGGTGGCACTGGGTGGGATTTAAGGTCCCTCCCAACCCAAACCATTCCATGATCTATAGGTGACTGACCAGTGCAATTAAAAGTGTGATTAACACAATAATCTTCATTAAAAAGCACAAATTCCATATAAAGAGTACCCAGACATCCTGTGGGTGCACGTGCAAGTTCAGAGCCGGGTTCCTGCTGATGGATGAAGGATGGGGGCCTCAGTGCTGCCAGCCCCACGCAGGGGTGTGCATTCCCTTTCCTCATGGGTAAAACCCTTAAACACCCAATGACATTTTAATATTTCAGATTATTTCTGTTCTCTAAGAATGAGAGAAATGCCCTCCAGAAGTACCTGGCAGAGCTCTCCCATCCAAAGTTAAAGCTGGCTGGAAATGAAACTTAATTGGAGGAAGTTTATGGAAGTTCTGGTGTTGAATAAGGCTGCTTATTTATTACTTTGCTACAGCTTTATACAAATATATGGATGCACATGTGTCTGAGGGAAAATGATGCTGCCCAGACTTATGAGAGCCAGTTGGAATCTCTCAAGGCTGCAGATGAGCAGTGGGAATGCATGTGTATATTATCAGCTCCGTGCCCTTGGCGGTGACTTCCTCCCGGATGACAAATCTTCCTTCCCTGCTCTCCTGGAAATCACTGCTTTGGTGGTTTTCTCTCTTGGATTTGTCTGTTTTCCCACTTGCTCTAATGGTCTCTACTCGAACTTTTAAAAGCAAGCGTTTATTTGAAATACATTAAGCCACACAGTACTTCAGAAAAAATGTTTGCTACCCCAAATTCCTTCCTGAATTATTTAAGCGCCGCTGCAGCAAACTGTTTACTCAGGGATGTTCAGCCTGGTGTGTAGTAGGGGTGTAGTTTTCTTTTAATGCAGTTATTGAATTCCAACCCACAGAGCCTCTGGCGGGGATCCAGGAGCGCTCTGCTACGCCGAGTGAAGATAAATTGTTTGTTTTCAGCAGCATTTCTTCATCTTCATCACTTAATCTGCAATGAAACTTTACAGCCAGCCGCTGAATATTTAAGCAATATATTTACCTCTTTTATCCTGGGGGAGTGTTTAATGAGGCCGAGTACCGTGAATGGTTATAGGAGCTGAGGGTGCAGGCTGGGAACGTGGAGTTTCCCATCCCTTCTCTTGGCCGTTCCCAAGGCTGCAATCGAGCGTGCGCTGGCATCGCTGCGAGTCCTCCCCACCGATCTTCCCTTGACACACGCTCCCCCTTTTGGTGCCAGATGTCAGGTTCCTGTCCCTGCCTGGCTCCTGATTCCACAGCTCCAGCTCGGTGAATCCTGGCACTTTGCTGCGCCTCCGTCCCGTAGTTTTCCGGCTCTGAGTTTTCCACCTTGTCCTTTCCTGATTTTCCAGTGCCCTGTTCAGTATCTGTGTGAGTTAACGCTCCTTGCTGCTAGTATTGTTTTTCTTTAACACTGTCTCGGTGTTTATGCACTTATAGGGTTTTAAAAAAAACTTCAAAAAGTGCTTTTTGATATTTTTTGTTTTGTTGCTTCTTGAAGGTTTTTTATTAACATCGTGGTCAAAGTGGGAAATGATCATACATAGGGTGCACAAATTTCCTTCTTTGTTCAAAAAATCCTCAAAAATGCTTTCTTGCAGCACAATTTGAATATTAATTGTGCTCCATTCTTGATTAAGTATGCTCCACTGACACAGCTTTATTCCTTATGTTTCCACTCCTGATGATTTTATCGGGTTGGAAAGCAGGAGCTGGAAATTCCCGGAGCCCTCCGAGGTGCTGGGGCCGCTTTGGCTCCTCTCAGAGCTGCTCTGCGCTCAGCTGTGTGTGCTCTGAGCTTTATTGCTTCCTCCCCACAGCCACAGGAGTTGTCATCTGCTTGATTTTCACTTACCGTGGCCATTCCTGACGTTGCGAAATTGGCAGATGAAAGAAGGGCTCCTTTGGAATCGAAGTTTTGGGAGTGAATTTTTCAAGTTTGCTGACAAGCTGTCAGGCTGAATTCTGCCCTTACCCCAGAAAGAAAAGCTGTCTGTCATTGCCAATCTACAGCCTGTAATGACAATTGTATTTGAGGCACGGTGCCATTTTTTTCCCCCAGAAGTCATTTAAGTAATTTGTCTTTGTGGTTATATTTTAAGCAAGGAAGTGTTTTTTTGAATTAAAATGATTTCTTTGTGGAATTAAATGGAGGAGCTGGTAGGTTTTCATGTGAAGGTAGGTGGGTAGTACAAGATCAGGGTGATTTCTCATGGGTGGTGGAGCTGGTGGCTGGCAGATCCCATGAGAAATGTGTGTTTTTTGGGGTGTGGGATGTGGAGTGGAACACAGTCCGTGGAGCTGCAGGGCTTGGCTGAGCTCTGCTTACAACAGGTTTGGGCTGAGATCCTCTCAGGAAAGGGAGCACTGAAGCCACTGAGAAGGAGAAAACCAGCCTGGATTTGTCCTTCAGAATTTGTGTGATGGCTCTGACAGCATTTCCATGGGGGCTGCAGGGCCTGGGCAGGGACACCTCCCACCAGCCCAGGTGCCTCCAAGCCCTTCCAGCCTGGCTTCCTCCTCTCACCTGCTCACCAGACCTATGGCAGCCCTGTCCATTGTCCTCTCCCTTCTCCACCCAGGGTGTGCCAGGGGGAAACAAACAGCTCTGGAGCAAATACTGCCTGAAGAACAATTTAAATAAATTGAATTGAATTGGAGTTTTTCATAGGGATCTCTTCTTGGTTTTCTGGTTAAGCTGGGGATTATTCCTGAAGGATATAGCAATAACAGCGTTCTTTACTCCGTCAACTTCTATAGATGGCTTTTATTTTTTTCCTCCTAAATGTTGCTGCTTCTTTTGTCTCAGTAGTTTAGGGGCAGGTTTAACTCCAGGCCATCCTTTTACATTCTCCAGCTCTTTGTTCCTTGAGGAAGAGGAAGCTCTTCCTTTCTCATCACCTGGACAAAATGACCTCAAGTTGCACTGGGGGAAGTCTGGATTAGGTTTGAGGAACAATTTCTTCCTGGAAAAGGTGATCTGGCAGTGGAATGAGCTGCCCAGGGAAGTGGTGGAGTCTCCATCCCTGGAAGTGTTCAGGAAATGTGTGGATGTGGCACCTGGGGACAGGGTTAGTGCTGGATCAACAGCTGGACTTGATGATCTTAGAGCGCTTTTCCAGCCTTAACCATCTCCTGATTCCATGGTTCCCCATCTCCCCTCAAATAAACTGCCCTGGAAGGTGCATTTGAGCACTTCCCTTGGGATCCCTGAGCTGTTCTGAGCACTGGTGTCCTCCCCAGGGCTGAGCAGGAGGTGACAGTTCCACATCCAGTTCTGCTGTTTCCCTGAGCTGGGCAGCAGATCCCCCCTGAACCGTTGCTTGGTTAGGAGATGTCCAGGTGGACAATGTACAGCCTTTTCTGGGATGGACACAAACCCTTGCAATATTTAACAGCAGCCCCTGCAATCAGTCAGAGGCCAATTAATCCTGAGTGTTAAGCCCTATTTAAGGTTGGATTTTTCCTCCAACGTGTGTTTGGGGGGGAAACTGTGGGAGAAAGAAAGAAATTAGGGATGCACTAAATAATGGATGGATGTACCTAGCCAAGAGCTGCTGATTAAGTCTTCTTTAGGATTATTATTATAAATAGGGAGTGCCAGATCCTCAGCTGGAGTAAATGGGCTTGGCTCAGCTCAAGCCAGTGGAATTGTGCCAGCTTGAACTCACTGAGGATCTGGCCCTTAATTCTGGAAAAGAAGGATATTTGGGGAGGAGGATGATGGGGGCTGTGGGAAGTTTGGTGATGAGAACACTGTTTTCCTGGTAATATCAGGGACAAAAATGTAAATGACTATTCTTTTGAATTTTGTAATGAGGTTCAAGGAACTACCTGATGTGATTTCATTAGATGGAAATGGCTTTTTCCCCAAGTAGCTGCATCTTAACCCCCTGCATGTAGGAAGGGAATATGCATGGAAAATGTGGTGGTTTATTTAATTTTGTGGCTGATTGTCTCTTGCACCAGCATTGCTGCCGTTCCTACCTCAAAAATGCCTGGATGGCCCTCACGTGTTCCTTGGAAGGAAATAGGAATAAACAGAGTTGATTGTGGAAATCAGTTTCCCACTCTGCTTTCCCACCAGGAGTGAGGTGGGCTGGAATTTCAGATGGCAGCGATTTCAAATCCAACGTGGGGATCTCATTTTGCTTCATTTTAGAAAGGTATCAACAAATCAGATTGCAAAGCTGCTGGTTTGGTAATTGCTTGTAAAAAAGCCCAACCAGCAATCTATTTCCATAGCAAAGGAAATGCGCATTGTTCAGCAACACCTTAAAATACAGTGTTTGACCCTCTAGAGTGGACTCAAAAAAAAATCCAGTTCTGAAGTAACACTTTAAAAAGTGGAATATCTTGGAAGGACTAAAAATAACAACACAAAACAAGTTTTCTGTATTCCTAATTGTTCTGACCATAGAATTAATTTCTCAGTCAGAGAGGGGCACGGCTTTTTCATCATTCCAATACCATACAATCCAGTGTTTGACCATTTGGAGTGACCACATTTATGCCTAAAAACCAAAAAACCCACCTTTCTAAGGGGGCTATCTCAGCCTAAAAATAACACCACGGAGCAAGTTTGTTATATTGCTAATTGTTCTGACCACAGAATTAATTTCCCAGCCAAAGGGGGGGCATGGCTTTTTCATCCCTGCCAGCCTGGAATATTCAGCGTGTCACAGATGTTCATGAATAATGTCCATTTAGATGCGTTGGCAGCGAGCGGGCGAGATGAATGAAATGTTGGGGGGATCTGACAGGCAGCACGCTGCTTTGTGATCATTCCAAAGTTCTAATAATCTCCCTCACCTTCCCTGCCTGCCTCTAATGAAAGAGAATAGGTGATTGCACCTCGGGCTATGTTCTGCGCCTAATGACTCCTCCAAAGGCGGATTTATGGAGAAAAAATTAACTTTGAATGAGGATTGAATTGGCCCTGACAGCCTGATAGACTGTGACACAGATTCTGTGGCAAAACAGACGTAGCCCTAATTGATTATCAATATTTTAAGCAAAGTGATGAAAATAAGCATTAAGTGATGAGAAAGGCAGTCTTAATACAGGAGGCAGTCACCGGGATCGGGGAGGCCTTTGGGGAGCAGAGCAGGATTTCAGCTCTCAGTTCTTCCTTCCCTGCCCAGCACCAGATCCCTGCCCTGCACCTTGATATTCCAGGGATGAGCCTGCCTCCATCCCTGCACAAAATTGGTTCCATGTCTCACCCCTCTGCACTGTTCAGGAGGGTTTTTGGATATTCTCTCTTTGCTGCTGGGCTCTCTCCCAGCCCTGTGCTGTTCCCAGCCAGCAGGTGAGCCACAAACTGATTCCTGAAAACAGTAACAATGAATGAAACAGGGGAAATTGCCTGCTTGGTGGCAAAGGGTTTATCTTGGTTATTATCTTGGTTATACTCAATATAAACAAATATCTTGGTTATACCAAATAACCACAACTCTCTCAGTTATCCTTTGGAACAAGACAACGTTTGGGTTTTGCCTGTGTTTTCTCAGTTGGGTTGCACATGACTGAATTTATCTTCTACCAAAAATCCATTTCATATTTGGGAAAACTTTCGTGGCCGTGAGCCAGGTGCTCACTAACTGTGCCATAACGGGACATTTATCCCAAAATAAGGAATATTTTCTGAAATGACACAGGGCAGGGAACTGGTGCTGAAGAGGTGAGGAATAGCATTCCTTCAGTGGGATAACATCTCCCTTCCAAACACTGGCAGTGTTCCCCTGGGAGCTCAGAGAAGTTTACAATAACCAGATTTGGGTTTCTGGGGAGTTTCTAAGTGTGACTGGCAGAGCAGGGGAAGGGCAGTGAGCTCCTCCCTCACCCTCAGGGCTCCAATATCCATAATTAGGGTCTGGTGTAATTAAATTACAGGGCAGCAAGGGCAGAACTCCCATGTTTGGGGATTGGGTGTTCCAGGTGTAATCAGGGAGGACAGGGAGACGATGGACTGGGCAAGTGAGCCCCCAAAACATGGATTTATGGAATCACAGAGCCCCGTGGAGCTATGGGGGTCATGGATTAATAGAATCATACTCTCATTTAGGCTGGAAAAGCCTTCTAAGGCATCCAAGTATGTTAGTGGTGTTTAAATGTTGGGTGAAATGTTACTAAAGGCAAAAATACAGAAAACCAGCTCAAATCTGGGGTGGTAAGAGTGTGTGCGGTGGTGTCACTTTTCCTCTGGAACTCAGAATTCCTGGGTGCTGCTCCTGTGCTGCTGTCAGAGGAATGCTCTGGGCAAGTGGTTGTTTGGAGTTTGTGCTGGAATCTGTCAGATGGATAACAGATAATTTTACACGTCAGCCCATGAATATTCAGCGGAGAGGATTTCCACAAGCCTTGATAAATTTAATATACCAGAGAAAAATAGCATGTAAATTAAACAGGGCCTTTTAAATTAATAATGGATTCCACTTGTATTTTTATATGTGAGCTGACTGAATATTTTATAAGTGCAAAAATGTTTGTGTTTAAAAAAAAAAGGTGAAGTCTTTCTGATGAGCACCGTGGATGGTTGGCTGCATTTTAAATGAGATGTCCATTTGTTTTTACAGTTTCTTGGCTTTCTTTTCCTCAGACACATCTTGTATTTTCAACTCTGAGCAGTTGGAAAGTCCACAATTATGTTGAATTAATTTATTTTTCCAGACCTCTGGTGGTTTGCAGTTGTGGGTGTTCTGACACTCCTCTCTTTTTAATTTTGACAGGAAAATGAAATCTCCTTAGTGAGGGGCTGAGTGTTTTCCATGCACCTTCCCTGCTGCTCCCATGCCCTGGGAGAGGGCTCCTCCATGGCCACGCTCTCCAAAATGCCCTTTCCAGCCCCAAAACATCCCCTGCCCTGTTTCTACCTTGGTGTAATTCACAGATTTCCAGGTTTCCCTTAATTAGCAGCTTTGCTTGGTATAATTTCACCTTGGCACAGTGTGAGGCTGGTGGGGATTAAAGCATCACCCATCCATCAGGGAGTGACTCTGCTTCCCAAACCTCGAGCATTTCCAGGGGTTCCGTGGAATTGTTTAGGCTGGAAAAGCCCTCCCAGACCATCAAATCCAACCCTCAAGTTGTAAAGATCTTTAAATCTGTTGTTTGATTGCAGCTTGGTTTGAGAAAAGTGAATTTCTTTTAGTGTTTTTGATGGCAGTGAAGAGTACCATCTGCTTTTGGACGGTGAACAACAATATATTCACTAAATAATAATAATAATAATAATAATAACAACAGCATTGAGGAGGAGGAGGAGAAGAAAAGAAGAAGAGAAAGGAGAAGGAGAAAAGAAGAGGAAGGAGAAGAAAAGGAGAGCAAGAAGAGAAGGAGGAGGAGAAGAAAAGGAGAAGAAGAGAAAGGAGAAAGAGGAGAAGAGGAAGGAGAAGAAGGAGAAGAAAAGGAAGAGGAGAAGAGGAAGAGGAGGAAGACAAAGAAGAGGAGAAGGAGAGGAAGAAGAAGAGTGGATACAATCCTGTGCCATGTTCTCCAGGATGGTCCTCTCAGCCTGGCCCATTCTGGGACTCTGTGCAAAAATGACAGAAAATGGGAAATGTTTGATGTTAAATCCTGGAAGTAACTCAGAGTTTCAGTGCCTGCGTTGGTCGTGGTGGGCAGAGCCCTGTGAGCTCTAGGACTGCTCTGGAGATTTACGGGCTAAGTTAAATTGTTGTTAATGAGCAATTTTGTGTGGAGAATTGTCCTCGTGATACCGTTGTCCCTCTAATTAACCAGGACTTGAAAGGCCAAGCTCTGCCTGGGCAGCAGTTTTAACTTGGCTTACAAGGGCTGGAAATCAGCGATTTAAAGTTAACAAAGACAAGCTAAAAATGTATTCATTGACCAGCAGCATCTTTCCTGTGTGTTTTAATATCTTTTTGCCACTGAGATACCCAATGAATTGTTCCTGTGCAGCAACAAATCGGGCAGGAAGAACAAAGTAGCTCAGTGGAATAGATAAATCAAATTTAGGCCTGGTAGTTTATTGAATCTAAATTGTGCCCAGTTGGCCCACGAGCGATATGAGCAATCCATCTTGTGCTGATAATGGAGGGTCTTGAAATCCACCTGATGTTTGCATTATTAAATTCCAGCCTAATGAGCTCTGCTAATACATATTGAAGACAGTTGTAAGGAGCAGAATGGGAATGGGAGCGGGATAATTTGAAAGAAACATAAGCTGAGCATTTTACATGACTCAAGGGGTATATCTACAATTACACATATCACCAAAATTGAATTTAAATGGAATTTCTATTATCCCTGTCCTTTTACCAAGGAGAATAAAGTGTAAATGAAGTAAAAGTCTTTAGAGTTACTCGTGGTTTGGTTTTATTATGGGATTTAATAGATTCTTGTAATGATCTTCAGTGGCAGAAAAAGTTTTAATATTTCACGGCTTTAAATGTTGTCTAAATCTGTATAAAACTGTGGAGATGGGAGCAGCTGTCAGTGCAGTGATGGGATCCCTTTGTGACACCCTGGCCAGGTTGTGCATTTTAAGGTGGAGCTGGTGGCTCCAAAAAGGAATGAGCCCTGAGCTGAATTTGGTTTTCATAAATTCTTGCTTAATTCAGGAGGTGCTGGGATTAAATATTTGCAAATCTGACTCGGCTCTTACCATCCAGAGCACAGTTTATAGTGATTTCCCTCCCTGAGAGGGCCTGGTGTAAATGCTGGAGTCCTGGTCCTTGTTGGTTCTTCTCTTTCTGGCCTGGTGATACTTTTGAAAACTTAATATTTCATCAAGTATAATGCTATTAGAGACTTATTCTCACTTAGTTCACTCATCAGGCAGTGAGATGGCAATAAAAGAGAATGGCTCCTTTGAGACATTAATGCTTTAGAATAAATGATGTGCTAGAACAGAAATTTAATTAATTTACAGAGTATATTGATAGTCCCTTGTTACTGTGCTGTATATTTTTAATCTTCTTTAACATCTGTAGGAAAGTGTTTGAAAACCCCTGCAGTTGAGCAACTGGTAGATAATTAAGTAATAAGGGAAGGGGTTTCTAGAGGGAAAAAATTCTTTTAAAAGAAGATTGTTGTAACATGGATTAAGTACTGCTGCTGTGATTTGGAGTGAAGAGGAAATTGTGTACTACCTAATAAAGTCCTGAGGAAGAGCTGACTCCCACTCTGAACAGAGTCTGCAGCCCTGGAAATATTGATTGTTTCTGTTTTAGCCTCAAAATAGGTGTGCTGGGTTACTCACTATGGCAGCAAATCTGCCCCTTCGTGGGTGCACCATGTTTGGTGCAGTTTTGGCTGGGCACATTGGGCTTTAAAGAAAGAAAACCTCCTAAAAGTCTCTTAAGGGCTTTGCTTGCCCCAAAATGAATGTGGGGATTTGTATTGAATTAATATTGCCTCTAATATTGACCTGATATCACCCTCCACAATCCCATTTATGCCATTCCTTAACTGGGAGAATGACTTCAAATAAAATTAGTGAAGAACCAAGCTCTGGTCTGTCAGGCACGTGGATTTCATTGTGGGGCCTGCAGGAAGGAACATGAAATTGGGTTTAAAGCCCAGGAAATACTGTTTGGCAAGAAGTTGTTGAGAGCCCATCCCTGGCAGTGTCCCAGGCCAGGCTGGACATTGGGTTTGGAGCACCTGGGACAGTGGGAGGTGTCCCTGCCATGGCTGGGGTGGCACTGGATGGGATTTAAGGTCCTTCCAACCCAAACCATTCCATGATTCCATGATTTGATAGGATAAATTTAATTAATTCCCGCTCAATTTCTTCTTTTTAGCCAAAGCGGACGAAGCGTTGAAGGCCAAGGAGAGAAGTGAAGAAGAAGCCAAGAGGAGAAAGGAAGAAGGTGAGGAATGTTCTTTTATTTCATGACAAACTAAAGCCCAGGAAGTCAGAAATGATTATTTTTAAGTGCCCACACTCCAGTGGGGCTGTGGGATTTTCCTGCCTGGGCTGATGATGGAATTTGGTGCCCTGAGCTGCTGCTTTGCAGGTGGAATAATGAAACCACAGGGATGGAAATGTCAGGGAGTGATGGGAAGAGACAAATCCAACATCATGAGGGAGCCAATCTAAACAATCCAGGAGCCTCAAATCCTCACTGGAGCCCTGTGGAACTGGGTGGGCTTCAAGGTCCCTTCCAACCCAAACCACTCTGGGATTCCATCATTTACTTCCAAGAGGGAACTCAGGAAAATTCCCCATTTTTGAAACAGCAGCTGCTGAGGATTTCACTCCAAATCAAAATGTTCTGATCTTTAGTTTGTTTTACCTGGGGACTGTGGGATGCTGGGAGGAATTCATTGGTGCTCCCAGTTAATCCTGCTTGGAGAAGGTTCCAAAGGAGGAAATTCAGGTGGAAAAGTGGGATAGCTCAGACATGGCAGGAGGGGAAAAACCCAAATCTGGCTGGAAAAGGGACCAAACCAAGGGACTGTGCCCCCTCCCTGTTGTGATTCCTGGATTTTGGAACCAGTGGCCCAAGGGGAGCCTTTCCACCTGGAGGAGTCCCACGGGCACAGGGATTTTGGGATGAGCTGCTTGGGTCCCACCAGCACCAGTTTGCAGGGAAGGTTTGGAACCATGCAGGATTTATTTTTGTTTGTGCTTCCATCCCATTGTGATGGCAGATGTGCTGGCAGTGGCTGTGCCAGCAGGGATTGGGAAGGGCGAGGGGGGGAAAGGCAGAGGGAGGAAAAAAGGGGAATTCATGACTTGGGAACAATGGAATTTCCAGGGAAATGGGGAGGAAAACTTCTCTACAATTTATTCATAAGCCATGAAAACTGTCCTGGGGAGGCTGTGAAGGGTTGTGAGGATGTCATAGTGTTGGAAAATGAAGAGAAGGTTTTCTCTGAATAACTCAAATCCATCCATTTGCTGAATTGGCTCCCAGTTAGGAATGGAAGATTCTGCCTGGAAAATACAAAGTTTTTTGAATGCTTCAAACTGTGTATGAAGCATTGAAGCATTCCAAAGACATCCATGGGAATTGCACACTGGGAAACTCAGTTTTTGTTAAGTTTATGTCCCATATGGATTCAGAATTCCAGTTTTGGGTAGGTTTATGTCCCATATGGATTTGCAAACAGGACATTTATCTGGTGCTTGGAGTGTGTTCCCTTCCCTGACCCAGGCTCCAGTGGCAACTTTTCCTTGGAAAAAAGAGCATTTTGCATTTTTTCTTCGTTCTTCCTTCCTCACAACATCTCTGGGTGGTTTTTAACCCTCTTTGATCCCTCATGGGGTCCCTGAGGTTGGGAAAACTTTGCAGACCATTGATTCCAAACTGTGACTGATCCCCACCAGAGCATTGAGTGCTGCATGCAGTCATTGAAATTAAATGAGATAAAGCAAAATTATATTAAATTAAATATTTTTAAAAAATTCTAAATTACTATTTAAAAATAATTTTTATTTCTCTAGTATTCCATATTTTATTTCTCAAACTAGAGCCCTCCAAAAGGAAATTCCAGCCTGTGTAGACAGCCTGTGACTCCTTTACTCAGGAGCTGCAATAAAAATAATTCTACAAACAAACCAATCCTCTCCCCACTCATAAAACCTGGTTATTGCCCACCCCACAGCGAGGGTGTCTTAACATTCCTATTATTGTCATTTTATTGCCAAATCAGGTGTGAGATTAGACGTTGGATGTTCCGTGTAATCTGCTCGGAAATCAAATTATTTGACCTCCAAGCCCAGCTCTGCCCCTTCCCGCTGGTTTCCTGTTCAATATGCAGCATTTCCCCAGCATGAATAAAAAATTGAGGACAAATTAGAATCTACAGACAGCTGACCCCAGCTCCAGATTAGAGACTGGGGGCTTGTGCTGGTTTAAATGTTTTAATTACCACAGTCCCTCCAGCCTGGTGAAGGACACACAGCAAAATGCTGATTTTTTTTTTTTTTAAGTGACTAAAAAGCAAAGAGAAAAAGCAAAAGGCTCCCCCCGCCTCATTTGAATTTTTCAGTTTGATTACATTTGCACTTCCATTGGAGCTATGCTAATTTGCTGCATGAAATTAGGTCTATTAGCAAAACCCACCACTTTTCCAGGAGAATTTTCAGTGCTTGGGTTTTCCTCCTTTGGTTTTTGTTTACTGGCTTTGGGGCTGCCTGAAAAGTGACAAAATCCAAGGGGGATTTTGCCACCCAGCTGGGTTTTACTCCCGACAGATTCCAAATAGGTGACGTGGACGAGAGGAAAATTGAAAACAAAAAATGCAAAGGAAAAATTGGAACATGTTGGATGATGTTAGGGAGAGGTTTTGGGCTCGTTTCTCTTAATCTACCACTAATAATAATATTTTTAAATATTGAGTTTAAAAAGCACCACGGCAGGGCCACATGTGGGGAGGAGGAGCTGAGGGTGCATCAGAAAACCAGGAAAAGAAGTTGTTCTGGATCACAGCAGAATAGAAAAGAAGCATTTTTGGCAGTCAGTCATTCCATAGGTGGATGGATGGGAGGGTGGTGCTGGATGGGGCAGGTGCTATCCCAGTGCCTTTATCCCAGAATTTGCATTTCCTGGCGCCTTTATTCTGTGATTTGCATTTCCTTGTCCCTTTATCCTGGAATTTGCATTTCCTAGTGCCTTTATCCTGGAATTTGCATTTCCTTGTCCCTTTATCCCGCAATTTGCATTTCCTGGTGCCTTTATCCCAGTGCCTTCATTCTGTGATTTGCATTTCCCAGTCCCTTTTTATTCTGTGATTTGCATTTCCTGGCGTCCTTATCCTGGAATTTGCATTTCCCAGTGCTTTAAACTCAGGATTTGCATTTCCTGGTGCCTTTATCCTGTGATTTGCATTTCCTTGTCCCTTATCCTGGAATTTGCAATTCCTGGTGCCTTTATCCTAGAATTTGCATTTCTTGGTGCCTTTATCCTGGAATTTGCATTTCCTGGTGCCCTTATCCTGGTATTTGCATTTCCTAGTGCCTTTAGCTCAGGATTTGCATTTCCTGGTGCCTTTACCCCAGAATTCACGTTTCCCAGTGCCTTTATCCCGATGCCTTTATCCTAGAATTTGCATTTCCTGGTGCCTTTATCCTGTGATTTGCATTTCCTGGTGCCTTTACCCCAGAATTTGCATTTCTTGGTGCCTTTATCCTGAGATTTGAATGTCCCGGTACTTTTATCCCAGGATTTCCATTTCCCAGTCTCTTTATCCCAGGATTTGTATTTTCTGGTGCCTTTATCCCAGAATTTGCATTTCCTGGTCGCTTTACCCCAAGATTTGCATTTCCTGCTCCCTTTATCCCAGGATGTCCATTTCCCAGTCCCTTTATCCCAGAGTGCATTTCCCAGTCCTTTTATCCCAGAATTTGCATTTCCTGCTCCCTTCATCCCAGAATTTGCATTTCCTGCTCCCTTTATCCCAGAATTTGCATTTCTTTCTCCCTTTACCCCCAAGATTCACATTTCCTGGTCCCTTTATCCCAGGATTTCCATTTCCCTGTCCCTTTATCCCAGAATTTCCATTTCCCTGTCCCTTTATCCCAGGATTTCCATGTCCCAGTCCCTTTATCCCAGGATTTCCATGTCCCAGTCCCTCTATCCCAGGCTTTGCCTTCCCGTGCCCAGCACGTGCCATCCCATTGCTGAAGTGATTCCTTCTGCCCCCCCCCACCCCTGGTAAGCTCTGCAACATTTTGATAAACTCCAGGGAAATAAATTTGGCAGCAAATCAGCAGGAGTAGATTTAATTACGGCTCGGAGACCTTTCCCTTTTCTGGCTTAGTGATCCCGAAAGTCCGCGCGCCGTTCCCCGGGATCCGCTGCCCAATTTGTCCCTCCGCGCCGTGATAAGCCAAGCAATTACTGCTTTATTGATTTTTCATCAGGGCAAATTGGAAGTTGATTTTTTTCCCTGCAAAGGCAGGGGTGATTAAGTGCTTCCCGTTGGTTCAGTCCCGGGGAGCTCCGTGGCAGAATCCAATATCCTGAGGTCAACCTCTGCAGGGAGATAATTCGGTGTCTTGGCCGCGTGTGAGGGAGAGGAATCAGGGCTACAAATGTGAGGGGATATCTGTGGAGACAGTTTAATTTGTTCCATTTATATGAACAAGTCGTGTGGCACATGCTTGGAAAATATCATTTTGAATAGGCTTGGAAATGAGGCCCACGTGGGCAGGGAGGGAGGGCGGGATGCAAACGAGAGTGGGAATGTGCCTGGGAGACAGCTGGCCCTTCCACAGGGAATAAACCCCATCCCTGAGGGGCATTCCTGCCTTTTGCTGAGCCCTCTGTGCTGCTGGCATGACTTCCCTTCAGCAAAAGGGAAATTCTTCAAGTGTTCAGGTCCCTCCAAGCCAAACCAGTCCATGGTTCTGTAATTCTGTGATTTTGAGTGATGGAGGGGTCATGGAAGCAAAGTCAGAATGTACAAAAAGCCTGGAGGACTTGACTTTTAGAAAATCCCTAAATTACAAACTCTATAAACTCAAATTAAAAGTTCTAATTTTTTTTAATATTAATCTTTAACCTGCTGGCCAGGAGTTCTCACATGAAGAATCTCATCCATGGCCACCACAGAATATCCTGAGCTGGAAGAGACCCACAGGGACGGTGTGTCCAACCCCAGCCCTGCCCAGGACGCCCCAACCCACTGATTTCCCTTCCCACTTCCTTCAGAGAGAGTTAAAAGCCTTTCCCTGGGTGTAATGGATATTAAACCACAGGTTGGACGTGCCAGGAGAAGATTTGCTGGGGTGAGGTCAGTCTGTAATAAGTTAAAGTGCTTTACTCAGCCCTGGATTGGGATGCCCTGAAGTTCATCAGTTACTGCCTGAGCTCCTCATTTATCTTCAGTAAATTTTCCTGAAGTTCATTGTGGTGGCAAAGACCAAACTCAATCTGTTTAACCCCCAAATTATTTCATACAGATAATACATTTAGATGAAGACATGGATTATTTTTCCCTGCCTCCTCAAAGCTGGAATTTCCAATATTCCTCGTTTTTGCCTCGATAATGGCAGGTTTGGAGCCCCTCCCTGGGTGTCCCTGGTGTGCCAGTGTCACTTCATTAGGCTGACACCAACACCTGGTGTTGTGCTGCTGCTCCCAGGGGGCTGTTCCAGCATCTGGCACTCACTGTGATCTCCTTTTATCTCTGTTTAATCTTCAGATTGCTGGGTTGGAATTGAAAGGGGGCAGGAACAAATCAAGGGGAAAACAAAAAATGCCAAGTTTTGGTGCAGTGGCAGAATGTGGCTTGTTAGGAAGAGCAGCCACGTGAGGAAATGAGAGATGGGAAAGAAGAGGGGAGTTTGGGGTCTTGGCCACTCTGTGTGTCCAGAGCTGAGGAAAGGGAATTGGAAAGGGGATCAATGCCCCCCCAAGGATAATGGCTGCTGGAGGAATCAATTCCTGGCTTTTTATTAAAGCTGCTCTAATTAATAATCACTTCTAACTATGAGTTCCTTAAATTTTGCCCTGCTTTGTGCCTGCCCATCCTCTCCTGGCCCTTTGTGTTCCAGAATTCCCTCTTTGGCTTCCCTGCTTTCCCTGGAGAGGATCCCAATGGGATCCCGATGGGCTGGAGCCAGGCTGGGACACCTGGGGGGGCTCACCTGGACAGGAGCAGCTCCAGGGAGAGCTCAGAGCCCTGGCAGGGCCTGCAGGGGCTCCAGGAGAGCTGGGGAGGGACTGGGGACAGGGATGGAGGGACAGGACCCAGGGAATGGCTCCCACTGCCACAGGGCAGGGATGGGTGGGACATTGGGAATTCCTGGCTGGGATGGGATTCCCAGAGCAGCTGTGGCTGCCCCTGGATCCCTGGCAGTGCCCAAGGCCAGGCTGGATGAGCTTGGAGCACCTGGGACATTGGGATGTCTCCCTGCCATGGCAGGGATGAGAATTAAATGATCTTTAGGTTCCTTCCCACCCAAAGCATTCCATGAATCTTTAAAAATATCAAAGTATATTTGAAGCTGATATTTGAGTGATTTTATTTTAGCAATCACAGCTGGTGTCATTAAAGTTTCACTGTTCTTCAAGTGAAACAAATTTATGATCTCCCTAACAGGGAAATTTATGGTTTATTTTTACAAATTAAAAGTCTTGAAATAGTCTTCAAATTTCAAGATGAGAAACAAATCTGATTTCTGTACCTCATTACTGTTGTGTGTTTCCCTGTCATCCCCATGGCATTTATTTGTGCTGAAGGAGAAGTCACTTAAGGGAATGGGGTTGTAAAAACCATCATGGAATTGCTTATTGGACTTCAGTCAGTGGGAACACAAATTTATGGCTACATATTGAAAAGCTGTTTCTAAAGGGCAAATAAACAGGGCTGTATGGGGAAAATAGGGGTGTATGGGTAAATAAATAGGGGTGTATAGGGAAATAAATAGGGGTGTGTGGGGAAATAAACAGGGGTTATGGGGGAAATAAATTGGGGTGTATGGGAAATAAACAGGGGTTATGGGGGAAATAGACAGGGTTGTATGGGGAAAATAAATAGGGAGTTATGGGGGAAATAAACGGGGTTTTGGGGAAAATAGGCAGGAGTGTAAGGGAAAACAAATAGGGGTGTATGGGGAAAATAAATAGGGATGTATGGAACAAAATTCCAGATCCATTTGCTCAGCCCACAATCCCTAGTGTGGGGAATTTTATTTTGATAAAAATTAGAGTTTTGTGGATTTGGGCCCATCTCACAGGTACTTCCAGAGGGGTCTTTTTCTGGGAATCTATGGGGTGAGGCAATTCACTGGGAATTGTCCTATTCAGGCTGGCTAAGGCCTAGGTAAGTTGGGAATTTAGAGGTGGATGATATTTTATTGGTGCTGGGCAGACTTTGAGCTGGAGTGAGTGACTTTATTCCATGTCCCAGCTAAAGGTTGGGAAAGAAACAGCAAAATAATTTGAACCAAGCAGCATTTCCTGATGTGCATTTCCTGATGTGCATTTCCTATTGTGCATTTCCTTTTCCCTGCAGCCAGCCCAGGTGTCTGGGGGCAGCAGAGTGGCTGGAGCTGCTGTGCCTTTCCCCTGGTGGGGTTGCCAGGATCAGGGTGGGAATAAAGGGCTGGGAGCTCCTGACTGGGGCCCCGTGTGCCAGCACGGATCCCACGGGACACAGGATCCCTTGGGAGGGCTCTGTGGGGTCTCCACACACTGGCACAGGCCAGGGGGAAAGGAAGGAGCCCTGGGCACGTGCCAGCAGCGCTTTTTGAAGTGACAACACAAAGTGATCCCTGGAAAAGCTGGACAGCCTCCAAGCTGCAGCCCTGCTGCCCTGCACGCCCTCCCACAGCTTATTCCCACCACACTGCACCAATTTCCTCCCTGTACCCGTTGCAGAATCCCATTTTCCTGTAGTTTCTCTGCTGTTGGACCCTGGGCTCCAGCAGCACGAGCAGGGATTCTCACTCTGCCTGTGTCAGTGTGGGTTTGAACATGGACAGATCTCTCTGTAGGAAACGTCCGTGTGGGATCCCCACTGGTGAGCTGTACCTCCAGCACAGAGGTTATTTGGGATGGAGGTATGGGAGAGATAGAAGCAGGCAGTAATTGCCTTTAAGATCAGAGCACAAAGCATTACCTTGGATTTTACAAGGCCAGCGAGCAACAAAAGAGCAGTAATTTATGAGCTCAGCGTAAAAGAAGAGCATAATTGCATTAAAAATTAATGCTAATGAACACTAAAATGGGGAAGGTGGTTATGATGAAAGTTTGGATTCATCTTCCCCGGGTTGAATGATGGCTGGTGCCTTGATTAATGGCTTAATTTCTATCAATTAGCGGAGAGAAATCTCCACTGAGACAAGGGTAAATTGAGCATTGAATTACAGGCCTGGCTTTGTGTGCCCAGGCAGGAGCACGGCGGGTGCGGTGACAAACACGGGGTGGCCACAGATCCAGGACAATTCCCTGTGCCCCACAGATCCAGGACAATTCCCTGTGCCCCACAGATCCTGCACAATTCCCTGGGCCACAGATCCTGCACAATTCCCTGTGCCCCACAGATCCAGGACAATTCCCTGTGCCACAGATCCTGCAGGATTCCCTGTGCCACAGATCCTCCACAATTCCCTGTGCCACAGATCCTGCACAATTCCCTGTGCCACAGCTCCTGCACAATTCCCTGTGCCCCACAGATCCTGCACAATTCCCTGGGCCACAGATCCTGCACAATTCCCTGTGCCCCACAGATCCAGGACAATTCCCTGTGCCACAGATCCTGCACAATTCCCTGTGCACAGATCCTGCACAATTCCCTGTGCCCCACAGATCCTGCAGGATTCCCTGTCCCACAGATCCTGCACAATTCCCTGTCCCACAGATCCTGCACAATTCCCTGTGCCCCACAGATCCTGCACAATTCCCTGTGCCCCACAGATCCTGCACAATTCCCTGTCCCACAGATCCTGCAGGATTCCCTGTGCCACAGATCCTGCACAATTCCCTGTGCCCCACAGATCCTGCACAATTCCCTGTCCCACAGATCCTGCAGGATTCCCTGTGCCACAGATCCTGCACAATTCCCTGTGCCCCACAGATCCTGCACAATTCCCTGTCCCACAGATCCTGCACAATTCCCTGTGCCCCACAGATCCTGCACAATTCCCTGTCCCACAGCTCCTGCACAATTCCCTGTGCCCCACAGATCCTGCAGGATTCCCTGTCCCACAGATCCTGCAGGATTCCCTGTCCCACAGATCCTGCACAATTCCCTGTGCCCCACAGATCCTGCAGGATTCCCTGTCCCACAGATCCTGCACAATTCCCTGTGCCCCACAGATCCTGCAGGATTCCCTGTCCCACAGATCCTGCACAATTCCTTGTGCCAGGCCTGTGCCCACCCCTCTGCTGCCTCTGCAGGTCTCTCACCCAGGATGGTCTCAAAAATACTCCAAAAAGCTCCAAAATGGGAGTGCAGGGGTGGGAGGAGGGCAGTGGGGAAGGCCCACAGGATGTGCAGGGCTCCAGCAGAAAGTTCACCTTCTTAAATTCAGAGTTCCTAAATTCATAGATGTTTTCTTAAATTTAAGGTTGTTAAATTCGAAGCTCACTTGCTGAACTTTCCCCTCCTGTTTTCTGCTGCATTTTATACCTAATGTTTCTAGGTCTTTAAAAGAAAATCTGATAGTGTCCAGACTTGGTTTAAAATCTGACAAAAATGAGGATTTTATCACTATAATGTATCAAAATAGCAAACTTAGGGTAGTCTGGTACTCTCTGAAGTACGTTCTGTAGTAAGTACCACAGTGCTCACAAAATGCTATTTTTAATATATTTTAATGATAACCTCATTTTCACAGGATGTTAAAACAAGCCTAGACAAAATTTTTCTCATTAATTTGCATTTTTCCAGCTTAATTTATAAATCTTATGTGCTTCCCGTAGTAAATAGATACTGGAGTACTTCTAGCTTGGTACTTTAAGAAATTTAATTGTATTTTTCAAGTGCTTGCAGTGAAACTGGGAGCAGAGAAATGAACAGGGAAAGGTTTCTTTGCCCAGTTTCTATTTTTGGGGTGTATTTATTGTTCCTGTGACCGTGGCTGGGAAATCCTTCCCTGGAAATCCCAACAGCTGGGACAGAGTGTTGGAGGGGGGGTCTCAGGGATCAGGAAGTGGGAATGGGAATTAACTGGGATGAGTTGTGGGAGGGATGGGGGGGATGGAAGCTGATCCCAAAATCTGGGATTGGTCCCGCAGAGATGGATGGATCCTGCTGGGATGAATGGATCAGGTCCTGCAGGGATGGATGGATGGATGGATGGATGGATGGATGGATGGATGGATGGATGGATGGATCCCGCAGGGATGGATGGATGAATGGATCCCGCAGGGATGGATGGATGGATCAGATCCCATAGGGATGGATGAATGGATGGATGGATGGATGGATGGATGGATGGATGGATGGGTTAGGGATGGATCCCACAGGGATGGATGGATCAGATCCCGCAGGGATGGATGGGTTAGGGATGGATCCCGTAGGGATGGATGGATGGATCAGATCCTGCAGGGATGGATGGATGGATGGATGGATGGATGGATGGATGGATGGATGGATCCCGCAGGGATGGATGGATCGGATCCCGCAGGGATGGATGGATGGATCGGATCCCGCAGGGATGGATGGGTTAGGGATGGATCCCGCAGGGATGGATGGATGGATCAGATCCCACAGGGATGGATGGATCAGATCCCATAGGGATGGATCCTGCAGGGATGGATGGATGGATCAGATCCCGCAGGGATGGATGGATGGATCAGATCCCGCAGGGATGGATGGATGGATGGGTTAGGGATGGATCCCGCAGGGATGGATGGATGGATCAGATCCCGCAGGGATGAATGGATGGATGGGTTAGGGATGGATCCCGCAGGGTTGCTCCGCTCGGAGCATCCTCGGGCTCGGCGTCCGCGGCTCCGGCGCTGTTGAGTGAGGCGGTGCCTCCCTCTAACGGCAGCGGAGCCCGGCCGGGAAACGGGATCAGCAGCGGCTGGAGATCCCGGGGAATGTCCCGGGAAATATCCCAGGAAATATCCCGGGATTGCCCCGCTCCGGCCTGGCGGGGGCGGGAGGGGTTTGTGGAACGGGACAGGGCTGGGCTCGTCCCCTCGGGATTGTGTCCGGCTTTGGGAGATCTCGCCTCTAGAGAGGGGCTCCAGGGAGGGGCTCCAATGAGGATCTCCAGGGGGATTTTCAAGGGGGTTCTCCAGGGAAGTTTTCCAAGGAGGATCTCCAGGGATCTCTCCAGGCAGCCTGCGTCTGGAGTTCAGCACTCGGGCAGGGCAGGGTGTCGGGGCTCTGGGATCCCACAGGATCAGGGTCAGGACAGCCGCTCCTCTCCCGATGCAAACAGAGAGGATTCGAGGCAGGACAATTCCTGAGAACAGAGCCCCGGAGCTGGTGAGGTCCAGAGGTGACACAGCCACCGTCAGTCCCCCCTGTCCTGCTGGATTTTCCTCCTTTTCCCAGTGCTTAGAGCAGACTCCAGGATCTCCCCAGCCAGGGAGGGTTTTGTGTCACCCACTGCAAATTACCCAGGCAAAACTTCATTTTTCTTTAATTTGTCATCTTGTGCAGCTTGAGTAAAACTGGGATCAATTAAAAACCATGGGATGTGTGAAAACCCAGTTCTGGTGGAAAACACACAGCTCTGTAAGGCAGCTGGATAAAAATATCACTTCCAATAACCCCAAATGAAATGGGATCAAAGGGGAAATGTTTTCTGCTGTAGTTGTTTGTTTAGTCTGGGATCTGGGGGTGTTTCCTTCTTTTAATCCTCAACTCAAAAGAGCAAGAAAAAATAGCAGCTCTTTTCTGTATTTCAAAGCTTTTTATGTAAAATGTGTTATTTTTTAAATTAAATTAACCCCTTAAATCTAATTAGTAAAATAGGAAGAAACAGATTCTGAGGAATGTTTGAGGTTTTTTGTCTTTGCTTTGATTCTGGAGTTAGACCTGCTTGAAAAAATCTCTTTAAGTTCATGTTCATGGTCAGGATTATGGATAAGCAATGAATCCATAAAAATTTACACTCACAGATTATCCAAAAAATGTTTAAAACATGTTTTTGTTTAATGGGTCTTTCACAAGATATTATTGGTCATTTAATGCTTCTATTTCAGTGCTTTTAAAACTCTTAGTGGAATAAATTCTGTCTCTAAGGAAAAAATGGGAATATTTTAGGCAGAGCTCACAGGGAAGTTTTCCTTTCACCTGATTTGTAGAATCATAGAATTCCCTGTTTCTTTTACTTTTATCTGATTCTCTGCTGTTTCTAATTATTGTGTCTGTAGTGTTTTGGGGTGGCATTGAGAGAATTCCAACCCATTTTAGTTCTCAATGACATTCCAGCCCAATTCCATAGGAATTTACAGCTGTGAAGCTGGGTGTGTGTATTTATACATGGGAGGAGAGCAATAGGTGGAACTAGAGAATTGTAAAATACTGAATTATCCCTGAAGGATGATGATGTTCCCAGCTAAACTGGGAAGGCTCCCCCTGCCAAGGTGACAGGGCTGGAAATTGTGCCTGCTGCTGGAATCACCTTTTTATTAAAAACCAGCCCTAATCCAAGATTTAGTTTCTTTATTTCCCCCCTAACAGGGTGAAAAGACTCACGGTGCACTGAGTTAGTATTGATTTTTTTTTGTCTGAAGCCTGGGAGCTTTCTGACTCCATTATTTTTGATTTTCCTATGAAATACATATCCTTGCCCCTGACAGCTGACAAACAACAGCTGGAAGTCGTTTTATCTCCCCATAATGTGTTTGTCAAAACTCCCCTGCACTAATGGGCTCTGCTTCCTCCAGTCCATTTTCCCCCGTTAATGTCACTGATGTCATTGGCAGCTTTTAGTGATTTTTGCCCCTTCCCTAATTTGTCATTCCCATCACTTTGTGCGGGATCTGGGTGGGATCCTGGAGCTGCCTGGGATTTGGTGAAGCTGGAGATGAGCTGTGGATTTGAAATCTCCTTTTTCTGCCTGGCTTTAATCAGAATCCTTTATTTACCCTCAGACCAGGCGTATCCAAAACCTCAGTGAATTCTCATTCCCCCTCCTTTGGTTTATCCCAAAAATCCTTGGGAATCTTTTTTTAGTTTTAAAGGAGAAGGTTTCAGCACCAAGGCAGCAGGACTTGCAAGCAAAAGTTTAAATGTAGGAAATTCTTTTTTTCCTTCCAAATCCACAAAAAAATCATGCTTGAAGTTGTATTTATGGATTTTGCTGTAGTGCAGCTCCTGTCAACTTAGAATTATGGGATGGTTTGGGTTGGAAGGACCTTAAATCCCATCCAGGGAAGGGGCAGGGACACCTCCCACTGTCCCAGGGTGCTCCAAGCTCATCCAGCCTGGCCTTGGGCACTGCCAGGGATGCAGGGGCAGCCCCAGCTGCTCTGGGAATCCCATCCCAGCCAGGAATTCCCAATTCCCAATGTCCCACCCATCCCTGCCCTCTGGCACTGGGAGCCACTCCCTGTGTCCTGTCCCTCCATCCCTGTCCCCAGTCCCTCCCCAGCTCTCCTGGAGCCCCTGCAGGCCCTGCCAGGGCTCTGAGCTCTCCCTGGATCCTTCTCCTCCCCATTTATCCCACAAACCCTCAGGTCAGCATTTGGGATGTTCCCAACCTCACTGCTGTTATTTTCACTCAGAGCTTTCCCTTGTAACAGAAGATTTTGGGCTGCCTTGCACCAGCAGTTTCTCCTGGTGTGTCCCAAAATCTCCTCCAGGGACAGGGCCTGGTTCCCAGGATGTCACCAATCCCATAAATGCCATAAATCCCACAAATGCCACTTTCTGTGCAGAGCAAGCCACACTCCTGGACCAGGTGAAGCGAGTGAAGGAGATCGAAGCCATCGAGAGCGACGCCTTCGTCCCTCAGACCTTCAGGTCCAGCAAAGAGGTCAAAAAGGTACATTTTCCTTCCAAAAGGGGCATTTTCCTTCCAAAAGGGGCATTTTCCTTCCAAAAGGGGCATTTTCCTTCCAAAAGGGGCATTTTCCTTCCAAAAGGGACATTTTCCTTCCAAAAGGGGCATTTTCCTTCCAAAAGGGACATTTTCCTTCCAAAAGGGGCATTTTCCTTCCAAAAGGGGCATTTTCCTTCCAAAAGGGACATTTTCCTTCCAAAAGGGGCATTTTCCTTCCAAAAGGGGCATTTTCCTTCCAAAAGGGACATTTTCCTTCCAAAAGGGGCATTTTCCTTCCAAAAGGGGCATTTTCAGTCCCTTTCTTGCTGCATTATCCTCTCAGAGCCAGGAGGAAGCTGCACCATTAAGATTTTCCATCGATGTAGGAGCATCAATGTTGAGAACCTTAAATCCACCTGAAATCCCACCAAGGATCCCTGGTGGTCTCAGGGTGGGTTCAGGGAGTTTAAATGTGGCAGAATTTAAGGAAATCACCTGGTTTGAAGACTTTTGTTAGGAGAAGCAGAAGAATGCAAATCCCAAAGTTAATCACATTTACTTTTTCATTAAAGTGGAGATGATTTAATGGTGCTTAACTAAAGCCAGACTTTAAGTCTGTATTTATTCCTGAAAAGAAGCAGCTTGGTTTCCAATCAGCTTTCCAGAAACCCAACAGGAGACATGCAGATCCCAGAATTGACCTGAATTTTGGCCAGCAGGTGTTGCAGGGAGCTGGTGTGGGATGTGTTCCTTTTCCCACTGGCAGTGAGTGTTTGGAATTATCCTGGCTGTTTCCCCAGGAAGGTGCAATTTGCCTTTCTAGAAATCTCCAAGAATCTGGTGCAGCTTCTTCAGGAAGTGATCCAAAATCCCAGTGGTGCAGTTTTTCCAGCTCCCTCCTACACCTTGGTTTTGTCACTCCGTGTCCTTTGTCCAGTGTGTCCCGCTGAGGATCCATGAGGATCCTTTCAGGGAACGCAGCCAAGATTTGGGTTAAAATCCTGCCCCAGTTGGGAATATTGGGATAAACCACTCCAGTTTTGTGTGTTTGTTTCTTTTCCAGTCAGCAGAACCTGCTGAGCCCCACCAGGAGCCTGTGAATGTGGGAGCAGGAGCCCCCGAGGCAGCTGCTGCTGAGAAGGAGCCTCCAGCTGCCAACATCCCCACTGCCATCAAGTACCAGGATGACAATTCCTTGGCACACCCAAATGTGAGTGTTTATCCCATCTTTTCAGCCAGGATTTATCCCACCCTTGGCTTTAGAGCAGCCCCTGGGATGAGAGCAGGGTTGTGGGACCCCACAGCTCCTCACAAAATCCCTGCTCTGGGATGAAGAGATCCCACTCCTGCCACCACCCCGCAGAGCAGTCCCACAGGAGGGTCAGCAGCAGTTTTAGAGAATTTTATAATAACTAATGTAACATTGGGGAATTTAAGATAAATAAAAATTCAAGGCAAATTGGTTTCTGTAGTTGGAAGCCTGGTGAAAAACTCAGAACTTGCCCATTTTGCCAACTTGCAAAGTTTTAAACACGAGACAGACTTCAGCTAATTTTAAATCATTGTAGCTAAGCTTGAGCAAATCCCTTTGGAAGAGCTTTAGAGGGAAAGAAAAGGTTTTTTAAGAAATTAGCAAGTTAAAAATGACTTGCAGTGAAGAAATGAGTGTGGGTTCTGTAGAATGGACACAGAACAGAGATCAGGACATGTCAGTGATGAATTGCACTGGAGCTTTGCCTCTCCAGTGATTATGATCCTCAAGACCCCTCCCAAGCCCAACCATTTTAGGATTCCCTGGACAGTCTCTGCCGTTGTGGATGTTTTGGGCTCCCCTTTGTCTCTGACCCCCTGAGCTTTTCCTGTGGGCCCTGAGGCAGTGCTGGGTGCTCCAGGAGATGATCACAGACCCAGAGTTGCTGACTCTGCCCTTCTCTGCCCTGGCAGCTGTTCATGGAGAAGGCAGAGGCTGAGGAGAAGTGGTTCCAGAGGCTGGTGGCTCTGCGCCAGGAGAGGCTGATGGGGAGCCCCGTGGCCTGACAGCCCCCAGGACACCCCAGGCCCTTCCCCACCTTGGCAACTCCACACTCTGCTCCTCTTCTTGTCTCCTAGAGGAGATTGCAGTGAGCTGGGCAGACAGGGAGGGCTTCACCTGGAAAACCAGGAGTGTCCTGCCCTGCTCCACCTGGGGAATCAAGAATGTCCTGCCCTGCTCCACCTGGGTAACTGGGAATGTTCTCTCCTGGTTCCCCTGAATGACCAGGAATCTTCTGTCCTGCTCCACCTGGAGAATCAAGAATGTCCTTGCCTGCTCCACCTGGGTGACTGGGAATATTCTGTCCTGGTTCCCCTGGATAACCAGGAATGTTCTCTCCTGGTTCCCCTGAATAACTGGGAATGTCGTGCCCTGCTCCACCTGGGTAACTGGGTATGTTCTGTCCTGGTTCCCCTGACTAAGCAGAAATCTTCTCTCTTGGTTCCCTTGGATAACCAGGAATATTCTTCCTTTTTCCCCTGGATAACCAGGAATGTCCTCTCCTGGTTCCCCTCAATAACCAGGGGTGTCCTGCCCTGGTTCTCTCCAAGCTCAGTGCTGGAGATGGGCAGGGCAGCACAGCCAGGGGCATTTCCTTTTTTTGGAGGGAATTCCTCAGGTGAGGAGCACCTGGCAGCCCATGAAATATCATTTTAACCCTCCCAATGAAATATCATTTAATCCCTCCCATTGAAATATCATTTTATCCCTCCCAGTGGAATATCATTTTATCCTTCCCAATGGAATATCATTTATCCCTCCCAATGCAGAAAGTTTCCCAGAGCCAGGTGGGGACTGAGGGATGTGTGAGGCATCCCAGGCCATCCCTGCCCTCCCCTGCAGAGGATCCAGGCTCCATCCCTGCCATCCCTCCCTCCTGTGCAGTCCTGGGCAGGCTCCTCCAAGGGAATCCTCTCCCTGGATGTGTTCATCCCTCTGCTCCCACTTCTCACTCTGGGGGAAATGCTCCACGTTTCCTTGAGCATCTGCCACTCCTGCAGCTCCAGATGGGGAATTTTATCAGCTCATCATTTCTGTAATTACCAGATGATGGAATTACCACGCACCTGCTTCTGGGCAGGGGCTGTTCCCAGCCTGTGGAGTTCCCTGGGGCCAGGGGGGATTTCAGATAATCAAAGTTTCGTCTGAACATCTGAATTTAGCCTGGACAAACCTCCACAAAAATCTGCCCATCATCCATCTGAGTGCAGGAAATCAACCAAATCAAATCAATAAAACACAAAAGTGTTTCTCCAGCAAGGCTGGGAGGAAATGGTCACATCAGGAGAGGAGAAAGCTGAGCCCCAGCTCTGGGTGTGCTCCCTGGAGCTGCCCTGCACCACCATTCCCCTGCGATTTTTGGGGTTATTCCTCCTGGTTCTCACATCTGTGGTGACAAAAATGGAGGCTGACTCTGCAAATGGACTTTGGTTGTTTTATTTTTTTATTTGAGATCCTGGATGTAAAAGGAAAATGTATTGAATTTGCATTCTGACATTTTTACTTCCTTTATGAAGTGTTAGTTTGACTCCATCCTGCATCAGAATAGTCCAAGACCTTGTCTGCAGGAAAAAGTGGGAAAAAATTTGTTTCCCTTGTTTCATTTCAGCATTTTTAAATGGTAATATTTGTCATTGCTGCCTTTTCTCATCACCTTTCATAGAAAATAAAAACTGTTTAATGTCCATGGAAGGTCCAGGTGTAAATTCCTGTTTTCACACATTGTGTTGCATAATTTTGGTGCTTTTATTGGATGTAAAATTATTCTTTTTATTTGCAGCCCTGTAGAATATTAGAAAACATTACAATAGGCTGTAAATAGATTTAAAGTAGAGTTTGTTTGTTTATTTATTGTTTATTAATTAACATCTAAATTTGCTGGAGGAGAGTTGGGAGCAAGAGCTGGAAAGAAAATGGAAATAATATTTAGATAATTTAGAAAATGTAAATAAATTAAATTAATAAATTAAATAAATTAAAAAAAATTAATTTGAATAAATAAAATTTTACATGTTTAGATAACATTTAGGTAATTTAAATAAATTAAAATCAATACATTAAATTAATAAATCAAATTAATTTAAATAAGTTAAATGAAGAATTTTTAAATGTTTAGATAACATTTAGGTAATTTAAATAAATTTAAATCAATACATTAAATTAATAAATCAAATTAATTTAAATAAGTTAAATGAAGAATTTTTAAATGTTTAGATAACATTTAGGTAATTTAAATAACATTTGGAAAATTTAGCTGAATGGAAAATGTACTGAAAATTTTTAAATGTTTAGATAACATCTAGGTAATTGAAATAAATTAATAATTTTTTTAATGTTTAGATAACATTTAGCTAATTTAAATAACATTTAGAAAATTTAGCTGAATGGAAAATGTACTGAAATATTCCAGACGCCACTGGAAACACGGAGCAAATCAGGATAAAGTTGATTTTTATCGTTCCAGAAGCAGCCCAGTGATCGGACCATCCATGAATTCCTCAGGATTGTGCACTTTTCATGGAATAACAACTTGGGTGTTGCCTCAGGGGGGTCACTGGAGTGGGATGTTTCTGGTTTCTCACCCTGCCACCCTCCCAGTCCCTCCCAGCACATCCCTGGGGGTGGTTTTTAACAATAATCTTTGGTTTTGGTACATTATTTTAGGAGGATTTTGCTGCTCAGATGATGCTGTCAAAGAAACCCCTCCTGGCCAGGATCAGATGTTGCTCCTGCTGCTGCAGTCACTCCAGCCTGGGCGATGCCAGGGCCTCTGTGCCAGCTGTAACCCTACACCAGCCCCCTGCACGGTGGCAGTGTCCCATCTGTCAGCTCACAAGCAGGGAGTTATTTTTAGTGGGGGTCCTTGAACTCCAGAACCCTCTGTGAGTGGGGATCAGCTGGAACCTGGGGCTGGACCCGGGGCTGGGGGGACTCCTCGGCTTCAAAGGGACGCAAACCCTAAACCCACAATGAACCAGGGTTGAAAATACTCCCCTGTTGTAGTCTGGGCCCAGGGCAGCGTTGCCTGGTTGGTTTTGCCCAGGTTGGACACAGAGCAGCCCTGGCTGGGAATGGCTCAGTGCCCTGGGTCCCTCTGGAATGGCCACACAGGGGATTCCAGGTGGCTCCTGTTCCTGAAAGGACACAGAGGAGAGGAGGAGGAGGAGGAGGGTGCTCCCAGCAGGGTGAGCTGAGCTCCCAGCCCAGCTCCCACATTCCAGGGGCTCTGCTCCCACAAAAGCTCTGGAGCTGCTGGAGAGGGGAGCAGGGAGCTGCTGCAGGGCTGGAGCCCCTCTGGAGCCAGGCTGGGACACCTGGGGGGGCTCACCTGGACAGGAGCAGCTCCAGGAGAGCTCAGAGCCCTGGCAGGGCCTGCAGGGGCTCCAGGAGAGCTGGGGAGGGACTGGGGACAGGGATGGAGGGACAGGACACAGGGAATGGCTCCCAGTGCCAGAGGGCAGGGATGGGTGGGACATTGGGAATTCCTGGCTGGGATGGGATTCCCAGAGCAGCTGGGGCTGCCCCTGCATCCCTGGCAGTGCCCAAGGATGAGCTTGGAGCACCTGGGACATTGGGAGGTGTCCCTGCCATGGATGGGATGAGAATTAAATGATCTTTATGTTCCTTCCCACCCAAAGCATTCCACAGTTCTCTGATTCTGTACCAGTGAATTTAACAGTATTTTGTTATAAATTCTTGTTGTCTTATTTCAGGCCTTGTACTGTTGCACAAATTCCTGAACTGGGCAACTGGGAGCTGAAGAGATATTTAAATCAAATATTCATTTCCATGTTCTTACACATCTCCCTCCAGTCCTTGCTTTTATGTGACCTTTACCAGCAGTTCATCACCAGCTGCCTTGGCAGAAGCTGATGTCACCTATGGACTGAAATCAGCTGTGGAACAGCACAATCCCACTAAAAATCCATTTAAAACACTGGAAAGTGCAGAGCAGCTCTGAGCCCACCTGGAAGGAGCAGCTGCAGGGGTGAGGACACCTCATTTCTGCCAATCCGTGGGAAATGGAAACAGGAGCTGCTGGGGATGGAGCCCTGCTGGTCTCAGGTTTCCTTCAACCTTGCTCCTGACATTGCTGGGCACCGAATGGAGCAGGGCCCCCAGGTGCTCCCATTTCTCCCAAAACAGTTGGGAAATCCTTATTTTTACTAATTCTGCTGTTTCTCACTAGCTGGGTAAGCAGAGCTGAATGTTTGGAAGTTTGGGGCTGCAAGAAATGCAATTAAGAAGTAATTGTGTAATGGAAGCTGGGTGTTTCTCCAGTGAGCAGTGAAACCTCTCCTGGCTGGTGGAACTGACAATTTATCCCAGCCAGAACCTGAGCTGGGAACTCGATGTTGTGATAGCTTGTACCCTCAGTTTGTCCAGGGCTAATTGGAACATGGGATTAATGGGATCTGCTGAAGTAGCAGGAGGCATTTTTAGCTGCAGCCACGAGCAGCCTGAGGCAGGAGAGCCCTTTGGAACAAATACAGCATGGCCTGAACTGGGCACGGGCTTTAAACAGGGTCTGGAGGTGCCTTCACTGGTGCCAGCCCCAGGAAAACCTGGATTGGGATCCCTCTGGAAAAGGGCTCCTGGAAGCCCCAAATAAATCAAGCAGCTCCTGCTGCCCAGGTGAGATTATTTGTTCTGTATTTTTCTCTGATTTTCCAGCTTGAGGCCGTGGGCTCAGTTTTGATGATGTTCACCATTAACCTGAGGCAAATTTTCCTGTGACAAACCTCCGAAATCCAGCCCAAATCCCAGAGCTCTGCTCCTGGTGCCTCTCCAGCTTTCAGAGGAATCAGGGCACCCCAGAGGTGCTGCTGAGGGAAGCCCCAAAACCCAGTGAGTGCTTTTCCCTCTCCTGCCCCTCTGCTGGGGCTGAGGCTGAGCAGGAATTTGTCCCTCCCTTGCAGGGGCACAGAGACCTTGCCAGGATTTAAGGAATAACTCTGACATCCCACAGAAGTGTTCAAGCACCTTCAGTGGGTATTTTTGGTGACTTGGGAATGCAAACTGAGAGAGAATTCCCTGTGCTTCCAAAGGCTTTTTCCATCCCCAGCGACTGATGGATGGCACCAGAGCCCAGCTGAACAAATCCTTGTTGGGATCAAATCCTGGGGTCAGGGATGGAGCTCCCACTGCTCCTGGTGTTTGGGGAGAATATTTCTGTGCCTCAGTTGTCACTCTGCTAAACAAAACCAAGAGAAAATAAAGTCACACAATTAGGGCTGATTAAAGAAATGCTGGCTCACAATGGGAAATGAGGGCCAGGGATTCACTAAACCCAAACCTTAGGGACTCTCCACTGTAGAGATGATTTGAAAAGGAACATCCAGAACTTCTCAAAAGCCCCAAAAGCTTCTCCTGGCTGTCCTGGGAATGGGCTGGGATGGCAGTGAGGTGCCAGGCCCTGCTGGCTGTGTCACATCCAGCTCCTGGGGACACTCTGGATGTTCCAACCTGGGAAATCCCAAAGGGGACACCAAGGATCCATCCCAGCCTGGCAATCCCTGCAGGTGTTTTGTACCCAGATTTGTGTCTTACTTTGGGTTCTGTACCAATTCTCAGCTTCCTCAAAGGAACACACCCCAAATCCCATTTCCCACTTTATGGGCAGGGCAGGCTGGAATGGCCCTGGCGCTCCCAGAGGGATCTCTGCCCCCCAGCACTGTTCATTAGCCCATCCCTAATTGCCAATCTCCCATCAGCGTGGGTGAGGGAGCTGGGCTATAAAAGGGACATCACCAGCAGCCTGCACGAGCTGCTGACAGCTCTATTTATAACCCAACCCGGGCCCCAAAATGTGTTTCTTCCCCTTTTTTGGTGCTGCAAGTTCAGGGTTAGGAGTTCCTGCAGGCAGGAGTGACTCCTTTTATCAGCTGCAGACACACAAGGGCAGTTTTTTAGGGATATTTCCTAATTATGCACAAAGAGAGGACATGGGGAGGTTTTCTGTCACAAGTTGTTGGGTGGGGAATGGAAAAGATTGGAATAATAGTAAAAGAAATTGAATTATTTTTCTGTAGAAAGGAGGAATTGTCTTTCCCTGGCTTGCATCTTCTATAAAATAGGGTTCAACTTATCCAGGTAAGGCTGACAGCATTGTCCTGAACAGGTATTTTAAATTTCATCAGAACAAAACCGCCCCTGGTCAACACTTGGCTCTGATTGCTCCATTTCCCTCATTAGGGTAATTAATTACCCAGCTTTTAAACCTTGTCAGACCCAGCATCTTTGGAGGAGATTCACAGGATTCATATTGGATTTCAGCAGAAAAATCAGCTGATAATGAGCTAAGGAGAATTAATTCTTTCTTTCCTCTTGGTTTCTTCTTCATGTGTACAAACCAGGTATTTCCTTTGAAATTTGCTGGGTAATTTGCATCTATATTTCTGTTTTAAAGAAGGGAACCTTGTCTATTAGTTCTAATACAGAATGAATTCCAGTGTGGCCAGCAGTGTGTGTGCAGCCTCAGGGAGGGCTCTGGCTCCAGCTCTCCCAGTCTGGCACTTTTCCCACTCAAACACATCTGCAGGAATGCAATTTTCACCTCCAAGTGTCAAACCTGCTTCAAAATAATCCTTTGGATTATTAGAGGAGTTAGAGTGGATGATTTCCCAGAAAGGCAGAAATATTCCCAGTTTTCAGCAGTTGCACCAAGTGTTTCCCACAGATTTTAGTGTGTTTTATATAAAAAGTTGATCACAATCAGAGTCTTTTTGGGCATCACCAGAACTGATTTTTACTCTGGAGGGAACAGAAAACACAAACCCAAACTGGTGGGAGGGAAACCTCTCAGCATGAGGAGTGAAGGGGAACTCAGGGCTTGGAAGGAAATGTTTGGGGCAGGAGCTAAACAGGGATCTTTGGAATGGAGAGAGAACAAGGGAATTACAAATACCAACAAACATCAATATGGCAAAATGACCTTTTGTTCTGGCTGAAAGTGCTCAAGGAAGCTCTGAAGTCTGGAGCAGATTTAAATAGTCCTATCGCCAAAATGAATAAGAATTAAGAAGGTAAATTAATTCCTAAGGGAAATCACTGTAGATCTCATTAGCTCAGGAACAAGATACCTTAAAACTTTTAATTAAAGATAATATTTACTGCAAATGAATAAGAGTTGGCAGGTTTCAGCAGAAACCATAATCTCATTTATGCAAAGTTTTCTTCTATTAGGGCAGACATCATTAATCTCATTGGAGATGCCCTCCAGCCTGGCAGAGCTGCAGCACGAGCAGCTCCTCACAGAACTCTTTTAATCTGCACAAAGGAGCTGCAGCTGCAGCGGCCCCAGAGCTGGAGAAGGGCTGGGCAATTAAAGAGATCCCTGTGCAAACACAGCACCCCGTAATGAGCTCCTTCCTACAGCTGCAAAGGGATCAACTCTGCAGCCTCATCCCCCAAATCCTGCACAGGATCCTGGAAAATGAGGAGTTAACAACCCCTGCATCCTCATCCCCCAAATCCTGCACAGGATCCTGGGAAATGAGGAGTTAACAACCCCTGCATCCTCATCCCCCAAATCCTGCACAGGATCCTGGGAAATGAGGAGTTAACAACCCCTGCATCCTCATCCCCCAAATCCTGCACAGGATCCTGGAAAATGAGGAGTTAACAACCCCTGCATCCTCATCCCCCAAATCCTGCACAGGATCCTGGAAAATGAGGAGTTAACAACCCCGGCATCCTCATCCCCCAAATCCTGCATAGGATCCTGGGAAATGAGGAGTTAACAACCCCTGCATCCTCATCCCCCAAATCCTGCATAGGATCCTGGAAAATGAGGAATTAATAACCTCTGCAGCCTCATCCTGGGATTCCTGCACAGGATCCTGGAAAATGGGAAAGTATCAACCTCTGCAGTTTCATCTCTGGGCTCCTGCACAGGATCCAGGGCTGGAGCTGCTCTGGCTGGGAAATTCCATCCCTGGGAGTCAGAGTGGGCACAAGATGAACCTGGGGAGTGTGGGGGATGTGGAGGGCTGGGACAGCTGTGGGAAAGTTCCACATCCCTGTCCCAGGGGTAGAAATCACTTCTTTTTTCATGGCTGAGTTGAGGGAGTCGTGGAATGGGTTGGGTTGGGTTGGGTTGGGTTGGGCAGGGACACCTTCCCCTGTCCCAGGTGCTCCAGCCCCAGTGTCCAGCCTGGCCTTGGATCCAGGGGCAGCCACAGCTGCTCTGGAATCCCATCCCAGCCCTGCCCACCCTCCAGGGAACAATTCCTGCCCAAAATCCCACCCAAGCCTGCCCCTGGCAGTGGGAATTCATTCCCTGTGTCCTGTCCCTCCTCAGATTCCCTACAGGAAACGTGTCTGGGATGACCATTGGGATTAGGAGGGCCTGGAGTGTTTCCGTGCTGTCAGGAGAGCAGATCCTCGTTCCATCGGGATCCATCCATGCAGGGACATCAGAGGGGAACGAACTGAGGCTGCAGCCCTGCTGCAGATCACAGCAACCAGGTGATCCTGCTGGAATTCCCTCAGATCCCGGGGTCTGGGATTCACTCCAGGCTGGGGAGTGACTGGTGGCAGGGAATGCTGCAGGGACAGGGTCACCCTGATGCCTTCAGCTTTTATATTTCCCATTTTCTGCCCTGCATTCTCACAGTGCATAACTCTGAACCGCACACACAGTGCCAGCAGCTCCCCTCACAGCTCAGGCACACAGAACAATCCCTGTCCTGCCCAGAACCAAGGACACCGAGGCTGCAGCTTCAGCCCAAACAGTGCAAACAGCACGGGATGGAGGGGGGAAACTGGGAGGGTGGGACTGCACACCCTGGAGATGGAATTGGACAATGAACCCAACGTGGAAATGGAACAAAACTTATAAAAGTGTGAGAACTTGTGACTTGGGGTCCATCTTGTGTGTAGCCCTGCCCAGGCTCTTGCACTGCCCAGGGTGTGTCCTGTAAAGGCCTTTCAATAAATCCCAGCTTTATTCCTTTATCGTTTCCAGCCTCAGTTCCCGGTGGCCTCTGAGGGCATCAAGCCCCGGTGAGCTCTGGGGATGAGAGAGCAGCAAATAACCCAGCTCAGCAGCAAATAAACCAGCTCAGCAGCAAATAACCCAGCTCAGCAGCAAATAAACCAGCCCAGGGAGCAGCTCTGCCTCTGCTGGGCTTCTCAGGACCGCATCTCCTGCCAGCTGGGATGGGTTTTATTCTTACACACAGAACTCTTGAAACAAAGTTTGTTTGAAGCCAACACAGAATATTACAAATATTTTAGTAACCTCCACCTCTGCACTGCAGTTACTCAAAGATTATTTAAAACTGCTCTGAAGGTGAAGTTTATTCACACTAAAAATGCCACAAGCAGCGTCTTTAACATAGTGATTAAATCATTTACAGTGGTCATTTATTAATTACTTGTCAATATTCTGATTATCAGGGCATCCCACCCTCCTCACGCTGGATCCTGGAGTAGCTGCTCCTGGTCCCTCACCGCAGCCTCTCGCTCGGTCCCACGTCCCGCAGTTTCCAGCCGTCAGGAGGAACTCGCAGCTTTATTTTACTGCCATCTACTGGAAAAAAAGGAATTTTTTCTCAAATCGCCGAGGAGCGGGGCGCGCCGCAGCCGCGCTGGGGCCGGGCCTGTCCCCGCTTGGCACTCCCCGGGAGCGGGGCAGCCGGTGTCAGAGCGGGGCTGCGGGAGGGGCTGTGATCCCCGCGATTCCCGCATTTCCCGCGATTCCCGCATTTCCCGCAATTTCCGCGATTCCCGCATTTCCCGAATTTTGGGAATTCCGGAACTTTCCCCATTCCCGGGCCCCCTCTGGAGCGGCGGCCTCGCGGTCGCCATGGCAACGGGGGCGCGCGGCGGAGCCCCGCCCCTCGCGGCCCGCTGGCCAATGGAAGTGGTCGGGGGAGGTCACGCGCACGGAAGGGGCGGGGCGGAGCGGCGCGCGGCGCGGTGAGGAGGGGCCGCGCGGGGCCGGGGGCGCGCAGAGCACAGCGGCCGCCGCCATGTTCGGGGGGCTCGGGAGGTGCTTCGAGGATGATCCCTTCTTCAGGTGAGGGGCGGGCGGCTGCGGGCACGGCGGTGAGGCGGGAGGAGAGCGGGCTGAGGCGGCGGTGGGCTCCGGCGGGCCGGTCCGGGGCTGTCGGGGTCGGTGTGTGGGACTGATCGTGGGCTGAGGCAGCTCCGGGGGTCGGTGCTGATTAAAGGGGTCGGGGCAGGTGGAAGGACCGGGACCGGGGCACATTAGAGAGATCGGTGCAGGTGTCAGGAGCGGGGCGGATTAAAGGGGTCAGTGCTGGTGGAAGGACCGGGATCGGGATGGGTTAAAGGGTCCGGGGCAGGTATCGCGACCAGGGCGGGTTAAAGGGGTTAATGCCGCTGTCGGGGCCGTTTGACCGCCCGTGTGTCCCGGCCGGTACCGCCCGTGCCCCCCAGAGCCAAGCGGGGGTTAAACGTTCTCAGCGAGCTTCCATAGAGGAGAGTTGGGTTTGCCTCCCCTCTCATCAGGGAAGGGTTTAATCCACATTTCTCACAGAGGAGATCTTCACCTCCTTGCTGGAGATCCTGGAGTTTGTTTGCTCTTCAGGTTCCCAAGTACAGGTTGCGAGCGGTGCAGCTCATCCGGCTTTATGTGCGTGTTTAATTAATGGCTCAGCCACAGGCGGCCTCTGAACTCCTCTCAGTGCCAGCCCTGCTTAGAGCACCGGCTGTCCTTCAATTAAAACTTTGCCGACGCGTGTGTGAGAGCACTGATGGAAATTGTCTTCTTGTGCTCGTTTCCCGAGGGCACGGTGCTGCTTTACCCCAGCAGATTTCGGTTTTGTTCTTATCCCCTGTGAGGCACAGGCAGTTCGGAGGTGCCGTGGTGCCACATCCCTGGAGTTGTCCAAGGTTGGGTGGCTTTGGAGCAGCCTGGGGTGCTGCAAGGGGTCCCTGCCCATGCAGGAGGTGGGACAGGACCATCTTTGAGGTCCTTTCCAACCCAAACCTTTCTGTGGTTCTGGTTCCATACCGTGAGCACAGTGGTGGCTCCTGTCTGTGAACTCAAGTCTGAGCCCGGTTTATTCCCTGTGGGAATCTTCTTTTGCCACTGGAATCTAAATATAAATAGTGAGTGATGCAGGTGCTTCTCCCCTCAGCCAGAGCTGCTGAATTACCTGGCCCCGTTTCATGTCTTTGGTCAGAAACTGTGATTTGTAGTGGATGGAAATTGGATCAGAGCACGCTGAGGAGCCTCAATAATTATTTTAAATCTTTGAAAAAACTCTCAGGAATTCAATTAGCAGCCAGGATAAGGGGTGGGTGAGGAAGGAGCAGCAGGCCCTGTGATGTGGTTTGTTGTCTGCATCTCCTGGTTACTGGCAGCTCTGGCTGGGGCTGCTTAAAGGAGAATCTCCTGCTGAGCTGCAGCACATTCCAGGAGAATTCCCAAAGCTGTGCCACACACATTGGCACTCTTGGTTTCTAGGAATATTCCTGCTGTTATAACAACTCGTGAGCTCTGTGCAGGAAACTTCCCTATGCAATCCTTTGCATGAAATTAAAGTTATAATAGAAATTATGTCCTGTTTGAAATAACAATCGCTTATTTATGAATTTATTCCTTGTTGTTGTAGCCACAAGGGTTGCAGGAGGTGGAGGCAGGGAGTGTGTGTGAAAGACGAGCTGGAAATTGAGACTTCATTTTCTCAGCACTGTTCTGTCAGTCTGCTTTGCATAGAGTGGAGGAAATGAGCTGATTACCTCAGATAAGATTAGCTCCAAAATAGAGTCATAATGGGCTCCAGCTGCCTCATAAGGAGAGATTTGGTGCTGGACTGGAAATAGTGCCTGGGCTGGAGCCCCTGTGCAGCAGCTGTCCCGGGGAAGCAGCAGTCACTCACTCACCCACCCACAGGTGCAGGGCCAGGCTGGGCTCATCCCTGACTCCCTGCCCACGTGCAGGGTTTGTGTTTGCCCTGCCAGCTGCACACTCTGCATTTCATTCTCTTTAGTTTGTTGTGCCGGGTGTTCTGTGCAGAGGGAATCTGCAGCTGCAGCCTTACATAACTTGGGGGAAAAATCTAATATTTCCATCTAATAGCTAATAAAAAGAAACACATCTAATACCAAGTACAGTTTACAAAAGTACTAAGTGGGGTTTATTGTTCTAGGAGTGATTTTGCATGCACTGAAGTAAGCATTAACGTTACCCTTCATGTTTAATGTCAGGTGAGGGTCAGGTTAATACATATTAGACAAAATTCTGTTACTGCAGAGTGCTGGAGCAATAAATGTGTAAATTGTTTGTCTCTGTGCAGAATTTAATTTTAAAAGTAATTTAGTGTTCAACATGTGAAAGGCACAGATGTGCTCTGCAAAGCCCTGTGAGCCCCTCAGTTTCTCCTCATCACTTCTATGCTATAACAAAAATCTCGGCCTTCTCATCAAAGGTATCTTCCCTCCTAAAAAAGGGTCATATTTAAGTGAATAATTGTTAAATTAGAGTGTCCTACACCTGCTGCCATCCCATGTAATCTGTGTTTGGAGCAAGGATCTTCAATTCCTGCAGGTCCCTGCAGAGACTGTGCCTTGTTCAGTGCATCTGTGTCTGTCAGGGTGAGCTGCTCCTCTTGCAATTCTGGCTTGAGTTTCAGTCATGGGAACCACCAGGGTTTAATTCCTTGGAAACTTTGGAACCAGCATTGGAACCACCAAGGTTTAATTCCTTGGAAACTTTGTCTTCCACATGGATTTTCTGTTCCCTTTCCATTGCTTTTACCCTAGTCCAGATCATTCCAAAATTGTGGTGTTTCTTTTGAGACTCGACAGCATTAATTCTTTTTATTAATGACTGGGGAAATTAAAATTGGGAACTGGGGGCCTTTCCTCGTGTTCCTGAGCCTGCCATTCCTGATTTTGTGTCTGATTTCCCTGTCCCTGGTACCAAGGAGCTCTCTGTGTGTGATAACCCAGCCTCTCTGGGCTTTGGGATCTGCTGGAATGGTGCACATCCCGAGGTGCTGCTGGTGTGGTTCCTGCCCTTGGCTCATGCCAGAGCTTTTTCCATCTGTTCTTCATCCTGGGCTGGGTGAGCTCCTTATCAGCCAGGGCTGAGAGCAGAGCAGGGGCTGCTCCATGGCATCACTAAAACTTTCTGGGCTGAGTGGTATAGCTTAAAGGGATATTTTTGTGCTAAAAAAAATCTTATTTCAAAATTAATCCAACCTCACACTTGTCTTTTTCACTTGAAAGGGAAAAGAATAAACATAACGTGTGACTTTGGCACAGGATCAAAGCAGCCACGTGATGTGGGGCTGGAGATAAGGGTGGGAGCAGCAAGGCTGGGCAGGAGATAAGTCAGGAGCAGCCTGGAGCCTTTCCCTCTGCTCTGCTGTCCTGGGGGTGTGGGGAGTGCAGGAATTGAGGGGAGGGAGGGTGAGCTGTGTTAAACCTGAATAACCACACCTGGGAATGGCTGTTCATGGTAATAAAGGGTTTCCAGTGGGGTAGCAAGGAGGAAGGTGAGATGGAAGGAGGAAGGGAAGCAGGGTCGTGTGTGGGGCAAGTGTCCATTTGTGTGTGGGAATTGTGTCCATTTGTGTGTGGGAATTGTGTCCATTTTTGTGGGAATTGTGTCCATTTGTGTGTGGGAATTGTGTCCATTTGTGTGGGAATTGTGTCCATTTGTGTGGGAATTGTTCATTTGCAGCCTGGCCCTCAGGCAGCAGCACTGCCCATACCCTGCACTTCTGAAAAATTCCTCCTTTGCTCCTCTTTTGGCCTTAATTAGGAATAGCAGGGCTTGTCCAGCCTGGAAAGTTGAGGAAGTTGAGCAAGGTTTTGCTTGCAAGCCAAGCCTTGGGAATACTGGTGGAGTTCTGCACCGGTGAAGGAGGGGAAAATAAGAGGAAAACAAAAAGCCAGTGAGAATCTTCCTAGGCACAGGAAAGGGATGTGGGAGCAGGATTTGTGGAGAGGGAAGGCACAGGTGCAGCAGTGGGTGACTGTAGGCATGGAACTGGCCTGAATTTAGGGGATAAATGAGTATTTTTAAGCATGTGGGACGGGGAGAAGGAAAAGTTGGGAACTGGAAATATGGTTTATTTATATAATAATACCTGCCAGTTTATGGTTCTGGCAGGTATTAAACACGGGCTGGAGTGAAAGGTGCAAGGATGGATATTTCTGGAGAAGATGAGGAAGAGGAATAGGGACAGCCAGGAGGGCAGTGAGGGCAGCTGAGAGGAAATAGATCTCAAACACCTGACCTGAGAGATGGGAATGGAAGATGAAACCAAAGTTTATCAGGAATGGGAGATTGCCCAGTTGAGTCCTATTAAAGTAAAAAAAAAAATTGGATAAAGAATCTTATGGAATATTAAAAAGCAGAGTTTGAACTATCCCGAGCCATTGTCCATGAGCTGGAATAACGCGGCGCTCTCTGGCGTGCAGGGATCCCTTTGCTGCCCACCACGAGCACATGAGGCGGGCGATGAGGAACTTCTCCGAGCCTTTTGGGCGGGATCCGCCCCTGAGCCTCCCGGAGGGAGTGGAGAGACCGGCGGGGAGGAGAGCGGGCGGCAGAGCCCAGCAGGACTCGCAGGTGGCCACCAGGGGCCCCCGCAGGGTAAGTGCTGTCCTGGGCTGGTGGGCTGCTCCGGGACGGGCACTGCCTGGGAAACAGCCCTGGCACTGCCCTGGAACGGGCACTGCCTGGGAAACAGCCCTGGCTGTGCCCTGGAACGGGCATTGCCTGGGAAACAGCCCTGGCTGTGCCCTGGAACGGGCATTGCCTGGAAACAACCCTGGCTGTGCGCTGGAACGGGCATTGCCTGGAAACAGCCCTGGCACTGCCCCTGGAACAGGCATTGCCTGGGGAACAGCCCTGGCACTGTTCCTGAACGGGCATTGCCTGGGAAACAGCCCTGGCACTGCCCCTGGTGCCTCCTTCAGCTCTTCCTCAGGAAATGGAAGGGTTCCTCTGGTGCTTCCCTCATGGCACATCCCTTATCTGTGCTGAACATCTGTCTGGGCTGACTGATCACTGAACAGACATTTAATGGACAAACTGATCACTTACCCAGTGCTTGCTTTCATAAACACAATACATTAAATGTTTCTGTTAGAGAGAGGCACTGAAAGTGTCCCACATGTTCTCTGCATGTATTTCCTTTCCATGTTAACTTAAAAAGGTGCCTGGTTGTGGCTGCCCTATCCCTGGAAGTGTTCAAGGCCAGGTTGTTCCCAGGTCCAGCCCAGCCCATTCCATAATTCCATGATACATTTGTGCATTTCAGTCCCTTGTGTGCAGCTGGTTCGGTTTGATTTCCACAAGCCTGGGTTTCACCACCTCAGGAATATCCACCCATGCATTTTAAACCCTGTTTCAGCTTTGCAACTGGGAATAAACACTTCACGCTCTGAATTTGGGCTAGTTGTTAATATTCTCTCATAAACTTGTAAGAATTAAAGCTCGGGGAAATTGGTGTGGAATTCAGTATTTCTGTGTGTTACCAAGTGAAACTGATGGTGTGTGTTTAATTGAAGTGTTTTTTCAGCTCTGGCCATGCAGGACCACCATATCTAGCCCTTATCTAGAGCTGTATTTATAGAGGATGGGCGTTGGGAGCTGGTTCCTGTCCCTGCAGATTCTCAGCAGCTGCCTCCCTGTTCCTTTCCTGCTTCCCCCTGGATTTGCAGAGGCTGTTGAGGAAAGGCAGGTGACAGGGGCTGGAGGCCAGGCCAGAGCTGGAGCTGAGCCTGTCACCTGCAGCCCCAGAGGGGCTGGCACATTCCTTCCCCTGCTCATCCAGTTCCTGGCAAATATAGAAACTGCATCTCATTAGGGCATCATCCTCCTCCCTCTGCTGATCCTGAGCCTTGGATCAGGGGTGCCCAAAGCCAGATCAGAGCTTTTCCTTTGGAGACAGAACCTGTCAGAGCTCAGGGTTGTGTCCCTGTTGTGCAGTGAGGGGCACAGGTGAGCCCCAAACCCTTTGTCTGTGCCTGCAGCACGGTGACAGCTCCAGGAGCTCTGTGGTGAAAGAATTCCTGAGCTGCCCAACCCTTCCCAGCCCCTCTGATGTTCCTGCTGTTCACTGAAGAGCTGTCTGATGTCACACCACACTCTGCACGGATTGCTTTGCCTTGAGATCTCAAACTGCTGCTCCACCAAGGACTGAGACTTTTAAAATTGCATTTTTATGTAGGAAAAGGTGCAGCTTTGCTGCCATGTCAAAATACACTTCATTCAAATTACTGACACTAATTAGTAGAGTTGTAATTCTGTGTTTAATTAAATTGCAGCAGGCCTAAAACTGCTTCAAAAAGAACCAATTCAGCTGGGACAACTCAAGGAGTGCCACTGTAGGATTCTAATTTAAAACTGCTTTTCCTTTCTCCGGCAGGCTCAGTTTTTAGGGAAGGAGGAATGAGCTAAAACATATTAAGAGATGCTGTTAATTGGGTTTTTGGGAGGTCTGGTTATCCTGTATATAAGGCAAATGTTTAACAGCTTTTAGTGGCTCTGTTATAAAACAGAGTTTATAAGCTTTGTACGCCTAATAACTTTTACTGGTGAGGACTTGATATAGAGAGAAAAAAAATATTATTTACAGCTCTGCCTAATCTGACAGAAACCTGAAGAGTTCCTAAAGCTATTCCAGAGCTGGAGAATTCCTTCTTTTCCATTAAAGTTCCTGCCAGGGGTTGGGTCCTTCTGGCCCCCCGAGTGTCTGCAGCCCTTGTCTGACTCTCCAGTCTGTTCCTGCAAACACCCCTGAGCTTCCCAGGATCTCACTGCCCTGCCATGCAGGAGTCCTCAATATCTGTGGGATAATTTGTTGATTTGCTGATTTGAATCAGCTTTCAGTGCTGCCTGACTGGAATGGAGCGTTGCAGGGTGGGGCCTGAAGTGTGGAATCAGCACAGAAGTTCTTGTGGGGTTCAGATATTTGCCAACCTCTGAGTGCTTTTCAATATTTATTAGTTGTGGTTGCAGTTATCATTTTATAATATCATCAGTATAAATATCTTATTTCCACATACCCAGGGATTAATTAATTACCAAGGCCCTCCTGAGTGATTTTGATTAGATGTGAAATGTTTCATGTAATCTGCTGCATATAAAAGTCATTTCTGCTGTTCCTGATAATAATTCCAGATGTTGCTCCTTTTTTTCCAGGCCACCAGCTTCTCCCTCATGCCCTTTGCAGGTTTTGGGAGAGGGGTTAGTATCCCTGGAGTAGCTCCTGTGTAAGCTGTGTGTAACCAAAGCATGGCAGAGGCTGAGCTCTGTGCTTGCATCCTGCTTTTGGTGCTGTTTGCAGTTTGGGAATAAGAAAATCCAGGGCAATAAATCCTTGCTGGGGCACTGAGCTGTGGATTTGGATGGGATAACCCCTGGGGAAGCTGCAAACCTGAGTGCTGCCGGAGCAGCCTTTGTGGGGTGGCACAAACCACTGCTCCCAGCAGGGCAGGACAGCCCCTGCAGGTGGGCTTGGGGTTTTCCAGCTGTGCTTTGGGGTCTGGAGTGTCCTGTTCAATATCCATCACCTGCCCAGAGGATTATTCCAATTTCTTGTGCTCAAAAAATGAGTTAAGGATTTTCTGTCCTTTAATTTTACTTCATTTTGGGCTTAAATGCAGCTTTCATTTTGCAACATTGAAGTACATAACTCTGGAAATGAATTTATTGAAATTTAAACCCTGAAGAGTCATGCAGGACTTTCAGAGCAGAAGCTGGTGAGGTTTATGAACACATTTGTGAAATAATTGGATACTTGAATATCCAATGAACATTTTTGTTAAATAAACTCATTTTGGGGCCAGTCTGACATCTGAGTAACAAATCTTCCACTTTCATCTTCCCAATATTCCCATCTTAATCCAAATCCCTCAATTTCCTTTTGAAAAGGTGCATTTTGGCTTGTCTGTGTGTGAAGTGCAGTCTGAAAAGCTTTTTGAGTTCAAATGCATGTGAAAAGCAGCTCCAGGACTGGGAGAGTTGAGACTGTGTTAACTGGAGTCTTTTTTTTCCCCCTTTTTTTAGTGGGATGCAGATTTTATGGATCCATTTTCTGCAATGGACAGGATGATGTCAAACATGAGGAACAACATGCTGGAAATGCACAGGAAATTCGTGAGTTCTTTTGAAAATCATTCTGGAATTTATTGCACTGGAAAGTGTCAGTTACTGCAAATATTCCTCAGAAAATAATGCCGAGGAAAATGGGGTTACTCTCAAGGAGATAGTAAGAATTGAAGGGGTTTTTGCCCAGATTATATTGTGTTTATAGTTTTTCTTTATTCTTTGCAGATAAAACTGAAGTTTAATGTGGTGTTAGGAGGGTTAATTTTGTGCAGGGATATTTTCCATAATAAAATAATAAGGAATAACTCTTACCCACAAGTTTAAGCTCTAGCAGTGAGCCTGCCTTGCTTTGTAGGATGACCTGTCCATCCAGCCCGAGGGACACAGCTTCAGCTCCTCCTCCATGATGACCTATTCCAGAGTGGGGGATGAACCTCCCAAGGTGTTCCAGGCCACGAGCCAGACCCGCACGGCTCCGGGAGGGGTGAGTGCTGCAGAGCTGGGCACTGCCCAGGCTCAGTGCACCAAGCACAGCAGGGCCTGCAGCTGCTTGCCCTGCACACAGTTACTGCTGGGCTTTACCCCACCCTGCCATCACTGAGCTCCCTGCACACAGTTACTGCTGGGCTTTACACAACCCTGCCATCACTGAGCTCCCTGCACACAGTCACTGCTGGGCTTTACACAACCCTGCCATCACTGAGCTCCCTGCACACAGTCACTGCTGGGCTTTACACAACCCTGCCATCACTGAGCTCCCTGCACACAGTCACTGCTGGGCTTTACACAACCCTGCCATCACTGAGCTCCCTGCACACAGTTACTGCTGGGCTTTACACAACCCTGCCATCACTGAGCTCCCTGCACACAGTTACTGCTGGGCTTTACCCCACCCTGCCATCACTGAGCTCCCTGCACACAGTTACTGCTGGGCTTTACACAACCCTGCCATCACTGAGCTCCCTGCACACAGTTACTGCTGGGCTTTACACAACCCTGCCATCACTGAGCTCCCTGCACACAGTCACTGCTGGGCTTTACACAACCCTGCCATCACTGAGCTCCCTGCACACAGTTACTGCTGGGCTTTACACAACCCTGCCATCACTGAGCTCCCTGCACACAGTTACTGCTGGGCTTTACCCCACCCTGCCATCACTGAGCTCCCTGCACACAGTTACTGCTGGGCTTTACACAACCCTGCCATCACTGAGCTCCCTGCACACAGTTACTGCTGGGCTTTACCCCACCCTGCCATCACTGAGCTCCCTGCACACAGTCACTGCTGGGCTTTACCCCACCCTGCCATCACTGAGCTCCCTGCACACAGTCACTGCTGGGCTTTACACAACCCTGCCATCACTGAGCTCCCTGCACACAGTCACTGCTGGGCTTTACACAACCCTGCCATCACTGAGCTCCCTGCACACAGTCACTGCTGGGCTTTACACAACCCTGCCATCACTGAGCTCCCTGCACACAGTCACTGCTGGGCTTTACACAACCCTGCCGTCACTGAGCTCCCTGCACACAGTTACTGCTGGGCTTTACACAACCCTGCCGTCACTGAGCTCCCTGCACACAGTTACTGCTGGGCTTTACACAACCCTGCCATCACTGAGCTCCCTGCACACAGTCACTGCTGGGCTTTACCCCACCCTGCCATCACTGAGCTCCCTGCACACAGTTACTGCTGGGCTTTACCCCACCCTGCCATCACTGAGCTCCCTGCACACAGTTACTGCTGGGGTTTACACAACCCTGCCGTCACTGAGCTCCCTGCACACAGTTACTGCTGGGCTTTACACAACCCTGCCATCACTGAGCTCCCTGCACACAGTTACTGCTGGGCTTTACACAACCCTGCCATCACTGAGCTCCCTGCACACAGTTACTGCTGGGCTTTACACAACCCTGCCATCACTGAGCTTGGCTTGGGCCCAGCCTGTGCCCGCTCCCCACCTGGTCACTGAGTGCCACCTGCAGGGATGGGCACCCCAAACCTCCCTGGGAGCCCCTTGCAGTGTTTATTCATCCTTTCCATGGGGAAATTCCTGCTGGTGTCCACCCTGAGCCTGCCCTGGCCCAGCCTGGGGCTGTTCCCTCCCCTCCTGTCCCTGTTCCCTGAACAGAGCCTGACCCCCCTTGACTGCACAAAGAAGATTTAGGGATTGAGGAAAACACAGGGCTCTCCAACCCTGCTCTGTATTAAAGGCCTGTTTTCTTTCCTGTAATTTTGTGCTTTAAGTACACCCCAAAATAAATTACAGACCCATCCAAGGCTGGGAAAACAGAGCACAGAGCAGCAATTTTCCAATGCCCCTCTCTTTGCTGTAATGAATCCTTTTCCTGTCCACCTAAACTCCAAGAGAGGCATTGATTTATGCAAGCCCTGCCTTGCAAGCACCCATTTGGGCAGACACTTACATAACCCTGGGCTGCAGCTCCCTTGCAGCTGTTGTGTCTCATCCTGCTGGGAACTGGGGGTGGGAATGTGAACCTGGCCCGGGCTGTGAAAGCCTAGACAGGATCCCTAAAGGCCGTGGGCAGGATTGGCTGGGAATGTCCCAGCTCCAGCACAGCCCTTATCACAAGGCTGCTAATAATAGCCCAGCACACTGATAAGGGCCAGCCTGCCCTCCAGGCCAGCCAGCACCACAGCCCAGTAACTGCTTGTTCCTCATGCTGGTAATTTTGGCATCAGGTGTTGCTCTTGTGTTGCCAAGGAGAACGTTGGAACCTTGGCTCTGTAGCATTTTTAAACTCAGGGGTTTTCCCCAATAATTAATACCCAGTTAAAAAACTTGAGGTGTTGTTTCATCTTCCTCTCTGGTGGCTGAAGGAAAAGAGGCTTGATTTGTTTTGTTGGTGTGTTCACAGCCAACACGGGAAATGAGAGAACTGGAAAAGCCTGGAAAACTTGACTTTTGTAAAGGAAAGATAACAAATTATTGGGGGAGGATTTAAAGGATTTAACCCTTTGCCTGGGCCTGGAGTGGCAGGACAAGTGGGAATGACTTCCCGCTGCAGAGAGCAGGGTTGGATGGGGTATTGGAAGGGAATTCTTCCAGGGAAGCTGTGGCTGCCCCTGCATCCCTGGCAGTGTCCAAGGCCAGGCTGGACACTGGGGACAGTGGGAGGTGTCCCTGCCATGGCAGGGGTGGCACTGGGTGGGCTTTAAGGTCCCTTCCAACCCAAACCATCCTGGGATTCTGTAAGCTCTTTTACCTAATTTTTAGTTGGAAGGACACTCAGTTCCCCCTTTTTTTTTTTTTTTTTTTTTAACAGGTTAAAGAAACAAGAAAAGCACTGAAGGATTCTGAAAGTGGCCTGGAGAAAATCTCTGTTGGTCACCACATCCACGACCGGGCTCATGTCATCAGAAGATCCAAGAACACCAGGACTGGGGATGAGGAGATGAACCAAGAATTCATCAACCTGGATGAATGTAGGTCTTTTTAGGCAGTTAATGAGCTTTACAGTGTTTCACACTCTGATTTGGAAGTTCCAGCTTGAGATATCCTAAAAGGCACCTTTAAATCCAAATTCTCTTTTGCATATCCCCAAAAATAGTTGCAGGCCATGTGGAGAATTGTGGGCTACAAAGTTTAAAATCGCTACCCAAACCCCTGGTACTCACTAAATGTTTTTTCCCCTCTATTAACATTTCAAATGAATGTGTCTGTTTTGCAGCCGAGGCTGGCACCTTTGATGAGGAGTGGCAGAGGGAGATCATGAAGTTCAGGCCTTGCCGAAGCAGAGCAGCTGTGCAAGGCTCGAGATCCAGGAGTGCCCATTACAGCCCCAGGGAAGGGGGCTCCAGAAGGTAAAAACTGTTCCCTGCTGTCCTGCAGGATCAGGGGGTTCCAGCAGCAGCAGGAAAATGCAGTTCTGGAGCAGTGTTCCAAGGGGAACTGCAGGTGTTATTCCTCCTGTTCTCATGGAGATTGTGACCATTGTTGTTCTTTTTGCAGAGAGAAGCCCCTGGGAGCTCCGGGATCCAGGGTGCCCAGGGATTCCCTGGAGGCTCTCAGTGTGAAAGGAACTCCTGCCCCCCTGAAGGGCTCCAGGAATTAACTGTCCCCATTCCCTGGGGACAGAGGGTCCCTGGCGCAGATGAATGGTGCTCAGTGCTCGCATCCATAAAAATACACCTGGATTTGTGACCAATCTCTGCTCTGTGTTGTGCCTTTGCTCCTCCTGCTTCTCAGTGTCCTCAGACCGCAGTGAATTCCAGCCCAGCAACTTTCTGCCTAAAAGCACTTTATGGAACATCTCTAAGCCTGGTAAAACCAGCTTGGATTTGCAGAGCTCTTCTGCTCCAGCTGCACCAATCTCAGGCTTTACTAAGCCTGGAACTGCAGCTCCTCCTTCCCACTCTGAGTTGCACAGAAAGCAAATTTCCTTTCTTTTAGGTGGCTGAAATAATTGCCGATTTCCTAGGTTAATTAATAGAACTTGAATACACTGTAAAGCACTACTTTAAAATCATGTGATAAATTGTTACAGAACCCCCACACTCACTGTGGTGTAACATAAAATGAGAGGAAATACTGACATATGACAATACTTTACATTTATCAGAGTTTTTATGTTAATAAGCTGTGCTTGCACCTAATTTCCTGTGCCTGAACTGTCAACTTTATATTCCTGATCCTTTGTTTCTGTGGAGTTAGCCCATCATTTTCCATTTTGAGGATTGTCTGTAGTATTTAATTACTTTAATTATACTGTAGTAATATCAGTGTCCTGACATCAGCTGCAACTAGGAATTACTCATGGGAAAAATACGTGGGAGAAATGAGTTTAACTAGAATGATTTCACCATTTCTTGTGTTGTGAAGAGCCCTGGATACAGGAACCCCTCTCCTTTCTGTGTTCTTTGTCTTTTACTGAGGGTAGAATGACCCTAAATCTACATTTGATAGGAGTTTAGAAGAGCCAGCAGTGCCTGAGAGCAGGAAAATCCTGGGTTTCCAGGTGTCCAGTCCCTGTACTGTTCTACCATGCAGAATTATCCCTGTGGCGTAGCAGAAAGAATTTCTGTAAATTAAATAATATAAATTAATAACACTAAAGCTTTATATAAATTCAAGGCTCCATTATAATGTAGCCTTTAAAAGTACTGTTTGTATGATAAACTAGAGTTTAGTAAGTTAAGAGTAATATTTTTTTGGCCAAAAAGCCTCTAAATCATATTTCATCTTCCTGCTTAATGTTATTTAATTTTAATTAATTAATGTTTATTAATGTGCAAACCCAATCAGCAGCACTTCTGTTGAACTCTGAGAAGGGAAGGACAATTATTTGCTTGTGGTCTCTTCGTGAATTAGAGAAGTATCAGTGGCAATAAGTTGATCAATATTAATGGCAATAATTGAACCCTTTAATGAGCAGTGGGGATTGGGGGGGGGTTGGACACCCCTTAAAGTCAGAGCTCAACCCAGGGACTCGTTTTCCATCCACTGGAGACAATGTGGATTCTGCAATTAATTTATGAGATAATCTCAGTAATTAACAGCAACAGTCTTGGAGAGCTGCTGCTGTTAAATTGAAAATTCACCTGATAACTCGGATTTTTGTGTGAAATAAAACAAGCACATCCTGGGTTTGAAGTGACAGCGGGAAGAGGTGAATGTTCCCTCCAGATCCCTTTGCTACACCAAAACTGTTCTCCAATGTAAGGCACAAGTTGTGCTCTGTAAAATCATCTGAAAATGCAACTCTTTAATAAAGTTATTTATTATTTATGAGGTTTGTTGGTTTATTCCACACTGCAGAGGGATTTGTGCATTATTTAGTTTGGGCTGCTTTGAAACAGTTCAGTGAAGGAAAGCTGGTCTCTGGGCGGTGTCCCTGCCCATGGAGGGGTGGAATGGGATGGGATTTAGCAGAACCAGTCCCGGATTCTCTGGAAATCCCTGTTTCCAGAGGTGATCATGCGTTTTCCACAAAAATAAAAGCTTGATGGAACCAGAGTACGGAGAGGGCCTCTTTCTCTGTTTCAGAGCCGCTCCTGGAGCCTTTGCAGGTATGAAAAGCAGCTCCCGGGGAATAATCTTGTATCAAGAGTAAATTTTAACAGCGTGTTCCAAACGGGTCCCTGTGCCCCATCCCAGCCTTGTGTTCCCCATTCCCGGCACTTCAGCCCCCGGGGCCAGGGAGCGCCGCTCTCCCGGTGTTTTTAATTCCTGCTAATTCCCAAACTCCCGGGCTGTGACCCCGCCGCCGATGGCGGCTCCGTCCCGCTCCATGGTTCGGCTGAAATCCGCCCCTTTCAGGCCGTACTCGGAGAATTCCGCACACCGGGACTCCCCGGCTGGTTCAGATCGCTGCCGGGAGGGGACCAGCCCGAGGGCGCTCCGGGATGGGCTCGGTGCGAGCCTCCCTTCTCCATTCCCCACCTCGGGGCTCCCGCCCGGTGCCGCTCCCTGAGGGGCGCGTGATGGGCCGGGCAGTGAGAGCCTCCCCTCCCGGTGCCACCGCTCCCTGAGGGGCTGGGGCGAGATGAGAACCTTCCCTCTCCATTCCCCCCTCGGGGCTCCCGCCGCAGCCAGAGGAGCCCGTGAGGGGCCGGGCAGTGAGAGCCTCCCCTCTCCATGCCGCCCCTGGGGCTTCCTCATGGTGCCGCTCCCTAAGGGGCCGGAGAGGCGCTGAGACCCCCCTGTCCATGCCGCCCCTGGGCCTCCCGCCGCCACCGGAGGAGCCCGTGAGGGACGGGACGGGACCGCGGCGCCTGCGCGAGGCCCCGGAAGAGGCGGGAGCGACCCGGGGCTGCAGCCGGGATTGGAGCCGGGATTGGAGCCGGGAGCGGGGCCGCAGCCACAGCCGGGGCCATGCTCAGGGTGTTACGGGCCGGGCTGGCCCCCGGCCGCCCGCAGCACATCCAGGTACCGGCGGCGGGACCGCCCCTTGCCCCTGGGAAGGGAGGGGGCCGGGAGCAGAAGGGATGGAGGGCGGAGGGAGAGCCCGGACGGGCCGCAGCAGCTGCGGGGAACGAGCAGCCCCCGGTCACATGGATGGGGACCGGGGAACCGGGAATGGGCAGCGGGGCGGGGTGCGCGGTGCGGTGACAGCTCCGAGGTGACCCTGGAAAGGCCACTCGGTTTGAGGTGACCGGTTCGCCATAGATTGGCAGGAAACCGTGGGGAAGGGTTTGGCAGTTTACCCATGGGCACAGTGAATCCCAGGATAAATTACCTTGGAACAACCCTCCAAGACCATCGAGTCCCAGCTGTGCCCGATGCTCACCTTGTCCCCAGCCCAGAGCACCAAGTGCCACCTCCAGGTATTCCTGGGACACCTCCAGGGATGGGCACTCCAAACCTCCCTGGGCAGCCCCTGCCAAAGCCTGACCACACTTTCCATAGAGAAATTCCTCTTGGTGTACACCCTGAGCCTCCCCTGGCCCAGCCTGAGGCCGTTTCCCCTGGTCCCATTGCTGGTGTCCTGTGAGCTGTGTTGGATCACCCCTGGCTGAGCCGGTGCCCTCGTGTTGCCTTGCAGCTCCTGCTGACCTCGTGCCGGCCCTGCTCCTCGGGGGTCCTTCCCAACGAGAGGATCAGGAACATCGGCATCTCCGCTCACATCGACTCCGGCAAGACCACGCTGACGGAGCGGATCCTGTTCTACACGGGCAGGATCGCGCAGATGCACGAGGTCGGGCTGAGCTCCCATTGGGATCTTCCTGGGACTCACCTCCACGCTGTGTTTTTGTGCATGAGGGAGGATGCTCAGTCCATGCAGCATCACTCCTGCACATGGATTCACAGTGTCATGGAATGGTTTGGGTGGGAAGAGAGCTTAAAGCTCATCCATCCCACCCCCTGCCCTGGGCAGGGACACCTTCCACAGATCAGGTTGCTCCAAGCAACCAGCCTGGCCAGCCTGGCCTTGGACACTTGCAGGGATAGGATATGAATTCTTAGCAAACTCCTTGAGCTAATTTTTTAATTTCTCCTAAGGTGAAAGGTAAGGATGGAGTTGGAGCTGTCATGGACTCCATGGAGCTGGAGCGGCAGCGGGGCATCACCATCCAGTCTGCAGCCACTTACACCATGTGGAAGGACACCAACATCAACATCATCGACACGCCAGGTACGGGCAGCTGGCAGCACCTGGGGATTGCAGTTCCTCATGGATACAGGGCATGTGCTGCATCTTTGTGTCCCTGGTTGTGATAGAACATGGAGTGGTGGGTTCAAACTGACACAGGGATGGATGGGGTATTGGGCAGGAATTGTTCCCGGGCAGGGTGGGCAGGCCCTGGCACAGGGTGCCCAGAGCAGCTGGGGCTGCCCGTGGATCCCTGGCAGTGCCCAGGGCCAGGCTGGATGGGGCTTGGAGCAGCCTGGGACAGTGAGAGGTGTCTCTGCCATGGCAGGGCTGGAATGGGGTTTAAAGTCCCTTCCCACCCAAACCATTCCATGGCTCTGTGCTCCATCACTTCAGTGCATTTATCATTTTATGTGTGTTTGTTATCCAGGCCATGTGGACTTCACCATTGAAGTGGAGAGGTCTCTGAGGGTGCTGGATGGAGCCATCCTGGTTCTCTGTGCCGTGGGAGGTGTGCAGTGCCAGACCATCACTGTCAACAGGCAGATGAAGCGTTACAACGTCCCCTTCCTTACCTTCATCAACAAACTGGACAGGATGGGCTCCAACCCGGCCAGAGCAGTGCAGCAGCTCAGGTTTTGGCATTTACAGTGATTCCTGAAATTCCATCCCCATGGCAGCTCATTAGGATCAATATTGGAAAGGCTTCTCTTGGGAGCTGCAGTTTGGAGAATTCCTGACTCGGGGTTAAATCCTGATCTGAGCCAGGACAAATCTCCATTGTTCCAAAACCCCCCAAATATTGGTGCCAGCCAGGACCTGCAGTGCCCAAGGGCTGGGGTTTGATGTTTATTTTGTTGGTGGAACTGTATCAGGACCCACTTTGAGAGCAGCCTCTTAGTTTTCCCTGGATGCTGCTGAAATTCCAGCAGGGAGGTGACACAGGGTGCTTTGGATTCCTGGAAGTCCTGCTTACTCCCAACCTTTCCCTGCCTAATTTGATCCATGAGATAATCTCATCAATACTCATTAAGGGGCAGGCAACTCCTTTAATCAAGCAATCAATCTCAAACTGGTTTCCCCTGCTGCCTTTCCCATGGGAATTCTCCCTGGGCCTGTTGGGATACAGAAGGGGGGACACAAAGCTCTAAACCACAACTGGGTGGCTTTTATCCATATTGGCAGAATTGGGCACTGTCCAAAGGACAAAACACGGATTTTGTGGGAGGGGGATGTTGCTCAAAGACCACCTGGAGCACACACATAGAAATGACTTTTTTATTCAATAATTCCTGTTTTCCCCTTTTTCAGATCCAAGTTGAAACACAACGCAGCTTTTGTTCAGATTCCAATTGGGCTGGAAGGAAACTTTAAAGGAATCATAGATCTCATTGAAGAAAAAGCAATCTATTTTGATGGGGCACTTGGGTAAGTCCTGGAAATCGCTTCTTTTCTAGCTGGAGCTGGGAGGAATTCCTGCAGTTTCTCTTCAGAGATGAAACCCATCTCTGGAAATTTGGGAAGGGCTTGTGCCTGGGGCCTGCAGGGAGCTCTGGGTGGGGGTGGCTGCAGCAGGACCTGGCTGCTGTGAAGGGGTGGTGGCCACACTTGCCACCTGGAGAAGCAGGAGAGTGCTCTGTGCAGGGATCCTGCAGCGTGTGTGGCTCCCTGGGATGGAGATCAGCTGTGGCTGAGCTGCTGGGAGGTTTCCCCGATCCCTGCCAGCAGTGGGAAGGACCCTCCCACACCAGAGATAACACGCTGATCTTCACAGGGGATTTCTTCCCAGGGTGGATCGTTCTCAGGCAGGCTGGTCACGCCAGGGATGGGCGGGCTGATTGATTCCTATGGAATTGCTGGAGATTCCTGGGGGTCCCTGTGCAATCCTGGGGGTCCCTGTGCTCCCTGTGGCATTCCTGGGGGTCCCTGTGCAATCCTGGGGGTCCCTGTGCCCCCTGTGGCATTCCTGAGGGTCCCTGTGTGTTTCCTGGCGGTCCCTGTGCTCCCTGTGTGTTTCCTGGTGGTCCCTGTGCTCCCTGTGCAATCCTGGGGGTCCCTGTGCAATCCTGGGGGTCCCTGTGCTCCCTGTGGCATTCCTGAGGGTCCCTGTGTGTTTCCTGGGGGTCCCTGTGCTCCCTGTGGCATTCCTGGGGGTCCCTGTGCAATCCTGGGGATCCCTGTGCTCCCTGTGGCATTCCTGAGGGTTCCTGTGTGTTTCCTGGTGGTCCCTGTGCTCCCTGTGTGTTTCCTGGGGGTCCCTGTGCTCCCTGTGGCATTCCTGAGGGTCCCTGTGTGTTTCCTGGGGGTCCCTGTGCTCCCTGTGTGTTTCCTGGGGGTCCCTGTGCTCCCTGTGCAATCCTGGGGGTCCCTGTGCAATCCTGGCAGTCCCTGTGCCCCCTGTGGCATTCCTGGGGGTCCCTGTGCCATCCTGGGGGTCCCTGTGCCCTGTGTGTGCAGGCAGACCGTGAGGGTGGAGGAGATCCCGGCGGAGCTGCGGGCAGAGGCGGCCGAGCGGCGCCGGGAGCTCATCGAGTGCGTGGCCGATGCTGACGAGCTCCTGGGGGAGCTGTTCCTGGAGGAGAAGATTCCCACAGCTGCACAGTTAAAGGTACCTTCCTTGGGCTGCCTGTTCCCTCATCCCTCAGTCAATGTGTCAGGAATTCTGTTCGCTGGAGTTGTGTCACCGCAGCTGAACTCCGTTCCCCCCCAGGTAGGGCCCGTTCCCAGTCTGTTGGAGAATTCTGGAGAGCAGGTGTTATGGGGAGCCCTTGTGTTGGGGGTGTCCAGGGGACTGTGGGAGCAGCTCTTTGCTCCAGGAGAGGCCCAGGAAAGCCAGGGAGTTGGGCTGTGCTGCAGGAGGAGTTCACAGGGATGTTTTTCAGCTGGCAATCCGGAGGGCAACGCTGCAGAAATCCTTCACCCCTGTCCTCGTGGGAAGTGCTCTGAAGAACAAAGGGGTGCAGCCCCTGCTGGATGCTGTCCTGGAATACCTTCCCAACCCTGCTGAGGTGGAGAACTACGCTCTCCTCAACCAGGGGTGAGTGCATCCAGCAGCAGCAGGGGTGTCCAGGGGCAGGGCTCTGGAGTGTCCCTGCCCATGGCACTGGATGGCCTTTAGGGACCCTTCCCACCCAGACCAGTCTGGGATTCCATGGAATAGTTTCAAAGCAGGAAACATTCCTAACAGGATCCACAATCCTTTACCATTGGTGTCAAACAGTGCCACCAGCATTGGGCACAAAGTCCCAAAGCTCCTCTCTCATTCAAGGGTTACTCTGTGCTGGGGTTTTACCACATTCAGTTTTGCATTTGGACAATGGAAAGGTAATTCTTTAGAATTAATAATTCTTCAGATAATTCTTTAGAATTGATGGCAGCCCTTCAAGCATGGCCTGCCTAGGGGAGGGAGCACATCCCAAATTGTAAATAGTGTTTTATTCTTATGGACATGAATCCCAGAATCCCTGAGACTGGAAAAAAGCTTCAGGATTATGGAGTCCAAGCTGTGCCCAGTCCTCCCTTTGTCACCCAACCCAGAGCACTGAGTGTCACCTCCAGGAATTCCTGGGACACCTCCAGGGATGGACATTCCAAAGCTCCCTGGGCAGCCCCTGCCAAGGCCTCACCACCCCTTCCATGGGGAGATTCCTGCTGATTCCACCCTGAGCTGCCCTGGCCCAGCCTGAGGCCGTTCCCTCTCCTCCTGTCCCTGTTCCCTGGAGCAGAGCCCACCCAGACCTGTGAACCCCAACAGCAGAGCCTGTAAATGTTTAGGGAAAACTCCTGTGTTGGTTCCTAACCTCTCCTCCCTCTCCTCCCTGTTTCTCAGGGATTCTCAGGACCAAACCAAGTTCCTGTTGAACTCTGCTCGTGACGATTCCCAGCCTTTTATCGGCCTTGCCTTCAAGCTGGAGGTGAGTCCCACTCTGCTCCTTCCACAGTCATGGAGAGCCCAGGTGGTGCTACCAAAACTCACCTACAGCAGACTTTTAAACCACTTTATACTGAAAAGCAGTTTATATTTGACTTCAATTGAAATTTAACTTCTTTTTAAAGAAAAGGCTTCAGCCATGAAATCCATAAACTCTGCCAGTTTGGAACTTCAGGGTGGGCTCTGGACCTCAAGTATTTCCTGGTTTTCTTAGTTAAAACTTGAACATCTTGGGGGTTGTTGGCTTAACTGAAATATTTTCAGGGGAAAACCCTGCCCTTGGAAACAATGGGACATGAGAGAGTCAGAGAGGAAAAAGTGCAGTAATAAAGGCAAATAAGTTGTTTGCTACTTAGAGAGCAGCACTTCAGGATTCCTATGGAATATGGAAAATGGCTGGCCACTTTCCATGGTAACATGTGTGTCTTGGGAAGGTTTGGGAGTGAAAAATTGGTCCAGAAAATTGCCAAATTCCATTGCAGAGAATCTTTCATTTCCATTAGTAGTGTGGAAACTCACACCACATTCAGTCAGTGCAGCTGGTGCTTGGAATTGATGCAGGCTGCCCTAGAACAGAGACTAGATGGGATTAAAGAATCAAGCAGGGATTTATCCAAAGCATCTCCTCCATGGACCCACCTTGGGCAGCACCAGAGCCCAGCCAGGGCTGCACCCAAGATGAACCAAAATGGCCCCAAAATGCACGAGTGCTCCCGGGGTCTCTCCCTGGGATCAGTTCTGCTCCATTTGCACCTTGCAGTTCATTGTCCCATTCCAGCTTTAGCCCAGGCAGTCCCACCCTGCTTGTTTTTCTCTCTCCAGCCCACGGGGTTTGTGCTCCTGGGCTGAGATTGGGATCATTTGTCCTTGGTGCCCAGCTGGAGCAGGAATTGTTTTGTCTCCCTGCTCTGTGCACACAGCTCACCATCCCATAATATGGAGCTCAGACCCACACACTAAAGCAGCACAGAATGTGAAACATAGAAAAACTAAAACCTGAGGCATCAGTGGTTCCCAGAATGACCAGATTTGGTGGGTTGTGCTTGCAGGCTGGCAAGTTTGGGCAGTTAACCTACGTCAGGGTGTACCAGGGGATGCTGAAGAAGTCAGATTACATCTACAACACCCGCACGGGCAAGAAGGTCAGGGTGCAGAGACTGGTCCGGATGCACTCGGACACCATGGAGGTGAGTGGGTCCCTGCCCAGGGATGGGCTGCCAGCCCCTGGGCCACCCTGGGTGGGTCAGCACTGCTGAGCCCCTGGGCCACCCTGGGTGATGATCCTGAAGCACAGGATGGTCTTTGTTTCGTTTGATCCTGAATTAATCCAAGCTGAGCCCTCCCTTTTGGCCTTTGAATAAAGAGGGAGATTTACAGGGCTTTTTATCCAAGCTGGGAGTTTTTAAGGAGCTCAGGGTCAAGCCTTACAACACAGTGTTTATGGATCTTCTGTAATCCAGGTGGAGTTTGGGTGTGAAGGAAAGACAGAATCAATCCTGTAATTGGTGGTGTGGGATGGAAGGGACCTTAAGGATCCTCCAGCCACAAGGGCAGGGACACCTTCCATGATCCCAGGGTGATCCCAGCCCTGTCCAGCCTGGCCCTGGACACCTGCAGGATCCAGGGGCAGCCCCAGCTGCTCTGATCCCAGTGCTGTCTGCAGAGGAGTTTTCCTTCCCTCAGGATGTCAATGAAGTTTATGCTGGGGACATCTGTGCCCTGTTTGGGATCGACTGTGCCAGCGGGGACACGTTCACGGATAAAACCAGCACTGACATCTCCATGGTGAGCCCCCCTGGCCCTGCCTGCCTCAGGCACTGCCAGTTACCAGGATTTTGCTGGAATTTATAATCCCCTTTTCCTTGGCCACACAGGAATCCATCCACGTCCCTGATCCTGTCATTTCCGTGGCTATGAAGCCTTCCAACAAGGTAGGAGCCTCTGGACCAACCTCTTCTCCCTGAATTCCCTCCCTTTGCTGCTTTGTGATTCCATGGAACAGTCTAAGCACTGTTGGAAAGTGTTTTATCCCAAATATCCATGATTTTATCCATTGGATAACCCAGAGCTGGATGCTGTCACTCAGCCAGAAACATGACCTTGAAGTAAATAATTAACACTTTAATCAAGAGTTAGAAATCTCCCATAAAATAACCCAAAGAGCAGAAATGCTCAGCATGGATGGGAAAACTTGGGGCTTTTTCCTTGGAACGACTGATGGGTGTTGAGTAAATCTTGGCTCGTGTTTCAGAATGACCTGGATAAATTCTCCAAAGGCCTGGGCCGCTTCACCAGGGAAGATCCCACCTTCAGGGTGCACTTTGATGAGGAGAGCAAGGAGACCATTGTGTCTGGCATGGGGGAGCTGCACCTGGAGATCTACGCCCAGGTAACTGGGGGAGCACATCCCATGGACTCTGCCTCTGCCTCTTTTCCCATCTCCTCCTCCTCCTCTCTGTTCCTTCCAACTGCTCAGGGAAAAGTTGAACTTTTAACTCAACTTCTGAAGGTTCTTTCTTTCCAGTGGTTCTGTTCTGAAGGTTTCTAAAAGGAAAATTTGCCTGGAATATTTTTAGGATTTGGTACAATCCATAAAAAAATGTATTAAACACTACACTTTGCTCTAGTAGCCTTTGCTTATAATAATTAATACTACTTAATTATAATTAATTTCTACAGAAAAATCCTCTTTTTCTGTGGTTTTAAGTGTATCATTCCCTAATAAAAGCTGGTGCAGGGAGAAAGGAGTAGTTAGAGGGATTTGTGTCATTCCAGCTGATGTCTATATTTTAATCTTAACACATAAAGATGTACCTTAAATATTGACAGAATGAAGAAAAAGCGATTTTTGCCTTGAAAAACTTGAATTTTAATAACATAATTAATTTTGTTTCCTTTTCCTGCATCTGAAGATGCATGTCTTAAAGAAGTTGATGGGGAATAATTTGTTAATTAAAAAAAAAACAAAAAGCCCCAAAAATCAACCCAACCCCCAACCAAAAAAGTGATTAGTCCTGATGAAGTTACTAAATAATTCCCAAAGACTAACCCTAATCCCTGTGGGTTTCCTCCTGCAGAGGATGGAGAGGGAATATGGCTGTCCTTGCACCATGGGGAAGCCCAAAGTGTCCTTCAGGGAGAACATCTGTGCCCCTGTGCCGTGAGTACTCCTGCTGGGAATTGCTGCCTTCATCCCTGGGAGGGAGGGGAAGCCCCTCTGGAATTCTGGGATCAGAAACGCCCAGGAAGGTTTCATTTCATGTCTGGTGCTGTGCTTGGTCCCCACTCCATCACCTGCTCCTTCCAGCTGTGGGAGCTCCCAGGAGTGTTCCCAGGGGTGCTCAGGAGCTCCCAGGAGTGGTGCTCCGGTGTTCTCAGGAGTTGCCAGTTCTTCCCAGGGGTGCTCAGGAGTTTCCAGAGGTGCTCAGGAGCTCCCAGTTGTTCCCAGGAGCTCCCAGGGGTGTTCCCAGAGGTGCTCAGGAGTTCTCAGGGGTTCCCAGGTGTTCCCAGGAGCTCCCAGTGGTGTTCCCAGAGGTGCTCAGGAGCTCCCAGTTGTTCCCAGTTGTTCTCAGGGGTGCTCAGGAGCTCCCAGTTGTTCCCAGGGGTGTTCCCAGGTGTTCTCAGGAGTTCCCAGTTGTTCCCAGTTCCTCACAGGGGTGCTCAGTCGTTCCCAGTGGTGTTCCCAGTTGCTCCCAGTTGCTCTCAGGAGCTCCCAGTTGTTCCCAGGGGTATTCCCAGTTGCTCCCAGTTGCTCCCAGAGGTGCTCAGGAGCTCCTAGTTGCTTCCAGGGGTATTCCCAGTTGTTCCCAGTTTTTCCCAGTTGCTCCCAGTTTTTCCCAGTTGCTCTCAGGAGCTCCCAGTTGCTCCCAGTTGTTCTCAGGAGCTCCCAGTTGTTCCCAGGGGTGTTCCCAGTCGCTCGCAGTCGCTCCCAGTTGCTCCCAGTTGTTCCCAGGGGTGTTCCCAGTCGCTCGCAGTCGCTCCCAGTCGTTCCCAGTCGCTCCCAGTCGCTCCCAGTTGTTCCCAGTTGTTCCCAGGGGTATTCCCAGTCGCTCCCAGTCGCCCTCAGGATCTCGGTGCCCCCGCGGCGCGGCTCTGGGGCACTCGGGCCCCGCGCTGGGGGTGCCACAGCAGGGTCACCTCCCAGGGCAGCACCTCCTGTGGGCACACACAGCTCTGTCAGCAGCCCCTGCTGCCCCCCATCCAGCCAGGAGCTTCCTGATGGGAAACTTGGGAATGAAACCCAAGGGAATGGGAGCGCAGGGGGTCAGGAGCAGCAGAGCTGGAGCTGGGAGGGAGATCCCTGGGTTGTTACAGTCAGGAGCTTCCCTTCCCAATTTTCTGTGGTTTTCCTACAAAACACCTGCTCAGATGCCAGAGTTTTGCTGGAGATAGCACAGATGTAAATGCTGTTCTGGGAGGGTTTCTGCTGGGGGTTACTGGGATTGTCCCAGGCCATGGAGGATCCACAGCCCAGCTGGAATTCAGCATCCAGGATGCTCCAGCTGCCCCTCCCCTTTATCCCTGCCCACTGTGGCACTGGGATCTCCCAAGGAGAGCTGTGAGGGACCAGATTTGAGCCTCAGCCATTCCCAGCAAAGCCCCAGAGCAGCTGGGAATTGCTGCTGTTGTTCCTGGAATGCTGAGACAGGCAGGGATGGGGACCTGAGCTCACCCTGCAGCATCAGATCTGTGTCTGAGCTGGAGCTCACACAGCTGCAGTCCTAAAACACCCAAAAAACGCTTTTTAGGAGTAAAATTATTTACCTGGGACACCATTTCGTGGAGTAGAACCACAAAGTCAAACTGAAGATCATCATCATTTCTTTTCTGGAAAGACAGGATGAAAAGGGCTGAATTTGGGGATTCTCCCACCTCAGAAAAAGTGTTTCAGTTCTCTGTGGTTATCACAAAAATTCCCTGATGGATTTCAGGTAAAATTGGCAGCTCCTGATCACAAACGAAGCAGCTGGAGCCCAGGCATTGTAAAAAAACTAAAAGCTCCTGGTTTGAATTTCTGTGCACTCCAAAGCTGCACTGGAGACAGTGAATGTAAAACTTTAAACTGCTAATTCCTGCCTTGCAGAGACCAGACCTGTCAGGAATTCTTTGGGATGGGAACACCTCATTGTAGCAGGTGTCAGTTTAACCCAAACAATCCCAAATTAAATTGTCAGGAGGATAAGGACACTCCAGAGGCCTTACAGTGAGTGACAGCCAGGGGTTCTGAGTGACAAAATAATCCCTGGCCTTTGGAATAGATTCTTTTCCTGTGTTTTCAGGCAAAAAAGGACAAAGCTAGAGAGATGACAGTTAATCTGGGTTAGTTAATAGTTATTTCTCTCCTTTATCCTTAAGTTTGTTAGAGAGAATCTTTAAACTCTTGCTGGTGCACAGCCCTGCAGCAGCTGTGAATTCTCTAAAATTCCATCAGAGGGAGCAAAACATTCACAGATCCTCCTCCCACAAGGAATTCCTGTCTTTGCTTCAGACCCAGAACTTCCTGGGAATTCACTGTCTGTTCAGAGGGACAAAACTTCTGGAGCTTTTGGTTTTCTAAACACCAAATCCTGCTGCTTTTTCCTGGCTCCTGTGGAAAATTGCCTTGAATTTAAAGCTGATCATCACTTTAGGGTTATTCTTAACTCAGAATCGATTTTCTCTAACAGAACACAGCAGAACTGGGAGGATCTGTGGAATTCTGTTAATTTAATTTATTGTCTTTGCCACAACTGCTTAGCTCATGAGTACTTTCCAGGGAAAGCCAAGGCCAGGCTGGATGGGTTGGGGCTGTGCAAGGTGTCCCTGCCCATGCTGGGGGGAATGGGATGAGCTTTAGGGTCCCTCCATCCCAGCCCAGTGTGGGATTCTGTCCCTGCTGGTAACTCACCACTTGCTTCACGTGTTTCACTTGGGCAAGGTTGAAGTTGGTGTTTTCAGTGGAATTCTGCCAGATCACGTAGCCAGAGGCCGCCCAGGCCAGCAGGTGGATGGGCTCCAGCTCTGGGGGAACGTTCCCGTGGCTGTCTGCAAGCAAAACAAACGCTGGGTGTGAAAGAGAGCCCTTCAGAGAGCATTGTCACCTCACACAGGGCTGGCTGCTCCAATCCTGTCACCCTGCCTTCCCCAGCTTGGGAACAGCTGCTCCATCACCTCAGGGTTCTCCTCCCACTTCACACAACCCTGAATGGTTTGGGTGGGAAGGGCCCTTCAATCCCACCCAGTGCCACCCCTGCCACGGCAGGGACACCTCCCACTGTCCCAGGCTGCTCCAGCCCCATCCAGCCTGGCCTGGGGCACCTCCAGGGTGTTCTGCTCCACTTTTTGCTCTGAACAGAAATCCCAGGGCTCGAGGGCAGGGCTGGCTCTGGGGTGAGAGCAGCCCCTCGTTGTGCACTTGTGCCAGGACACCCTCAGAGGGAGCAGGGGCGGGTGACAGTGCCAGTGCCAGCTGCTTTTCCAGAACTCTCAGGATCAGGAATAAATGCACTGGCTGTGACTGCAGACCCCCCAAAAAGAGAAAGGTGAAGGCCTGAGCCCCATCCCAGCCCTGGGCTGTACCTGGGATGTTCTCAGCCACAAGCTCCTTCTCCAGGCTCCTGATCCGATGGTAGAACTCCTTGTCTGCCTCCTCTGTGCTCCTGAGCTCTCCCTGCACTGTCAGCTGCACATCTGGAGCACAGGTTTTGCTGCCCAGGTGATACAGAACCTCAGCAGTGCAGTTCACAGTCCTGTCCTGTGGCAGAGTTAATGATGTGCATTATTAGCTGGTAGAGTGTGTATAACCAGGGTCATTTGCACTTCTGAAAATGTCATTTGTATGTAGTTGCTGCTTTCTCTGAGTCTGGTCCCCAGAGGTTTGTGATTATTTAAGACAAGGTTAAATTCCTGGCATTTCTGTGAATGTTTGAGGGGGGGATTTGCTTTCTGCAGTGATGGAAGGGCAGTGTTGGGGTGCAGAATGTCCCTTGGGTGGGATTTGCTTTCTGCAGTGATGGAAGGGCAGTGTTGGGGTGCAGAATGTCCCTTGTGCTGTTCAGGTGGAGCTGGGTGACACTGAAATGTCCTTGTCCTCCCTGCAGCATTGCCTGGTGGTGTAGTGGAAGGTACCATGTGGTCAGTGGGTTCCTTTTGGTTAAAATTCAGCCTTTTTGGGGCCTGATTGGCAGCACAGAAAAATCAGGAGCATGATTCAAAGTATTAATTGCTGTGTAATGAAACCAGCGTGACTCACTTTGTCCAGGACATCCTCCAGCTCCAGGTCCAGGTAGTACTTGTGCCCCACATCATCAATGTCCTAAAAAAGGGAAAATATTAATAACATTTATTTTGGCAAATGCTGAGTGGCTGCATCCTGGACAAAATCAGAGCATCCCAGGATGATCTGGGTTGGAAGGGACCTTAAATCCCATCCAGTGCCACCCCTACCATGGCACACCTTCCACTGTCCCAGGTTGCTCCAGGTCCCATCCAGCCTGGCCTTGGGCACTGCCAGGGATGGGCACTCTGTGCCAGGGCCTCTCCACCCTCACTTCTATCCTTGAACACCCTGAATTACCAATTTTGGGCTCCTGTGTGATGCTACCCAAGAATTTGCTGCTTAGTTAAATACTCCCCTAAAAGCCTTCAGTGCTTCCCTCTATTAATTCCATTTTGCAGGTTACTATGAGTTGGATCATGCCCTGTATTTTTCTGGCTATAAAGAAGGGAGCAGGTGGGGTTTGCTGTGCCCTTGCTTTGGGAGGGGTTTGCTGTGTCAGGTGTCCCTGCAGTGCCAGCTTTGCTGTGCCAGCTGTCCCTGCAGAGCCAGGGCAGGGCTGTTCCGTGTCCCAGCACGCACAGGAGCACCCAGCACCCTCCTCCTCCTCCCCGGAGGTTGCTGCTGGCCCGGTGCCGGTGCCGTGCCCAGGGCCGGGCTCTCTGGGCGGCGCTGTCCCCACAGGTGACACACACGGGCTGTGTGCCCAGCGCTGCCCCGCCCGCGGTGACACCGAGCTCCTGCCGGGAGCCCAGACAGACCCAGGCGGTGTCACCCCGCGGTGACAGTGCCACCAGCCCGGAGCTGCGGCCGGGAAGGACATGGCACAGGGCAGGGTCACCTGAGCGGTGCCACCGGGGCGCGCCCGGCGGGTTTGGGATGTCCCCGGAGCGGGACCTGCACACCTCCCTGCGGCTGTGCCCGTGCTGTGCCCGCTCCGTGGGGAAAGCCCGTGCCGGTCCCGGTTCCCGGTGCCAGTGCCGGCTCCCGTGTTGGCTTCTGGCTCCCGGTTCCTGGTGCCAGCTGCCGTTCCCCGTTCCCGGTGCCGGTTCCCGTTCCCGGTGCCGGTTCCCGTGCTGGCTCCCGGTTCCTGGTGCCAGCTGCCGTTCCCGGTTCCCGTTCCCGGTTCCCGTTCCCGGTCCCTGCCGCTCACCTGGCGCCGTGCCCGGCGCAGCTCCCGCAGCCGCAGCCCGGTGCCGGGGCCGCCCCGCAGGTACCGCAGGTACCCCACGGCCACGGCGGCGGCGCGGGCGGCCGGGAAGCGGCCGGGATGGAGCTCCATGGAGGGCCCGGAGCCGCTTCCTCCTCCCGCAGGAAGCGCCGGGCGGGGCCGCGGCGGGCGGGGCGGGCTCCGGGCCGGGCGCTGCGGGGCAGAGCATCCCTGCGCTGGGATAGATGGCGAGTCACACAGCCTGACATGGGATATCGGCAGGGAATCCTTCCCGGGAGGGCGGGCAGGCCCTAGCACAGGTGTTCCAGGGAGTTTGTGGCTGCTCCCTGAAAGTGTCCGGGTTGGACGGGGCTTGGAACAACCTTGGACAGCATAAAGTGTCCCTGCCCATGGAATTTTGAATTTAAATTCCTTTCCAGCCCAAACCAGTCTGTGATTGTCTGAAATGCAGAATGGGAATGTTTTCCACAGAAAGCTGTGGGTGGTTTCACGAGTGACCTGGTGTTTGGGGTGTTGTTGGCTTTAGGTTTGAGTTCACCCACAAGAAGCAGTCGGGAGGAGCTGGCCAGTACGGCAAAGTGATCGGAGTGCTGGAGCCCCTGGAGCCAGAGGACTTCACCAAACTGGAGTTTGAGGACAGAACCATTGGCACAAATATTCCCAAGCAGTTTGTGCCCGCTGTGGAAAAGGTACAGAGCTCTCTCTGTGACACAGAAAATCCTGATTGCTCTTGTGTTCCTGCAGTACCACCCACGTTTGCTGTGCCTGCCTTACCAGGAAAGGAGGCTTTTCCCGTTGCTCCAGTGGCAGCAGGATCACAGCTGTGTGGTTTTACTCCATGTCTTGCATTCCTGGGGTTTCCAGCTAATTCAGGAGCTGCTGTTGTTTTTGGTGATGTGTGCTGGCTCTTGTGAGAGCCTCCTGCTCAAGCTGCTTTTTCCTGGCCTGTTCTGCTTCTGGTTGTGGCTTCACAATTCTCCTCCCAACCCCAATTCTTCTGTGACTTCTCTGAGGCCAGTTATAGAGGAAACTGTAATTAAGCTGCATTTCCTGCCTCAGTTCCCAAATTCTCTTTCTTTATCTCCTCTGTGACTGCCTCACTATATAATTTATTACACAGAGCTTTAATTAACCTACCAACATCTTGGAATTCCTGTAATAACCTACAATTATTCCTTCATTTTTCCATGCTGTAACACTTTAAGATTTTTGCCAGATCCTGAAAAAATGATAGTCTTAAAGGAATCTTGTTCTCCGGGCAAAAGCTCTTTCCACACTGAGCATTCCTTTGGGGTTTGGCCCTGGGTTCTGTTACAAAGGCAAACCCTGAGGCCGTTTCCCCTGGTTGTGTGGGTTTTGTTTGTACAATCCAGCTGAGGTGGCAGAGGCTGGCGGTGCAGAGGCTGCAGTCCCTGCTGGTGACAGGAGGTGTTGTTCATTCCCAGGGGTTCAGAGATGCCTGTGAGAAGGGTCTGCTCTCGGGACACCGCATCTCCGGCGTGCGCTTCGTGCTGGAGGACGGCGCCCACCACATGGTGGATTCCAACGAGATCTCCTTCATCAGGGCAGGAGAGGGAGCCCTCAAACAAGGTACAGCCTCCTGCTGGCTGGGATCCATCCATCCATCCATCCATCCATCCATCCATCCATCCATCCACCTACCTACCCACCCACCTATCACTTCCATCCATCCATCCATCCATCCATCCATCCATCCATCCATCCATCCATCCACCTACCTACCCACCCACCTATCACTTCCATCCATCCATCCATCCATCCATCCATCCATCCATCCATCCATCCATTTGCCTATTCTGTACATCCCTCCTCCTTTCCTTCCATCTATCCATCCATCCCATCCCCTGATCCCTCCCTCCCTCCCTCCCTCCCCCCAAAGCTTGCCCAGTTTTATGGAGCAGAACATGCACAAGAGTTTATACAATTCCTGAGAGGGGCACAATAATTCCTGTGGCTGTCCAAAGGAAATCCTGTTTTTCTAGAATTCAGTATAGCAACGCCACTGGTTTCATCCTTACGGGGTAGGAAGAGAACATTTTGCCAAAGTGGCCTTTTTTAGGGAACATTCCTTCACTGAAGGAGAGGTTGGACACTGGGAGGGGCTGCCTTGGGAGTGCTGGGGTGACAGTCCCTGGAGGTGCTTGGACAATGTGTGGATGTGGCATTTCTCTGTAGGGTTTAGGGATCACAGTGCTCTCAGCCAAAGGTTGGTCTCGATGATCCTGGGGGTCTTTTCCAGCCTTGATGATTCTGTGATTGTGGCTCCAGGAATGAAAGGCCAGGAGCTGGAATTCCATGTGTCGCTCGTGGTTTTTCCCCGACATTACCCACGAACCACCTGCTGCTGTGCACGGGAGCAGCGTGCCTTGCACCAGGCTCCCCTCTGACGCTGCGCTCCTGTTCCCATCCCTCCCCAGCCATGGAGAACGCTGCCGTGCGCCTCCTGGAGCCCATCATGGCCGTGGAGGTGGTGGCTCCGGTGGAGTTCCAGGGGGCAGTGATAGCCGGGATCAACCGGCGCCACGGCGTCATCACGGGCCAGGACGGCTCCGAGGGCTACTTCACCCTCTATGCTGAGGTCAGTGCTCACTGCTCCTCACCTCCCCTTCCCCGTGTTGGATTCCATTGTTGTTCTCAGTTTAAATGGATACAGTTGTAGGGTATTACAGCGTCCTGAGGTGGTCGCTGGGGTGAGAGAAAGACGAGAATCTTGTTTCTTGATCAGAAGGCTGGATTTATTGATATATGATATATAATACATTATTACTATACTAAATAGAATAAAGAGAGAAGTTGCAGATGCTAGCTAAGCTAAGAATAGAAAGAAAGAATCTATATCAAAGTTGTGTCCAGGGACTCTGTCCCCAGCTTGCTCCTGTGATTGGCCCTTAATTATAAACATGGGAACATGAACCAATCACAGGTGCATCCTATTGCATTCCACAGCAGCTGATAACAATTGTTTACATTCTCTTCTGGGGCCTCTGCCTCCCAGAAGACACAGAAATCTGAAAGAAAGGATTTCTGTGAAAAAATGTCTGCGACAGTAGGGTGACTTGATTTTAATGTTCCTCCTTTTATTTCCCTCTTAAAAATGAGTGGGGAGGATCACTGGGTGTTTTTCCTGCTGGGTGAGGGGCTCAGGACAGCCACGCCCTGTGGCCCTTCTGCTTCCCAAATTGTCCTTGGAGGAATGTCTGCAGATACCTCAAACCTTGCTGGTTGACTCATCACTGAATTTAGGATATTCCAGTTCCTGGTGCACTCAAACGCTCAGATTTTTCTGCTGAAAACACACTGCAAATATAAATTAATTAAAATAACAGATACTTTACAACAGCAGACCATTAAATCAGAGCTGTTTACAGGCAGCACTGACTCTTTATGTCATAATTGGGATTAATTAGCTGATAGCCCTAAAGTGAGGGAAAAATCCTCATTTTGAGCAAATGTGTTTGGATTTTAGGTGCCACTGAATGATATGTTTGGATATGCCACAGAGCTGAGGTCTTGCACAGAGGTGAGTCCTCCTGGTCCTTTTTTCCTAAAACATGTTTGATCTGTAAATTTGGGCTCATTGGATCATCCTGTCCCTGGCAGCTGCAGCAGGGAATGAGATCAGATCAGATCAGAGCTGTGGAATTCCTGGCCAAACAATTCTCCTGTACTGAGGAGTTTGTTTGGGTGGGATTGTGGAGGATCCCTGGGATCCCTTCACAGACAGGAGCTGTGTGCCCAGCAGGGTTGCACATGGCCCATCCTCTCTTTCTTTCCCCAACTCTGCAGGGAAAAGGAGAATACACCATGGAATACTCCAAATACCACCCCTGCTCAGCCAGCACCCAGGAGGAAATCATCAACAAATACCTGGAAGCAACGGGGAGACTTCCTGCCAAAAAGGGCAAAGCCAAGAGCTGATGGGGTTCCTCTGGAGCCCACTGACAGTCTGTCCCAGCCTTCTCCAACTCGCTTTTCCAAGCCATGGAGCAGCCCAGGCTGGCTGGGTGAGGTGGGCTCCAGTGGGATTTGGACTTGGAATTTTATCATGGAACCTTTCCTCTGGGCTGGTGTCAGCAGCACCAGGGGAATCACCACGGGATTGCTCTGTGTAAATGCTCTTGGAACAAATAGATGTTAAAACACGGCTGATGATTTGTCTTAATCAAGATCTATTAAAATAATTTTATTTTTTACTTGATACATCTTTATTTGGAAATGTTAAACTGAGGTAAGAGCTGCTGGACAGGTACAGGGAGTGGGACATCACTTAGAACATGGTGCTCCAGCTTCCCTCCAGGGAACAGATGGAATTTTCCCCTCCCAATCCTTTGGAAATGGCACAGGAGCCTCCAAAGTCTCAAGCCACTGGGCAAAGCCATCAGTCAGTGCTTGTCACCAAATCCACTTTCACTGGTGCACAGGATGGAGCTGAGTTGCCAAGGATGTTGGGAGGAGCTGCCTCTTCCCAGAGCTGGGAACAAGATGGAATTACTGCGTGGCTTGGAGATGTGGATTTAATGGGATTGGGGTGTGGAGTCATGTATGGGCTTGGCTTTTGGCTGCTGGTTAGAAATCCAGACCCAAGATCCCTTTTCCCAGAACCTCACAATCCAGAGGGAATTAGAAATCCAAACCAAAGATCCCTTTTCCCAGAATCTCACAATCCAGAGGGAATTAGAAATCCAAATCCAAGATCCCTTTTCCCAGAACCTCACAATCCAGAGGCTGAGTTGCAGCTGATGTTCAGCTCAGGAATCATTTGACTTTGCTGACTCCAGGGTGTTAGGTGAGAAGATATTCCCATCATTCTGTATTTGTAATTATTCCCAGAATGTCCACGTTGAGTTTTCTTTATCCTTCCTGCCCTGCTCAGCTGAAAAGTGTTTTTGCAGACTCCAGTAAACAGGGAGTGAAGTTCCAGTTCAAACCCAGCGACATTCCTGGCACAGCGCTGGCGTTGCTGTTTCCCAGACAGAAACAAGTGGAGCAGCCAGGCTGCTTCTCCTCTGGAAGGGCTGGAAAATGATTTATGGAAACCTTGGGAAAGGATTTGCCAGGGCCTGGAGCTGCTGATGGGCCCCAGGCAAGATGTGGGGTGTCCACGTGGTGCTGCCTTGGGACAAATCCCCAATTCCTGCACATCCGTGGCTTTGGTTTTGGGAATGCTCAGCTGGAATTCATTCCCAGAAAAGCCCTGCAGGTTCTCGGACATTTGGAAGTTTTCTAAAACAAGCAAATGTAGCGCTTTCCTCAAAATTTGGAGATGTCTGATAAAAGCAGTGTCAACACAGGACAGGAAACAGGGTGGGTATGATGTTATTTGTGTCTCTGGGGTTTATATTTGTGTTTGTGAGGTTTATTTCTATTGATGTGATTTATATTTCTATTTATGGGGTTTATATTTTGTTTAGACCAGTTGTGATGTGAATTCCTGGCTGATGAGTTCTGCCAGATGTGCTGGTTCTCCACAGACCCAGGAAAGAAACAAACCCCAAGAACTTTGCTGTATGATTTGAGGTTTTAGGCTGAAACCTTGGCCTAAAAGCAGCTGGGGAGATTTTGCCTTAGAATTCCACAGCTTTGCTGCTTATCCAGAAGCTCCTGGGGAGCTGCTGAACTGCTGTGAGTTTGTGAGCAGCCAGTTCCTCCAGCCTGGTGCCTGGGAAGTGCCTGGTGCTCTATTCCAGCCCTGCAGAGCTGAGGCACAAACAAGGTAAGGAGACAAAAGCAGAGCCCCAAAGTCCCAAATCCATCCTATTTTCTTGACTTAATTACAAAAAAAAAAAAAAAATTTAACCACCAGCTTCTTTAAGGAATTTTGGAATTTCACTCCCTGATTTCACACATATGATGATGAGAAATGTTCTCTCCCAGCAGGAAAGAAAACTCCAGGAGGGTGTGGAATGCTGCTTCCCCGAATTTATTGGGTGCTGAGGGGAAAAGCTTCAGTCAGGAAATCAGATTTATTTGTGTAAAATGCTGGAATTTGTGAAGCTGACATCACCCAGCCTGAAAACATCCAGGGAAAGCTGTTGTGTGAAATCCTTGAATTGTTGTTCCCAATTACAGCTCCAGGACTGTGAAAATCACCCCAGGTTAAACAGAACAGCCACCCCAGAGCCTCTGTTCCTCAGGAACGTGCTGTTCCTGGGAAGGATTTCATTTATCCTGCCACAAACCTGGCTGATGGGGAGGAAGGTGACTTTGGGACAGTCTGGCACATTGCACTGAGCAGAGGTGGGACAGGGATGGATCTGCTGGGAACCCAGCTGGAGAATTTGGTGGCACAGGACAAAGCCATGACTTTGTGGTGGGACAGGAATGACACAGGAGCTGTTCCCAACCATGGGGATTCATCCCCAAGGAGCCTCCCTGGCTCTGCAGGTCTGGTTTGATTCGAGCTGGAAATTTGGGCTCCAACAGCAGCAGAAAGAAAACCCCCAGCCTCAACCCTGAGTGATGGCATTTGGTTTATTGGAGCTGTGAGTTAAAAATCAGCATGATTCTAGCCCAAAACATGGCAAAAAATTAGCAGGCAAATCTCTCTTAGTGACAGATTAATGCTTTGCTCATGATTTTTATCCAAATATATTAATTTTGTTTACAAACTCTTAAGTAACAGTTAATGAGTGACATCAAATCAACTGCTGTATGTTCATCTGTGTATATATGGAGTAGCAGAGGGTTCAGGCAGAGCTGCAGAACTTGAATCTCGCTGTTGAAGAAGTGACAGGAATTGATTTTGGCACACAACAATCAGTGAAACCACTCCCAAGCACTGACTTGCATGGAAGGACGATCCCAGCTCCAGGTCTGTAGCACAAGGATTTGCTGAGGATCCATCTCCACAAAGGTGAGGATTTCACTCAAAAGCTGCCTCCCTTCTCAGCTGAAGGCCCAGCAGCTGATCCTGACTCTGCCCCGGATCCCTGCTCTGCCCCGTGGCCCTCGGGAGCACAGAAATGTTTCACCTTCAGGGGCTGCCTGGGCAGCCACGCCAGGCGCATGTGGCAGGAGATGATTTCCTGGAGAAGGGAATTAAACACAGCTCTGATCACCCTGCTGAATTCAACACAGCTCTGATCACCCTGCTGAATTAAACACAGCTCTATCACCCTGCTGAATTCAACACAGCTCTGATCACCCTGCTGAATTAAACACAGCTCTATCACCCTGCTGCAGCCCAGCCCTGCTGAATTCAACACAGCTCTGATCACCCTGCTGAATTAAACACAGCTCTGATCACCCTGCTGAATTCAACACAGCTCTGATCACCCTGCTGAATTAAACACAGCTCTATCACCCTGCTGAATTCAACACAGCTCTGATCACCCTGCTGAATTCAACACAGCTCTGATCACCCTGCTGAATTCAACACAGCTCTATCACCCTGCTGCAGCCCAGCCCTGCTGAATTCAACACAGCTCTGATCACCCTGCTGAATTAAACACAGCTCTGATCACCCTGCTGAATTCAACACAGCTCTGATCACCCTGCTGAATTAAACACAGCTCTATCACCCTGCTGCAGCCCAGCCCTGCTGAATTAAACACAGCTCTATCACCCTGCTGCAGCCCAGCCCCTGCTGCACGAGGGCTTGTTCATGGCACTTCCTTACCTGGGTTGGCATTTCATGCAGGAGCACCGTGTAGTCAAACTCAACAAAATCGTCTTTCCTCATCTGGGCAGGTGTAAACAAAGGGGAGAATGATCAGAACACAGGTTTATATTGTTACAATTGAATGTCTGCTGTGATTTATTGGAGCTCGGGGAAGGAGATGAGCAGGGCCTTGTGGCTGTGGTTGCTGGCTGCAGTGAGATGGGTTTTGATTGTGGAAAGATGGAATTAGGAGCCCTTCCTGCATGGAATGTTTGAGGACACCAAGAGCTGTGTGGCCCTGCAGCCTGTCTGCACTGAAACCAGGTGCTAATTAATTGAATTTAACCCTGAATTACATCTGAGACTTGCATGAACCTCTCCTTCAGAGAGATGCTGAATAGCTGAGGAGCCAAAGCTGGATGCTGCCCGTGGATCCCAGCTGGCTGAGGGCTCTGGGAGTGCTGCTGGATGTGCTGCAGCCTTGGAGCTGCTGCCCAGCTGGGCTGGTGTCAGGTGTGAGCAGGGGGCTCTGCCCAGGGGCTCAGGAACTGCAGATCCAGGTCAGGACAATCTTCCCAGCAAAACCTGGCAAAGTGCTCGTGCAGAGCTGGAGCTGCTGGCGAGGAGCAGCCCCTGGATCTGGGGAATCCCCTCAGAGGGGGCTCTGTGCTGCCCCTGTCCCTCCTGCCCCACTCACCCACTGCCTCACGGACTTCACTTGGGCCAGGAAGTATCCCAAGGTCTCCGTGGACTTTTCCCACATGATGGAGCTGCTGCCAGCCACAGCCAGAGCCCACACTGGCTCCAGGGCAGGCTCGATGTTGCCATAGCTGTCTGCAAGGCAAGGAGAAAGAGAAAATAATATTAATTCTGGCTGGGCAGCAGCAGAATGATGAACCTCAGAGCAGCTTTGCCTGGCACAGCACCGTTCCTGCATGGGCTCCTCCCTCTGCCGTGTCACAGGGAGGGGGATGATGCTGAACCTGCAGACCCAGGGGAGTATAAAGAGTGGCACAGCTGACACTGCCAAGAGAGGGATCCCCATGAAGAGGTGAGAAACCCAAAAACCCATAGTAATGGGAGTCCTTACCCAGCTGGGAGAAAAGATGGGATTTTTCCAGGATTGGTCATCCTCAGTGAGTTTCCAACCACGGCTGGGGAGGTGTGTGGGTTTGGGCACTTGTTATTCCTGGAGGACAATCTGCATTGATTGGACTCAGAAATGGTGTGGAGCTGCTTTTAAACCCAAAGCACCCTCACAGGAGGGGGCTGAGTGCCAGTGGTAAATCCAGAGGGGCTCTGTTCTCCCCAGGATCCCTGGGGAGGTGGGACTGCTCTGACAGTGCTGCTGTCAGTAACGTGTCTCCTTTTCAAACGCTGGTGTCCTTCATGCCCTTTGAGATAAAGTGAAATACAGGTGAATATTTGGAGGAATATACCTGGAATGTTGTTTGCAGTTATTGGCTTGCTTTGGTGCCTGATCCTTTGGTAAAATTTGTTGTCCTCCTCCTGGATTTCCTTCTGGTCTTTGGTGGGGGAGCACTTGATGCTGACAACAGGACGAGACTTTTTCTTTGGAAAGAGCACTGTGGCCAGGCAGTTCCCAGCATCTTCCTGTCAAGGGAGAGTTTAAAACTGTTCTTTTAATCAAGATTTTATCTACCAGCAACTCACTCTTTGTATGGAGCTGTTCAGGGATTAGGAAAGTGTCAAGGAGGATTTTATTTGTCTTTTTTCCAGGAACGAGGTTAAAACCACAAGGCTAAAGGGATTTAACAGAAGGTTTTAATTAATGCTTGTCCTGCTTTCAGGGCATGACAATGCTCTAAGTCATCTTGGAAATATGTTTGTGAGAGCTCAAAAAACAACATTAATTGATAACAGGGACTTTCATTGTGCCAGCCTTGAAACAAAAATAATCTAAGGCTTCACAGTAAGTTCTGAAAATCATTTGAATTCCACAAAGTGTGTGTGAAGGAAGAGGGCAGTAAAACGCTGCTGACAGCTGGGGCAGAGTGAATGGAGGGGTGGAATTGGAAACACCATGGAGCTGCCAGCTCCTGATTCCCATTCTGGGGTGTGGACAGCAGGAAAACGGGGACCTGAGGGGGAATGGGGAGCACAGAAAGGGAACAGGGCCCACACTGTCACCCAGCCTGGGCCACTGCACAGTTCCACTCAGGCCTTTGGTGGCCTCCATGACTTGAGCAAGAATTCCCTTTGGGATTGAGGCCTGGGGATCCCTCAGGTGAGCCCTGGAGCAAAGCCAGGCAGGGAGGAGCAGCAAGGTCCTTCCATGGTGGCAGATCCATTTGGGACACACATGTCCCTGTTTGGGAGCTGCTGCAGTGGATTTGATGGCCGGGGTGAGGAGGAGGAGCAGGAACTCACCCCAGTCCTGTAGTCCTCAGTGCTGAACTGCAGGTAATACTTGTGGCCAGACTCTGGGATGTTCTGGAAGAGAGAAGATGGAGCCAGCAGTGGGATTAAAGCCTTGTGTGCTGCAAGGAGCTCTGAGGAGGGAGGGTCCTTCTGGATTCCCTGGTTTTGAGTGCAGCATCACTGAGTTTTAGTCCTTCTTGGTGTTTAAGTACAATTCTGGCTGTTTGCAGGACCCAAAGCAAACCTTTGTGTGTTATTTATCTAACCCTGAGCCTTCCTGTTCCCAGCACACTTTTCCCAGGAAATGTTTAATGGTACAAGGTGAGTGGGGTTTCACACCCACAGCAGATCCTCAGCTCACACCTGCCTGTGGCACCTGCAGAGAGCTGGGAAATGCAGGTAAACAATTGCTTCAGTCACTGTGTTTTTATTAAAAATCCCCTCCTGCAGCTTTAGGATGAGGCAAGTCCAGTGTGGAGCCAAATCTCACCATGAAGGAGGTGCAGGAAACAGAGAGGATGAGCTCAGACTTTCTGATAATTTCTTTCTTCTCTGCATCCTCCTTCTCCCCTTTGCCCTTTTTGTGTATTGCCTCAAACATTGTCCTCCAAGTGACAGTGGGACATGGGCAGGGTAGTGACAGTGACTTTCTGCAATGCAGGATCACCAAAGGAGTGACTGCAGTGGAATTAGGTTTGGAAGGGTCTCACCTCATGCAATAACCACGTTTAAGTCTAAGATTCCAACTGCTGTAAAGCCACCCAAGAGCTATTATTGCTATGGTTTACAACACCCCTAACCTGATTAAACCTTGGGGATTTTTACAGTGACCCAGGATTGCTCCTGTGTATCATCAGTCCTGCAGGAGAGAGAAGCTGCAATACTCAGCAGGACTTTTAAAAGAGCGCAGAATTCTGTGTTTCTGGGGGTTTTGAAGCAGAGATTCCCTCCTGATTTGCAACAGCTTCCCCCCAGTACTGCTAGTGGCTACTACCACCCTACTACTGCTGCCTGGACAGCTTGCAAATGATGCCACACAGCTAAAACAAATATTTAATCTGGTGTGAACACCTGAGGCTTCCTGAGCTCACCGGGGAGAAGAGAGAAGCTCCATTTGGTACAAAATAATTGTACAAAAGTGTTTGTAGTCCAGAAGGAAAACTTTTATTTCCACTATTTTCCCCACTCTCATCCCAAATGCTGTTACCCAATCCCAGAGTGTGGGCTGAGCAGAGCTCGGGGATGTCTGGCAACCCCCAGGGAAGCAGCCAAAGATAAAAGTGTCCAAAAAGAGAAGAAAACAAGTGAGTAATTCATTTTTCCACTCAATATCTGGGTCACGGGATTCTTTTACTTCTGGCCTCCAAATTACTGCGACTTTCAAAACTGACAGATTTTTAGTCCTGGGAAGGCCAAAACAGCAATTTCAGAGCAGCTTCACGGCAGGTCCCTGAGGAATCGGTTTCCAATCGGTTTCCAATCAATTTCCAATCAGTTTCCAATCAGTTTGCAATCGGTTTCCAATCAGTTTCAATCAGTTTCCATCAGTTTGCACTTCTATCTGTCCCGCTCTGTTTCCCCAGCAGGATTTTCCCCTGGGATCAGTTTTTGCCTGGATCACTGAGCAGGGAGAAGGAGTCAGAGCTGCCCCTGCTTGGATTCTGCCTTTCCCACTCACCCTGGGGCTCTGGCTGCTGCACATTGATAGAACATTTCTAATGGATTGCTGGTATCGGGGAGCAGAGCTGTGGTGATAGAACATTTCTAATGGATTGCTGGTATCGGGGAGCAGAGCTGTGGTGATAGAACATTTCTAATGGATTGCTGGTATCGGGGAGCAGAGCTGTGGTGATAGAACATTTCTAACTGATTGCTGATATCGGGGAGCAGAGCTGTGGTGATAGAACATTTCTAATGGATTGCTGGTATCGGGGAGCAGAGCTGTGGTGATAGAACATTTCTAATGGATTGCTGGTATCGGGGAGCAGAGCTGTGGTGATAGAACATTTCTAATGGATTGCTGGTATCGGGGAGCAGAGCTGTGGTGATAGAACATTTCTAACTGATTGCTGATATCGGGGAGCAGAGCTGTGGTGATAGAACATTTCTAATGGATTGCTGGTATCGGGGAGCAGAGCTGTGGTGATAGAACATTTCTAATGGATTGCTGGTATCAGGGAGCAGAGCTGTGGTGATAGAACATTTCTAATGGATTGCTAGTATCAGGGAGCAGAGCTGTGGTGATAGAACATTTCTAATGGATTGCTGGTATCGGGGAGCAGAGCTGTGGTGATAGAACATTTCTAATGGATTGCTGGTATCGGGGAGCAGAGCTGTGGTGATAGAACATTTCTAATGGATTGCTGGTATCGGGGAGCAGAGCTGTGGTGATAGAACATTTCTAACTGATTGCTGGTATCAGGGAGCAGAGCTGTGGTGATAGAACATTTCTAATGGATTGCTGGTATCGGGGAGCAGAGCTGTGGTGATAGAACATTTCTAATGGATTGCTGGTATCGGGGAGCAGAGCTGTGGTGATAGAACATTTCTAATGGATTGCTGGTATTGGGGAGCAGAGCTGTGGTGATAGAACATTTCTAACTGATTGCTGGTATCGGGGAGCAGAGCTGTGGTGATAGAACATTTCTAACTGATTGCTGGTATCGGGGAGCAGAGCTGTGGTGATAGAACATTTCTAATGGATTGCTGGTATCGGGGAGCAGAGCTGTGGTGATAGAACATTTCTAATGGATTGCTGGTATCGGGGAGCAGAGCTGTGGTGATAGAACATTTCTAACTGATTGCTGGTATCGGGGAGCAGAGCTGTGGTGCTGCTGTTGTGTCCAGCTGAGGCTGTGAAATGTCCACCTGGGTATTTGAAAACCGGATTTTCTAGCCCAATTTAAGCAAATGTTGCACGAGGTCACCTGGCTTTTCCCTTTCCTCTTCACCTCCCTACTCCTGAATTAGGATTTCCAGGGCAGACTGGGACAGGGCACTGCTCCCAGAAGCTTCCCTTTAAATTCTGAGATCTTTATCTGGCACAAACTAATGCTTCATTATCAAAAGTCCATTTTAAAGTGCAGGACAACTCCAGGAGCTGCTGTTTTCCAGAAGATCCTCACTTAAGAGAAAAGAAGGGACAACAAAAACCATCTGCATCCAACAGCAAGGTAAGGATTATTCCAGGTTTTGCATTTTGTTGCCAGGAAACAAAGTCTCATTTTACCTGAACTTGAAAGATCTTTCCCATCTAAGAGAGTTCCCAGTCCTGTTTCCAATTACCAGTTTCACCAGCTCGGGGGCTAATAAGGTTAGTATTAAATTACTGTGCTCGTTATTAAATTCCATTAAAATTATCCTGATTTTATGAGATCCAGTAATAGAGTAACCAATAGGAAATTAGCCCACTTCCAAAAATAATTAAATACCAGACAAACCTAAAAAATACCCAAATCCCAATATTTTTGCCCCTTGCCTTCATGTAATACAGCCAATTCCTTGCAGGAAATGCTTTTCATTTTTTTCCAGGGGAGGACAGGAAAGAAGGAAGTGCCCACTTTTCGTGCATTTCTCCTCTTGTTTTCACAGAGTATGCAAAAAAAAGGGAGGGGAGGAAATAAACTGCAGAGAGTGGTTCCAGGGAGCTCCTACAGCAGCCAGCACTGAGGAAATAAGGAGCAATTTCACTTCTCTATAATGAGGCAGTTATTTTCCTTCCTGTATGAGGAGACAGGTGGCTGATAGAGGGGGAAAAACCCCTTTCCCTCCCCACAAATATTCACTTATTCTTCAGCCAGGCACAGGTGTTTATATAAGGAAATATTTACACGTAGACATATGCAAAGTGCCCAGGAAATACAGAAGGAGCATGGATACTTCTGGAGAGTATAAAATAACAGAGAATTCCTGTCATAGGTGTTTGTAGCAATTTCACAGAAGAACTTCAATATCCCAGGAGCACCTCCATGCTCAGCACCCAATAATCTCTAATAACACAAGGGCTGCATTAATTAATGCATCCCAGATATTCCTGGTTGGTTTGGAAAATCTTTTTGGAAAGGGGAGAGTTAACACTACACCCTCTTACTCGGTTTTAGGAGCTGCACAGGACAAGTGGTGGAAGATCTCCAGATCCTGGAAAGGATCCAGTGGAATCCAGTGCTGCCTTTGGCACCTGACACTGGGAACCCAGAACAAGCAGCCCTTGCTCTCAGGAGCTGCCCTAGGATGCAGAATTTGTTGTTCTGGGAACCCAGAACAAGCAGCCCTTGCTCTCAGGAGCTGCCCAGCAGAATCCAGGATCCCAAATTTGTTGATTTGGGAACCCAGAACAAGCAGCCTTTGCTCTCAGGAGCTGCCCAGCAGCAGGAGCACAGGGCTGGATTTAAATCCCATCCCTCGGCTCTCCAGGAAGGGGATGCATTCCTTCCAGGATCTACAGCCCGGGACGAACATTCCCCAGAAGTTTTTGCCTGATCCTGTACTTTCAGAAAGTGAATAAGCTGTAAAAAAGCCCCAGACCTGGAGGAGAAGGGCTGCATCCCAGTACCACCTCGAGCATCCCCGGTAAGCTCCCCATGACGGGAAGGCTCTGTCCCCGTAGCTACTCTTCTCTGGGACTCCTGTCCCGTTCTGCCACCTCAATTCCATGAGATTTCTGGAAGATTAAGGTTTATTTTATGGTGGGAACTGCACCGCCTTTAGATGAAGCTCGTGGTATGAGGGAGGGACTGCGGGACAGCAGCTCCTGAGGAGAGCCAGGGGTCCCTGAGGGACGAGGCTGTGGGACAGCGGTCCCTGAGGAAAGGGAGAGGGGACAGCGATCCCTGAGGAGAGCCAGGGATCCCTGAGGAAGGGGAGATGGACAGCGGTCCCTGAGGAGAGCCAGGGATCCCTGAGGAAGGGGAGATGGACAGCGGTCCCTGCGGGGACCCGGCTGTGTCCGAGGATGAGGCAGCGGCTCCTGAGGGACGCGGGAAGGCGCCCGGTGCCCTGCGTGGGAACGCGCTAATCTCAGTTACATATACCAGTACTAATGTAATAATTAATTACACAATGTTAATTACACTTCCCCAGCGCCCCTTTGCACCCCGCCGGCTCCCCGCTTACCTTTAGCGTAGCCTTGCGGACCTGCCCGAGCGCCCGGAGCCCGCCGAGGGATCCCGCCTGGAAGTTGCGGTACTGCAGGGCCACCCGCGCCGCCGCCGCGGCCGAGCGGCTGCCGGGCTCCAGCTGCTGCACGGCGAGGCTGCCCCGGGGCAAGGCGAGCGCCAGGAGCAGCAGCAAGGCGGGCGGGGAGGCACGGAGCCCCGGCAGGGCGCGGAGCCCCGGCATGGTGCGGGCAGCGGCGGGCACTGGGGCGGGCTCGGCCCCGCTCCCGTACAAATAGCGGGGCCCGGCCCGCTGCTCCCGCCCGCCCTCCGCCCGCTGCCAGCGCCCGCCGGAGGGCCCGGCCCGGCGGCGACTCCCCTTCCCTCAGCCCTCCCACCCCGGAGCCCCGCGGGCTGGGGGGAACCGGGGGCTGAGGGGAACTGGGACGTTCTGGGGACCAGGAGGGTTGAAGATGCTGGGGGGACTTGAGAGGGACCGGAGTATTGAGGGGAGCCAGGGGGGTTTGAGGGGGTCTGAGACTTCTGAAGGGAGTTGGAGGAATTTAAGGGGTGTCAGTACTGAGGGGAGCCTGGGGCACTTGATGGGGACCAGGGGTTCTGAGAGGAACCAGGAGGATTTGAGGGGGACTGAGGACTTGGAGGGCAGCCAGGGGGACCAGGGGTTTTAAGGGGAGCCAAAGGGTATTGAGGGGAGCCAGAGAAGCTTGAGGGGGATCAGGGGTTCTGGGAGGTTGGAGGGATTTGAGGGGCCCTAATGGAAGCCAAGAGGACTCAGGGGATCTGAGAGGAGGTGAGGGGGGACAGGGGGCACTCGAGGAGGGCTGGGAGCCAGGGGGACCTGAAAGATGCTGGAACTGGAGCAGGACCAGGGGTTCTGAGGGGAGCCAGGGGCACTGACAGTCACAGGATTTGTCTGAAGGGAGCCTGCAGCTGGAGTCAGATGTGCAATCCTGACACAGATCAGAGCACACACAGGTAATGGTTGCAAAAACACACTTAGCTCCTTCTCAGTGTTACCACAACTCAACACCTCCCAAAAGTCCAGAGCCTTACTCAGACCATGGCACGCTTTGCCTGGGACACAGCTGAAATATTCCAAATACAATGCACAAGAAGCATTCATCTCTGGGATAAATCTCACTTAGTGAAGTTTTTGGAACCAGTACAGTCATGTCTTGGTAACGTGAAGAAAATCAACAGAGAGAGCAGCCAGATTCCCTTAAAATGATGTTTGGGATACAAGTGGGCTTGTTGCCTTGCTCCTCCTGGAAGCATCTCCTTTGGAGAGAGTGAATGTGGTCAAATGTAAAAGGCTGCAGCACTTCCTGTGTTAAAAAAGCTGCTTTTTAATGACCTGCTCTATTACCATCCCAGCAGACAGGGGTTTGTATGTGCAGCTGGGAATCTATTTTTGTGCTCTGCATGAGTATTGAGGCAGGTTTCAGGGTTGGGACCTCAGAGAAGTAAATCAAAACTAAATCAAAACTCTGCTTAAGTACTCAAACTGTCTCCTGTGGAGCTTAAAGTCTCTTTTTATTACTGGAATGCCTTTTCACAGAACTGGAAGTTTAGTGTTTCTGAGGCTTTCCTAAGTGAGGGCAAGAGATTACAGTAAAGGTATAATATCATTCCTTATTACAGTTTTTTATAGCATCCAGCTAACTTTCCTGAATTTGTTGATTATTATTTTCCCTGCTGAAACAGATTCTGTAATTAACAGTTTGTATCTTTTCGTGCCAGGCCGGAGGGGGCTTGGAACAACCTGGACTAGTGGAAGGTGTCCCTGCTGGTGCCAAGGCCAGCTGAAGGATGATTTTTTCCTTACTGGGAAAGTATTTTTCTGGACCAACCAACATTTTCTCGTTTATCCCCGCAGAGGTGGCAGCGCTGATGCCCCGTTCAGGCTGGAATCCCGAGGCTGCCTGCCCTCCTGGCACTGGGAGGGGTGGGGCAGTGCCATTCGCGTCCCGCTGTCCCCGTCCTGCCCTTCCTGCAGCGCGCTGGGCGTGGGGCGGGCGCCGAGGCTCCCGTGGGAGCGCAGGAAGCGCCGATCAGGGAACGGCGAGCGGGGATGGCCCGTGAGGAACCTTTGGTGCAGGATGTCGGCAGGGTGGGGTGGGGTGCGGTGGGAGCGGCTGCTCCTGCTCCCGCTGCCCAGGGAAGGAGATAAACCCACCCAGCGCGGGGGTTTCACACTCACAGCCTCGGTGCCTTCCATGGGGGGGAGTTGGATAAACAGGGGTAAAAGCCTCTAAGGTTTGTCACAAGGAGCCTGCCAGGCTCAGAGCCGAGCCCTGGGCCCCCATCGCTGACTCTGGCTGCGCTTCCTTCCCCCTCGCCCTCTCCTCCTTTTCCTGCTGTCCCAGTGACAGGGCAGTTCCCTTCCTCCCGAGGGCAGCCCGGGGACTGTGAGTAACCCAGAGTGACAAGGACACTGAGCCCTGTGACACAGCAGGGACAATCCCAGCGCAGTTTCCTACCGTGCCGCAGAGATCGTGCTGCCGTAACCTGCTCTTCATCTGAATTTACAAAACAGTTTGACTTGGGAAAAACAAAAGTTCATGTGCTGAACAGGTCCAGGTCAAGGCTGGGGCATGTTTGTAAATGTGTACAAGCACAAGGTTTTGTGCCTCCACAACATTTAGGAAATGTGTTTCCTTTAAGTTCTGAGGGTTTTGGACCCTTACAAGCTGGAAGTGCATCCTCCAAGAGCCAAGGTTGCTTCAGGCTCTTTGGTGAAATGAAGCTGTGCCGTGTGTCAGAGCTGAACCAGAGGAGCTGAGGTGAACTGCCTGCCCTGGGGGGATGCATCCACTGCTGGAGTGAGTCCTGAGGATGATCAGAGGGATGGAGCAGCTCTGCTGGGAGGAAAGGCTGGAGCGTTGGGATTGCTCAGCCTGGAGGAGCTTTGGGGTGACCTCACTGAGGCCTCCTCTGAAGGGGCTACAAGAGGGATGGAGTGGGATTATTTCCAAGGGATGGAGGGACAGGACACAGGGAATGGCTCCCACTGCCAGAGGGCAGGGGTGGGTGGGAGACTGGGAATTGGGAATTCCTGGCTGGCAGGGTGGGCAGGCCCTGGCACAGGGTGCCCAGGTCCAGCTGCCCCTGGATCTCTGGCAGTGCCCAGGGCCAGACTGGACACTGGAGCTTGGAGCACCTGTGAGGTGTCCCTGCCATGGCAGGGGTGGGGCTGGATGGGCTTTAAGGTCCTTCCAACCCACACCATTCCATGATTCCATGATTGTGTGTATTCTGGTTAATTAGACTGTGGTGCAGGGGGGTTTGTCCTTGGCAGTATTTTCCCCTCTCATCCCGCATCCTTTGCTGCAGTCCAAGGAGGGCAGAGCTGGTGCCAGCTCCATCTCACAGATGTCTCTCCCTGTCCCCTTCTCCACCCCCTGCAGGACCCAGGACATTCTGGGAAGCTCCCAAGGTTTGCATCACACTTCTGCCACAGCTGACTTGGACCCTCTGGAGCTGGAAGCGAGGCTTGGTGCAGGCAGTGGCTCTGAAAAGCATTCTGAGGTTTGCATTTTCCTTTTTCATACATCAAGTGCTTGTTTAGTGCCAATTATTCCTAATTAGTTTCATATTTGGAGGCGATTTCTATATCCCCTGTATACACCAGACCTCACTGGCTCACAATCATTACCAGCTGTCTGTAATTTAATACAGTGAATTTGGACAAAACTCACTTTATTTGGTTGTGCAACTTTTCCAGTTTTAACTTCACCATCTTGTTGTAGTTATGAACAAGTTCTGTTACTTGATTTTAACTGATTTGGGATTTAGTGTCAATAATTAATCCCAAGAATTTGTTTTTAATGACTCTCCAAATATTTTGCTGGCTAAACCATGAATTGGTCACCTTTTAATGCATTGCTGGACTGACCTTACCTATAGGAATAAAATATGTGTATTGATTTACTGAAGCTCATTTTTCCAGGAAAATTTGGGTTTGAAGGCTTCTGATTATTTTTAAATCACAAATAGGATTTTTTGTTAAAGAAATATTTGTATTTTGTGTCAGCAGCAGTTCTGTCACTCCAGGCCCTTGCAAACTGTCTCTGATTATCTTTCCTGTAGCTCTTTTCAGGTACTGGAAGGCCACAATTAGGTGACCCCAGCTCTTGACTTTTAAGGGACAATATTTAAGTCAGCCAGGAAGGTCTGGTAACACCTTCTGGTCAAAACCAAGCTCATTGATGCTGTTTGCATTATTTTGTGTATTTTTATGTTGGGTTTAAAAGGTGTGCCAAGGTCCTGCATATCTGAAATGGCACCAGGAAGTTTCTGAGCTCTCTTAGCTGCTGTTCCCACTTTCCCAGTGAATTATCCATCAGCACTTCTGCTGCTGTTGCTTGGAGGCCCCTCCAGCCTGAAGGTTCATGGTGTGAAGTCACCTTTAGTGCCCCATTTCATTCAGTTTGGTGTTTTTACTGTCTCAGACCAATGCTTCTGCAGTGTCAGACATTCCCACACAGAAAAATCCCCTGGTGAACCCAGTGAAACAGAGAAGCACAGAAACTCCAAGCACGTCAGCATTTACAGGATCCCCTTTTACTGCACTTCCCCAAAAGTTGTTTTGCAAGGAAGTTGGAATGAATCTGCCATGACCTTACCCAGGAAAGTGAGAGGACGTGGATTATAGACAGGGAGTCAATCATTGCAGATGATCACCGTGATACTGACGTTGGAGAGACACACAACATTGGCAAACCTCTCTGGGATAATTGCCTTTGAATCCTGGAGCTGTTCTGGAACAGAGAAACCTTTCCAGACAAACAAATCCCTTCCATGCCCAGTGAGCTGCCATCACCCAGAGCCAGGAATAAACATGGGCAGTAAATAATCCCTGTTAATAACCTGAAATCACCGCGTTGCCTTGTGAAACTGTAACAAAAGCGTGTGGGATCATGCTCAGGCCTTTTTAAAAACAAACATAATTAAAGCAGCCCTTTGGAGCTGAGCTGCTGAGGGGAATATTTGCTTGTTGGAGTGCTTGCTGGCTGTCACAGGGGAGCTCAGCTGGGATGTTTGGTTGTTGGACAGCTCTTGCAGCACTTCTGCCTCTCCAGAGATGTTTGGGCAGATCCCTAAAAGATGGGAATGTGCAATGCAGCCTCTACAGCACTGCCCAGGTGGAATTCCTGACAGATGATGGATGTGGAGGCACAACCCCTCACCCCACAAAACTTTAATTTGTTTGAGGCTAACATTTACTTACCTGATAGCAACAAAAATCCCCTTGTAATGCTGACTTTGTGACACTGATTCTGTAAAGATTCAGTGCACGTCCCTGTGAAAGGGTTGCAACAGCACAATAACTTGGGAGGTGTTTGGTTGCACAATGTTTGGAGAAGGCATTCAATATTTGCACAACAAGGGGGTGATGCCTCAGGGATGTTTGGAACAAGGTGAGGACAGCAGAGGGATTCTCACCAAAATTCCCCAGCACTGTCTCAGCAGCCACCCCTCTCTGCAAGGTGGCAGTGGCCCCTCAGAGAGGAAGGAATTTTCCATGTCCTGCTCATGGTCCCCTCCCTGTGCCCCTTTCCAGGAGCTGGGGATGCTGAGCTCTGAGGTTCCTTTCATCAAAACCCAGAAGGGACAGAAACCCCTGTGGGGACAGCCCTGCACTGCCACTGCTCTGGGCACACCCCAAAGGTGATCCCAACATTATTGATTTCATAATTGTTAACATCTCTTAGACAAAATAAAGCACAAAAATTTCCTCATTGAGACCTTCCTTGAGGAGCTGGGGATGTTATTTAGAGTGGAAAACAGGTAGAATTTATTGTTAATTGTGTTTTAAGAAGAATTTATGTTGCAGGGAGATTAATTAACTTAAATGAGGTGTTTTGTCTTCACATACAAATTTTGTACTTAGGTTTTTTAAAGGTTTGCTCAAAGTTAAACACTTAAGCCTGTATTTAAGTCAGTAGCTACATTACTCATGGAATTATTCATTGAACTTGATGATGTTGGAGATCTTTTCCAGCCTTAATGATTCTAGGATTCTATTACCCAATTTTCAGCTCACCCTATAAAGTGTGTGGTGACAGTTTGCAGGTTTTTAATTTTACTCTTCTGCAGGATTTCCAGTAACCAGGTGATTGAAGCAGATTGAGCACCCTGACAGCAGGAAAGGCAGGTTAGTCTTCAGGAACCCCTACAATTATTTCACAGAACAAATCAAAATCCACATTGTGACTTGTCTGTATTGCAGAGTTCATATTTGGTTATTGTAGGCACCACTCCTGGGACTTAAAAATCAACCAGGATTGCATTTTAGTCTGCGTATTAGATGAACGTGGAATTAAACAGAGCAGCAGTGTCCAGTTCTTTAAGTAATTAATGTATACAAAATCTCATTTCCATACCAATGCGTGGTTTGGTTTCTCTCATCTCACGTTGGTCAGTGAATTACCTCACAATAATCTCGTTTTCTTGGTTGTGATTAGCAATAACTCCTCCTTTGTTCTGTTCTGCATCACTGTGTGTTCCCAGAACTTCTGAGAAAAGGATCTTTTTCCCTGGATTAGTCACGGTGTTTGGACAAACATGGCCTTGTTTCCTCAAGAAATGTATCAGCACCACTGTGTTTATTTCTCCACAGCCTTAACCAGCAGGAGGATGGGGGAGCCCAGCTGAACATTTGGATGTAAAAATCTGGTGAAATCTCAGCTTTTCCAAAGCTCAGTGTGGGCAGTGTGGTGCTTTTCATGAGTGTGGAGAGCCTGGCCAGTGTTGATCCTGTACAAGCTCCAAGGGAAGGCTGAGAGCTGTGAGCTCAGCGTGGTTTGATCCATCCAGCAGCTGCCCAAGGGACTTCCAGACATGCCAGGCTCCAGGAGCAGCTTGTGGAGAGCAGCAGAGGGGCACAGCCATTCCCAGCAGCTCCATTGCCCTTGGAGGCACTCCAAGGAGAAAGCTCTTCCCCTTTGATCCCTGGGAAAGAAAACGAGGGAGTTGGGGTGGTCTGGCAGAGCTCCCCCAGCCCAGCAACAGCCCCATCCCAGAGAGGAGTGACAGGGCTGAGCTCACCATGCCCTGTGCTCACCATGCCCTGTGCTCACCATGCCCTCTGCTCCACTGAGGGATGCACCAGAAATGCTGCCAGGGGCACTCAGGTTTGCTGGTTTTGCTACAGAGTGAGAGTTTGCAGGAGAGACAGCAAATGAAATTTGGAACAGTTCATGTCTCAATGTCTATTTAATGTCTAAAAGGTGGTTCTGGCTTGGAAAATGGGTCTTTGGTACCATCAAATGTTCACAGAATCATGGAATTCCAGACTGGGTGGGTTGGAAGGGGCCTTAAATCTCTCATTCCCAGCCCCTGCCATGGCAGGGACACCTCCTTCTGTCCCAGATGCTCCAGCCTGGCCTTGGCACTGCCAGGGGTCCAGGGCAGCCACAGCTGCTCTGGGAATCCCAGCCCAGCCCCTCCCCACCCTCCCAGGGAGGGATTTGGGTTATAAAACCATGTCCAGGATGAGTTAGCTAATTTTTTTTTTCAAAGAAAAATGCCTTCAGAGTTGTGGAATTTTATTCTCCCAGGTATTGGTGTTACAGAGTGTGCTGAACTATTTGTATGGATGAAATTGATGAAATTATCCCAGATTAAATAATTTGCTGCCAGTTAAGAGCCTGGTGCTATAATTTTTTATTAAATATAGATCTCTTCAAATTGGTGATGTGTTGACAAACACCACATCTATATAAATTATAAATCAATATATATATGTATTTAATGAGAGAGGTGTAACCCATGATTGATGTGATATTGTGCCTGAATCCCTGATATCATCCACCTTTCCCCCTGAAAGGATTTTTAATGGAGTGTTTAATTGTCCAAACAAATAGAGAAAGTTTAAGGGAAATTCTTACATAAAGGAAAAAGGGAGAACTTTCCCTTTTTTCTGTGCAAGCCTTTGCAGAGTTTCCCTGCAGAAAGCTCCAACCTGAGTTGACATTTTGGTTTCCTTTTTTCCCTCATCCTGGCTGCCCTCGGTTCCAGAGGAGAACAATGGAGGGGAGTGAGTGCTGAGGGTATTTCCAGCACAATGATGGGAAATGCTCCATCAGCACAGAGCCCTTCTCCCTGCCCTGGTGGATCCTCTGGCTCCAGAGCCTCTGTCCCAGGGGATTGGTGACCATGGAAAACTCCTGGATTGCAGTGGCACCGTTGGGAGGCACAGGGAACCTCAGGATCCTTTCCTGCTGCATTCACAAGGTGCTGCTGGGGGACTTACACTGACTCTAACAGCTCCAAAGGTCAGAGATTTATTGTTAATGAATTGTTTTTCCAGCCTTCTTAACTCTAATGATCAGCTTTCCATATTTGTAGTGATGGCAGGGTTTCAGAGGTACCTCATTTATACCTCAATTTGATTCAGGTTTGATTTGCCATTTCTTAGCCAGACTCTTCAAAGGGAGGGGAGTGATGTTAATATTTCACATGGCTGGAGAGGAAATGCCTGGCAGTCCCAGGGGAAGAGTCACAGCACCTGTGCTGAACTCACCCAGAGTTTTGGCAGGAATGATCTAATTGCTCATTGTGAGTGGAACAGAAAACAATTCTGACACAGAGCAAGAGACACCTGGCTCAGGAGGTGCCATCACTGCAGTCTGAGAAGGTTTCAGTGAGCTGGAGGAGGTAACAGAAATAGGCTGTGTGTTAAAAGAAATGTCAGGGGGTAGAAGATCAATACCAAAATCAAACCAAAAAGAAGGAATTTTTCCTTATTTTATTTTTGCTGTGTTTCCATCTTTCCATTAGCTGTGTTTCCTTTCTAAAGCAAAGTAGGGGCAGGAGTTTAGGAGAGTCTGGTTCAGGTCAGTCTTGCTCATAAAGCAGTTTGGGTTTCCCTGATCAATTTATATAATTAACTAAAAATGCAGAATTTGAGAAGCTGTTGGATAGTTGTGCATTTTTCTGCAGTTGGCTGCAGGAGACTTTTCTCAGACTATTGCCTGAAGGTTGGGGGTGTCCAGCCTGGAGAAGAGAAAGATCTGGGGAGATTTAATTGGGGATTTAATTGGGGGCTCCAGGACCTAAAGGGAGCCTGAAAGAGCTGGAGAGGGACCTTGGACAGGGACCTGGAGTGCCAGGACAAGGGGGAATGGCTTTAAACAAAGGAGGAGAGAATTAGATGGGATCTTGGGAAGGGATTCCTCCCTCTGAGGGTGCCAGGGGCTGGGCTGGGATACCCAGAGCAGCTGTGGCTGCCCCTGGATCCCTGGCAGTGCCCAAGGCCAGGCTGGACACTGGGACAGTGGGACACCCATGGCAGGGTGGGGCTGGAGGAGCTTTAAGGCCCTTCCATCCCAAACCATTCCATGATTCCCACCCAAAGAGAGCCTGGTTATGGAGCCAGCAGTGTCTGGGGGCTAAGGCACCTTCCCAGCTGTTGATCAGAACAGGAATTGCAGACATTTTATCTGTTTTTGCTGCCTTATCCCTTAGCTGAGAGGTGATGGGAACAACCACAGGAGCATCCCCAAGCCCTGGGGGGGGACACTTTGGGAGTGGGACACTTTGGGAGTGGGACACTTTGGGAATGGGACACTTTGGGAATGGGACACTTTGGGAGTGGGACACTTTGGGAGTGGTGACACTTTGGGAGTGGGACACTTTGGGAGTGGGGCACTTTGGGAATGGGACACTTTGGGAATGGGACACTTTGGGAATAGGACACTTTGGGAGTGGTGACACTTTGGGAATGGGACACTTTGGGAGTGGGACACTTTGGGAGTGGGACACTTTGGGAATGGGACACTTTGGGAATGGGACACTTTGGGAGTGGGACACTTTGGGAATGGGACACTTTGGGAATGGGACACTTTGGGAGTGGGACACTTTGGGAATGGGACACTTTGGGAGTGGTGACACTTTGGGAATGGGACACTTTGGGAATGGGGCACTTTGGGAGTGGTGACACTTTGGGAGTGGGGCACTTTGGGAGTGGGGCACTTTGGGAGTGGGACACTTTGGGAGTGGGACACTTTGGGAGTGGTGACACTTTGGGAGTGGGACACTTTGGGAGTGGGACACTTTGGGAGTGGGGCACTTTGGGAATGGGACACTTTGGGAATGGGACACTTTGGGAGTGGGACACTTTGGGAGTGGGACACTTTGGGAATGGGACACTTTGGGAATGGGACACTTTGGGAGTGGGACACTTTGGGAATGGGACACTTTGGGAGTGGTGACACTTTGGGAATGGGACACTTTGGGAATGGGGCACTTTGGGAGTGGTGACACTTTGGGAGTGGGGCACTTTGGGAGTGGGGCACTTTGGGAGTGGGACACTTTGGGAGTGGGACACTTTGGGAGTGGTGACACTTTGGGAGTGGGACACTTTGGGAGTGGGACACTTTGGGAGTGGGGCACTTTGGGAATGGGACACTTTGGGAATGGGACACTTTGGGAGTGGGACACTTTGGGAGTGGGGACACTTTGGGAGTGGGACACTTTGGGAGTGGGACACTTAGGGAATGGGACACTTTGGGAGTGGGACACTTTGGGAGTGGGACACTTTGGGAATGGGACACTTTGGGAGTGGGGCACTTTGGGAATGGGACACTTTGGGAGTGGGGACGCTTTGGGAGTGGGACACTTTGGGAGTGGTGACACTTTGGGAGTGGGACACTTTGGGAATGGGACACTTTGGGAATGGGACACTTTGGGAGTGGGAAACTTAGGGAATGGGACACTTAGGGAATGGGACACTTAGGGAATGGGACACTTTGGGAATGGGACACTTTGGGAGTGGCACTTTAATACCCATTATTGGCTTTGAGGCTTATCCTGAGCCAACAGAACCAACAATAAATTGTCACTTCAGGGCCAGCATTTAGAGCCAGCTCAGAGAAATGCAGGATGGCTGTGGCAGGTATTAAACACCCCGAATAAACCCTGCAGGAGGATCCCAGGGTAACGATGCCTGCTTGCCAAATCTGTTTGCAGAGTGCACAAAGCAACCAGGAGGGCATTGCAGCAGCACAAAGGTTTCCTTGCAGATCCACCGCAAGCTGCTGTGTCAGCAGAGCTGTTTGCTGGTGCTTTTCTTCCAGCCCCAAAGTGGGACTGGGCCAGGCACTGCATCCATGGGGATTGGGATGCTGTGGGTGTAGGACAGACCCCAGCCAAGGCCGCAGGGAGCCCGTTGTGCTGTTTGGAACTCATTTTTTTTTCCTCATTTCCTTGAAGAAGTCTGTGGAGAGCAGTGACTCATCCAGCCCTCTTCCCAATCCCGAGGGATTTGTGTTTGTTTCCCATTTCCTGGAAGCACTCGGTGTTTGGGGAAGGTTGCTGGGCCACAAGGGAGGAGCTGTTGGACACCATCCACAGGAGGAGCTGCTGGACACCATCCACAGCCACTCTCAGGCATTTTCTGCAGGGTGGAACTCCCTGAGAATCCCAGTCCTCCAGCCTGGTGGGGAAATCACTTTTCCTCTGGGGCACACAGGGTGTGAGGCTGGCTCTGGGAAATATTCCCAGGGAGGAAAGGCTGGGAATGTGCTGACAGCAGCACTGCTCTTTCAGGTGTCAGTGTAAGAGGCTTATGAAAAGCTCCAGTTGTGCTTGGTGAGCAGAAAGTGCAGCAAAATGGGCTGGGAATTTGAGGAGTAGAAGCTGAAATGATGTTGGGACAGCTCGGGCTGGAGGCAGGAATGCTCAGCAGGGAAGGAACAGGCAGCCTTAAAAGGAAAACTTAACATGTGAATTCTAGACAAAAAAATTATACAAAGCTGATGAATGATGAGCAATTTGCAGAGTGACTTTGGTGAAGTGACTTTGGAAAAGAGGGGTTTGGATTCATGGGGGTGCAGATTTGGACCCCTGGCTGTCAGAGCTGAGTTTTGGGGTGGTGCCATCCCCCCTCCCCAGCAGCACCAGAGCAGGGCTCAGACGTGCTCCTCCCAGCCCTTATCTCCAGTGCATCTGCTGGCTCTCATTCCCTGCAGTAATCAGATTTTAAGCAGCTATAAAAGCCCTCAGCAGTTGTTTCTCCTCGTTTGGTGGGGATGTAAACTCAGGGGAGCCAAGGAAAACCCCCAGTGGTTACCAGGCTTGGGCAGAGCCCAGGGGTGCAATCCATCCCCAGGGAATGAGCTCCTTTCCCAGAGGGCTCCGTGTCAGCTGCACCCAGGGAGTTCAGCTGGGGGTGCTGGAGCCAAGGCTGCCCCAAAGCTCTCATTGTTGGGGTGCAACATAAGAAGTGTGAGTTCAGGCTTTGCCAGCAAGCTCACACAAGGAAGCAAACACTCCAGCTGCAGGATGGGATGTCCTTACTTGGCCTGGCTCTCTAAAGCAGGATTTTTATCTGTTCCCTTTCCTGAGTTCAGTTTCCCCTCCCCATTTTCCATTCCCTATCGCTTTCCAGAGCCTTGCCCTTGGCACTTGTTGTCAGATGTCAGATATTTGAACTTGGAGCTGATTTTCTATGAATGCTTTGTGGTTGTGGATCTCACATTTCCAGGGGGAGAAAAAACCAACCCAAAAGCTGTATTTGCCTTCCAGATAAGAGAGAAAAAGAAAACTTCATTTCTTTTCTCTCCAATTTCTTCTAATCTGACTTCATCTCCTGGTTGCCATGCAGGGAGTGGTGGAGTCCCCACCCCTGCCTGAAGTGTTTAAAAATCCTGAGGATGTGGTTTAGTGCTGGGTTAACAGCTGGACTGATGGTCCTGGAGGCCTTTTCCAACCTTAGGGATTCTGGGATGATTCTAAAAGGACAAAGAACTTGTGGTTCAAAAGGGTTCCAGCTCCTCTGAGTGTAACCAAAGCAGATTCCACAGGAGCTGTCCATGGCCAGGTCAGCATAGTGGGATTTCCTCCCCCATGCAAGGAGAATTTGGTTTATATGTGCAATTCAGTCATTTAAATATTAATATCAATGGGAATGTTGTTCCCACTGGAAGCAGGGAGAGGTGAAATCCCATGTGGCCCCCACATCTCTGGGATCAGTTCCTTGTGCTGCTGGTAAGGGGTGGGTGGAATTCAGGATTTGCCTAAATGGAAAAGGTAAATACAGAAATAAATCAAGCTGTGAGGGAAAGGTGCTCCAAGCACAGCACAATCTCCACTAAAACCATCTAGAACTTGCTTTACCCATTTCCTTCTGCTCAAACCAGGTTATTTTCAAGGAATTCTGTTCTTCTCCTCCTTTTCAAGGACATGTGGAGCCCAGGAGCAGCTCAGACCCAGGTGGTGAAAGCACAGCACCCTTTCCCTGCCTTGAGGGAGGAAGGTGAGTCCTGGAGCTCCCTAAGAAATGACAAATTTTCCAAGCCAGGGAAGCTGGAATGGCCTTTCCTTGACACTCTGGGCTAGGAATAACTCCCTTCACATTTCCTGAGTGGGATGAGCTGGCTGTGGTGCCAGGAAAGGTGAGGGGAATATTCCAGTTACTCACCTGGAGCACTTGGATTTATTCACTTGTCAGTTATGGGGAACAACTCTCGTTTCCTTCTGCCAGGCCATGAATAATATTGAGGAAATTGTTTGCACTTGGAAACCACAAGGTGGGGAGGTCAGGGATATAAAAATGCAAAGAATTGTAATCTGTCAGTGAAACTGTGAAATCAAGTGTTGAGCAAGATGCTTCTAAAGGAAACAATATATTTTCAGAATTAGATCACGAGGGATTTTTTTTCTTGCTGTGCAGAATAATTTCTCATTCACTCTTTGAAGGAAATTAAAAAGAAAATTGCATTTCACCTCCCTCTCCAGCCCCTTACTTTAACAAATACTTAGGCAGAATTTCTTGTCCTCTCATTTGAATTATCAGTTTGTGAAATGGTTTTTTCCTCCCCTCTCCAGCTTGTTTCCAATTCTTTGCCTATAAGGAAATGATTATGCTCCCCCTTTCCCACCTTTTCTCTTTTCCTCAAAATTAGAGCTTTCTGTATTTTTTTCCCTGTGGTATCACTTTCTTGGGTTATGAAGCAAAGCCTCATACTCAGAGATAAAGCTGGATATATGGAGATGACTCAGGATTATTGGAATAATTGTGATTTTTCATTTTTGGTTTTATTTTAAACCATCTCAACCCAATGAGAATATTTAACATAGCCATGTCAACTACAGGGATGGAATTGACTTAAATTTCCTCAGCTCCAAGGCCTGGGAGAGCTGCTGAGAAGGAATTCCACTGAGGGGAGGAATGAATTGAAAGTGAGGGATCAGGTGTATCAGCAAAGGAATTCAAGCTCAGGGAACAACAGGACCAGAATCAAAGTTGTTTGCTTGGAAAGTTCTCCAGGCTGCAGCAGAGAGAAGGGAAGAATTCCAGCCCACCTCAGGCAGGTCTTGGAAAGGCTCCAGCAGAGTTCAGGGCAGAGGAAATGCCTGAGGAGGAGCTGCTGGATGTGCAGAAATGCTCAGCCTTGGGCAGGACAAGGGCAGGAGCCTGGCAGGAGATGTGCCTGGGAATGAAGGAACTGAGGGGGAGAACAGAGCTGAGAGGGGCCTGCAGGAGCCTGGGGAGAGGAGCTGGATCCTTGGCTGTGGGAACAGGAGGGTTCCTGTGCTTACAGGGATGCCAGGGGGCACTGCCAGGGAGCAGCTCCCTCTGGTACCCATTTCCAGCACTGCCTTCTGCAGAGGATGAGGAGCCCTGGGACAGTGAGCTCTCCTTGGCCTTCAGCCAGGGCAGGGGAGCTGAGCCCTTGGCCAGGGTGGGAACTTCCTTCATTCCCAGGACACTGAGCCTGGGTGGCACCACCCTGCAGCATCTGAGTCAGGATCAGAGCTTCCTCCTGAAATTCCAGGGCTGAGCTATGGAACCCTTCATGTCCTGGAATCCTTCATGTCCTGGAACCCTTCATGTCCTGGAACCCTTCATGTCCTGGAATCCTTCATGTCCTGGAATCCTTCACCTCCTGGAACCCTTCATGTCCTGAAACCCTTCATGTCCTGGAACCCTTCATGTCCTGGAACCCTTCATGTCCTGGAACCCTTCATGTCCTGAAACCCTTCATGTCCTGGAATCCTTCATGTCCTGGAACCCTTCATGTCCTGAAACCCTTCATGTCCTGGAATCCTTCATGTCCTGGAACCCTTCATGTCCTGAAACCCTTCATGTCCTGAAACCCTTCATGTCCTGGAACCCTTCACGTCCTGGAACCCTTCACGTCCTGGAACCTTTCACGTCCTGGAACCTTTCACGTCCTGGAATCCTTCATGTCCATCCTGCTGGAAGAAGCAGGAGAGTTTTAAGAAGTGTAGATGTTTTGAGAAGGCATCATTTCAGAGATGAACTATCCAGGAAATGCTCAGTGGCTCTCAGGAACTGTTGTTGTTCAGTATTTCCACCAAATAACCTGGGGATTTTTAGAACTTAGCACTGTTAAGGTCCACCAGGAATTTGTGCATCCTGAGGGAAACAGGCACAGAGGAAAGTTGTGCACAGAGCCAAGTTCAAGTGTTACCCAGAAATTCAGGTACAGTCCCCACAGCCCTCTGAATTCCCAGAATCACAGAATCCCAGACTGGTTTGGGTGGGAAGGGACCTTAAAATCATCTCATCCCACACCTGCCACTGGACCAGGCTGCTCCAAGCCCTGTCCAGCCTGGCCTGGAACATCAGAACAATCTCCTGGAAGTCCTGCCTTGCCAGCTGCACATCATTAATGGTGCTCCTGGGGGGCTTTTCACTCCATTACCTGAGCTGGCTTTGGAGAAGGAGCCTGGCAGCACCTGCCCTCGGGAGGAGCTGTGAATTTCAGGGAGGATCAGAACAATATTGAACACTATTAACACCAGGAGCCACAAACCCACCCCACCCGTGCTCGTGGCACTCAGCAGAGGCAGGAGCTGTTTGTGTGGCACTGGATCCCTCCCAGGCACAGGAGCTGCCTCAGGCCAGGATCTTTGCTCTCAGAGAGGGCAGAAAAGCTTCCTCAGCCTCTTCCCAGCACTCTGAACAATCCCAAGACTTGTCTTGGGATGGTGCACAAACACCCAGTAATGTCTGAGTGAGACACAGAGGTTTGTAACAACCCATTCCTCACATGGAGGGGTTAAAAACTGTTTGCATGCCTGTGTATGACAGATCCCTCATCCTTTGGGGGGAAGTATGAGAGTTTTCCTTCAGGAAATGGATAATGGGGCAATGATGGTGGAGTCAATTTAATCATGTGGAACACAGCTCCTGCTTCACTGCAGTTTGAAACATCTCCCCAAAGGCAGCAATGTCTCTGAGCAGCTGAACCCTGAAATTCTTCCTTGTTTCCTGGGAGTGTTTGCTGTCCTGAGTGCTCCCTGCACCTGATCTGTGCAAGGAGGGGAGGTCATGAGGGTTTTATGGCCCCCATAAAGTTCTGTGCACAGCATTTCCTCCATCTGCTGCTGCTAACCACAGCATTTGGCATCATATGGCACTTTAAGTGCTCTGATTTATGGGGAGGCAGCAACTGCATCTGTAACCAACATTCTAAAGCCTGAGTTTAAGAGCAGGCCACTGTATTTATTTGGGATGTAAACACTCACTGCAACGCATGTGAGAATCAGGGCTGAGCTCACAGGAACATCACAGCCAGCCAAGGGCAAGGTGGAGGTGATGGGGGAAAGGCAAATACTGGGAATTTACAAATAGAAAACTGTCTTTTGCTCCTGTTAAATATTCTGGATGCATGGCTGTAATTTCTCACTCTCTGACAAAGAGCCTGATGTTACACACAACGAGATAAACACAACCCCAGGCTCGATTTAGCTTTGCTCCCCAAAGTTATCTGTTTGTTCTGTGGATAGAAATAGTCTCCCTGGAATCAGGAAACTCCAGGGGGCTCTGCAGGGACAATTATCTTTGAGCTCCCTCAAGTGGCAGTGAAACTTTGGGGTCTGTCACTGGAACCCTCAAGGTTTTACAAAAACCCTCGAGTTTGTCACTGGAATCCTCGAGTTTGTCACAGAAACCCTTGAGTTTTTTACAAAAACCCTTGAGTTTGTCACTAAAACGCTCTAATTTTTTACAAAACTCCTTAAGTTTGTCACTAAAACTCTCTAATTTTTTACAAAACCCCTTGAGTTTGTCACTGAAATCCTCGAGTTTGTCACTGAAACTCTCCAATTTGTTGCACAACTGCTTTTCCAAGGAAGCCTTGTAATTTCAGACCATGTTTTTCATAGCCACTGTGGTAAACTGAGATGCTCAGATTTCAAGGAATCTGAAGGAGTTTGGAGCAGTTGAACATGATTCATTTAATAGCACATTTCTCTTTTGGCAGGTCTCTGAACAGGCATGTACCAAGTGAAATAAAGTGATTTATGTCCCAGAGGAGTCTGCACTGATTCACAACATGATACCTGCATGTTTGGAGAGGTTGTTTTGACTTTCTTCCATGGTTGCTTACCAAATTCATGACAGGGTGGCTGGGAGGTGAATGTGTTCTTCAGCATCTCAGGTAAAACTCAGCCCTTTGCTTTCTACACCTCAAAAAGGTAAATAAATTATTATTACCTTGGAAAGGTAAATAAATCCTTTGGCTTAAATCACAAGTGGTTGTGCCTCATTAAGAACATGTAAAGGAGTTTGGGGAAAAGTTTACTATGCATGAGGAGGATGTTGTGAGGATCCCCAGGATGAGGTGAGAGATGAGAATTGACTCCAGGTTTGCAGAAGGTCGATTATTTTATGATATTATATTAAGAATATACTAAAAAAGAGAAAGGAGCCAGAAGTCTAGAACAAGAATGAAGAATAAAAACCTGTGACAGATCAGACACAGCTGGCTGTGATTTGCCATTAATTAAAAATAATTCACATGCTGGATGAACAGTTCTCCAAATCACATTCCAGAGGAGCAAAACATGGAGAAGCTGAAGCTTCCCAGCTTCCCAGGAGAATAAATTCTGGTGAAGGGATTTTTCATAAAATCTCACGGTGACAGGGGGGTCTGTGGCTGTGTAGCAGGCTGATGTAACAGAAATGGTAACTAAAGGGTGTGTGCAGAATAGCAGGTGTGCTCTTGGCTGAGGGCCAGGCACCCGGCTGTTTTTAACCCTTTGCTTTACTGCTGTCTCCTACTGGCTTTTTAGTAAACTTTTAAAATTTTACCTCTTAAAAATTTAAGAAGCTTACTAAATGTAAAAAACGGAACCTCGTTTATTACATTTAGTAAACTTTTAAAATTTTGCCTCGTAAAAGTTTAAAAAGTGTACTAAACGTAAAAAACGGAACTTCGTTTTTCACAGTTTCCATTTCCATTTTTTATATTTATTTCACGTTTCACGTTCCCTTTTCCCTGGGCCTCCCTCGCAGGCCCCGGCCCGGCGCTGCCATGGCAACGGGGTCACGTGGGGTGTGAGTGTCACGTGGCGGGCGGTGTCACGTGGCGGGCGCTCACGTGAGCGGGCGCGATGGCGGAGGAGCAGCGGGCGCTGCTGGGCGCTGAGGGCGGCGATGGCGGCGGCGGCTCCCCCGGCCCGCCCCGCGCCCTGCCCGCCGCCTGTGACCCCCGTCGCCTCCCGCACCGCCTGCTCGTCCTGGCCCTCATGTGCTTCCTGGGATTCGGTGCGGGACGGGCCCGGGGGCTGCGTGTGGGTGTGGGAGGGGGGTTGGGGTGTGAGGGTCGGGACCGAGCCCTGAGGTGTCCCCTTCTCCCCGCAGGCAGCTACTTCTGCTACGATAACCCCGCCGCTCTGCAGACCCAGGTTCAGCGGGTGAGTCCCTCTCAGGGCGCTTTGAGAAACACGGAGAGTGAGATTCTGTGTGGGCATGGGCTAACGGGGCAGCGGGGAAGGGATTCTGGGGCAGAGGGAGATGGGAGCTGGGATTTGGGATTGGGGAAGGAATTGTTCCCTGGGAGAGTGGGCAGGCCCTGGCACGGGGTGCCCAGAGCAGCTGTGGCTGCCCCGGATCCATGGCAGTGCCCAGAGCAGCTGTGGCTGCCCCACATCCCTGGCAATGCCCAAGGCTATTTGGAGCACCCCGTGATTGTGGAAGGTGTCCCTGGGTTTTATAAATCATTCCTTTCCACCCAGCCCATCAGGAATTGTGTGGATCACAGGAAATGCTGTTCCTGCTTGGCTCCTCCTGCATGCTTACTCTGCAATAACGTTTTTTCCCCCTACCCCTGTGCTGTGCAGGACATGAAGGTGAACACAGCCCAGTTCATGGCACTCTATGCCTGGTACTCGTGGCCCAACGTGGTGCTGTGCTTCTTTGGGGGCTTCCTCATAGACAGAGTGTTTGGGATCCGGTGAGTGCAGCCTTGGTGCCTCTCCTGTGCAGGGAACCCTGGGCTAAAACTGCAGGGGAGGTTTGGACTTTATATTCTAAAGCTTTTCAAGGTTATAATCAACCTCTTCAATATTTTTTCCCACTCAACTTAAGATTTTTTAACAATATGGATAAGCCTCCTTTCCTTTATAACTTAAATTAATTTGTTTCAAACCCAGCACTTTGTACTACCTGTTCTTTATGGGAATCATTGAGCTGCACAATTTATGACACAGACCCTTTAACTGCCCATCCACCTCCCCTTGTTTCCCTGCTGCAGGTCTAAAATAGAGTTTTGTAAGGAAAAGAAAGGATTGTGGTTGTGCATGAGGTGATTTTATTCTCTTTGCAGGCTGGGCACTGTAATATTCAGCATCTTTGTGTGTGCTGGGCAGGTGAGTGCAGGGGAGGGAGCAGAGCGTGGGCTGGGCCTGCAGGTTGGGTTTCATTTTAGAGAGCTGGAATGGGAGAAACCTGGGCTCTGGTGGGAAGGGGAGCCTTGGGATGTGGCTGAAATTGTGGGAAGGATCCACATTTCACCTTGGGATGTGGCTGGAATTGTGGGAAGGATCCCCATTTCACCTTGGGATGTGGCTGGAATTGTGGGAAGGATCCACATTTCACCTTGGAATGTGGCTGGAATTGTGGGAAGGATCCACATTTCACCTTGGGATGTGGCTGGAATTGTGGGAAGGATCCACATTTCACCTTGGGATGTGGCTGGAATTGTGGGAAGGATCCACATTTCACCTTGGGATGTGGCTGAAATTGTGGGAAGGATCCAGGTTTTTGTGTGTTGGATGTGAAATTGGCTGGGGATGACCCAGTCCCAGGTGGGTCAGGCTGAAGATGTTGAACAGCAGAGGGAGCAAAAACCAAAATGAGCAGGAAATGGATGTGGGAGGGGAAAATCATTTTTGTTCCTGTTTTCAGCCAGTTCTGCCTTGTCCCATGCCTGGAATGCACACTCACCATTTTCCTTTGCTGCTGTGCAGGTGGTGTTTGCTCTGGGAGCACTGTTCAACACCTTCTGGCTGATGGAAGTGGGCAGGTTCATATTTGGGTGAGTCTGGAAGGGCACATTTGTGCTCTTTGAGGTAAGGCCATCTGGGAAAATACAAAAACCAACCCTGGAAAGCTCTCCTGGAAAAGTGCTGCCACTTGGAGCCAAACCTGGAGCATTCTGAGCCCTCTGGAGCTGGGGAGTGCAGGATCTCCAGTTCTTTCCATTGTGTAACTTAGAAAACCAAACCCAGGAGTTGCTGAATCAAAACCTCTGGGATTGTTCTGCAATCCCTGCACTTCCATTTTGTTTCTGTGTACACAGATCAGCACCATCAGCCTGTGCACAGGGTTTCCCTGGATCCTGCCCTCCCCAGGCCCTTTTTGCAGTGCTGTGTTTGCTTTTGCAGGATTGGGGGCGAGTCCCTGGCTGTGGCTCAGAACACCTATGCTGTCAGCTGGTTCAAGGGCAAGGAGCTCAACCTGGTGTTTGGATTGCAGCTCAGCATGGCCAGGATTGTGAGTGGGCATGGCCACAAGGGCTGGGTCCTCCTTTGGGGCTCCTTTTGGGGGGTTTGACCACTGCAGGTTAACCCTGCTGGGGCTGGGGGTGTTCACCAGTGATGGCAGCCATGGATCCTCCCTGGGGACAAAAGGGGATTTTCCCTGCTCCTGGCAGCTGGGAATCCTGTTTGATCAAATCTGTTAAATTCTGCTCAGTTTATGAGCTCGTGGATTTATGCACTTCTCATCAGTGAAAACTCCTCCAGACCTGTACAAACTCCAGTTGGTGATGTTTTATCCTTGTTGCAACGATGGATTTGTTACCAGCCCAGCAGGGAATCCCTTGGATGCTTTTCCCTGCTGTCCCCTGGGTGGCATTTTGATAATAAACACTCCTGGTGAATCCCTGGGGCTGGGAGGTGCTGGGCTCTTCACGGGGCTCTGTTGTGCCTAGGGGAGCACGGTGAACATGAACATTATGGGATGGATCTACTCCAGAGTGCAGGATCTCCTGGGCTATGCTGGTCCCAGCACCCTCGGCCTGGCTCTGCTCATAGGTCAGTGATGTTCTGTGGGTGTTACTGATTTATTAATCTCTGAAAAGCATTTATTAATCACTTAAAAGCAATTATTGACCCCTTAAAAGCAGCTCAACTCTGTTTGAGCTTAGGAGGAGCAATTCCAGCACCTTTTGTATCATATTCTCATTTTCTCTCAGGTTATTGCAGCTTCTGAAATGCTGTGGCATTTTTGGGGTTGCCAAATTCAAGTTTGTGTCTTGTGCAGATGAAATATTTCACATCCTCTGAGCAAAGGACAGGCTTGGAAACTTTTCTGAGGAGTGTCAAAGCTTGCCTGTGGTTATCTGATTGTAAAAGGGAATTTGAACAATTTTGGGCTGTGTTCCCTTCCCTCAGAGCCATGGGCATGGAGATTTGGTGTTGGGAATGAGGCCAGGTTTGTTTCTGTTCCTGCCAGGGGCAGATGAGGAGCTGAGGGGGAGTGATGGTGATGATTGAAATAAAATAAATCCATGTGCATGTCTGTGCCACATGTCAGGGTTCTGTTTTACACCTGAACCTCTGAGCTGTGGAACTCTTGAGCCTTGGAGCTGGTGCTAAACTTGGTGCACCTGACGTGTCCAATTTTATAAATACCAAACAAAAACTGCTCTGATTGGGCTGCAAACCCAAATCACTGCTGGAGTTGTGAGCTGACCATGTGGTGTTGCCTTCCCCAGGTGGGGTCACCTGTGTGTTCTCACTGAGCTGTGCTCTGATCCTGGCTTACCTGGACAGGAGGGCAGAGAGGCTGCTTTGTAAGGAGCAGGGGAAAACAGGTGAGTGCTGGGGCTGACCCTCCCAGCCTGCACCAGGTTTGCATTCCAGGTCATTCAGTGCCTGCTGCTTTACTCTGGCTCATTTCTAATCCTAATTTAGCTCATTTTTACATGGAGTTCTAGTTTTGAACACCAGCTCAGCGGGCAGATGCTCTGCCAGCTGCTTTATTTGTAAAACCAAAAGTTTGCACCAATTTGTGCCACTGGTTCTGTGTTTCCTTGATTTCCTTTAGCAGGGGTGCAGAACCACGGAGCTCCTTCCTGTCAGTGTGTGCTGGGTTGGGTTTTCCATGTGGGACAACTCAGGGAAATGAAAAATAAACTAAACTTGAGCTCCAGTGGAATCCCAGACTGGTTTGGAGGGAAGGGACCTTTAACCTGCAGCCAGGGCTGTGGTGCAGGAGGGGTTTGGGATCACTGGGTGTTCTCCCAGCTGTGTCCATCCTGACTGCTGCCATGCTGTGTCTCCCCCCTGCAGGAGAGGTGATCAAGCTGACAGATGTGAAGGATTTCTCCCTGTCCTTGTGGCTCATCTTTGTCATCTGTGTCTGTTACTACGCTGCAGTGTTCCCTTTCATTGGCCTGGGGAAGTAAGTGCCACTCACCTTTCCAGCCATTCCCTGGGAATTTGGCCAGGCTTGTAGCCAAAATGCTTAAAAACTTCACATTCTTTGGGAATTATGAACTCAGGGGCATGAGGAATGTTTGATTTCCTGATGAAAACTGGATGCAGGTTTAAAATATGGGGTGGAATTTGGGGTCCTGTAGGATTCCTTCCATATTTACAATCCAGTACTTCATTATTTGGGTTAAATGTTGGTTATGGACTTTTCATGTGTTCCCCAAAATATAATTTGAATGATCCTTAAATTAAAATCTGTGGAGTTTGACAGCAAGCTCCTAAATTAATTATAGATTAAAATCTGGGATATTTATGTCAAAGCTCAATTTAATATTTTTGTACATGAGATTCCCCTGTCTTTATCTAACTTAATTTTGATTTCACATCCTTCAAGTCTGCATTTTCCTAAATAATTTTTTCCTTCCCTCAGGGTTTTCTTTATTGAAAAATTCCGATTTTCCCCTCAAGAAGCCAGTGCAATCAACAGGTACATTGTGCTTGATTTAATAAGGACCACTGCCAGGGTTTAGGGTGGATTTTTGGACTCTGGGCTGGTGGGAAGAGATTTGGGATCTCCTCTGAGCTGCATTTAAGTGGAGAAATAATTTCACACAACCCAAGGAATAAGTGGGAAATGTGGATGTGGTTTTTATTAAAAACACATGTTCACACTGGAAAGAAAAAGCTCTGGAGGGTTTTATTTTAGTATTGAGTGCTTCTTTTCTGAGTGATAAAAGCAGTTTAATAACAGCACTAAAGGAACTCAGTTTGGGCAGTTTGAGGGTGAATTTGTGACATGGCCAAAGCCCAAAGCAGTAAAACCCCACAAGGAAACACTGGCTGGGCCCTGAGTCTGTCACTGTTGGATGCTGAGAACTTCATGTTCTCAGACCCTTTGGGAATTTGAAATTACTGGGATTTTTTGGGGGGTGTTTTTTTCTCCTGGCTTTGGAATGAACAAAGGGCCCTGGGGGTGTTAAGTGCTGAGTTTCCCTCTCCTGCAGCATCGTGTACATCATCTCAGCCCCCATGTCCCCAGTGTTTGGCCTGCTGGTGGATAAAGTTGGCAAGAACATCATCTGGGTGCTGTGTGCCGTGGTCACCACGCTGGCCTCACACATCATGCTGGCCTTCACCTTCTGGAACCCCTGGATAGCCATGGTAACTCAGAACTAAACAGAAAATACCAAATATTTATCATGGGATTTAGCCCTAAATAGAAATAAAATAGCAAATATTTATTCTGGGATTTAGACCTAAATAGATATAAATATCAAATATTAATTTCTGGGATTTAAACCTAAATAGAAATAAAATAGCAAGTATTTATTTCTGGGATTCAGCCCTAAATGGAAATAAAATACCAAATATTTATAATGGGATTTAGCCTTAAATAGAAAAAAAAATATCAAATATTTATTTCTGGGTTTTACACGTAAATAGATATAGAATAGCAAATATTTATTTCTCACACATCATGCTGGCCTTCACCTTCTGGAACCCCTGCATAGCCATGGTAACTCAGTCCTAAATGGAAATAAAATATTAAATATTGAATTCTGGGATTTAGCCCTAAATAGAAATAATATATCAAATATTTATTTCTGGAATTCAGCCCTAAATGGAAGTAAAATACCAAATATTTATAATGGGATTTAGCCTTAAATAGAAAAAAAAAATCAAATATTTATTTCTGGGATTTAAACCTAAATTGATATAGAATAGCAAATATTTATTTCTGGGATTTAGACCTAAATAGAAATAAAATATCAACTATTTTTTTCATAAATATAAAATAAGCAATGGGGTTGGCACTGAATTATTGTATATATTGTGAGGTGGAAAAGGTTCCTCACTGTGTTACTAAATTCCTGTGCCAGGTGCACACTTTTCTCCTAAGAATTGTTCTTTTAGTTTATTTCTGAAGGTTATTACTATTACTCAAACTGCTCACTTTTCTCCTAGAAACTGTTATTTTAATTTATTTCTGAAATTTATTACTATTATCCAAACTGCTCACTTTTCTCCTAAAAACTGTTCTTTTATTTTATTTCTGAAGCTTATTACTGTTACTCAAACTGCCTGTGATGTGCTGGTTGGAACCTCAGTAAGAATCTGCATTATTGAGGGCAGATTTCCTGACATGTTTGTTTGGAGCTGAGGATGATGGTGCTCACCACTGGGGCAGGGATTAAAAACTTTGCTTTTCAAGCATTTTTCCAGTGAGGTGCAGCTCTGGGTGCTCATTCATTCATTAATTTAAATTAACAGAGTTAATTTTAGGGCTCATTCCTGGAAGAAGCTCCAGGTGTGGATATTTATTTACAATTTTACTGCACAGAGCGTTTCTTGAGCTCCTTGTGGGAGGAAGGGAGGGGACGTGTGGGTTTGTGGGGGCCCTGCTGTGACCTGTCCCCGTGTCCCTGTGTCCCCAGTGCCTGCTGGGCGTGGCCTATTCCCTGCTGGCCTGTGCCCTGTGGCCCATGGTGGCCTTTGTGGTCCCCGAGCACCAGCTGGGAACTGCCTATGGATTGTGAGTATGGCATGGCCTGGGATTGAGCACCCTGCAGGGCAGGAGAGGCTGTGGGGTCACCTGGGGAGGGGCTGGGGCAGGGCACAGGGATGGTGGGAGATGGGGAATTGGGGATTCCAGGGAAAGGAGCCTGCAGGAGAGCTGGGGAGGGACTGGGGACAAGGGATGGAGGGACAGGGGACAGGGCAGGGATGGATGGGAGATTGGGAATTGGGAATTCCAGGGAAAGGAGCCTGCAGGAGAGCTGGGGAGGGACTGGGGACAAGGGATGGAGGGACAGGACACAGGGACACGGATGGGAGATTGGGAATTGGGAATTCCAGTGGAGGGAGCCTGCAGGAGAGCTGGGGAGGGACTGGGGACAAGGGATGGAGGGACAGGACACAGGGCAGGGATGGATGGGAGATTGGGAATTGGGGATTCCAGGGAAAGGAGCCTGCAGGAGAGGGACTGGGGACAAGGGATGGAGGGACAGGACACAGGGCAGGGATGGATGGGAGATTGGGAATTGGGGATTCCAGTGAAGGAAGCCTGCAGGAGAGGGACTGGGGACAAGGGATGGAGGGACAAGGGACAGGGCAGGGATGGATGGGAGATTGGGAATTGGGAATTCCAGGGAAAGGAGCCTGCAGGAGAGCTGGGGAGGGACTGGGGACAGGACCCAGGGAATGGCTCCCACCGCCAGAGGGCAGGGATGGGTGGGATTTGGGAACTGGGAATTCCAGGGAAAGGAACCTGCAGGAGAGCTGGGGAGGGACCTTGGACCAGGAGCTGCAGTGCCAGGACAAAGGGGAATGGTTTAACCTCAAGGAGGAGAGATTGAGATGGGACACTGGGAAGGAATTCCTCCCTGGGAGGCTGAGGAGGGGCTGGGCTGGGATTCCCAGAGCCTGGATCCCTGGCAGTGCCCAAGGCCAGGCTGACCCTGGGGCAGTGGGAGCTGTCCCTGCCCATGGCACTGGGGGAGCTTTCAGGTCCTTCCATCCCACACCACCCCCTGGTCCCTGGCACTCTGGAACCACTGGATCTCAGCAGATCCAACCCACTCCTGGTTCCAGCCCCTCCAGGCTGTTCCAGGGGTTCCTGGCTGCTCTGGGATGGGGTTTGGGACAGAGCCTGGGGCTGGGGAGGCACAGGAGCTTCCCCATGTCCCAGCAAATGGGGGCTGTGCAGCTCCCATGGGCTCAGTGCCACTGAGCAAATGAAAATCCATTTTGCTGAGAAAAGCAATCCCTGCTGTTCTGCTCTGTCCCAGCATGCAGTCCATCCAGAACCTGGGCCTGGCAGTGATTGCCATAGCAGCTGGCATGATCCTGGACACCAGGGGGTACCTGTTCCTGGAGGTCTTCTTCAGTGCCTGTGTTTGCTGTGAGTGTGGAACGCGCTGGGAGGGGGCTCAGGGAGCTTCAAGGGGCTCTTTGGTTCATTTCCCTGGAAAACAGAAACCATTCCTGTTCTAGAGGTGCCAGCTGGGGCAGTGTTGGGATGAGCTCACAGCCAGTGAAGCGCTTGGGGCTTCCTTGAAGCGTGGAGAGTTTCAGTGTTTAAAAAATGGAGTGAAAGTGGACAAATAATCCTTTTAAAGTGTAAATTATAAGTTTAAAATTAAAATCCTTTCTGAATTACCATGTGCTGTGAGCACAGGGAGATTTACAAAAGCAGAAACTCCTCAGAGTCAGAGCCACCATGAAGATCTTGGGTTAAACCTGTTCATTTATTGTCAGCTAAAGCTGTCCCTTTGCCTTTGCAGTGTCACTGCTAGCTGTGGTCATGCTGTACTTTGTGAATCACCTCACAGGTGAGTCTGCAGCTGTTCTTTACTCAGTTTGTACCTCTGTGAAACCATTCTTCTGCTTTCCCAGTGCCCTGAGAGCTCCTGGGGCAGTTTTAAAGGTCTCAGTGCCCATTGCTGCTCTTACAGGTGGGGATCTCAACTGGTCTGCAAAGAAAAGGGCGAAACTGCAAAAGGCAGCTGCTTCTGAGTAAGTACAGAGCCAGCAAATGTCACTGGCCTTGGGAAGGGTTTGTCCTGGAGGGATTAAGGAGATCATTTCTGCAGTCTGATTTCTGGTGGATTTATTTTCTTTAGTCTGTTTCAGGATTTCATATCCTGCCTCCTGTGAGTCAATATTTGAGGCAGCATTATCCAGGTGTCCTTTCCTGGCCCTGTTCCTCTTTGCTTTCCTTTATTTCAGTGGCCTCACAACTGAAATGTGATACAAAATGTGGTGGTTTGAGCCTAAATCACAGCACTGATGGGGTCTGGGCTGTCCCATCTCAGTGTTTGTCACCCCTGTGTAACAATTCAATGATTCCAGGGATTCTGTGGGGTCTGGGCTGTCCCATCTCAGTGTTTGTCACTCCTGTGTAACAATTCCAGGGGTTCTGTGGGGTTTGGGATGTCCCATCTCAGGGCTTGTCACCCTTTTGTAACAATTCCAGGGATTTTGTGGGGTTTGGGCTGCCCCATCTCAGTGTTTGTCACCCTTGTGTAACAATCCCAGGGATTCTGTGGGGTTTGGGATGTGCCAGCCCAGTGTTTTCACCCTTGTGTAACAATCCGAGGATTCTGTGGGGTTTGGGCTGCCCCATCTCAGTGTGTGTCACCCTTGTGTAACAATTCAGGGATTCTGTGGGGTCTGGGCTGCCCCATCTCAGTGTTTGTCACCCCTATGTAACAATTCAGGGATTCTGTGGGTTCTGGTCCCCCAGGCCAGGGTTTGCAGTAATTGTTGTCCCCCGTTTCTTTCAGAAAGGAAAGTTGAGTAGCAAAGCCCTGGCAGGTGGGAGCTCCAGCAGCAGGGCTGGGGCTGCTCTGGAGCTCTCTGGAAGATCTCTCAGCCCTGGGGTTCCAGCCCTGCCTCAGCCCCTGCTGTGTTTCAGCAATGCCAAAATTCCTTTTCCTGCTGGGCTGAGCTCTGCTGCCCACAGGCACCTGGAGGGAGGCTCAGACCCCCTGTGCTCACAGGTGGAGCTTTGAGCAAAAAGCATTTTTGTGTTCTCACCCAGAGCTCCCACAGCTCACTGCTGCTGCTTCTGTCACTGTCTAAATGCAAAATCCACTTTTTAAATGTATTTCCAGCTTTGGGCTTGTGTCCTTTCAACACAATGCAAAAAGAGCCACAGATGCTCAAAGGGACTTTTGTTTTTTTGTAGATTTCTGAACTCTGAGACTGCTGAGCAGTCTTTTATTGCCTTCTGGATTCTCTTTGTATTGTAATGTTTATTTTAAGGATGAAAGTTTGTTTAATAGATAGAAAAAATGTTGCAGAACTCCCTGAGCACGTTGTAATCTGGGAAAAACCAAAAGGTTTCTCTTTCTACTGAAATCTTGGAGTGAAATAAAAGGAACCTGCAGAAATCAGCCTCTCTCTTTATTTACACTGAATTATTGATCCCTGCACATCTCAGGCTCATTCACCTGATACCCCAGAACATTTCCTAGCTATTAAAATAACAATATTAAATAATATTCCAACAATTCCCTGCTGGGCAGGTTTTCCCTCAGGGCAAACACCTTTCTGCCACTTTTCTTTTGCAGAGCAGAAGAGCACAAGAGGCTCAGAAGGCAGAACGAAGATGATTTGGCAAAATTGCTGCCAAAAGCTGATGCCTTTAGTTTAAGGAATAAATACCTGTCCAGGCTTGGAGCTCAGGTATCACTAACAGGGGGTCACAGACAATCCAAAACCAGAATCATCAGGGTTTATTTAAAGATAAATTTATTTAAAGAATTTGGCTGGTTATAACAGCCAGCAGCTGCACCTCTGAGCGAAATTCCTGGGATTTGGTCTCAGAAGGAAATCTCCCAATAATTAAAAATGGAATGAAGGAAAGGGATCAAAGGCTGGCCCACCTCAGAAGCTGAGGAATGTCTTAATTTTATTTTTTTGCAGCTCCCAGCTCATTACTCCTCCTGTTTCTCAACCCTGGCCCACAGAAGTGTGCTGAAATAGCAGCTTGGCCCTCGGAGAAGCAGGAATATCTGAATTTCCTGGGCCACAGAGCCCAGCACCAGCAGATGCTCCGAGCTTTGCTGCCAGCCTAGATCCTAGATTTGAAATATTGCCTCAAACTCCTCCTGCCTGGGCAGTGCAGAGATGCTGGTGGGAACTGTGGCTCTGCTGGAACCTCTGAGTAGCTGCTCCAGCCTCCTGTCCCACGTACTCCGTGAGTAGCTGGGCCAGGGCCAGGATTTGATCTCTGGCTGTGAAATGGGAAAATTCAATCACTGAATTGGGGTGAGCCTGGATGGAGGTGGGGATTCCCAGCCTCTCTTGGACCCCTTCATTGCTCTGATTTGTTTTTCTGAGAGAAGAAGGTGAGGAAGAGCTCCCAAGTGAGTATTGCAGAGGAATCCCCAATTCCAGAAGGACAAAAAGTGTTCACCTTGGAACTTGTCCCAGGGCAGGAACAGCAATAACCTCTCCAAGCCTGAATAATGTGAAAACTGATTTCTTTTTAAGAGTTAATGACTAAAAACTATAAAAAGAGTTAAAGCAAGAACTGAGTTTTGCTTCCAGAGGGAAAAGCCTTGAATTCCATGCTGGAAGTTGTCATTTTCCCATCGTTTCAGTGGGAATTTAATTTCATTCAGTTCCCAGAGCTCCTGCAGAGTGCACTTTGCTTTGGTTTAATTACTCCTCGAGGTAATTGGATCAATTACCCCTGAGAAGAGAGCAGATCTTACTGTACAGGAGGTTTGTGGAGCCCCAGGAATGGGGAATGTTCCTGGGATGGCTCCAGGGAATTCTGTGTGCCACAAAAAGCTCAGGAGCCTTTGCCTGTGTTTGGCTGCAGATGGAGGAGTCTGTTAGGATAAAAATGCTGCATTTGATGTAGAATATTCTTAATTTAATCTTTTTAATTTAAGCAGAGCTCACAGTCTTAAAGTTGGTTTTAAAACAGACTTTTCAGTGGAGATTTCTTTGATGTCCCTGGAAAACTCTCATTTTCCTGAAGGACCTTTTGGGTGAAAGTTGTGGATTCTGAAGGACAAAAGCAGAGCAGCAGCTTGGGGCTCCCTGCCCTGAGCTGTGCTGGTTTTACTGGTGCTTGCTGGCTCCTCAGAGCCAGCCCTGAGGCTTGGCTGGCTGGTTTCCCTGCAGAATTGTGAATTTTGGGTGTTTTTAAATAAAACCTTCCACTGGACACTGGCCCCTGTGGTTTTTGCTTGTTGGGGGTTCTGTTGCTGCCTTTGGGGGTTGTTGGGATATTTTATTCCCTGAGAAGGGTGGAGAGTTTGTGGCAAGTTTCTCTTGGAGGATCCAAAGGCAAAGCTGCCCCCACTGCTGGGAGGCAGAGAATTAAATTGAATTTTGCTCTCCTGCTTCTCTTGAACTCTGACACGTTCTGGTGGGAGGAGGAGCTGCTCTGCTGTTCCTCCAGGCTGCATTTCCAACCCTGCAGTTCCTGTTTGAGTTTCACTGCTGAATTCTCTGCACCCTTCAGGGTCCTGTCCCTGTCCTGGGGGACAAATTCCCCTGTGAGCTGCAGTGGAAAGGGCTTTGATCCTCATGGGGACACATTTATTGAAAATATCTCAAAACCGGGGATTTCTTGTGCCATTTTCTCAGAACCTGCTCTGTGCCGGTGCCCGAGGAGCCTTTGGCAGGAGGGGCAGGGATGGGGCACGGTGGGACGGGAGGTTTATCCCAGGAATTCTCCCTTTTCCAGGCATCCCTCACTAGAGGTCAGCACCGGCCCGCGCTGCCTCGGGATGTCGGGAATGGGGAAATTGGGATCCAAACCTTCCGGGCTGGGGCTGGGTTTGTTCTGTGCCTGATTGGCACGGCCCGGTCCTGGCACGGCTCGGTCCTGCCCCTGGACAGGGCTTGGAGCTCCCTGAGGTGGTGCAAGGGGTCCCTGCCCATGGCTGCGTGGGTTTAGGATCCTTCCAGCCCAAACCAGTCTGGGATTCCATGGGATAGAGTCCAGCCTTTGGGAAAAGCCCCTCAATCCCTCACCTCTCTTGGACTGAGTTTATCTCCAGGTGGGTGAATCTTGGTGTTCCCTGCTGGGTTTTGCCAGGGAAGTTCAGGTGGACACCAGCAGGAATTTCCCCATGGAGAGGGAGCTCAGGGCTCGGCAGGGAGGGTTGGACACCCATCCCTGGGGGTGTCCCCAGAGCTCCTGGGGATCAGGCACAGCTTGCACTCCATGCTCTGGGAGGGCTTTTCCAGCTCAGGGCTCCCGGGATTCTGTGGTTACTCCTCCTGTTCCTGAGTGGGCTTGGGGAGCTTCTGGTGGATGAGCTTTGCCTGATCCAGCTGGGCCTGACCTTTGGAAGGAAACTTCCTCATTTCTTTGGGATTTGGGGCTGGAACTTCTCTGTTCTCCAAGCCAAAGGTGGGGCCTGCAGGGAACAGCAGGGAAAAAATTCCTGCTCTGTCCCCCCAGCCCAAGCTGCTCCTCCTGGGGTCTGGATTTTGCAGCTGTGGCTCTGTGAACACGGGGCTGCTCCTCAAGTGATCCCAATCAATGTTAGCCCTTAATTAATGGAGTTGTTAACGAGTTTATAAAGCTCTGTGTGTGTGGGCGCAGCTGGGAAGGGCAGGGATTGAGCCCTGGTGGAGCTGGCACACCCCACGCCCCTGCTGGCAGCTGGAATGGGATGGAATATATGATAATCATCTATATTTGATATAATCTGTCAAATAAAGGTCAGGGATGGAGCAGCCTCCTGGCAGCTGGGGGGAAATGCTCATTTGGGGCTGGGGCAAACCCAGAGGGACATCTCAGCTGTCCCCTCAATCCTGATGGGAATTTCCTTCAACTCCAGACTCCAGGATTTCGTTAAAAACCCAACTTTATTCCAGAATGTCTGCAGGTAAGCATCACATGGATTTATAATATTACTTGATATTTTTGTGTATGGATTTTGGGGTTTATTTTACAGTGTAGCAGTAGCAACAAATCAGCTTGGATTTGTTGGGCCAGAGGAGGTTTTTGGGTGTCCCTCATTGCCCACCCTGCGTTCCAGACCCCCATGAAGATGAAATCCAGAGCAAACCTTGACTTCCCATCTACCAGAAAATGCATTGCTTAGAAGAGCTGCCTAAAGCAAATTTCCCAGGATTTAGATTAAAGAAATCCCTGCAAGCCGTTTGCAGTGAGAGTGGAGGTGAGACTTTTGTCCACCATCCCAGCTCAGGACAGGTGTCAGGAATGAGGGATGGACACAGGGAGAGCTGGAGGGGACAGGTGGCACTCCAGGCTCCATGGAAATGCAGCAGCTCCTCATTTCCATGCATGGATTTCCCTGCCTGGGACTCTGACACGAATTCAGTGACAGATGATGGGCTGGCTGTAATGCCAGTGTTATTTCAGAGCTGAACCCAGGGAAAATCTCTCACTGGTGCTGCTGGAGTTTGGAATTCTGGGCTTTGTTCTGCTGCAGGGGAAGCCAATCCAGCCCTTTCCTTTTGGAATGGCTCTAAATGGGGAGTGAGAGCAGAGGTGGCTGCTGGGGCAGGCCATGGAATTGTTTGGGATATTCGGGGCACAGGGAGGCTGCAGAGGGAACTCCTTATGTCCTGGAATTGTTTGGGATATTTGGGCACAGGGAACTCCTCCTGGCCTGGAATTGTTTGGGAATTGTTTGGGATATTTGGGGCACAGGGAGCTCCTCCTGTCCTGGAATTGTTTGGGATATTTGGGCACAGGGAGCCCCTCCTGGCCTGGAATTGTTTGGGATATTTGGGCACAGGGAGCTCCTCCTGGCCTGGAATTGTTTGGGATATTTGGGCACAGGGAGCTCCTCCTGGCCTGGAATTGTTTGGGATATTTGGGTGCAGGGAGCCCCTCCTGGCCCGGAGTGTCCTGGAATTGGCTTGGAGCAGTGCCAGGGGCTGGGCTGGGTGGATGCTGGGCAGGAATCCTCCCTGGCAGGGCTGGGATGGGATTCCCCAAGGATTCCCCTGTCCCCTGGCAGTGCCCAGGCCAGGTTGGACACTGGGACAGTGGAGGGTCCCTGCCATGGCCCTGGATGGGCTTTGAGGTCCCTCCAAACCATTCCAGCATTCTGGCACTCCCATAGTGCCCCACCCATCCCTTTTTGTGCCATTTCTGTTCCCACTGATCACTTTAAGGGTGTCACATGAAGGGCACCATCCACAGACTCACATTCTCCCCTTTGCACGGAATAATTTTTTTCCCTTCCCCTTTCCTGCCCTTCCTGCTCTCCCTTTGCCAGGCTGCTGCTCTCCAGGGTTTGTTGATGAGCTTAACCCAATTAGTGCCCTCAGGAGCAGAGCCTGATTGCCCTGCACATCCTTTTGGAATCCATCACTGGAGCACTGCCTGACACAGTTAGCAATTGGCCTCCCGGTGAACCAAAGGGATTCAGGAGCACATCCCCCCTGCCCAGCGCTGCCAGCAAGGTTCACATCCCCAAACTGGAGCTTTTCTGGGGGATCGGTCTGTGCTTTTGAGGTAGAAAACCCAGCTTGGATTCCATGCAGCACCTCCAGAGCTGCTGCTGTGATCCCTGCCCGAGGTTTTTATGGACACAGCAGAGATTGCCCAGTGCGGCTCCCCTTGAGGGGCTGCAGGAATGAATCAGGAGCTCAGAGCATTCCCAGGAATCAGGAGCTCAGGGGCATTCCCAGGAATCAGGAGCTCAGGGGCATTTTCAGGGCTGCAGGAATGAATCAGGAGCTCTGCAGGAATCAGGGGCAGCGGTTCAGGTGCTTCCATTTGTTTTCCTGGCTGGGACCAAAGCTGGATTTCCACCCTCAGTGGGAAATGCTCTTCCCCAGGAGAGCCTTGCAGGAGGGATCTGCTGCTCCCGAGGGTGCAGATTACTCTGAGCCAGGCTGGTATCCAGAGGGAAATCACAATTCCAGTTCTTTGGGCTGGGATGAATCAATGGCAGCCTTGGGTATAAATGGGCTCCCTCTGGTTTATTTTCCTGGCAGCCTCCCCTGCTCCCAGCATCATTCCCAACATTCCCATTTCCCTGCTGGGGCTGAACCTGGGCCCAGCTGCAGCTCTGTGGGATCTCCCATCCCTCTGAAGGGTCAGTTATGGGATCTCACACCCCAAAACCTCCTGGTGCCCTCTGGGCTGCCCTTTTGGGGCTGCTTTTGCCATCACCAACCTCTTCCCCAGCTCTTTTATTCCTGAATAAGAAATGGATCCCAGGGAGTTGTGCTGTGGGACATTAAAGCCGGTATTTATTTGTCAGAGTCGCTTTGGGGGGGCCTAATTGGAGCAGCTTTTCTGCTCAGGCTGCAGAACGGGGCCATAAAAATCAGAGATTGATGGTTATGGGCAGATTAAATGGGCATCAAAGTTATAAATTACAGCCCTGCCCGAGCTGGGATTGGCCACCAGAGATGCTGCTAAGTGCCAGGGGTGTTTAATGAGCTCGTTTATTTGCAGGCTCCAACTGCATCAGCTTGGGCAGTTTATTGAAAGTGTGTTTAAAATAACCACAGTGCCAGGAGGGCTGGGTCAAACAGCCCAGGGGGAAAAGCAGGAGCTGAGAGCAGAAATTTGGATTTCCAGGGCAGTCTGAGGGCTTGGGGAGCGTGAGGGATCCATCCTGTGGTTCTGCCCTGCTGGATTTTGGTTCCTTCTGGTTTTTGGTCATTACAAGGCCTCGACATGCTGGGTGTCAGAAATGCTGGGTAGGGTTTGTATTTGCTGGGTCAGATGTCCCAGAGGGAAAAAGCAGGAGCTGAAAATAGAAATTTGGATTTCCAGGGAAGTCTGTGAGGGCTTGGGGAGTGTGAGGGATCCATCCTGTGGTTCTACACTGCTGGATTTTGTTTCTTTCTGGTTTTTGGTCATTTCAGTGCAAGCACGAGGCCTCAGTGTTTCCAGTGTCAGAAATATTGGGTGTGGGTTGTGGTGAAACATTTCAGGGGGGAAAAGCAGGAGCTGAAAGCAGGAATTTGGATTTCCAGGGAAGTCTGAGGGCTTGGGGAGCGCGAGGGAATTATCCTGTGGTTCTACACTGCTGGATTTTGGTTCCTTCTGGTTTTTGGTCATTTCATGAGGCCTCAGCAGTGTTCAGTGTCAGAAATACTGGGTGTGGGTTGTGGTGAGATGTTCTAGGGGGGAAAAGCAGGAGCTGAGAGCAGAAATTTGGATTTCCAGGGCAGTCTGAGGGCTTGGGGAGTGTCAGGGATCCATCCTGTGGCTCTGCCCTGCTGCAGTTCTGGTTTCTCCTGGTTTTTGGGTATTTCACCAAAGTGTAGATGTTGTGGGGTGTGCCTGAATGCTGGGCTGTGCTGGCTGGCCTGGTTATCCATGGAAATGAAATGTCTCCAATCCATGGAAATGAAATGTCTCCAATCCATGGAAATGAAATGTTCCCATTCCCAGGGGTCCTGGAGGGACCTCAGCAGCACAACCAGAGCTTGGAGGAGCTCATTGGGACAGCTTAAATAACATTTAAAAGTTGTTTATTCCCTGTTGGGAAACTGCCCTGGTGACTCCAGAGTTACCCCTCTGCTCATGAAAGGAGAGGGAATGGAGAGTTCTGTAAGTGGAGGAAAAGGGAATATCCTGGTGATATGGAGAGTTCTAAATGGCAGAAAAAGGGAAATCCTGGTGATATGGAGAGTTCTGTACATGGAGGAAAAGGGAATATCCTGGTGATATGGAGAGTTCTGTACATGGCAGAGAAAAGAAAATATCCTGGTGATGTGGAGAGTTCTAAATGGCAGAAAAAGGAGTATCCTGGTGATATGGAGAGTTCTGTAAATGCAGGAAAAGGGAATATCCTGGTGAAATGGAGAGTTCTGTAAATGCAGGAAAAGGGAATATCCTGGTGATATGGAGAGTTCTGTACATGACAGAGAAAAGGGAATATCCTGGTGATATGGAGAGTTCTGTAAATGGCAGAAAAATGGAATATCCTGGTGATATGGAGAGTTCTAAATGGCAAAGAAAAGGGAATATTCTGGTGTTGTTTGCTCACAGCTGGCAGGGCACGGCCTGGAATTCAAAAGCACAAAATTCACACAACAGATCTGATCCCTGAGGTGATTCCGTTGGATTGCTCCCAAGCTCCAGAGCTGGGAGCTCACAGAGAAAGGCTGGAATTGGGGCTGCTCTTAGAGGAGAATAAATTCCATTTCCTGCCTTGCTGAGGGAGATTTGTAATTGGGGTTGGAGCTGAGCTCTGAATTCAGCTCAGTGCTCAATTCAGGGCTGTGGCATCAGGAGCTCCCCTGTGTCCCTGTCCCACCCTCTGTTCCAGGATCATTTGTTTCACCCCAAACAGCCCCTTTGCCCTCCTCCATTAAAAAATTCCTCTTTTTGTCCTCATGACTGCATTTCCCTGGGAGTTCTGGTGAAACCCTTCAGTGCAGGGGTCTGGGAGGGAGGCTTTGGGGTCAGAGCAGCGTTATTGAAAGTGGTATTTAAAAATGATATTATTGAAAGGGATGTCATTTAAGGTGCTGTTACTTAGGGTGATGCTTTTTGAAGTGATATTTAGGATGATATTATTTAAGGTGGGGTTTTTTTGGAGTGACATTTTTTTTTGGAGTGACTTTTTGGAGTGACATTTTTTTGGAGTGATGTTATTTAAGGGGATATTATTGAAAGTGATATCAATTGAGGTGGTAATATTTAAGGTGATATTTTTTGAGGTGTTAATATTTAAAGTGGCATTATTTAAAGTGTTTTTCTTTAAAGTGGCGTTATTTAAAGTGATTTTATTTAAAGTGGTGTTATTTAAAGGGCAGTTACTTAAAGTGGTGTTATTTAAAGTGATATTATTTAAGGTGCTGTTATTTAGTGATATTATTTAAGGTGATTTAGTGATATCATTTGTGATATCATTTTAGTGATATCATTAAGGTTATTTAGTGATATCATTTAAGGTGCTGTTATTTAGTGATATTATTTAAGGTGATATTATTTAATGATATTATTTAAGGTGATTTTATTTAGTGATATTATTTAAGGTACTGTTATTTAATGATATTATTTAAGGTGCTGTCATTTACAGTAGCTGTTGATGGACTCCCAGCCCCTTGTGGTGTTAAATGGAAAATGGCAGCTGCAGCTTTTAACAGAAATGTGGGGTTTTCCTGAAGAAATGAGGTGAAGTGTTTGACACAGGGCAGAGCTGGAGGATTTTTATTCCCTGGAAAATCTGAGGAATGTGTGAGGAGGAGCCATTCCCACCTGGGGAATGAGGCAGGAGAGGGTCAGGGCAGGAATTCTGCCCTTGCCCAGAGCAGCTGTGGCTGCCAAACCCCTGGAAGTGCCCAAGGCTGGATGGGGAAGGTGTCCCTGCTCAGGGCGTGGGATGGGCTCTGAGATCCCAAACCATTCCATGATTCCTCTCTGCTGCAAAAACACAAAAAGGGAATTATTGTGGCCTGGAGCCTGGGCTGGGAATGCTCCCTGTGGGAAGGGAATGCTGCTCCTGCAGCCCCCAGCTCACATCCGAGGGAAATAAAACACCAGGATGATCCCAATAAATTACAATAATTGTGCCTGGCAGCATGTGGTAATTTAAAATGGATTAATCTAACAAGGCTTAAAGAGGAATAAATAATAAACATCTCCAAGCAGTGGGAACCCTGCTCTCCTCCATCCTGCCTGGATATTAATTACTGCTCATAAACTGCTGCAGAAATCAATCTGGGAGCAGGAGGAGGAAGGGGGAATTCAGCCCAGGGATGGGGCAGAGCCAGGGGAACGTTCCCAGCACCCCTGAGCAATGGGAATGTGCTGCTCCATCCCTGGGTGGGGCTCAGGGTGGGCTCTGTCCTCATTCCCTGAGCTGGGATTCCCCATGGATAAAGGATGGAGCACAGCTGGGGCTGGGCAGCTCCTCATCCGTGGGGCTGAGACCCAGGGCTCTGCTGCTGCCCAGAAATCCCAGGGGAAACATTCCTGAGCTGGGGAACGGGGGGAGGCAGCCCCAGGGCTGGATTTGTGCTTTTCCAGTGCCCTGATCCCTGGGCTTGGCTCTCACCCACTCTGTGCCAGGCACTCCAAGGGCAGAGCAGGGCTGGCAGCCATTCCCTTCCTTTGCTATTCCCTTTCCCATTTCATTCCCTTTCCCTTTTCCTTCCTTTCCCTATCCCCATTCCCGATCCCCATTTCCATCCCCATTCCTTTTCCCTTCTTTCCCTTTTCTTCCCTTCTTTCCCTTCTTTCCCTTCTTTCCCTTCTTTCCCTTCTTTCCCTTCTTTCCCTTCTTTCCCTTCTTTCTTTCCCTTCTTTCCTTCCCTTCTTTCCCTTCTTTTCCTTTTTTCTCTTTCTCTTTCCCATGCCCATCCCTGTTCCCATCACCGTTCCCATTCCCCCAGCAGGGCTGGGGCTGTGGGGCAGCTCTGGTCCATGGGATGGGGTTTGGGGATTTGGGGAGGGGATTCCTGGCTGGGATGGGGTTTGGGGATTTGGGGAGGGCATTCCTGGCTGGGATGGGGTTTGGGGATTTGGGGAGGGGATTCCTGGCTGGGATGGGGTTTGGGGATTTGGGGAGGGGATTCCTGGCTGGGATGGGGTTTGGGGATTTGGGGAGGGCATTCCTGGCTGGGATGGGGTTCTGTGGGATTTGGGAGGGGATTCCTGGCTGGGATGGGGTTTGGGGATTTGGGGAGGGGATTCCTGGCTGGGATGGGGTTTGGGGATTTGGGGAGGGGATTCCTGGCTGGGATGGGGTTTGGGGATTTGGGGAGGGCATTCCTGGCTGGGATGGGGTTTGGGGATTTGGGGAGGGCATTCCTGGCTGGGATGGGGTTTGGGGATTTGGGAGGGGATTCCTGGCTGGGATGGGGTTCTGTGGGATTTGGGAGGGGATTCCTGGCTGGGATGGGGTTTGGGGATTTGGGGAGGGGATTCCTGGCTGGGATGGGGTTTGGGGATTTGGGGAGGGGATTCCTGGCTGGGATGGGGTTTGGGGATTTGGGGAGGGCATTCCTGGCTGGGATGGGGTTTGGGGATTTGGGGAGGGGATTCCTGGCTGGGATGGGGTTCTGTGGGATTTGGGAGGGGATTCCTGGCTGGGATGGGGTTTGGGGATTTGGGGAGGGGATTCCTGGCTGGGATGGGGTTTGGGGATTTGGGGAGGGCATTCCTGGCTGGGATGGGGTTCCCAAAGCTGTCCCTGGTCCCAGCAGTGCCCAAGGCCAGGCTGGAATTGTCCCTGCAGGGCTGGAGGAGCCCCAGGGTCCCCCCGAGGTCCCCCCAAGGTCCCTCCCAGTCCAAACCAGTCTGGGATGGGACCCTGGGCTGGGCTGGGGTTGCACCCTGCAGGTCTCTGCTCTCCTGTGTCACCCTCCTGATTAATCTCGGTAATTAATTAGTTAATTAGCCTGGTTGGGTGTCATATTAGACAAAGATGTGATTTTTTGGTGTAGAATGGATGAATTTTTATTTATAGAGTTGATTTTTATACAGTATTAGAAGGTATTGCGTGTGACTTTAATTAATCAGTAAATTAGTGAAACTCAGCTAATTGCCTGGTAATGACCAATGCATGTGTTTATCACATTTTTCTCTTTTAGATCATTTACATTTTTTGTCTCTTGGGGAGTGAGGGTTTTACACAGGTGGGATTTTCTTTGTAGGTCTGAGCTGGTTTTTCACAAGAACAGATTGTTGTGTAAACTGATTCTTATCCTTATAAATTTTTTAATGGGAACGGAACAGGTTAACTTTAATAGCAAGGCTTGAACTGTGTTTTACAAAGTTTTTAATTGTATTTTTATTTCCATGTAGCAGTTTATGCAACAGGGTTTGAAGCTAAGCTTCTCCTGCTCCTTCATACCCCAGTTTGGAAAATATCACTGGTGAAATGTGGAGATTTTCAACAAACTTATTTTTTTTAAACAAAAATATAGCAGTGACATTAATGTACAGTTGTAACAGCTGTGTTTGATCTTTCCAGATTTTAAAGAAGAAGGAAAACCAGGAGAGAAATGTTCTCCCAGGGAGCAGCTGACCTCTAAGGTTCAAGTGCTCGTTTTGTTTGCAGATGCATCAATAATGTTCAGAGGTTCTATTAATAATATTATTAACATTAATAAAATTAATAATTAATATAATTATAAAACATATAACTTCAATTAATGAATTTAATGAAATTTAAAATGCTGATATTAATACAATTATTATTATTTATTATTTGTTTCCAGTCTCGTGTGCTGCCCACCAGGAGTTTCTCTGTTTGGAGCTCCATCCCCGTGTCAGTAAGAAAGGAACCAAACCAAAGTTTTATTGCTGAAATAAAATTTCCTTTGTTGGATCACTCAGGCTCCGTGTGCTGTGGTGCTTCTGTGACTCCTGGGAAAAAAATATTTCAGGATTTCAGGCTCCTGCATCCTTTGCAGACTGATTTTGGGGCTGGTTTAGAAATGTTTTGGCAATTTTCTGTTAAATTCCAGTTCACAGTGTGGGTGCTGTCAGGGAAAGGTTGAAAGTAATGAAAAATATTCTGAGAGAATCACGGAATAAAGGCTCTGACCCAGCAGGAATGAGAAGGACACGGAGGTGCCACCCAGGAAGGGAATCCAAGGGAGTCCATGGGAATATTCTGCAGGATTTGAGAGTTCTTGCATAGCAATTCTAGGGGAAAAAAAATTAAAAATATTTATATATTTATATAAAAATATATAATAGAAATATAAAATAAACATATATATGTATTATATATTTACATATAACATAATATATAACATATTATTATATCTTATGATATAATTTATATATTAATATATTAATATGATTATAGATATATATAATTATATATTATAATTATAAATATATTTATATATAATTATATATAATATATATGATATAAATTATAATATATATGATATAAATATAATATCTATGTATATATTTAAATTATATATGTATACACACATATATATACATACGCATATACATATATATACATATATATACACATATATACATATATATATACATACATATATATATATACATATATATATGTGTGTGTGTATATATATATATATGTATGTATGTATGTATATATGTACATATATATAAATAAACCCACACAATTTTAGAATTCTGTAATTTATCTCCCTCCCAATTCTAGACTATAATTCTTGGAATTTTTTATTTATGATTATTAATAGGGATAAGGAATTGGTGATCTGTGTTTGAGTCCATGACTAACCCATGGCTCTGCATTCCATAATCAATAACTGATCAAGAATTGCCAATTTTACCGATAACTCTCAGGAGCATTCTGGGGTTACTCGACGTCATTGGGGGTCATATCAAGGTCACTCAAGGTCATTCAAGGTCATTTTGGGGTTACTCTAGGTCATTGGGGTCACTTGAGGTCAATTTTGGTTTTTGAGATTTTTGAGTTCCTGACTGGGGTTACTTTAGGTCATTTTGGGGGTCATTCTGGGGTTACTTCAGGTCATTGGGGTCATTTGAAGGTCATTCAAGGTCATTTTGGGGTTACTATAGGTCATTGGGGTTATTTGAGGTCAATTTTGGTTTTTGAGATTTTTGAGTTCCTGACTGGGGTTACTTTAGGTCATTTTTGGGGTCATTCTGGGGTTACTTCAGGTCATTGGGGTCATTTGAAGGTCATTCAAGGTCATTTTGGGGTTACTATAGGTCATTGGGGTTATTTGAGGTCAATTTTGGTTTTTGAGATTTTTGAGTTCCTGACTGGGGTTACTTTAGGTCATTTTTGGGGTCATTCTGGGGTTACTTCAGGTCATTGGGGTCATTTGAAGGTCATTCAAGGTCATTTTGGGGTTACTATAGGTCATTGGGGTTATTTGAGGTCAATTTTGGTTTTTGAGATTTTTGAGTTCCTGACTGGGGTTACTTTAGGTCATTTTTGGGGTCATTCTGGGGTTACTTCAGGTCATTGGGGTCATTTGAAGGTCATTCAAGGTCATTTTGGGGTTACTATAGGTCATTGGGGTTATTTGAGGTCAATTTTGGTTTTTGAGATTTTTGAGTTCCTGACTGGGGTTACTTTAGGTCATTTTTGGGGTCATTCTGGGGTTACTTCAGGTCATTGGGGTCATTTGAAGGTCATTCAAGGTCATTTTGGGGTTACTATAGGTCATTGGGGTTATTTGAGGTCAATTTTGGTTTTTGAGATTTTTGAGTTCCTGACTGGGGTTACTTTAGGTCATTTTTGGGGTCATTCTGGGGTTACTTCAGGTCATTGGGGTCATTTGAAGGTCATTCAAGGTCATTTTGGGGTTACTATAGGTCATTGGGGTTATTTGAGGTCAATTTTGGTTTTTGAGATTTTTGAGTTCCTGGCTGGGGTTACTTTAGGTCATTTTGGGGTAATTTTGGGGTCATTCTGGGGTTACTCGAGGTCATTGGGGTCATTTGAAGGTCATTCAAGGTCATTCTGGGGTTACTTGAGGTCATTGGGGTAATTTGAGGTCATTTTTAGATTTTGAGATTTTTGAGTTCCTGACTGGGGTTACTTCAGGTCATTGGGGTCATTCAAGGACATTTGGGGTCATTTTGTGGTCATTTTGGGGTCACTCGATGTCATTCTCGTCCCTAATAATTGATGCAGGGCTCAGAGTTTGACTTTGGTGTTGATTTTCAGTTTTTATTCTGCCAGCAGTGCGGGTGCAGGAATTGGGGTGGGGCTGCCTGGAAACCTTCACAGCCCAGGGGATGCACAGGGAAAATAAACAGGGGGGAAATAAGGGGGAAAATAATGGGGAAAATAATGGGGGGAAAATAAAGTGGGAAAAAAATGGGAAATATAATGAGGGGAAAATAATGGGGAAAAAATAATGGGGGGGAAATAACGGGGAAAAAATAACAGGGAAAAAATAACAGGGAAAAATTAATGGGAAAAATTAATGGGAAAAAATAACGGGGGGAAAATAAGGGGGGGGAAATAACAGGGAAATAATGGGGGGAAATAATGGGAAAAATTAATGGGGAAAAATTAATGGGGAAAATAAATGGGGAAAATATTGGGGAAAAATAATGGGGGGGAAATAAGGGGGGAAATAATGGGGGAAAATACTGGGGGAAATATAATGGGGAAAAAATAATAGGGAAAAAATAATGGGAAAAATAACAGGGGGAAAATAACGGGGGGGAAATAACAGGGGAAAATAATGGGGGGAGAAAATAAGGAAGGAAAATAAGGGGGGGAAATAATGGGGGGAAAAATAATGGGGAAAAATAATGGGGAAAAATAAAGGGGGAAAAATAATGGGGGAAATATAATGGGGAAAGTCTAATGGGGAAAAATAATGGGGAGAAAATAATGGGGAGAAAATAATGGGGAAAAATAATGGGGAGAAAATAATGGGGGGAAAATAATAAGGGAGGAAAATAATAAGGGAGGAAAATAAGGGGGGGAATAATGGGGAAAAATAATGGGGAAAAAATAATAGGGGAAGAATAATGGGGGGAAAATAACGGGGAAAAATAATGGGGGAAAATAATGAGGGGAAAATAATGAGGGGAAAATAATGGGGAAAAATAATGGGGGGGAAATAATGGGGGAAAATAAGGGGGGGGAATAATAAAGGGGGAAAATGAGGGGAGAAAATAAGGAAGGAAAATAAGGGGGGAAAATAATGGGGGAAAAAATAATGGGGAAAATAACAGGGGAAAAAATAATGGGAAAATTAATGGGGAAAAATAATGGGGAAAAAATAATGGGGAAATAATAATGGGAGGAAATAATAATGGGAGGAAATAATGGGGAAAAATAATGGGGAAAATAACAGGGGAAAAAAAACCGGGAAAAATAATGGGGGAAAATAATGGGGAAAAAATAATGGGGAAAAAATAATGGGAGGAAATAATGGGAAAAAATAATGGGGAAAATAACGGGGGAAAAATAATGGGAAAAATAACGGGGAAAATAATGGGGAAAAACAAGGGGGAAAATGGACAGAAATGGGGAAAAACTGTGGGGAAAATGGAGGAAAGGGGGGGAAAAGGGGACAAAAAGGGGGGTAAAAATAGGGGGAAATTTAGGGCAAAAATGGGGGGAAAAGGGGGGAGAAAGAAAAAGCAGGAGGAAGGGGAGGAAAAGGGGGGGTGGGAAAAAATGGGGGAGAAAAAACGGGGACGGGTTTGGGATTTTTCCAGCCCTATTTAAATGCAGCACTCACAGTGGCAGCACCAGCCAGGTTTCCTTGTTCCTCACGGAACCTCCTCCTCCTCCCCAGCCTCTGGGGTGAATCTTTGTCCTGGTTTGGAGCACAGCACTCTGCCAGGAGGGCAGGAATGGGAAATCCCAGGAAAATCCCCTGCTCTGCGGCAGTAACTTCGAAATTATGGGGTTTTCAGGCAGAAATATGGGACAAGGAATAGCAGCTCTTTACTAGGGTGCATATCATGAGGAAAATGAGCAGCAGCCAAGGAAAACCATCCCAGTAACAATCCCAAAACCTTTTCCCCCCTTTGGGCCATTCCCCATTGGGCGCAGCTGTGGGAACAGCGGGATGTCTGGGGGGCTGTGGGGTTTGGGTTAAAGTGGAACAAAAACCCCAAAGCAGCAGCAGCAGGAAACACCTGCAGGAGGAGAAGGTGGAGGAGAGAGGGACAGAGGGATTTTTGGGGTTTTCCTGGGCTCTCACCTGTCCTGTGAGATGTCCTATGGCAGGGGTGGCTGCGGGGATTGGGGTCAGGGATTGGGGTCCTGGGTTTGCCCTGAAGAACTGAGCTGAGGGTCAGGGTCTCTCTGGAGAGAGGGATTAGGGACTGGGGTCCTGGGTTCCCCCCAAGCAGAGGGTGAGGGATTAGAGATTGGGGTCCTGGGTGCTCCCTAAAGCACCAAGCAGAGGGTGAGGGTGGTCCCAAAGAGAAGTCATGGACTGGGGTCTCAGGTTTCCCTTAAAGCACTGAGCACAGGGATTGGGGTCAGGGATTGGGGTCCTGGATCTCCCCTAAAGCCCCAAGCTGAGGGTCAGGGTCCCTCTGGAGGGAAGAATTAGGGATTGGGGTCCTGGGTTTCCCCTAAAACACTGAGCACAGAGATTGGGATCCCAGGTGTTCCCTAAAGCACTGAGCACAGGGATTGGAGTCAGGGATTGGGGTCCTGTGTTCCCCTGAGCAGAGGGTGAGGGATCAGGGATTGGGGTCTTGGGTTCCCCTAAAACACCAAACAAGGGGTCAGGGTCCCTCTGGAGAGAGGGGTCAGGGATTGGGGTCCTGAGTTCCCCTCGAGGGATCAGGGGTTGGGGTCAGGGGTTGGGGTTTTGGGATTTTGAAGACCCCAGTTCCTGGAGCTCACACTCACCCTCAGCAGGAGGAGCAGTGAAGGACAGAGCTCTGGTGTGGCAGGGAATTGTCCCCACAGCAGCAGCGGCAGCAGCCCGGCCCCAAACCCAGCCCCAAACCCAGCCCTGATCCCCAAAGGGCAGCCCTGAGCCCAGCCAAGCCCCCAATCCCTGCACTGCCCTGGAAAACCCCCAGGCACTGAGATCAGCCCTGGATAAAACCCCAACAAATCCTCATCCCCATCCCAAACAAGAATAAAACCCCAACAAATCCTCATCCCCATCCCCAGCAAAATAAAACCCAACAAATCCTCATCCCCATCCCAAACAAAAAAACCCAACAAATCCTCATCCCCATTGCAAGGAAAAAAATAAAACCAAACAAATCCTCATCCCCATCCCAAGCCCAAAAAACCCCCAACAAATCCCAACCCCCATCCCAGGCAAAACAAAACCCCAACAAACCTTCATCCCCATCCCAAGCAAAAAAACCAACCCAACAAATCCTCATTCTCATTGCAAGGAAAAAATTAAAACCCAACAAATCCTCATCCCCATCCCAAACAAAAAAACCCCAACAAATCCCCATCCCAAGCAAAATAAACCCCCAACAAATCCTGATCCCCATCCCAAGACAAAAAAATACCCCAACAAATCCTCATGCTCATCCCAAGGAAAAAACACCAACCTAACAAATCCTCATCCCCATCCCAAACAAGAATAAAACCCAACAAACCCTGATCCCCACCCCAAGCTCACCTTGTGTCCCCTGAGCAGCTTCATTCCTTCTCTGAGGAGCAAAAGGGAGCAAAAGTTCCTGGGAGAAAGAAATAAAAAAAAAAGCAAAAAAAGGTAAAAAACATAACCTTGCACACCTGTGGGGGTTTGCACAGCTGGGATCTGGTTCTGGCTCCCCTGGGCATGGAGGGAAGGGCAGCACCAAAAATGAGCACAAAAAAAAGGAGAGCAAGGACTGAAGAAGCCACAGAAATGTCCTTTGATACAGGAATTAATTTGTTAATTAACTTTTGTTTTGTACCAGAAATGCAGCACCAAAGGACAGCAGCACCTCATTTAAGATTTAAAAATATTGAAGAAGCCACCCAAATGTCCTTTGATACAGGAATTAATCTATTATTTACCAGTGCTTTTGAACCATCCCTGGTGGTGTTGCCCAGCACCAGCCCCTTTTAATGCAGAATAAAATGTTTATTTTGAAATAAACCTTCCATGAAAATCCTGGCAATCTTTGGTATAAGCCCAGGTTTCCTCTGCTTTGGTGTCTGTGGGCTGTGAATTTCAAAGCCAGATCATTTTCCTGCCCTGGCTCTCACAGGGTTTTTGTCCTCTGTGGCTTTGGGGGGGGTTTGATGTCATTGTGGATTTTATCAAACCCCACAAGCGCTGATTCCATCTCTGCTTTGGCCTCAATGATCCAGGCTTGGCAGGCCAGGCTGCTGGGGAGAGGATAACACAGTTCTCAGAATGGAAATAATCACCAAATAATCATAAAATAATGTCAAATAATCACCAAATAATCACTAAATAATCACTAAATAACACCAAATAATCAACAAATAATCACTAAATAGCACCAAATAATCAACAAATAATCACCAAACAACACCAAATCATCACTAAATAACACCAAATCATCACCAAATAACATCAAATAATCACTAAATAATACCAAATAATCACTAAATAACACCAAATAATTACCAAATAATCATTAAATAACACCAAATCATCACCAAATAATAACCAAATAACTCCAAATAATAACCAAATAATCACCAAATAATACCAAATAATCACCAAACAATAACTAAATAACACCAAATAAACACTAAATAACACCAAACAATAGCCAAATAATCACCAAATAACATCAAACAATCACCAAACAATAACCAAATGATCACCAAATGAACACCAAATCATCACCAAATAATAACAAATAATCACCAAACAATAACTAAATAACACCAAATAATCACCAAATAAACCCCAAATAATCACCAAACAATCAAATCATCATCAAATAACACCAAATAGCACCAAATAGCACCAAATAATCACCAAATAACACCAAACAATAACCAAATCATCACCAAATAACACCAAATAATCACCAAAGCGCAGGCAGGACTCCATCAGGGAGCAGTGTTTGCACTGGGAAAGGGCAGATCCCTCACTGGGATTAGTGGAGCTGGTAGAAAATCAGGAATTCCCTGGATAATGTGCCAGTGGTTCATTTTAAGCTGGGTTTACCTGTCCAATGTGCCAATGGTTCATTTTAAGCTGGGTTTAACTGCCCAATGTGCCAATGGTTCATTTTAAGCTGGGTTTACCTGTCCAATGTGCCAATGGTTCATTTTAAGCCGGGATTTTTGGGATGTGGATTTACAGGAGCAGAGCTGGGAGCAGCTCCATGGCCACACTGGCTCCTGTCTGCCCAGAATTTCATTTTTTGGATACTGGGAAGGCAAAACTCAGCATTTCAGAATAAACCTGGGGTCTGGGACTTTAGTGGGGCTTTGGGGTCCCTGGGCTGGAAGGGATCCACAAGAATCCAGTGCAGGATCTGCCATGGGAAGTGCCCCAGGAATGCAGGAAAATCCCCCCATTCCATATTTTTGGGATTTTCCATCCCTGAGTCCTGTCCTGAATTCCTGAAGGGATTCCCCCAGATCCCAGCCAGGCTCATCCATCAGTGATAATTCCCAATTTTCCTTTGTTTAGACTGATGCAATCTCTGGAATGTTATAAATCAGGAGAGAGCGTTTATCTCAGTCCCCAGGCACCGCTCATGACTAATTAAATCCCTTAATTAACTGGAGCAGGCCCCTGAGGAACAGCAGGAACGCCATTCCCAGACAATGGAAGAGCATTTCCCACTGGATTTGCATCCCCAGGGCTGAGCAGGAGTAAAATAACTCTATTCTTTTACTATTTGCTCTCCAACATAAAGATTTCATATTTAAATACGATGATTAATGTTTCTAGATGAATTCTGGTTGGATAAAGATTTCATATTTAAATAGGATGTTTAATTTTTCTAGATGAATTCTGATTGGATAAAGATTTCATATTTAAACACAATGATTAATGTTTCTAGATGAATTCTGGTTGGATAAAGATTTCATATTTAAACACGATGATTAATGTTTCTAGATGAATTCTGGTTGGATAAAGATTTCATATTTAAATATGATATTTAATGTTTCTAGATGAATTCTGGTTGGTTTTCCTAAAGCACCAGAGCCAATGGATACACTCAATTTTCCCAGGGATTTTTTCCTCTCAGCAGCACCAAAACCCCTCAAATATTTTCTGAGTGAACCATGACCATTCCCTGCAGATAATCCCTCACATTGCCTCGCAAATCTTTGGAGTTTCAGCTCCTGAAATCCCTCTGCTCCGGGAGGAAAAGGCTGGGAAGGGCATTTGACCCAACCTAAGCCATGTCCATGGGGAGCAGGATGGGATTTGGGAGATTTCCCATTCATTCCTCCCCAGGCTGATGGATGCAAGGCCTGGATTTGATTTAAGCCCTGTGACAGTCGGGGTTGGGTTTTAAGGGAGCAAGGGCAGCTCCCCCTGGAAAGAAAAATGGATTTTCCAAGAGTTCCATTCATCCTGCACAGCACAAGGACACTCAGAATAAACATTTGGGAGGGATTCGAGGAGCTGAGATCCATAATTCACTGTGAGAGCTCTTGGTTCTTGCTCTGGGATGGAAAAAAAAAAAAACACTGGGAAGATTTAAATGGAACAAAATCCATAATAAAGCTGTTAAGAGAATGAACAGACACAAGAGGTGCTGGGCAGGGCAATTAATTAGGGATAATAAAGGGGCAATGACAGCATCCAATTGAAGGAGGAATTAATGGGAATCTGCACCATCCCTGCTGCTTTTCCTGGGAAAGAGATTCTGCTTGGACTGGGATTGGGGTTTGTGCCTTAAATGTTTGGGGTTTGGAACAGAGCCATTGAAAATCCATCATTGTTGCAAAAAATGTGGAATTTATGGTTGGACCAATAAATATCTCACAGCCTGAACCAGGAACAGTATCCAGGGAAATGTCTCTAAATTGGCCATGGAAGTGGAATAACAATTAAGAAATATTTACTTACAATTATATCCAATTCCCTTTTTTTATAATGCTGTGATTAATTAAACTCCCAGATTTCCTCCTAGTCTCTCAGTATATTACACATGGAAATTAATTTTCTCCAACAGCTCATTAAGGGCCCCAAGTGCTGCAGATCCCACTTGAATCAGTTATTCCTTACTTTGCATTGGAAATCCTTCCCTGCACATCCCAAAGGCATTTCCTGTGAATGGCAGGGAATTTATAGCAGAGAAAGTTCTTTTTGTGACATTGGGTTTCATTCAGTAACCAGGTAGGACTGAAGGGGGAATTTCCCAGCACGAAAACTGAGTTCTCAGGAAGCATCCAAAGCCATCTCCAGGTGTTTCCAGGGATAAATCCAGTGTTTTCCAAGTGTTTCAAAGATTTCTGCAGAAATCTTTGCACAAGTTTAGGCTCAGGACACTGACAATGCACCACCTCCAATGAAATTACCTCCAGAAAATGGATTTTTGGCAATGTTAGGGAAAGATCCCTTAAGGAATTTGTGCCTGAAGAGCATCGTAAACCCCAGTGAAGCCACCTGGATGCAGATTTGGGGTTGGAATTGTGTATAATAAAATTCCCATTGAGGAGCTGATGGAATGAGCTCTTTGGAGTTGGTGCTGGCAGCTGGGTTTATTTATATAAAATATAAACCAGAATGTAGAATATAGAATCTATAAAATAAAATATATAAAATAGAATCTATGAAATAGAAATATAAAATGAATATATAATATGTAATATATAACATATAACGTATAGCGTATAGCATATAATCTATAATCTAGAATATAGAATATATAATCTAGAATATAGAATATATAATATATATTATATATTACATATTACATATTACATATTATATAATGTATTATATATTATTTATTATGTAGTATATATAATATAATATGGAATATAGAGTATAGAAAATAGACTATATGAGATAAAATACATAAAATCAAATCTATTAAACGGATTATGTAAAGTAGAATATGGCATTGCTGTATTTCCGTGCTGCACACATCCACCCCGCCATTCCCTCTCGGTCCAGCCGCGCTGATTCCCCGCCAAACGCTCCTTGCAGGGGTCAGAGCGGCTCCGAAGCGCCCGTAAATCCGAGTTTCCCCATTGCATGGCTGCAGGCTGGGGATGACAGCGGATCCATCCCTGCGCTGGAGCCGTGCCAGCAGTTGCTGCTCTCGCTGGCTGTCACTGCTCGCTCCCGCTCTGGCTCTTCCCATTTTTTCCCCCCTCCCTCTCTTTGAGGTTTTTCTGGTGCCCAACTCCGAGGTTCGCAGCTTCTCTGTCTCCTGCTGTTCCACGGGAGGCAGCGCCGGGAGGAGCCGCGTTCCTGCCTCCTTCTCCTGGGAAACTTCACCATGCGGCTGGTAAGGGATGGGATTCCCAAAGGAACGGCCCGGGATGGAGCGGCTCCGGGATGGAGCTCCGGGATGGAGCTCCGGGATGGAGCAGCTCTCCGGGATGGAGCTCTGGGATGGAGCAGCTCCCCGGGATGGAGCTCCGACATGGAGCAGCTTCCCGGGATGGAGCTCCGACATGGAGCAGCTCCCGGGATGGAGCTCCGGGATGGAGCTCCGGGATGGAGCTCCGGGATGGAGCAGCTCCCGGGATGGAGCTCCGGGATGGAGCAGCTCCCCGGGAATAACCGAGGAGAGGATGGCAGGGTGTAGGGTGCCCAGCGGGACAGGGATGTGACACACCAGGGATGCGCAGGCACATTCCCTTAAGGAATTTGGGATCCAGAGGCACTTCTGCCTGGGGAGAAAGCGGCTGGAGCGTTCGCGATGCGATTCCTGACGTGCTGTAAGTTTATTACGGGAATTTAGGGCTGGGCTCTGTGGTCGGGAAGGAGGGAACCATCTCCGGGTGATAACAATTCCGAACAGCGCTTGGAAAACATACCCGAGGATTCTCAGGGCTCTGCCGAGCCGTGGCCGGTGCTGTGGCAGAATTTCCCCGGATTTCACAGCCCTTTTTCTCTTGGTTGTGCCATTACTGGGGCTGTGCTTCCCGGGGGAGCAGCCCGCGGCTCTGAGCCCCGGGATCCCGCAGGGATTTCAGCTCCCAGCGCTGCCAGAGCCGGCGGATCGATGCAGGGCTCCTGAGCCGGGAGTTCGGCTGTTGTTCAGCACGGAAAAGCTCCGGGCTGGGGGCTGGATCCCGGTGAGATCATCCCGGGAACGCTGCGGGACCAACCCCGCTCTGGCGCTGCGCAGAGCACTGCGATGATCCCGGTCCCGGATTGATCGTGGGGTTTTGCCGGAGCAGCTGCAGCGGGGCTGGCTGGGTTGGGCACCCAGGATCTTCCCAGCACGTTGGGGCAGAGATTCCCTCAGGAGCGGCTTCCACAGGGTGGTTCCTTCCATCCCAAACTCCATCCCTGAGTTTGGGCACAGGCAGCGCAGGAGGCTTTCCCAAACCTCATTCCCTGGGCTCAGACATCCCACGAGGCATTCCCAAACCTCACTCCAAGGCATTCCATAGGGATGTGATGGATGGGAGTGATACAAACACCAGAGGATGGAAATAAAGCAGGCAGAGACTCTGAGAGGCAAGGCAGGGAGCTGGGGATGGTTCCTCAGGAATTCCAAGGGCAGGGAGCTGGGGATGGTTCCTCAAGAATTCCAAGGGCAGGGAGCTGGGGATGGTTCCTCAGGAATTCCAAGGGCAGGGAGATGGGGATGGTTCCTCAGGAATTCCAAGGGCAGGGAGCCGACCCTCGGGTGAGGATCCATCCTGCACATCCCATTCCTCACGGCAGGAGGAGGAGGTTGGGATTGATGGATCCTCCACAGCTCTGAGCTCCAGAGTGGGTGGCTGGAAATCAGCAAATATTGAATTCTCATTTCTCCCAAACTGGAATTAATCTGAGCTTCTCTATTTTCCCAGACAACTTGTCAGACGCTGGAAACTCATTTGTTAAATTGCACAGGGAAAAAAAGGCTGCATTAGGAATATCCCGCTTACCTGGAGCTGAATTTATTTGGATTCCCTTTGCAGGTTCAAGTTTTTCAGCTTCCCAAAGGGCTGGAGAAGCTCTAGAGGAGTCTTATAAATAAAATAAACCCATAAGAGTTTCCCTGAGCTGTAGGTGCTGGGATTTTCTTCATGTTCCCAGTGCAGCACTGCCTAACCTTTGGAATTGTGTCCAATAATTTTGTCCCCTGCTTTCCCCGAGTATTCCAAGGCACAGACAGAATTGGAGTCCTTTCCCTGCTTTAAATATCTTAAAACTTGGATTTTCTGTCATAGACTCCTGCAGGTCCTTGCTGTGGCAGTTTGGGGATTCCTGGAATCCCAATAAAACCAGGGATTGTGTGTGCCCCAGGACTAAAGCCTGGCTTTGTGTGTGAAATCTTGTGCGGACCTGAAATAAAGGGAAGAGATCAAATGCCAGGGAAGGTTTGTACTTCCAGCAATCCCCTGGATGCCAAAGAAAACACAGGAATAAATGACAAACTGGTTGGGATGAGCTCTCTGAAGGGGAAATTTTCATGTTTCAGGGGCCTTCAGTGGCTCTCAGTGCCCCGATTGCAGCTGGGAAAGCACAGCAAAGCCAATATTCCGCATTTTCTGCAGCTGGAAATCCTGATTGCAGCACCCTGGCTCCAGGTGGGCAGAGGGGTGAGGCACCTGCAGGTGCTGTCCCAGATTTCTGTGCTGTCCCTCAGACCAGGGGCTGGGGCCTGAGCTCCAACTCACTCCTCTACAACAGGCCGGATGAGTAACTACAGGGTGTAAACACAGAGAGTAAATACAGAGAGTAAAATCACCCAGAGAAAACATGGACATGTCTCCTGAAACAAGGATCTTAATCCAGGTTTAGCTGGAGTTTGGGCAGCTCTGCTCACCCCAGGTTTTGAGCGGGACCTTGCTGTGGGGACATTCCCATTCAGCGAGGTCAGAGCCTTTGAAGGGTCTAAAGAGGGAGTTTGGGGAGAAACAGAGCTGGGAAAATATCCATGGGGAAAAGGAATTGTCAGCTCTCCTCCTTGTCTGAGAGCTGGAGATTGAACTGGGACAATCCCTCATTTAAAGGGAGTGGAAACAGGAGAACTGTGGGAAAGTGGGGATTTGAGAGCCCATCTGACACTGAACTGAGCCAGAGAACCCCCCTGAGTAATCCAGGCTGGGAACAAGGCAGAGGGGATCTCCCAGTCCCTTAGGAATGATGATTTCCAGGCAGTTCTGTTGGATTTAGGAACACCCTCGAGGCCTTTCCCAGCTTCAATAATTCCATCATTCCTGGGATCTGCTCTCCCAGCTGCAGGAATGCTGCCATTACTTTTGTGTGTAAATCCAATTACATCCCCCAGTGTTTTTTTGCATTTCCCTTGTTCATGATTAATTTATTTGCCCTCAATTTCACCAAAATTCAGCATTTTCTGTCAGGTTTCACTGACTCCTGGTGTCACCTGCAACTCTTCCCCCTTGCTGCTCCTCTGCTTTTCCCACATAAATAATAAAAGGGATTTTGGGGAGCCCTGGGAAGCTCTTTACAAGCTGCGCAAGTTGGGCTCATTTAATTCCTGAAGGCTGCACATCCACATCCTGATATCCAGGCAGGGAATTCATTTACATGCCATGGATGGCTCAGCCACCCCTCAACTGCTGGCATTTCGTCCCTGCTTTGGAATATGATTTACATTTATTAAAAAGCAGTTGGAGAAGGTTCAACTTGGTGCCTTTTAAAACAATGTGGAGCGGCTGCTTTCAGAAAGACTCAGAGAGGGTCCTTTATTCATTAATTTCCTGTTAATCCTTTAAATTCCTTCCATTATCAAGTATTTAATGTGGTTTTTACGTGCTAATAACTGAATGGGAAGTGCGGAAAATTCAGGGTGATTTTAGCTCATCTCCTGTCTTGGTTTCCCTCTCCACAAAACATCCCAAGCTTTTATCCCATCCTTTCCTCCTCTCCCTGAGGAATCCAACGAGGCCAGCAGTGCCTGAAGGGAATTTTCCATCCAGTGACGTGGCTGTGTGGTCATTGATTGGAATCCTGATGGAAAATGTCCTCTTGCAAAGGGAGGGATGCCAAAGGAATCTGGGGATGCTGGTGGGGTTTAGGCTCAACCTAAAAAATGGGGGAATGGGTCTGTGTAAACCCCTCTCAGAATTGTTTCAGGCCAGCATTTCAGCAGCTGATTTGTGCCAAACTCCTCATCCCAAAGTTCTGCCTACACCTAGAAATAAAGACCCAAATTGGGTATAATTAAAATTAAACCAGTGGTCAAACTGCAATGCACCCCAGGCAAAACAAACCTGAATTATCCATTTACAATCACGGCTGCTGATGGAAAATGATCCTTACAATTCAGTGTGGGCACAAAGCACAACTGATGTTAAAGTGATTGTGGCCTTGGGCAAACTCATCTTCTATGGCAAAAGGGAAAAGAGGGAATCTCTCCCTCAGTCCAGGAACCAGCAGCACATGGGGGTCGCTGGAGCAGGGAATTTCATGGATGCTGTGCAAAGGAAAAGCTCCTTTTCCTCGGGTTTAGGATCTGAAGGAAGGATCCTGAGTGTTGTAATTAAAAGTGCAGCAGAGGCCTGAGGGTGAGGGATGTGGTCGCCACTGAGCAGCCCCTGGGGTTTTTCCCTGGGAATTCACCACCAGGACAGAGCAAACACACCCACACCAGGCTGGGGGGAAGGAATTGCACTGGGAGCAGCCTGGGAATGTTCCAAGGTGGATTTTAATTGAAAATATGGCCCTGATTGTGTGGAATTTCATGGTCACTCCATGGGGGGATGGAGGTGTTCCCTGATTGGGGATGAAGTGGCCTCAGCTTTGTGGGGCCTGTCACAACCTCACAAATAATGGAATTAAGGAATAAAGGAATTGAGGAATTTGGCATCTGACATTTGCAAACACGAGTTCTGACAGTGGAAATGGGGCCAGGGAGCCCAAACTCAGAACTCAGAGAGTGGCAGAATTAATGCTCATTTAACAGGGAGAGAAGGCTGCAAACATTGGTGCAGAAATGAAGATGCATTAATTGAGGCATAAGACACAGAAATGTTCGAAGACATCGGCTTGCTCGGGGTGCTAACAGATCAAACCAGCACTTTTGGGGTTTATGGCTGTTTTCAGCACCCCAGAGGGCTGCAGACTGCAGGGTTTGGGCCCATTGTGTCTGTCCTGGTGCCAAATGGACAGAGGAATGGTCAGTGCTGGCCAGCCTCAGGGCAGTGCACGTGCCAAGGCTGGAATGGCTCCATGTGCCCCCAGACTGAGGGGAGCAGGGCAGGCTCTGGGCAGTGTGTGTGTTTTGTGGGGTTATTTTGGGATTCAGGCTCCTGCTGGGGGCTCTCTGGAAGAGGAACTGTCTGTGTTCCATGTTTGCCAGCACACTGGGTGTGTTTTGGGACAGAAAGTTGTGTTTGGTGTAACCTGGAGCCCCTGGAAAGTGAATAATCCATTTTTGGCAGGAGGGGTTGCATCCCAAGTGACCCCACACGTTTGGGATCAGTGTGTGTGCTGTGAATCCCAAAGAGGTGATTCCAGCTCTCAGCCCGGCTTCTGGGGACTGGAAATTCGGGACAAAGAGATTCACTGACCGTGGATTTGTCTCAGCCTTCCTGGAACACCCCAAAGTTGTGTTTGTCCTTGTGGCAAAACCCAATTTTGTCACCAGGAGCTCTCCTTGACCTTCTCAGTGCAGAGCAGCCACCGAGCTCCTGGATTCCACTGGGATGCTGCTGTCTGGAGCACATTCCCCTGGGAATTCCCATTCCCATGAGGAAACATTTCTGATTTCAGCTCTTGCCCATGCCAGGGTTTTCCAGAGTCACCTGCAATTCCTGGGCACTGCCCAGCCCTGGCTGTGAGGAGCTGGAAACCAAAGCCTGAGCTGTGTTGTGCTATAATTTATGCCAGGAAGCAGATTTAAATTATGCAAATTGCTGTCTGCACTGAAGCTGCCATCTGGAAAAAGTTCTGCATGCAAAAATCTGTCGGGGCAAGGCAAGGGACGCGGGATCATTGGGAAGGGAGAGCTGATGGAATAAAAACAAGCTGCTCCTGGAAAAATGATTCCCTGCTCCAGTGCAGTGGCAAAGTTGCTGTTCTGGAGGAGCCAGATTAATATAGTAGGGGTAAAATAATTGTTTAAAGCTGCTTTGGAGCTGGAAGAGTTCCTTGTTATCCAGGAGGGATAAAAAGCAGGTTAGGAGGGAAAGGAGGAGCCCAAGGGAAGGGTGGCACATCCAGAGCTGGAGGTGGGCAAGGATCAGCAGGGAAAGGGTGAAGCTGAGAGAGGAGATGTGGCCTGGAAATTCTGGGGCACAGGATAAGTCCTGGAGCCATCCAACATGGAATATTTCTGTAATAAATGGGAATTGGAGAGGTTAAAGGATGCAGGATTTGCTGCCTCTCTAGTGCTGGAAATCAGGGAAGGTTCTTGCCCCAGAGGGTGCTGGCACATTCCCAAAGCTGCCAGAGCTCCAGGAGCGTTGGACACCACTGCCAGGGATGCCCAGGCTGGGATTTTAGGGTGTCTGAGCAGGGCCAGGGGCTGGGCTGGGTGATCCTGTGGTCCCTTCCAGCCGAGGATATTCCAGGATTCTGTATTTTCCATCAGAGCAGACTTGTGTGACTCCTTTCCCAAAGCCAGAGCTCCTGTGGCAGGAGGAATGTGCACCTTGGGGTTACAGCACCTCCTGGGGTGAATTTCTGGGGCAATCCACCCCTTCATGAGCAGGAATTGCCTTTCCTTGTTCCCCCAGGATGTCCTCAGGTAAAACCCTGCAGAACCCTCTCAGAAATCAGTGGGGTCAAGGACTTGTGGAACTCCCTGGAAGGGCAGAGGTGGGTTCTCCACACCCTCACAAATGTGAAACCTCTGGGCTTTCCAAGCCCCCTCCAGGTGCCCACTCTGTGTGCCTCAGTTTGGGGAGCAGCAGTGGCACCGTGTCCTTTGTCACAGAGCAGCACGGGCAGCCTGTGGTGACACCCCCTGAAGCAGAGCAGTAATTACAGAAAGCTTTGTCAGATTTTATTCTCTGCCCCTGCACAGGATGCTGAGCACGAGGCCAGGCTGTGGAGAGACCCCTCGCTGCCTGCACTGCCATTAACTCCATAGGCACGGCGTTAATTTGGAAAAATAACAGTTGGAGGCTGTCAGGGATGCTCCATAAAAACCCTGCCAGCTCTGCTGCAATGCAGACAGAAAACAAATGGTTCCTATTTCAGCTTGGCACGCTGTAACCCCACTGAGCTGACTTCCCAGGATAAACTATTGCTGTGGAATTGTATTCCCACAAGCAGCACCAGATCCTATTTAAAAAGCATCACACAGCCCTGTGTATTCCTAATTATTCGTGTGATGAAGGAAGAAACGCCTCAGTGCTGGTTTATTCTTGCTCACCATCCTCAGAACTATGCTGGGAGTGCTTTTCCTCTTTCCATGGAGCTGCTCTGGTAGATGGGATGTTGGGAAGGATGGATTCCCAGAGCAGCTGTGGCTGCCCCTGCATCCCTGGCAGTGCCCAAGGCCAGGCTGGACAGGGCTTGGAGCACCTGGGACAGTGGGAGGTGTCTCAGGTGGAATTGGATGGGCTTTAAGGTCCCTTCCAACCCAAACCATCCTGGGATTCTCCAGCAGGAGAGGTTGGCTCCAATCAGTTCCTCAGATTGGGATGGCACAGCTCTGCAGTCCTGGTGCTTTGGTGTTTTTTGTTGGTTTCTTCTGGCCATAAAAACGGATTTTCCAACAAGGAAGTGGTCACTGAACCAGGGACCCAGATTATACTCCTGGGCTTAATCCCTAAATTTACAGCTCCTGTTTTATGGCGGATTTAATGCTTTGCATGACACGGTGTGCCCTGTGCCTCAAACTCCCCCATGGCAGCTCTGTCCTACCAGAGAGCCCAGCACAGGGATGGAGGGATGGAATTCCTTCCTGTGCCAGGAATGCCCCACACAGCCCAGCAGCCAGAGCATCCCTGCAGCATTCCCAGCTCTGAGCACGGAGCATCACCCAGCTGCCCTTTCCTGCCCAGCCAGAGCTGCTCTCCCTGGGAAGCCTCTCCTGTGGGAGCCGTGATCTGACCTTTCCCAGCTCCAGCAAGCCCTGACAGAGGCAGCAGGAGAACACCCAGCACCAGCATTTGGGTTTGTTTTGAGCCAGACTGCGACAGATCCCTCCCCTGAATGCTGCAGCTGCCAGAGGTCCAAGATCAGCATTAAAGCAGCAGCTCCAATGTAACATTTCCAGAACATTTCCTTCCAGCCTCCCCTCACCCTGCACACACAGGACCCACAGGGATGGACTCCTCGTGCCCGTTTGACCTTTTCTGCTGCTTTTCACTTGATGAAGTTCACTCCTGTGACCCCAGTGCGGCTTGGCAGGGCTTGTGTGTTGTTTCTGTGGTGTTCCTGACATTCCTGTAGCATTAAACCTGGAAAATTGGGATGTTTCACTCTCAGGCTCAGCTGGGAAAGGTCTTTAGTGTCACTGTGAACTTTGAGGATTAAAAGTGTTCTGAAAGCAGCTGGAAAAGAAGAGATTTAATCAGTGAGGGCTGCCATGGGGGAGCCCCAGGGCTCTGCCTTGCTTTGGGATGGCAGAGTTCAAAGCTCTGGTGGATTGAGTTTCTGTCCTTTCTGTCCCTTGGATAAAGGCAGGAAGGAGACATTTCAAAGGAAGGGTTTTGTCATTACTCTGTCTGACATCTGAATTCAGTTTGATCCTGGAAAGCCAAAGCAGAGGTTCCTTCCTGGCAGAGACTGCAGGGAGAGCAGGCAGTGAGGGAGGGGGGTTTGGTCACTTTTGGGGGTTCTTTTACTCTGAACAATTATGCAGCATTTTGGTTTAGTCTGGAGAAAGGTCCTGGAAGGGCAACAAAGCTGATGTAATTCCACCTCCTCCCCGTGGCCAGGCCTCCTTTCATTATCCCAGGTTTTGTTTGTGAACACTGGAATTTGATTTGGGTTTTGATCTGATCTTGTGATGTCTGGGAGCTGAGACCTTTAATTTCCTGTCCTGGTGGATGTGTCTGAAATCCTCCCAGGGATGTGTGTTTGCAGGAAACTGGGGCTGGCAAAATTCCCCTTCCCTCTGTGAAAATGCACTAAAAACCTCAGCCAGGGAGGGCAGAATTAACCCAATCAAGGCAAGATTGTTTAATTCAGTTCATTACAAGCTGAGCCCACCTGACTGAACTGAGGATGCTGCAGGTCCTGGGGTCACCTTCACATTTCCCAGCACAGAAATTCAGTGGAGCAGGACCAGCTGCTGCAGAAAACTGGGATTTGGGCTCTGGGATTGAAGAATTGAACTTCCCTGGAAAGGCTCAGCTGGGATTATTCACTCTCAGGCACCAGGAGCAGTTTTATCTCTCAGGAACTCATTAAAAAGCTAGAAATAGGTATAGTTTGGTCATAATGGGGACTCCCACAAAGCCAGGTGGAGTTTCAATCATTATTTTATTATTATTTTGTACATTTTTATATAAATGAGTGGCAGGTTTCATTTGGAGAGTATTTCAGAAAAATCAGGGTTGAGCCTGGGATTTGTGTGGCTGCCTGGTAGAAAAGCTGGGAGGAATCAAAGCTTTTCCAGCTTTTCAGGACGGAGCAGCCACTGACATTTGACAGAAGAAAAATTGGATGAGGTGTTGGACGAGCTCTCCTGGCAGCTCCTGTGAGCTGAGCAGCAGGATTAGGGAGAGATTCGGGAGGCTGAGCTCAGGTTTAGTCTGGCTCCAGCATTTGTGATTAACTTGTCCTGCCTCTGGCTCTTCAGGGCAGTGAGGCTGCAAAATCCCAACCAAGCTGTTCCTGAGACAATTCCATTCCCACTGCCCATTAAATACCAGGAAATTTCTTTGTTGCAATGAGGTTGATGGGAATGTTGGGTGTTTGTAGCTGAGCTCAGGGAGATTAATTCATGAGATCCCCATTAATGCCATGGCTGGAGTGATATCTGGAAATAAAGCCCCATCTGACTAATTTTTTTACAAAGTGCTGTGGAAAAATATCCAAAAGCTTCTCTGGAATTCCAAAATCCAGCTCTGCCCCAACACCTCAGCCCTGGAGTCACATTCCCATGGATTTTCCACAGAAGTAGCCTCAGCAATGCTGATTTGGGAGTTGTCTGGGGAGCAAACTCGGAGTGCCAGAACAAGACTAATCCCCCTCTGTGGTTCCTCTAATAAAAGGGAAGAACACTAAATAATTAACGTCAACAAATGAAAACTAATTTGCCAATTTTTAATTTTTTCCCCATTGCGTGATTCCTGTTAATGAATAATTCACCAGTCAGAGATGAAAATAAAATGAAAGGATTTCTCTGGGGTCTGCTGTGTTCTCTGAACATCCAACCCAACTGTTTAGATATCCATATATATATTTCTTTTTCTAAAGACTAAAAAATAACCCCAGAGAAAACAGCTTTCAGCAGGAACCAGGCAGGAATAAAAAGAACTGCAGCCTCCAGAGGTTTTCCCATTTCCTTCCAGACCTGAGATCATTTGTCTGAGGCTGTTTGTGAATTATTCATACCAGAGGAGCTCTTTGCTTTTCCAGACTGAATGTGACCAGTTTCCATCTCAGGGCTTCCCGTGCTGCTTTTTTTGTTTGCATTTCAGGTTTTCCTGGGATGCCCTTTACCCCAAGGCCCTGCTGGATGCTGGGGGACTCTGTCAGTCAAACACCCAGAGCTGCTCTGTGCTCAATGCCCAGCACTTCCCACAGCACACGAGGGAATGGGAATGGGATAACTGTGGAGCTGGGAAACCCTGGCAATGATTCCTGGTTCTGCTTTGGCTTTGGAGTGGGACCTCTGAGGGAAAAATGTTGGTTATTTTAGCTCTGGGCTGATTTTAAGGGTCCTGTGCATCCCAGTCCCTGTGTCAGATTAGCAGGAGCATCCCAGGCTGTGGAAGTGTGGCAGGTGATGGGATGAGATGGGGTTTAAAATCCCAGTTCAAACCCTTCTGCTTCAGCTGCCACTTGAAACCTGCTTAGGTTTGGGTGTGCTAAATAGGACTGGGGAAACAGATCCAGGATTGGGGAAACAGATCCAGGACTGGGAAAACAGATCCAGGACTGGGAAAACAGATCCAGGACCAGGATGATCATCAGTGTGTGCTCCAAGGCTTCCTTGGAGTTCCATGCCCCACCAGCCTCCAACATGAGCAGCATTTCCACATCCCATGGACACTGGAGGCAGCCTCATGCCATGGAATTCCAGACTGGTTTGGTGGGGAGGAGGAGGGAGGAGTTCCACCTGCAGCTGAGTTTCCTTGGCTTTTCCTGCTGCTGGGCACCAGAGGCACAACTTGAGGAGGAGCGTTTGTGGCTGTTGCTGTCACTGTCTCCTGGTCCTGCTCAGGTTTGGGAGGAGCCATCCCCAATGTTGCTGTGGAGCCATCCTGATGTTCCTGAAGAGCCATCCCAATATTTGTGAGGAGCCATCCTGGTGTTCCTGAGGAGCCATCCCAATGTTTGTTTGTGTGGAACCATCCTGATGTTTGTTCCTAAGGAACCATCCCAGTATTTGTGAGGAGCCGTCCCGGTGTTCCTGAGGACCATCCTGGTGTGTCTGAGAAGCCATCTCAGTGTTTGTTCCTGAGGAGCCATCCCGGTGTTCCTGAGGAGCCATCTCAGGGTTCCTGAGGAGCCATCCCAATGTTCCTGAGGAGCCATCCCGGTGTTCCTGAGGAGCCATCTCAGTGTTCCTGAGGGGCCATCCCGGTGTTTGTTCCTGAGGACCATCCCAATGTTCCTGAGGACCATCCCAGTGTTCCTGAGGAGCCATCCATTGTTCCTGAGGAGCCATTCCCGTGTTCCTGAGGACCATCCCAATGTTCCTGAGGACCATCCGGTGTTTCCCTGCTCCAGGTGAAGAGCAGCGCTGCCGCACGTGGATGCAGTTGCCGAGCAACCACCGGAATTAAAACCATCTTCGGAGCCATCAGAGGAGAGAGAGATGTCTGAGAGCAGAGATGTCACTGCTCAGCAGCTCCAGAGCCTCCTCCTCCCCTCTGTGCTCACTTGGCAGGGGATTTCTCTTTTCCAGTGCTGTGATTTGTGCACATGGCCGGAATCCCGGGATCACCAAGGCTGGAAAAGCCTCCAGGATCCAACCAGTGCCCGATCCCCCCCTGGGCACCGAGTGCCACTGCCAGGAATTCCTTGGACACCTCCAGGGATGGGAACTCCAAACCTCCCTGGGCGGTTCCAAGGCCTGAGCCCCCTTTCCATGGGGAAATTCCTGCTGATTTCCACCCTGAGCTGCCCTGGCCCAGCCTGAGGCCATTCCCTCTCCTCCTGTCCCTTTCCCTGGTGGCAGATCCCAATCCCATCCTGGCTGTCCCCTCCTGTCAGGAGCTGTGCAGAGCCACAAGGGCCCCCTGAGCCTCCTCCACCCCCCAGACTCCTCAGGTTTCCTCCTAAAACCCCAGGAAGAAAACACTGTAGAAATAATATTTTTTTATAGATGGGATTGTTACTTTTTACAGGAACTTTCTGATTCCCAAAGTAGTTCATCCCTCTTTTGTGAGGATTACAGACATTCCCCCACACTGAAAAGCTGAAAATTGGATTAATAGATTTCCTTTCAGTTTTCAAACACTCCTCTGTTGTTGTCACTAGAATTAACAGGCTCAGGAGCTATAAAAAGAGCTCCCTGCTTTTTCTGGGGAAAGCCCCTCCCCTGGGAATTCAGAAATGGATCTGTCATGTGAGATTTCCCCCTGCCTTCCCCTCCCTGCCATGCTGGAATTCACTCTGCCTGCTTTCCAACCTCCTCGTATCCCTCTCCAAAATAATCCAGACTCAAGTGTGTCGTGCAATTAAAGCAATAAAAAAATGAAAAAATATAAAATTAACAAACCCCAGGATGCTGGGTAGAATCAGGCTGAATAATAATTAATGGATAAATGGAATGAGCACATTAAGGACTAGGAAATGACACTTCGGGTTGCTCTGAGTGTGCTCCTCAAGCTTTCCTGGATATTTTCCCCTCAGTGTCTCTGTGCCCTGTCCAGGTATGCAGCTGAAGGTGGGAAAAGGAAAGCCCAGGGAGTTTCACAATATTTTTGTTTTATCCGGGCTCAGAGAGGCCCCGTAACTCATCCTGGGTTCCAGCAGAGCATGGATCCCTTCCAATGGAATTCCTGGAGCTGGGTGGCTCTGGGCAGGGTGCGGGGCTGGGGTGGCACCATCCTGGCTGTCCCTGTGTCCCCCGGTGTCCCTGCAGCATCCCGGCCCTTTCCCCGGGCTCAGCACCACGGGCAGCTCCATCAATCCCGCAGCTCCATCAATCCCTCGATACCCGCGGTTACTGATGCCCGACTGAAATTAGGATCGATTTCCTGTCTCCTCCTCTTCCCAATTATGCAAACCTGGCTGTGCCCCCTCCAGAGCTGCCTTTTATCCCAGCTTTTAGAGGCACTGCCCAGTGAGGTTTCATTCGGAATTGTCAAAAACATCACAACCAATTCTGCCTTCTGCTTTTTTTGTTCTGTGCTCAGTCTTCACCCCGGGGTTAATGGAAAATGATGTCAAACACCAGGAGTGATTTATGGAAGTCAGGCAGCTCTTGGCACCCTGAGCTATGGATAAAGTCAACTGCAAATTGTTTTCACATTCTAAATTACTGTACCCAGCTCTGGAGGAGGCTGCAAAAACTGCCAGAGGGAAAATGTGGGGGAAGGAGAGGTTGTGTGGTTATCTCTGAACTGAGCTGTGCCTCAGAAGAATTCCAGTTTTTAAGCCAAACTTCTGTGCAGAATGCCAGGGATGGATTTTTCCTGGGAATTACCACGGATGTGGGGATTCCCAGCTCCACATCTGCCACATAAAACTGCTGGAACAGGAACTGGTGCAGGCTGGAAATCTCTTCATTAAGGGCCTGAATAGGTTTTGATTGCAGAACAAAGATTCCCAGGAGCATCTCTGGAATCAAAGACATCCAAGATGGGAAAGAAAATCTCTCTCTTTTACTTTGTGTACTATTTTTGTAGCTCTGATATTTCCTTTCAAACTTGTGCTGGATTATCAACAAGATATTGGTTTCTTTGTCATTGTTACGGATTTTTGAGTTTAAAATCTTGTAGGAGGCACTTGAGGGATTGGTTTTTTTTCAGGGTTGACTCAAAACTTGGTTTGTCTTGAGACTGAGAGGGAATCTCCAAGGGCTTCTCATAAAAATAATTATTTTTTCTCTCTCTGTCCTTGCAGGAAGAACTCAGGAGGCTCCAGCACACCCTGGAACAGGTCAATGATGGCAAAGACTCACTCCAAAGGTAAATGTGCCTTTTCCAAAATATCTCACCCATGAGAAAGGGAAATGGATTTTCCAAGGTGTGAACCCTTTGCTGAGGGATCCTCTTTGTGACAGACATTGTCCCAAATTTTGCTTTTCTCCCATTAACAACCCCTATTTTTAGTTACAAGAGGACAATTTCTGACAATGATATCATTGAGTGCCCAGCTAGTCTCAAAATAACTCCCCAGGTCGGGGTCTGACTTCCCAAATTTCCCTGCTGAGAGCTGCATTCAATCCATGCTGCTGCTCCATCCAGGGCAGTGTTCCCAGATGCTGGATTTGGATATTCCAGCATTTTCACATTGCTTTCTTCGAGCCATCAGTTCCCAGCAACAGCTCCTTGGCCATCATTTATTACAAAGAATTTACTCCTCACCCCCTCCATGTGGCTTTTGCTGCTGTAACTCATTTGCTGCCAGGATTCCCATTGTTCCTTTCCATTTCCCTCTTCAGCTTTTCCAGCGTGGCCATGGGGATGGAAGTTAATTTAGCAGGAATATCTGTTAGATCTGCCAGGGTTTGTTTTTTTATTTAATTTACAGCAACTCTTTTGCTGGCTGTGCCTGTCCCTGAAGCTGTGGCAGCTGGGAGATTTGAAACAGGGATTCAGGCAGGTTCCCACTGGAAAACTGGATCCAAATTCCCATTTTTTATTGGTAGCTGGACACAGAGATCCAGATAACTTCCTCCAAAGACAGCAACACCCCCTGATCAGCAGCTCTTGTTAGTTCTTGTCCAGATTAGGGAATTCATTACAGGATTGCAGGAATGTCAGGCTGGACCACGTTAAACTCATTTCCTTTTCTTTCCTGTAGCCATCAACTCACCATGGATGAAGAAAATAATATCCAGGAATATCCTATCAACCTCCAGCCCCTGGAATCCAAAGTGAAAATGTAAGTAAGGAAAAGTGTTGGATCTGCCTTGGAATGCAGCAAGGGGTGTCCAATTCCTGAGCTGCAGGATCCACCCTGGATCCATCCTGGATTGCTGTGTAACTGGATAAAAGAGCTTCCAATTAGCAAATTGGAAAAGTTCTCTAGGTTTAAGAATGTGGAGCTGGGAAAATTTGGGCTGTTCAGCCTAGAAAAAAGAGAAGGTTCTAAAGTGACCAAATTGTGGCCTTCCAGTGCCTAAAGGAGCTCCAGAAGAGCTGGGGAGGGCCTGGGGACAAGGGACAGAGGGACAGGACACAGGGAATGGCTCCCACTGCCAGAGGGCAGGGATGGATGGGAGATTGGGAATTGGGAATTCCTGGCTGGGATGGGATTCCCAGAGCAGCTGGGGCTGCCCCTGGATCCCTGGCAGTGCCCCAGGCCAGCTTTGATGGGGCTTGGAGCAGCCTGGGACACTGGGAGGTGTCCCTGCCCTGGATGGGATTTCCATTCCTTTCCCACCCAAACCATCCTGGGCTGAATTACAGAATCACACAGATTCCCTTTGCACCAAGTTTTAAATATTACACATCAGTTCTGCACTCTTTTTGTCATTTCCTCAGCGTAACTCATGAATATTTGGGAATCTCTTGGATTTTTCCCTGTGTGCAGAGAAGCCTGAGAAGGGAAGGGCAGCACAGAGCCTTTTCCGTGGCGATTTTCCCATTTAACATCAGTTCCCCAGGAATTCTGTGTCAGGAGCAGCCCTGGAAGTGCAGAATTCTGCGCTGGGGAGGAGCAGAATTTGCTTAGGAGGAGTGGGATTTCCCAGGGAAGCCGACTCAGCCAAGCACACGCTGACACCTAGGGCAAGGCAAGGGAGGGATGAACAGCCAGAGGCTCTGGGAATGAGCTCCGAACTTCCAAACGCCACCGAATCACGGAATCCTGGAATGGTCCGGGTAGGAAGGGACCTTCAAAGAATTTTTAGTCCAGCCCTGAGCAGAGATGGCATGAATAAGGGCACATTATCAGCCTGATCTGGGGTGTTTTTAGGGGTGGGGAATCTCCCCCTTGCCACCCTAATGGGAAACAAATCCTTCCTCATATCCTAAATCAATCCTCTCTTTGAATTCTAGAATAACTTTAATTTTTGCTGTACATGATACAGAGTTTCCCCTGGGGTTAGTTATTCTAGAAGTCTTGATTTTGAATAACTCAACTTCCCCACATATATATCAGAGTCGAGGATTCCTTCTGGAGCCTCTCCCATCATGGATCCTCCAGCCCTGGCACAGGAATCGCCTCCATCCAGAAAACTGCCTCACTTACAGCCCATTCAAATATTAATGCATATTAAAATATTAAAAGGACATGAAGTTTCAAATTAAAACCCAGTGTCTTTTAAGCTTTTAGTCATGCAGATAAAAGCTGGATAAAAATAATCCATTTTCAGGGAACTATCTAAGAGGGCAATTATGACTTAAGCTCAGTTCTATTCTCTGGCTTTAAAATAGAAACACATGTAGATATAAATATGTAAATATAAATATGTAACTATAAATATGTAAATACTGCTCATCCCAGTGAATAAACCTCAATTGCTTAAAAATCCTACAAGGAGCTAATCCTGTAGAGAAGTGGATGCTGGAATTGTTCTAGGCCAGGTTGGAGGGAGTTTGGAGCAACTTGGGATAGTGGAAATTGTCCCTGCCCATGGCAGAGGATGGAATGAGAGGACATTTTCCAATCTAAACCATTCTGGAATTCCATAATTCCATGATACTGCTCTGGGTCTCAAATTCCAGTTGTGTCTGAATTATAATCTGAAATGTGTTATAAAAATAAGATGTAGAAGCTTGTTAATTACTTAAATGGACAAATGGATATTTAAATTTTGATGGTGGAATGTAGGAGAAATTCTGAGTTCTGGATGGCCTCAACTGAAATCACTTCCATGGGTTTTGGGCTTGGGTTGGACTCTGAGTAATGTGGTAAGAGTTTGGAACTGGATCATCTTTAAGGTCCTTTCCAACCCGAACCACTCCAGAATTCCCTGATTCTCCTTCAAAAATATCCTGAATTCTCCCAGTGGTGCCTTATACAAACCCCACAGTGATATTTCCACGTGATCCTTACCCAGACAGGAAAACAAAACACCGGAAACCCCAACCCCAATGTTTTGAAACCCTTTGTTCCCTCAGCATCCAGCGAGCGTGGCGTGAGCACCTGCAGCGCCAGGACCTGTCCCCATCCCCGGAGCTACGGGACAAGGGCAGCCCGTCCTCGATGTCCCCAACGTACCCAATGTCCCCAGTGTCCCCAAGGTCGCTGGCCTCGGGCAAGATGAGCAGGTCTGTCAGCATGAACACCTTCTCCGACAGCAGCACCCCCGTGAGTCCGGCTGGAATTCCTCCTTTTCCTTCCCTGGCTTCCTTTCTGGGGTTTGGGATGAGTGAAAGCTCAGTTGTGCATTCACGGGGTTGGTAATGGGTTCAAAATGGGTTTTTAAGTGTCTCAAATGAGCTCCAGGCAGAGATTCCTCTTGTGGGCTCATCAGGATGTGTGACTGTGGGTATCAGACCTGGAATTCAGCAGATTTGGGAGGTGTTCATGCTGGTTAAAAGGGGCTTCCCAGTGGTCCTGTGTCCGGTGTGTTTAGGATATTGTATTCCCAAAAAACCTCAAATTGTGGTGCTTTTCATGCAAAGAAATGTGGTTTGATATTTGGTTTTGTTTTGTTGGTTGATTTTTGAGACTAAAATATACTAAAAGAGGCTAAAAGGGACTTTGAAATTTTGATTTAGGAGATCAAAATTAAATTTGATTTTGGAATAAATATTCCACCTTAACCAGTGGCTGGAGGCTGCATTTCTCTTTTTAAGGTGACCCTAAGTAAACCCCAAATACAGATCCCATTTCTGGAATACAGACAGCTCTGTGACTGTCTCTGAATTGGGATTTTTAGGTCAATAAATAAATAAATACAGAGTCTGGAGATGCTGCCTTCAGCTTTGTGACAGAAGACAGGGTTTGAGGGAATTGCAGACTGGAGCTCATGGGATAATTCAGGAATTACAGAAGCAGAAATTGCCCTGGTGTGTGGTGCTGAAATGTCTCCCTGCTCCTGAGGAGGGAACAGCTTGGTTGGATCCTCACTGCCAGTGGCTGTTGTCACTCCCAGGACAGCATTTGGTGGCTTCTGAATCCCTACAAAAATCTGGGAATCATTGTTAGTGATGTTCTTCAAGCTGAATAAATTTAATTCTGCCTTGAGTTGCAAAGTTGGAGTGATTTTTAATCTCGTGAAGCCCAAGACACTGATCAAACAGAGCTTTTCCACACTAAAAACTCTGATCTTGGAATTTTGGAGGTAATTTGACTCTTTCCAGGGTTGATCCAAGTGTTGATCCAGGCCCAAAGCGAAGCTGTTTCCAGCAGGTTTATTTTGGTTTATTTCTGTCTGGGCGCTTAACAGATTTTAATAAAATATTCCTGAGGGCACTGCTTTATTTTCAGTTGGGAGCTGGAGAGCAGGAGGATAAAGTGGGCTGGAATATTGGGTTAGACACTGACGTTTCATGGATTCAAGGGGTTTGGTTCCTTTAATTAGAGGAATAAATGAGGATATAAATGTTTCTCTGACACTGGAATCTCCTTCCACCAGAGGTCCCTCGTACCCTGCGCAGGGACACTCCCGGCTGCTCCAGAGTTTCCCCAGCACTGATCTCGTTTGGACAATGACACTTTGGGATGTTTGGGAGCTCAGGAAGGGCAGTTGGGAGTTTTGTATTTGTGGGGACAAAGTGATGGCTCCATCTCCGAGTGTTTGCGGGGTACCACACGGGTTTCCCATGGAGAGAATTGATGGAATGGGTGCAGTGTCAGAGCTTGAGGGGTGAGATGGGAAATGGAGAGTTCTTGTTTGTCTGCTGCTCTGTAGCAAAGAAAGGTTTGTGTGTGTATTGTACAAACAGCTTTTCAACTGTTGGAAAAGATCTGCTATTGATCACTGATCATATTGTGGTATGAGGGCACACAGGCTGGAGCTGTGTTCTCTTCACTTGCTTTTGTTTTCCTTTTGCATATTAATTTTTGCTAAAAAGAAATTAGAAGACAGATGTATGACAGATTTGCAATAATGTTCTTCCCTGTAAATATTCTATTTTTTGCTACTGTGTAGAAAAGTGCCAAAACCTCCCTTCCTAGATGGGTTTCTGCTTTTTCCTCCAAAATCACGGAATGCTTTGGGTTGAAAGGGACCTTCAAGCTCATCCCATCCCACCCCAGCCATGGCAGGGACACTTTCCACTGTCCCAGACTGCTGCAAGCCCCAGTGTCCAGCCTGGCTTTGGGGCTGCCAGGGCTCCAGGGGCAGCCCCAGCTGCTCTGGGCACCCTGTGCCAGGGCCTCACCTCCCTCACAGGCAGGAATTCCTTCCCCATATCCCATCTCAGTATCCCCTCCTTCAGCTTGAAGCCATCCCCTTGTTCTGTCACTCAGGCCCCAGTGAAGTCTCTCTACATTTCCTTGTATCCCCATTCTGATCCTGGGAGCAGCTCTGAGCTCTGCACAAGTTTCCTCTTCTCCAGGCTGACAAATCCCAACTTTCCCAGCCCGTCTCCACAGGGAAAGATCTCCAGTCCCTTATCAACATCATGGCCAGTTCTGGGCTTGCTCCAGCAGCTGCACGTCCTTCTTACTGTGGGGACAGCAGATCTGGGTGCAGCATTGCAGGAAACATTCCATGTCCAGGGGATGTGCCAGCCCTGCTCCCAGGAACCATTCCGTGTCCAGGGGATGTGTCAGCCTGATTCCATGTCCAGGGGATGTGTCAGCCCCACTCCCAGGAACTATTCCGTGTCCAGGGGATGTGTCAGCCCGGTTCCATGTCCAGGGGATGTGTCAGCCCTGCTCCCAGGAACCATTCTGTGTCCAGGGGATGTGTCAGCCCCACTCCCAGGAACCATTCCGTGTCCAGGGGATGTGTCAGCCTGGTTCCATGTCCAGGGGATGTGTCAGCCCCACTCCCAGGAACCATTCTATGTCCAAGGGGATGTGTCAGCCCCACTCCCAGGAACCATTCCGTGTCCAGGGGATGTGTCAGCCCGGTTCCATGTCCAGGGGATGTGTCAGCCCCACTCCCAGGAACCATTCCGTGTCCAGGGGATGTGTCAGGCTGGTTCCATGTCCAGGGGATGTGTCAGCCCCACTCCCAGGAACTATTCCGTGTCCAGGGGATGTGTCAGCCCCACTCCCAGGAACCATTCCATGCCCAGGGGGATGTGCCAGCCCGGTTCCCGCCCCGCTCGGGCGCTCAGCACCGCGGACAGCGGCAGGCTCTCCCGCTCAGCACCGCGGACAGCGGCCGGGCTCTCCCGCTCCTCGCCCGGGACTCGGGGCTCGCTGCCCTTTAGTGCGGATCTTACCCCAGCCCTGTCACTCCTGACCTCCCGTCCTGGCAAAGCACCTCTGTTCCTCTCCTAAAAATCACTGGGATGCTCACGAGAATGGCAGGAACTGATTCCGTAAAATTCCCATTTTTTCGCTTGAGCCCAGCACTCCAATAGGCAACTTCCTACCAAGAAATGGGGTTTTTTAGAGGTGTAACCACACAAAACCTACTTTTCCAAACAAGAATGAGTATTTCCCCACCATTTCTCCCTCGGTTGATGCCACAGAAATATCCTATGGGGAAAGAGCCAGCATGGAACTCCTCTGGCCCAATCCCCAGTTTGTTTGTCCTTCCTGCCCCGTGGGTACCTTCAAAGCTGGGACTTTCCTCAGTGATTTGTTAAGGTTTAGTTCTAAAACAGAACAAAATCTCTCTGCAGCCTTTGTGTGTTCCTAGGTCTCCCAGCAGAACCCATTTTCCCACTGGTGTCTGTGACATTCCCAGGTGGGTTTTGCACCTTCAGGAGCGATGGGAAGTTGAGGGAGAGGGAAAATCAATGTATGGGAGGCAGTAAAATCCTAACAAGCAGTGGGGTGTTAATATGGGAACATTCCTTCTTTCCTGTGAGCCTGAATTCCCAAATCTGTGAGCAGCAGAAAAACCATCTGATAAATATTTACAATGTGATTTCTATATAATGTAAAAATGCAAATCCTCGCTCTTGAGCAGCGTGGATGGAAACATAATTAAAGATGAGGAGACAAATCCAACTGAGATGAAAAGGCCTTAATTAGAAATCAAATATTTGATGGGCTGGGGAGAAACATTAACGCTGATGTGGCTGTCAGATAACACTTGCAATGAAGAGAACATGGAAAAAAATGTTGTTTTCAATCCCTCCCATTGGCTTTGGATAATCTCAGTTCTAAATGTGAGCAGGGAATTCAAAGTGCTGCGGCCTAACATGGAATTTGTCTTTGAAGTGGTTTTTATGGAGAAATAGTTGTTGAGTTTGTGTTTATTTGTGTACATAATCATCCCCAGTGATTATCCAAGCTTAAATCTCTTACAAATCTTATCCCGTGGGATTTGAGCTGCTGGGATACAAAAGGATCCTCTTGATCCTTTCTGTGGTGGGAGCAGAACACCAACAATTTCTTCTTTTTCATCTTGTGTGCATTGAGGGTTGGGTATTGATGTGATTATTGATGTCAACTTGAGTCTTGTGGTTCAGCAGCAGCAAAATCAATCCAGGAATGCTCTTGGGGTTGATGATAAAACCTCTGATAAGACATTTCTGGTGATCTTTCTGGGGGAATATTCGGCTGCTCAAGACACTTGAGAGCAGTTTTCTCTGAGTTCTGGTGTGGGTTTAGCTCTGTGAAGGTTCACAGTGAGATGGCTCTGGTGGGTGTTGATGAGATGTCTCAAAAATAGTTTTATTTATGTCCCACTTCAGGAAATTTGGCTGAATCCTTTATAAATCCTTTCTAAACTAATTCTAATTGCAATATCTCATTTATTCCCACAGCAGGGAAATTACACTGCCTGCCTTTTACAAAGCCAGGCGCCCCAAAAAATAATATTAAAGAGGATTTTAGCGCTTAATTAAGCAGGGGATGCAGAGCAGATTTGCACCATCACAGAAAGTTCTTGGGGGGTTTCTCTCCAGCCCTGTGACAGCACAGTGAAAATCCAAAATTTCCTTTGTCTGAGGAACTTCCAGAGGGCAGGGATGGATTTTCAGAATTCTATTTTCATGGGACCACAAAAGAGGGGAAAATGTAAGAAATTTAAGTAATGGACAATAAAGTCATGATTAGACCAGGAGGAATTAGATGTATAAAATATATTTAATAGAAGCTTACTGGGATGGAGAGAAAATCCAATGGAAATTGCCCCATCCTGAGCCATTAAATTATTTTAGTGGCTCTATCACCACTGAAATGTGGCAGCAGCACTTTAATGGGGTCTATTACAGAACAGTGGATCTTTCCAAATATATCCGGATTATCTCCTTCCAAAGGGCAGAGTATTGATTTCTGCTCGTAAAATGAATTTTCAAAGTAAATACACCAGAAAAGTACATTTTTGTGGGAATAAATGTGATTTGAGCTATTTTACTGCTTGGAATTTAGGCAAATAATAATCATTATACTGGCTTTTGGGCGTTTCTGACTCTGTTTCAATAACTCCATTTTTTGAGGCAATTTTCCACCTGTGAAATTACTTCTTAGGGTCAGCTAAAGGTCATTAGGAAGACATAAATGGCATTTTAGGGAGGCATTTAAGGAAAAAGCTATATTTTCTTTAGGAATGTTTTCAAGGGAGTGAAAATTTCACTGGGGGTGAAAAAAGCCATTTTAATTTTAACAAAGAACCCAAAGTGAGCAGCAGGGAGGTGCCCTGGTGGTGGTGGTGGTTCATGTCCCACCTGCTCTGCCCATCCTGGAGCTGGGCCCAATCATAGGTGATGCTTTTGGGAGGAAGGTTGGGCAGCTTTGCTCCTCAACAAGCACCTCCCTAAACCCAGTTTAAATGGACATTCCCACACTGGAGTTATTCAGGATTTCAACAGAACCTGATTAAACCCTGTGTTAATGGAGATTCCCATGCTGGAGTTATTCAGGATTTCAACAGAACCTGATTAAACCCTGTGTTAATGGAGATTCCCAAGCTGGAGTTATTCAGGTCTCCAGATTTTCTCCCAAGCCCATCTCTCATACCAATAATTTTTGGCAAAGCCACCCTTCAGCAAAGTCTTTAACAGATCTAAGTCCAAAGGGGACTTTGGAGTTTATTCTGAATTGTTTATTGCTTCCATGATTTGTTTGATTGCATCACTTGGTTCTCCCTGTTTTAACTTCTCCTGCTCTTTCACCCTTTCCTTTAAAGTGTCAGCCTTTATGAACCCCAAAACTCCCAAAGTTCCTCTGTCCTACCCATGTAACAGTGAATTTTGGAGGGGTTCCCATTTCCCAGGCTCTTCTCTCCATTTAGATTTTGTTCAGCAGTGCCAGGACCACCTCAGACCCCACTTGTGTTCTCATCCTGTGCTTTAAACTTTCCTTCCCTGGTGACTCCTGAAATTTTGCCCTTATTTTGCCCTTCTTTGCTGACACTGAATTAAATATTTTCCCTCCCATTGTCCAGGGCAGGAAAATGCTGGAAGCTGAGCAGTTCCCACGTGGGAACACCAGGGCCAGAGGTGAACTGTGGAATATTCCTGTGGTTTATTTTATTGGACATTTCCCCGCTGTTCTGATAACACATTCCCACACTGTGTGTACGCCAGTCCTTCATTATTTGAAAATTTAGCAGCTCTTGTTTTTCCAACTAAGCCCTTGTTTCCAGCAGCTAATTAAGGCACTGTTTAATTGCATTAATTCCTCTCACTCCGAGCCTGAACATGGAGCTCCAATCGCGTCAGCAGCCAGGCTTTGGCTTTTCCAAGGTGTTTAAAATTCCATCACTGTTCCAATAAACCTCAGCCAGTGGATTATTTCTCATGGACAGACAGTCCATCCTTCTCCTGGGGGTTTTATGGACAGAGTGTGTAAAATGATAACACAATGAATGGGCCACTTGCCATCCTCTATCAGCTGCTTAAATCAGCTGCTCCAGACAGGAATTCAATACAGGAGAAGCTGTTCCAAATGGATTTTTCAGGTACAAGGCACAACAAGGAATTTCAGGAGTATTCTTGATCCATTGGCACTGAGATAGCTTTAAAGACATTTATGGGCCTTCAATAAAGATGCTTTCAAACCATCTTCAGAATAATAAAATCACTTTGGTGCTCTGAGGAGCTCAGAAGAAAATCAAATTATTGTTAGATTTGATTATGTCAGTGTCCAGAAATCCCAGATATTGGATAAAATCCACTGGGAAGCAAAAAGAAAATCTCATTCAGGGAGGGAAAGGAAGAGATGGTTTTGCATGCAGGAATTTAATATTCCCCTGTAATTTTATTTTTATGTAAATTATGTAAATTAGATGAAGATGTCATAATATTTCCCATGCTGAATTCATGCTATTTATGAACACTGCAGTGCCTGTTTCCCCCTCTCCTGTAAAAACCTGCTGTGCTTCCCAGAATGCCAGGGATTTATCTCGTCTCCTGTGTTCAATTTTGCAAAATTGGGATGCAAACTTAAATATGAAATCTTGAAGCCAAATTTCAGGATCAGATTTCTTACCTCGAAGGAAATGGAAAGGAAATATGCAGATTCCGTGGAGAGTCCAGTATTTTTAGTCCAGAGCTGTGTTTTTTGGGATATAGAGAAATGAAAATAGGCTGCCCAGGCAAGTGGTGGATTCATGGATTCACCATCCCTGGAAGGGTTCCAAAAATGTGTGGAGGTGGCACTTGAGAACATTATTTAGTGGTGAATAAGGGTTGATCTTGTGAATCTTTTCCAACCTTAAGGACTCTGTGATTCCATGAAATTCTGGCCTTGATGTCCCTCCCAAGACTGGGAATCCTGCTGTGGCTTCCTGCCCACTTGGGGCCCATTTTGATGTTTCTCTTCCTGGCCAAATATTTCCTGGATTTTCTTCCAAAATCATTCTAAATTCACTTCTTGGGGGGCAGTTCCATGGGTGGCCGTAGGGCAGGGCTGGATTTTTGTCTGTCCCTTTCCATTTCTGGGGGAAGAAAAGCCCCAAACCATTGACTGAGCCCTGAATCTCCTCTAGGACAACCCTGAGGCTCAGAAGAGTTTGGAATCTGCATGACCAAACCCCAGTCTGGCTTTTCCATGTCCCAGTTCCCCTTCCATGCCTTTAATCCTGATACACTTCTTTGTTAAGGCCATCTGCAGGAACTCCTTCATTCCCTTTGAATGAACAGATCCTTTGCTGCTCTTTGTCCCAAAAGAAAGGGAATTGGACAACTTTGTGCCTGGACTGTGACCTTTCCCTGAGGATTCTTGCTCTTTCTTGGAGAAATCTTTGGGAGGGCACTGATTCAGGCAAACCTGAGCCTGACTCATCACACCATCAGAAATCCCCAAACCCTCGATGCTGTAAAAATATCCCAGAGTTCCTTAACTCGTTTTCCAGAAGGAGTTTAATGATCCAGAAAATTAAGAATATTCACATTTTTTTTCCCAGCGAGGAGATATTTTAATTCTAAATGTTCCCACTTAATTTCCCTCAGAGCATAAACTCAGACCTTCCGTGGCAATGTCCTTTCAGCTGTCCTTGTTTGGGGGATTTATCTTCTCCATGCTTTCATTTTAAACCCTGCTCTTTGACACAAGAAAAGAATTATTTCATTTATTAAAGGCTGTGCCCACCATGAGATAATCATGGCAAAGAAATGAGAGGCTGTCACTGGCTCCTCTCTCCATGGAAAAGGAATTGCAGAGCTCCTGGCTGTCAATGGATGCATTTTCCAGCAGCACTGAAGGGCTTTATTTGCCTTTTTACAGCACCACTGTCCTTTGTTTGCAGCCTTTGCCACACAGTGGAACTTTGTCTGCTGGAAGGGTTGATGTCAGTGGTAGAAAAGGTCCTAAAAACTCCTGGAATTTCTTTTGGGATACATGAGCCTCAGTAAATGTTTTATTGCAGCAATAGGAGCATAAAGAGAGGGAAGGTTGGAGAAGGGTTTTGCTTAGAGTGTGACAGAACAAATCAGGTTGGGGCAGGTTTAATTCAGGTAAATCTGGGTTTACTCCCAAACTGGGGCACTTCCAAGAGGGATTTTTTTAAAAAAAATGTGTAAGTATAAACTTTATTAAAGAGATTTTTTGAAAAGTTGAATTAAAAGTCATTTTTAGCATAACCTGATATTGGGGTTTTCCCACTTAATTAGGGCTGAGCAGAAACTTGAGTATGAGGTTGGTTGATGGTGTGCTTTCCCTTAAGAGTTAATTTTAGTGCCCTCTCCATGGAGCAGCCAAACCAGAGGGAATGAGCTGTGTTTTTAATTCCACCACTGCTTTGGCTGCAGGGCTGGACATCCTGGATTGATCCGTGTCAGAAACTTGGATGTCTAAAAGTGAACTCCCAGTGCTTGGAGATTTTGCTCCTCCTGTGTTTTACTGGAATTCCAGAATGATTTGGGTGGGAAGGGACCTTAAACCCATCCCACCCCATGCCCTGGGCAGGGACACCTCCCTCTGTCCCAGGGTGCTCCCAGCCCTGCCCAGCCTGGCCTTGGGCACTGCCAGGGATGGGGAAGGTGTCCCAAAATGTTGTTTATTTCTTTGGTTAAATCAGTGCTGGAGATCAACTGAATTCCTGTGGAATTCCATTTAAAACACAGAAATTACCTGAGGTTTGGGAAATTCACCTGGATGTAAATGGGAAACGTAGCTGCATCCTAATATAAATATTTCCATATATGAAGTAATTTATAATTGCATGATCCAGATGTTTTCCTGTTCTATAACACCTGGATGGACAAGTGCAAAACACAAATATCCAGAATCCATCTGGTATCCATCTGCATCCCAGCTCCTGGATCCCTTGGCACAGGGTGCTGTGGCATCAGTCCCTAAATGAGTCTCTCCCTGCCTCCAGAATTTGGGGATTTATCAGAGCAGTCTGACTTTTCCCACTGATAACTCACCTTCCTCCCCTCAGCACCTCCATTAAAGGTGGGAAAGCTTTGCTTGGTCATTAGGACAAAAAATCCAGGATTGGAAATCATTGCTTATTAAATATTCCAAAAGAAAAAAGCTGGATTTTAAAATGAGGCTGGTTTGGGAGATCAGCAGATGGAGAAGGAGCAGAGAACCTCTCCTGATCACAGCCTGGAAAAATGTTTCCACAGTGACACTAAAATCTTAATAACCTGTCAAAGGCTCTGCTCAGGAGAGGTTTGGGATGAAAAACTGCTCCAAGATTTCCAGTTGAACAATGCTGGCTTCATTAAGCATCCATCAAAACACAAAGTGAAAGTTAATTTACCTCAAGTCTTGCTCCTGGGCAAAGCCAGGGCCTACTTTTTAATTTTCCAGGAGAAAATTGGGCATTTCAGCCACGGCTTTCTGAGAGCCCAGATTTGTGAGGAGCAAAATCCCAGTGGGGAAAGATTGGGAGTGATCAAATGCTTGAAGGTGCTGCTAAATCTCAAATAATTGTTACCTCAACACAAGATCTGGGAAAAAATTAAAGAAGCAAAACCAGAGCCTAATTGACCTGACAGATTAATTACACCCTCGGGGAAATTTGGACAATTGGATCAGGAAAAACTGAATTGGTTTGGAACAATCTGATCAAGAGAAATTGAAATTTCCTGGTGCTCAGGAGAGCCTGGACACCCAAAATGTTCAATTTTGGGTGGCCTTCAAACAACCAGACAGATAGGAGCTGCCCAAGGCATTTTCACCCAAAACATGAAAATTTTCTTCTCACAGATGCTATCCCAAACTTTGCATTTTCCCCACCACTGCGGGTTGCTGTTGCTTTGTTTTGGGGGAGCTGACATGGTTACAGAAATAGTTTTGGGTTTTTAAAGAGGTTTTTTTTGTTAGCTTTGTCTAAAACGGGGTGGAAGGAAAGGGGAATGCGAGTTCTGCCTTCCACACAATCCGTGCTACCTTTAAGGGCAGAACTGTTATGGAGACAGGCAGGACAATATTTCCTCCTGCTTTAAAGGCCTGTGAGCTATGCAGAGTTTTCTGGGGAGCCATGTCAGCATAAGGAATGTGGGGACACCCTTTAAGGAGTTTACTGGAGCTGTTATGCATTTAAATTGTCCCATTAGGGGGCCATGCTCCCCTGGCTGCCAATACAGATCAGCCTCAGGAGAGCTATGCGGGCTCTTCCAGGAATTATTCCTGCTATTTCCCACTGTAATGGGTTGCTTATTTTAGGAAAACAATGATTTTCCCCAAATGAGGCAGCCTGAAGTTTAACCTTTGTGGGCATAGGTTTATTTGCTGTGATGTTCTTATCTCTTATCACAGATTTATTCAATAAATGAGTTTGTAATAATCTAATCAGGCCCTGCATGGACCCAGATTCCGGCATTCCTCCTCAATTTCTCCATTCCCTGCTCCTTCCAAACCAACAGGAATCCCAAAGAGACTAAAGTTAAAAACCAGAGGTGGGGACAGAACAATTCCCTGCAGTGGCTTTTGTCCATAATGAATCATAAAAGCTAAAATAGAAATCTTAATGAATGCCTGTAATACTCAGTTGTGCTTCACTCCTAAAGGAATGAGAGAATTTAAATAGAAAATTGAATATTTAAAATAACCTTAAAAATATTAATACTTGGATCAACTTTTTTTTTTAAATACAAACAAAAATGGGTTGATAAATCTATTTTAACCTATTTATTTTTAAAATAAACCTACAAAAAAAAAAGAGGGGAGAAAGAGTGAAAATATTTATATGAAGGGTTAAGACATTTCCATTGACATTTACCTTAATTTCCAGATTCATTTTCTTCCCAGGGTTGTGATTTCACTGGCATGGAAGTTGGGTGTTAAATCAGGATCCTCCTTTCAATCCTTCCCCCTCCAATTATCCAGCAGTTGTCTGCCAGGGAGCTGATGGAATTAATGAGGGATTATTACAATTTTCTACATTTGAGACATCAGACAACAGCCCCACCCTCTGCCCCCAGGAGCTCTGACTTTTATTAACAATTCCTAGAAAAGATTGGCACTGGGAAGCTGCAAATCCAGCTGCAAATCCTCTTCCCAGGAACAGCATCAAGGAAAAAGTGTGGAACTCAAAGAAATTTATCTTCCCACCAATCTGCCAGATCTCATTTGAAAAGTTTCTGTGCCTCTCACTATTTTGGCTGACAGGAGTTGCAGAAATGGAAACCAGCAAAGAAAATTGGCAGTTTTCCCCTCTCCAGTGATAAAAAGCTGCTCTAAAAGCTGCTCAGCAATGCTGCTCTAAAAAGTTCTTTATTCTTCATTAAATTCTCTGCTGCTGCCACCTCCTAGTTTGGGATGCAGGAGATCCTGGCCAGAGTTTGTGCTGCCATTGGATTTTTTACTGTTTCCTGGGAGGGGAATTTACCATGGTGCTGCTGTTCCTGGGATGAGAGGAGCCTTGAAATCCTTGATTTTTATTGATCCCAACCCAGCTGTGTCCAGATGTGGGATTGGAGCATGGATAGATTTGTTCCTGTGACCAGCAGTTAGCAATGTTTTTGTGGTGGAAAATAAAACAGAGTTTTAAAAAAAGTTAAAAATTAAAAAGAAAATTCAAAACAATTAATTTTTTACAAATTTAAATAAATCTTTTAAAAACTAAAATTTAAAAAAAATTAAAATAAAAAGAAATAGGAATTTCAAAAGTGTCATCCCAGTTAAGAACTTTTGGGACCAATTTGCAGTTTTAATGCTGAGGGTTGGCCTCAGATCAAAGCTGGGGGGTCTTTTTGGTTCTGGTCTCCACCAATTTCACTCAGCCCTTCAATTCCCTGACCTGAAATGCAGCAAATGACACAAAGGAATTATTGGTGCTAAATTCCTCATTTTCAAAGCCAGGAATTGCTTCTTCCCAGCTGGATTTGTCCTTAGGGAGCAGAATTTGGGACCCGAGGTGCCCCTGTGGCACAGAGCAAAGGGAATTTGGGGTGCAGCTGTGAGACCCTGCAGGAAATCCTGCAGGGATGTGCTTTGGAGATGGGTTCTGAGGGGTGATTTATTTTCCACCCCAATTCCTGCTTTGGGAAAGGCTCCACAGCACCTGTGGTCCCTGAGCAATTCCCAGTGTTGGTTTTCCTCCTGCCCCCGGGAAAATCCCGGCCGGGGTGGATCCCAAACCTTCCCTTTGCTCCGGGGTTCGGCTCCATCATTCCCATCCCGCTCATCCATAAAACCGCCCTCCAGGAGTGAAGAGTTCTCCCAAATCCATGAATAAATCCCTAATTTTGCTGTGTCACCGCTGTCGAGTGATGTCACCGCAAAAATGCAAATTAACTCCTGCAATTAAAGCTGACTCCGCTTTTCTGAGCTCACCTGAGCCCCCCCAGCCCAAATTTATCCCTTTGCCGGAGCCCAAAATCCCAAAATCCCATTGTTTTCCCAGCCAGAATTTGCATTTCCAGGAGGGATTTCTTTTGTCTCCCAGCGCTGATTTTATTGTCCTCGCTGATAATCTCTTGATTAGCCTCCCATCAGCACTAATCACTTGTTTCCCCCTGATCAGGGAGCCTGAGAAATAAATACGGGACGGGGAATAAATTAGGAGCAGGAGTTTGGGAATAGCTCACGTTCATTCCAGAGGCACCAGGAAAGCACAGCCCTGTGGCTCCAGGAATAAATTGATTATTGAGAGCTGATTTCAACCACCTCATGGATTTAAGTGGAGATAAAATCCCATTTTTGGTGTCAAATTGGGATTGAAACGTGTGCTGAAAGGTTGGAATTACAGGAGAGGGAAAGAAGCAACTGTGCTGGGCTCTCCTCATTCCCTGTGCTCCCACACCTCCAAAACAGGGAGAGCCTGGAGCCCTTCCTAACCCATCACTCCAGGATATCCCAGAGTGAGGAACCTGGAGCAGGAGGGTGGGAATGCCCAGTGCTCATTCCAGAGACACCAGAGAGGAACATCCTGTGCCTGCAGGAGTGAATTAATTACTGAGGGCAGATTTCTTACACTTCATGGAGATCAATGGATATAAAATCCCATTTTTAATGTGAAATAGGGACTGAAATGTGTCCTGAAACACTGGGATTGCAGGGCAGGGATTGCTGGGCTCTCCTCATTCCCTCCTCTCCTTTCTGAGCCACTCATCCCCATCCTTCTCTCCCTCCCTCCTCTCCTTTCTGAGCCACTCATCCCCATCCTTCTCTCCCTCCCTCCCTCCCTGGAACATTAGGAAAGTAAAGAAAGCTGAATAAATGAAAAGCCCTGTGAATTATTTATCCCTCTGGAGCAGCTCTTCCCAGCTTTTCCAGAGCCCTCCCTCCCCCTCTGCAGCTCAGCTCTGCTTTAGGTTTATTTTAAATCAACCAAGGTTTCGTTCCAATTTGAATTCTCCCCTGCTAATTAATAATTAATGGCCTCACTTGCTCTGGAATCTCTTTTTTTTCCAAGCAGGGATTCAGGGAAAGGGAACCAGGCTGATCCTGCCCTGCTCAGGCTCCACCACTGCCCAAGTGGGAAATAAATTCAGATTTTAACTGAAAGTTGTAATTTTTAAACTTCTTGGAGTATTTTTTCCCTTTTGGCTGTATTTTCTCAACTTTTTGGTGCATATTTCCCCTTTTTGCTGTATTTTTCCTGTCACTGTGCTCTTATGTGGACCTTTCCTGTGCTTTTTTTCCTGTCTGCTCTATTTCCCTTTAATCTCATTTTTTTGGGGGGGCTTTTTCCCCCAATTTTTGCCTTCTGTGCCACTATCCCCACTGATTTTATGTTTTTTTTTTTCCTTTTTTAATAATTTTCACCCCATTTTTTGCCCTTTCCTCCATTCTCTCTGGGTGTTTTTCACTCCAGCTTTGCTCAGGAGGCTTTCCCCCAATCTGCCCCTGCTGGAGGTATTTTACAGCCAAAATATCTTGATGATCTTTCCATATTTCCAACAGCAGATGGACCTAGAATGCCAAATTCTGGGATTTATTCCCTTTTTTATCTGGGATTTGTTTTCCTTGGTTTTGTTTAAAATGGGCATAATTTAATCCTTGAAAATGAAAAATTCTCTCTTGAACATTCCTCACCTTTTTTTCTTTAAACCTTGAATGAATTTTTTGCCTTGTGGCTCTTCCTAGGAGGAATCCCCTGAGGATTAACACATCCCCGAGGACATGCAATGGGAAAAATAGATGGAAAAGAAATATATTTTAATTAAAATTTTTTTTTTTCCTGGGGGAAACTTGCAGGGAGTACTTTGTGTCGATTTTCCAGCTGTGCTGATCCGTGAAAAAAATTTACCTAAAGAAAGTCTCCAGGAGGGCACTGAGGACACCTCTCCTGGGCTTCTCCTGCTCCAAGTGTCAGCCTGCATTTCCTGTCAGGATGCAGAACATCCCAACAGCTGCTGCTGGAACCTTCACAGCTCCTTTTAGTCTGTTAAGAAAAGGAAGTTTAAAAGTCAGGTCAGGTTATTTAAGGGAATAACCTCTGATGGGGGTGAGGTTTCCAAGATTTATTGTGGAAAAGTGAATTATGACAAGTCGGAATTTAAAAGGCAGAATGGAATTAAGGCTTGGAAGGGTTGGAATTTTGGTTTGGGGTTGCTTTATTTGTGGTTTGACATGGAAAAAAGGGGAATTTTTCTGCCTTTTTCCACCATCCATAGAGCCTGTGGAAAGGAGAAGTTCACAGACAGATTTCAAGGGTTGGTGCTTGGAAATGAATCCCCATTTTTGAGTTTCCTGCAATTTTCTTGCTGCTAGAAACATTCCCATTTTTTTCTTGGATGACCTATAAATTTCTGTGACAATGAAATGTAAAACTCTCCCACTGTCCCAGGGTGCTCCAGCCTGGCCTTGGACACTCCCAGCTATGGGCCATCTTTGGAAAATCCATTCCAGCCTCCCAGGAGAAATTCCTTCCCAATGTCCCATCCATCCCTCTGTCCTTGTGAAGGGAGGAATTCCTTCCCAATGTCCCATCCATCCCTCTGTCCTTGTGAAGCCATTCCCCTTTCCCTGTCCTTTTCCAAGGCATGTGTTCACGGCGTGGGAATGGCAATGGAACCAGGGATGTGTTTGTGCTCCAATCTCATAAGGAATTAGCAGAAACCCATTAGGGAAAACCCTAATCCCGTATTGGAAAGGGAGGATTAAGGGACCCAGGGAACAGTCCATGCCTGGAGTTGTAGCACATCATTAACAGTTCATTAATCAATTAATTCTGAGGGAGGTGGGGACAAACTGGTCCTGGCTAAAGGGGGGAAGGTCTGAGAGAAGAGAAGCAGATTTGTATGGACAGAACACAAGGTCGCACTCCCACAGCCCCCTTTAATCCCCTTGTGAGAAGCCAATTTCCTTTTATTTTCCGGTTTTGTCCCTTTCACCCCGAGCCCAGCCCGTGTTTTATCCCTTTTGCCCTGGCCCGTGTTTTGTCCCTTTTACCCCGGGCCCAGCCCGTGCTTTGTCCCTTGTGCCCTGGCCCAGGCCCTGGCCCGTTTTGTCCTTTTTGCCTCAGGCCCAGCCCGTGTTTTATCCCTTTTGTCCTTGCCTGTGTTTTGTCCCTTTTACCCTGGCCCCGGCCCGTGTTTTGTCCTTTTTGCCCGGCCTGCGTTTCAGCTCTCCGCCCCTCATGGCCGCCCCGGCCGCCCCGCTCTCCCTCACGGCTGTCCCGTCTCTCCCTCATTTCTGTCCTCCCTCCCCGTGTCCCTCTTGCTTCTTTCCTGCTCCCTGCCCGTCCCCGATCCAGAGCACTGCCCACACCCTGTGCTGGCTCTGTCCCTCCTGTGTCCCTCGAGTGTCCCCTCACCTGTGTCCGCCGCCTCAGGAGCCATGCCGGGGGACGTGGCCGGCACCCCTCGAGCGCCGCTGCTATCGCCCTCTTTTCTCTCTGTCTCCTGTTTCTATCTCCCTCCCATCTTTCTCCCCCTTGCTCTGCCTTTTCTACCCCTTTTTAGTAAGGTAACTCCTTTTTATTTTGGTTTTTTCACACCTTGTTTCCCCTCTGTCTCCTCTTTCCCTCTCACTCCCACCTTCCTCCCCCTCGCTCTGCCTTTCCTACCCCTCTTTAGGAGGGTAACTCCTTTTTATTTTGGTTTTATTTCGTTACCAATAAACGGTTCTCTGACGCGATGTTTGCCTCCTTCAGGTTAATTTCGGTGCTATTTTTAAAAGAGTTCCTCGCAGTTCCCATGTTCCACTGCAGCACCCTCCAGGTGGATCAGGAGGCAGCTCCCAGCAATGCTGGATTTAGAGATTTCTATTTTTTTCCCCAGGTGGAATCAGGGATTTTCGAATCCCACTAAATTCTGAGAGCTCCCAATCCCAGAGCTGACTCCTGCTCCAGCCAAGGACAGCCCATCCCAAAGTGCAGCTTCATGTTCTCATCCATAGGGGAAATATTTCCAATATTCCCTTCTTTCCAAAATCCGTGAAAAGGGGGATTTTGTTGAAATCTGTCTGTTCCCATTTTGGATAAACTAGAGCTGCAGGAGCCTGGGAATTCCATGCTGGGATGTCTTGGGACACCCTTCACCCTTCCCCTCTCAGACACAGCCCAGGGTAGCAATGAACCCATCTTAAATATGAAAAATAATCCAGGGGATAACAAACGCAATGAAATGAGGCTGGGAATTCATTGGCTGGAGTTCCCTGCTTGCTGCTGGAATGTCATTTATTCAGCTAACAGGGCAGGAATTCCAACTTTTTCTGCCCTTCCAAGGGGAAGTGTTAGTGACGAGCTAATTGCTCATCCCACTTCCAATGGAAAGGGGTTTTCCATGGGAATGAGTGGATTTTGGGGTTTGGCCACGGTGGAGCAGCTTAATTTCCATTCCGACTGGAATCTGGATTCCATGAGGAAGGAAAAAGGATCCTCTGGACACTTTAATCCATTTCCAGACCTTGGAGCAGGTCTGGGATTGCCACAAAGAGTGAAATTCCAGGTGGGAGGCACAGGGACGCAGCCAGCAGAAACCACGGGGAGCAGAGCCCGGCCTGGCCACCACCTCAACACCAGCATTCCTTAAAAAGGATAATCCCACGGTTTTCCCTGGAATTCCCAGCACGGATTTTCCTTGCTCCGGGTTTTTCCTTGCATTGCTGGATGCCTCCCCTGCATTCCATGGCCAGGCAGGCTGGGAAGCGCTGCCAGGAGCAGGAGCTCCGGCTGCATCCAGCCCTGCTATCCCTGTTCCCGGAGCTGCTCCTGGGCTCATTCCCACCGGGAAGGGCGAGCCGGGGGCTGCAAACGCCGAATCCACCTGGGAAATCCCAGGAATGCTCTGAACACCTCCAGGATGGCGTGAGCTTGGAAGCAGGGGGGGAAACAACCCCAAAAGGATAAAAAGTCATGGCATATTAATGCTGGGAATTGTCTGCTGGAGCAGCACGGGAAGAGGATGAATAATTCAGGGCAGACAGGATTTCCCTGGCAAGGTCGAGCCTTGTGAAGGGGAGGATTTTTGGGGAGAGCAGCATCCCGTTTTCCTCGGGAAGGGATCTCCCTCCATCCCGGGGTCACGGCGGCCCCAGGAGCCGTGGGGATTTTGGGAGATCCTTTGGGAAGCGGCGGGACGCGGAGCTCAGCTGGATGCCGGAGGAATTCAAAGTGGATTTTTCAACTCCGCGGGCGAATCCCAGAGGAATGGGCAGCGGGAAGGGGAACGGGGGAGCGCGGCCGTAGCGGGGATCCCGACATCCCAACCCCCGGGATCGCCCCAAAATGCCCTGAAAGGAGCCGGAGTGGAAGATGAATGTGAGTACCCTGAAATCGCTGCTCTGCGGCTCGATTGCACCTCTGTCCCCTCTGAGAGGCACAGACTGGGCACAGATCCTTCAAATAATTCCCAAAAAACCCTCCTGGGCCTCGCTGGAAGGAGGAGGAATTTATAGGCACCGGGAAGGAGCTGAAGGATAGGGGAGAACTCCAGGGTTTCTGGTTCCAGAGCCCAGCTCAGCCTGGACCCCCTCAGCAGCTCACAAATACATTGCTTATTAAAGCATTTATTTATTTGGTCATTCATTTGTTTTTAAAGACATTTGTTTATTTATTAAAATGCTTATTTGTTTGTTTAGATATTTAATTGGACACTTATTTACTTGGGCTTTATTTATTTATTTACTTATTTACTTATTTATTTATTTAAGACATTTATTGTTATTTAGGGACACTCAGCACTTAGTAATAGTAATAATAATAATAATAATAATAATAATAATAATAATAATACTACAAAATGTCTTGGCTCATTCTCCACATCCCCAAAATGCACCCCAGGCTCCATTCCGAGCTCAGCAGCCAAAAATATCCATGGATTTTATTCTTCTGCAGGAGCAACAACTCCACTAGCAAATCTTGGATCCTTGGGAGGGATCTTAATGGATCTTAGGTCATTATTTTTAACCTTAATTGATTGATTTGATGAATTTTACATTTTTATTTCTCATAAAGGGCATCAAGGACAGGGGACAAATTTCTTGGAGTGACCTAAAGGGAGTTTGTGAGGCTGGGGATTTTATAGGGAATTATTCTAGGAGGGTTTTTAACTGTGAGACTCTGCCAGCCGAGCTGTGGATTTCCTGGAATTTGGGATGTTGGGCTGTGGATTTCCTGAGAATTTGGGATGTTGGGCTGTGGATTTCCTGGGAATTTGGGATGTTGGGCTGTGGATTTCCTGAGAATTTGGGATGTTGGGCTGTGGATTTCCTGGGAATTTGGGATTGTGACTCAGCATCTTCAGGGATGGATGTGCTGGGGGCAGGGAGGGACAGGCAGGAGTTGTGTCCTGGAATTCTGGGATCCGCTGGGATGTGCAGCCCCTCTGCAGCACCCCTGGGTCCCTTGGGATCCCTCCCTGGATCCCTTGGGATGATCCCTGGTGCCAGGGGCTGCTCCAGCCCTGGATTCCCACCCTGGGAGGGAGGAAAGGAAGGGAAGGAGCTGCTCCATGGATGTGCTGCCCCTCACAGCCGCAATCCATCCATAGGGATGGGAATTGGGGATACAGAACCTGGGAAAGGGGTGTCCACCCCATAAACCCCCCAGTCCTCTGGGTATGTCTGGGGTCTGTTCCTCAAAGCTTTGGACAAGGTGTGTTTGGATAATTTCCTGGAATTCCCTGGGTTTCAGACTCCTCTTGGCTGGAGTTAAAATCCCTGTCTAGGCTGGGTTTTGTGGAGGGATTTGGTTTGGGAGCAGAGCAAAGTTAAACTCCAGCACCCTCCCAGGGGAAAAGCAACACCTTGGATATCCCCAGGTCTTCTGGCTCCAGGGAAAAGCAGCTTTGGGATTTCAGGGGTGCCCCAGGCCTGGGAGGTGTCTGGGAATTTGTTCTGAGCACTGGGGTGGCTCCATCCTCCGTCCCTGATCCAGTGCTGTTCCCCAGGAATTCCTTCTCCCCTCCCTGGCAGCTACTTGGGGCCATCTCCTTTCCCCCAGCTCTAACATCCCCCATTTTCCCTCATTCCCATAATTAATAACGAACCCTCTGGTGTTAATTGGAGCCTGGCACAGCCGCCCCAGCCCTGCTAAGAGGATTTTCCATTTTCTGTTCTCCAGCTTCCCATTGCAGGGGGAAATCCGGCAGCACGAGGCCATTCCCAAAGCCCTGGCTGCAATATGAGCTGTAAATCAGAGTCGTGGGAAGAACCGTGGAATGGTTGGGGCTGGAAGTGACTTTACATCTCATATAATATATTTATAATGTGGTCTGCATTGGTTTGGGGAGTTGGCTTTGGGTTTTTCCTTCCATATAATGTGGGATCAGGGGTGGCACTGTGTGACGGTGTTCACAGGAGTTCTTGGATGAGGGAAGAGATGAAGATCTGACTCCATGTTTTAGAAGCTTGATTTATTATTTTGTGATATATATTACATTAAAACTATACTAAAAGAATAGAAGAAAGAATTTCATCAGAAGGCTGGCTAAGGATAGAATAGAAAAAGAAAGAATGATAACAAAGGCTTCTGTCTCGGCTCTCTGTCCGAGCCAGCTGGGCTGAGATTGGTCATTAATTACAAACATCCAACATGAGACCAATCCCAGATGCACCTGTTGCATTCCACAGCAGCAGATAACCATTGTTTACATTTTGTTCCTGAGGCCTCCCAGCTTCTCAGGAGGAAAAATCCTAATGGAAAGGATTTTTCATAAAAGATGTCTGCGACACCAACTGGATGGGATTTCAGGTGCCTCCAACCCAAACCATTCCTGGATTCTCTGAAGTTGCAGCACAAGCTCCATGTCCTGACACAATTCCCATGTCCCACAGCCATTCCCATCCCCAGCTCCCACCCTGCAGGCACGGCACCCACTCCAGCTGCTCCCTCCCTGTTCCAAGGGGTGCTGCAGGCCCTGAGGGCTCTGCCCATGCCTGGGGCTGGGATGGACCATCCCTGCTGGCAGGAATTGATAACCATGGACAAAGGAACATCTGAACTCCACCAGGCCTGCAGCGAAGTTGGGATCTGGGGCTGGAAAAGCCCAAACTGGAGCTGTTTGTGTGAGGCTGAAAAGAGCAGTGAGGGATGGAACAGAGCAAGACAAAGCCTGAGCAGTTGCTTTCAGCCTAAAATGTAGATTTATGCAGAAAACAAATATCAAGAGCTGCATCTGTTGTGGGTGAAGCACAATTCCTCATCAGGGAGCAGAGCTCCTTCCTCGCTGCTCCATTTGCTGCAGTCACAGATTTTATTTTCCCTGGATCTGCGTGTCATAAAGGGGTTTGGGGTTTTTCTGAAGTTGTATTTCTTTTTTTGAATAGAAATGAGTATAAAAATACTTCCCTGAGCCGGGTGGCCACGTTCCTGATGAGGCACATGAGGAATCTCTGGCCATTTGTGTATTTGGGAAAACCGAGCAGGGAAAAGGCAGGAAAGAGCCTTTGGATGGTGCAGAGTGTTTGGGGTGATAAAGGGATGGCTTTCCAGCCTTTCCCTGTTTTCAGGCTGCATCCCAAGGGAGGGGGGAGGGAAAGCTCCCCACAGCAATTCCCCCTGCCAGGTGGCTGCTCCACACTCAGCTATTTTGGAGAGCAGCTCTGCAGTGCCTGACAGGAATCTGTGCCCGTGCAGCTGCACTTCTGCCTCCCTGCGCTGCCTCTCTGCTCCTGGGCTGCTCCTCTGGCTTCCTCAGACAGCAAATCCTGGGGGGAGCAGCTGGGATGGAAATCAGCCTGGAGAAAAGGGGGATCGGGGGGGACCTTGTGGCTCTGCACAGCTCCTGACAGGAGGGGACAGCCGGGGGGGATTTGGGATCTTACCCCAGGGAACAGGGACAGGAGCAGAGGGAACGGCCTCAGGCTGGGCCAGGGGAGGACATCAGCAGGAATTTCTCCATGGAAAGGTTGTTAAACACTGGCAGGGGCTGCCCAGGGAGGTTTGGAGTGCCCACCCCTGGAGGTGTCCAAGGAATTCCTGGATGTGGCACTCAGAGCTCTGGGCTGGGGACAAGGTGGGGGATCAGACTCAGGTTGGATGATCATGGAGATCTTTTCTAACCTGTATAATTCCATGATTCTGTGACTTTGGGGCTGCCCCATGGACGCAGCACCCCAGGTTTGGGGGATAACTGCAGGGAAATGCTCAAGGGGGACACCAGAAATGGGTCAGGGGTCTCAGTGGTACCTTCCCAAAACCAGCTCTTGGAATCCCAGAATCATTAACAAAAAAGGAATCCCTGAATAATTAACCAAAAGGAATCCCAGAATCATTAACCAAAAGGAATCCCAGAATCATTAATAAAGAGCAATCCCAGAAGAATTTAGGTTGGAAAAGCCCTCCCAGCCCATCAAATCCAACCTTTTCATCCCCCAAAGCAGGAGGGGAGCCAAGGAAGCACACACACACATCCAGGGAATGCTGTGAGCATCCCAGGGACCGTCCCACACACCTGCACCACCTCTGGCAAAGAAAGGAGAGGAAAACCGGGGAGGAGAAGGCAGCACAGGGAGTTTGGGCCTGGCCCTGGGATTTAGAATAAACCCCAAAAGTTAAACCCAGCACAGTTTGCTCTGAGCCTGGTTATTGAGCTGTGCTGGTCCGGTGGCTCCTTGGAAGGGCTGATTGAGGATCTCAGGAGTCTCCAGGGAAAAGCAAAGCTGAAGCACACCCCGATGGGAGCGGGGTCTGCAGGGCAGAAACAGCCAAGGAGAATTGTCCAGTTGTCCCTGGCTGGAACGGAGATTCGGCAGCAGCTGTTGGCTCAAAATCCCCTGGAAATGGAGCAGATTTCGGGATTTGATCCCCCCTTTGAAGCAGGAATTCCTTTTGCAGCCGGAATTGCACCTTCCCCTCTCCCGGTTTGCTGCAGGCTTTGGCTGCTTTAGGCTGGGATTAATTATCTGTAACCTGACTCAATTAATTATCTGTAACCTGACTCAACCCTGAGCCGGGCTCAGACGGTGCTGGCAGCGAGGGGCGTCCTGGTGGCAGGAATAGCCAAAATTTATCCTTCCAAAGCATTTTCTGTGCCTCTCCTTCAGCTGACTTGGACAAAAATGATTCACTGTAAAATTTCTGCAGTCCCAGAAAATGTACAATTGTCAGCCCCAAGTCAGGCAGCGAGCTGGATTGTCCAGGATGCAACAAAAACTTGGGAGAAATTCCTGAATTTTGGCTTTTGCTGCAAACATTCCCAGATTTGGGCAGGTGAGATGAATCCTCCCGCATTCTCCTCTCGCTCCTCCCGGCTCCTGTTGGACTCCAGCCCCTCCCAGTGACAACCGGAGGCCCCCAAGGTGATTAACGCACTCCTTAATTAAGCTGAGACTTCCTTCAGGGGCTGATTCCTCTCTGCCCAAAGGATCAGGAGGAATTTTGGGGGAGAAATGCTGCAAATCTTCTGTGCACACGCTGGGATTCGGGAGTTAATGCATTTAGAGGAGGCAACATAAATATTAAGATTCAGCAGGGCTCTGTGGATTCATGCATTTGAAATATTCCAGCTATTTCCCTGCTCGCATTCCTTACCCACGTGCCTTCCACAGCACTTTATTAAAGGGCAATTCTTTTTTTTTCCCCCTGGCCTTGATGATTGCAAGGCATTCCAGAGGCTGTTGGACAGATAAGGAGATTCCTTTTGTTTACTCCAAGGATTTTCCTGGCACTCCTGAGCTTCCGGGCTGGGGCAGGCACAGGGGAAGCAAAACCATCCCTGGGATTGTTTCAGCACAGGGGAAGAAAATCCATCCTTGGGATTGTTTCAGCACAGGGGAAGAAAATCCATCCCTGGGATTGTTTCAGTGTAGGGGAAGAAAATCCATCCTTGGGATTGTTTCAGTGTAGGGGAAGCAAATCCATCCCTGGGATTGTTTCAGTGTAGGAGAAGCAAAACCATCCCTGGGATTGTTTCAGTGTAGGGGAAGCAGCTCCATCCCTGGAGTTGTTTCAGCACAGCTTGGACAGGGCTGGGATCACTCTGGGATAGGGGAAAGTGTCCCTGCCCATGGATAGGGAATGGGATGAGCTTTAAGGTCCTTTCCAACCCATTCCATGATTTCAGGATTCACCCCAGGGCAGATAATTTAGAGGAAAACCAGTCTGGGCAGGAGCAGCTCCTTCATCCTCCAGTTTTTCCAAAGGAAAAGAGACCACGAGGACTTTGGGGGTGGTTTAGGATTTGGGGGAATATTCTGGGAGCGAGGGAAGCCCTGGCATGGGTGGAGCCATCCCAGCAAGCATCAAATCCCAGTTTGGAGAACAGGATCTGCCACAGCCCAAATGCTGAGCCTGGCCTAAAGGGATTATTTTGGGATGCTGTCCTTGTCCCCTCCTGTGCCACCAGAAGGGCTTTGGTGGCAGTGCCACCGCTGAGTCCTGCTGTGATTTCCCTCCCCCTCTAAATTAAGCAAAGGATTAATTGGCTAAATTTAATTTGCTAAATTTAAAGAGTTAAACCTGCAAATCCCAGCAGTAGGAGAACAATGCCCCAAGGGCAGGAATGCTGTGCCATGGCACCCCCGTGCCCTGCAGCTTCCTGAGGGAGGATGCAGCATTCCAGAGGGGAATGCAGCCCCATGGATCCCGTCCCTGCCCCACAAGGAGCTGCAGGTGAGTCCCCACCATGCCTAGTTTTAAATTAATTTCCATTAATTTGGTGTTTCAGGGGTGGGGTTTGGTTTGGTGCTGGAATCTCAGGGATGCACGGAGCTGGAAAACCTGGGGCAGGGCAGAATCCCAGTGCAATCCATGACCCCAAAGGCAGGGATTGGGCATCCCAGTGCAATCCATGGCCCCAAAGGCAGGGATTGGGCATCCCAGTGTAATCCATGACCCCAAAGGCAGGGATTGGGCATCCCAGTGCTCCTGATCCCAAAGGCAGGGATTGGGATTATGGGAGTGCACAGGGCCTGCAGGATGTTACTGGGATTTCTGAAGAGGAGACAACTTTTCTGTTTGGATAAGCTGTAGAATATTCCACTCTGCCAGAATATTGATCCCAGAATTATCAAATCAAATCCCAGAATGGTTTGGGTTGGAAAGGACCTTAAAGCTCATCCAGCTCCAGTCCCTTGGGTGGGAGCACCTTCCCCTATCCCAGCTGAACTCTGGCAGCTTTTCCTGCCCATGGAATGAACAAACCCCAGGAATGCTCACCGAGGGCTTGCAGCAGGAAAAGGGAACGTGCCCTGCTCTCAGTGCAGTCCTTCTCCTTTCAGGAAAGGGAAATTCTTTGTGGTCACAGGAAACTTCCCTTCCCTGCTTTATCCCAGGGATGTTTTGATCCCAGCATCATTTCCCTGTCAAATCCCAAATCCCACCTGGGCAGGGACAGCTCTCAGCTCTGTGTGGGACTCACTTCAAGGAAAAAAACCCAAACCCACTTTTAAAGGTGAAAACACAATTTGGGAGCTCTGGGTGGATATGAGGGTGTTGGGATAAAGACCCAGCTGGCAGAAATGTTCCCATATTTAGGGGTTTATGGTGTTTTAAGGGTGATTGAGACTTCCCTGCTTCCCTTCTTCTCTGACCCAAAAACTTCTGCAATTTAGCAGGAGAGAACACAAGAAACCCATTTTAGAATGGGGTTACAGCATTGCCAAAATAGAAAAATCGAATCAATTTAAAGCTTGTGATAATCAGCAAACTGCCTTTGAAACCAACACCGGGAAAAGAATAAAAATCTGATTTTTGTGATGTATTTCTGCCTCGGAATCAACCCTACAAGCCTTATTTGCATTAAACCTCCTTTGCACTGGATAAAAGAGCTGTGAACCAGATTCTTTCATCTCCAAGGGTTTGTGTTCACACCCTTGAAAATTCCCACAAATCCCAAGTTTTCCATGGTGTTGGAAAAGGGTTTGTGGAAGAGAGAAATGCCATTTGTGTTTGGAATAGCAAGAGCTGCCTCCTTCCTGTGCAGGTCGAGCAGAAATATGTTCCCTGGGTATAATTAGAAGTGGGGAGGGTTTACTATGAGGTTAAAAATTATTGGATCTGTCTGCAGTGGGGAAAAAGAAAAAGGAAACTTGGAAAAATCACATGTGTGATGTGTTAAACCTGGTAAGGAAACAAATGTGTCTGAGGACAGGGCAGCAGGGAGGGATGTGCAAGGACTGGCACCTTAAAGCATGAACTGAATGAAGGCTGAAGCAGCTTTATCCCACTAAAATGGGAAAATTGGGACTGGGAAGTGCCCGCCACTCGTTTCATGCCATTCCAGCTGCCACACTGGGAAATTCAGGGAGAGGGAAGCGCTCTTGTCCTCCACAGAACATCATCAGTGCACTCAGGGTGATGAAGGGAAGAAACTCCCCCAGTGAAGATCCCATAAATGAAACTGTCCCCAGCCTGGGAGCAGCGAGGCAGCTCCTCCTTTGCTCAGCAAAAACTCCCCTGTGAGGCTGGTGGTGACGTGAAACCGGCCCCAAATAAAGAACTGCACCACACAAACTGTGTCAAATGCCACCCCCTCCCAGCCCTGTGGTGGAACCTCTTCCCCGTGTAATTCATCTCCAGGATTTTGCTCCTTCCTGCCATTTGCTGGGATTATTTTTAAACCTGCACTTTGCAGTTGCTGGTTTTGTGGAGTCTCAGGCACCAGGCAGCCTGGGAGGGAAGCAGGGATCAGCTGGGAGCAGGGAGGGATTCAGCTGCTCCTGGGGGTCAGGAGGGAAAATTGGGATAATCCGGGCTGAGCACCTGGAGGAGACACCTCAAGGGAAAGGTTAATCCCAAATAAACCCTGTGATATTCCCTGTGTATCCCGGCCCCTTTATCCTCCAAAGCCCTGCCTGGGGGTTGGAGTCTCCTACAGAAAAACTGTAGGATTTGAAAGTCTCCTACAAAAAAAGAGAGGGATTTTAACCAGGGCAGAGCAGGGGGGAATGGCTTCCCACTGCCACAGGGATTTGGGAAGGAATTCCTCCCTTTGGGGAGGGCTGGGATGGAGCTCCCAGAGCAGCTGTGGCTGCCCTGGAATCCTGGCAGTGCCCAGGGCCAGGCTGGACAGGGCTGGGAGCACCTGGGACAGGGACGAGATGAGTTTGGAGCTCCTGTCCGTGAGTCTGTGACTCCCACCCTGCAGGGAGAGGAGGGGATGGCCCCAGGACGCTGAAAGCTCTCAGCCCCAGCCCTGCCCTGCTCCCGGTGTTTGTTCCATCTGATGTTGGTGGGGTTTGGTACTCCCAGGACTGCCGGGATGCCCCTACCCGCTCGCTGCTGCTGCCCAGGAGGGGATGAGGAGCCAGACCTGGCACAGGAGACCCCTCCCGTTCCTCCCTTTCCCTTCTTTTCTCTCCCCTCACCTCCCCCTGCCCAGCCAGGTCCCCCCCGAGGAGCAGCTCAGCAGTGCCAGGAGTTCAGGGCTGCAGATGTTCCCTTCTTCCTCTCACCCCTTTGGAACTGGAATTTGAATTCCAATTGAACAATTCAGGCTGTGGGGACCCTCGAAGGGGGATTCCCCCTGAGCTGTGCCCACTCCCCAGTGTCTGTGCCATGCCCACCTCTGGCATCACCTCCCACCCTGCACAATCTTTCATTTTAACTCCTCGTGGTGCTCTTGGGGTAGAGTTAATTTTCTCCCTGTGCAGGGACAGGCTGGAATTAATTTTGGATTTGTGTTGGAGGCAGAGTGGATAACTCAGAGATGTTTTGATTCTCGTGGGTGACCTCAAGGGTATTTCTCACACAAAATCCTGCCCCAAATCAGCTCCTAATGCAATGCAATGTTTCAATATTCCAATGAAGAGTTGCTGTTCTCCCCTGGCCCTCCATACCCAGAGGTTTGGGACTGCAGGGACAGAGGGCAGCTGGCTGCTGCCACATCTCCCAAGCCCTGTGTGGGTGTTCCTGATCCATGGGATTGGTGCTCCCCATTTCAGCCACAGTGCCATAAAAGGTCTCCTTGCTGTGGAGTTGGGAATGGGAACATTTGCGTGTTAAACTTGGCTTCGGTGACCCAGAATGCAGAAACTAGATTAGTTTTTTTTAGCAGAGTTATTTATAGGAGACTCTTAACGAGTTACTTTAAATTACTTTTAAAGAAGGAAAGCAAGGGAGAGGGTGGCAGCAGGGGTTGGTGGCAGGTCCCTGTGGTCCCTGGGGGCATGGGAGGGAGGGAGGATGTCACTCTTTGTCACTGCTGTGACTCCCTGCAGTCACCCACAGCCCCACAGAGAGACAATGCCACCTCCTCCCAAACCCCGTCACAAAATCATGGAATGCTTTGGGTTGGAAAGGACCTTAAATTCCACCCAGTGCCACCCCAGCCACGGCAGGGACACCTCCCAGTTCCCCAGGTGCTCCAGCCCCAGGGTCCAGCCTGGCCTTGGGCGCTGCCAGGGATGCAGGGGCAGCCCCAGCTGCTCTGGGAATCCCATCCCAGTCAGGAATTCCCAATTCCCAATCTCCCACCCATCCCTGCCCTGTGGCAGTGGGAGCCATTCCCTGTGTCCTGTCCCTCCATCCCTGTCCCCAGTCCCTCCCCAGCTCTCCTGGAGCCCCTGCAGGCCCTGCCAGGGCTCTGAGCTCTCCCTGGAGCTGCTCCTGTCCAGGTGAGCCCCCCCAGGTGTCCCAGCCTGGCTCCAGAGGGGCTCCAGCCCTGCAGCAGCTCCCTGCTCCCCTCTGGCCTCTCTCCAGCAGCTCCATATCCCGCTGGAGCCCCCAGATCTGGGGACAGCTCTGCAGGTGGGGTCTCACCTGAGCGGGGCAGAGGGGCAGAATCCCCCATCCCGTGCTGCCCACACTGGGATCAGCCCAGCACAGGGGGGGTTTGGGGCTGTGCCTGTGCCCGGGTCAGGCTGAGCTTCTCTTCCACCCCCATCCCCAAACCCCTTCCCTCCGGGCTGCTCTGATCCATTCTCTTACCAGCCTGGATTTATGCTTGGGATTGTCCCGACCCAACAACCGCGGGAACAAAGAGTAACATTTAAATAGAAATCCTTTTTTTGTGTAACAAAACCCCAGTTACAATAGCTACTACGACAACATTAGCTAATATCCTGGTTATAATTTAAAAAAAAAAAGAAAGCCAAACCAAGAACAATTGACCAGAACCGCAAGAGCGGGGGGTTTCTGCCCGTCGGAGCGGCGTTTCCCCGCCGCCAGCCGGCGTTTCCCGCAGCTCCCGAGCGGCGGAGCCGGAGCCCGGCCCCGCTCCGCCCCCGCCCGCTCCGCCCGGGGCCGCCCCGCGCCGGCGGCGGCTCCGGAGCGCGGGGGCGGCCCCGGGCCGGCGTTTCCCGTGCCCGGCGGGCAGCAGCGCTCCGGGCATCCCTGACGCGGCCGCGCTCCGCTTCTCTCCGGCAGGATTCCCGGGAGGATGGCATGGATTTAGGCAGCGACGCCGGCAGCAGCCGCTCCGGCTCGGAATCCAACTCCAGCAAAGCCACGCCGTGCTCGGAGGGCAAGTCCTCGCCGTCCCCCAGCAGCCTGGACCTGGCGGCGCTGGAGGACTCGGAGGAGGAGGAGGAAGAGGACGCGGGCTCGCCGCCGTCCCCGCCGCGCTGCCCGGCCGCCCATGGGCGCCGCTGCGGCCCCGCGGCCGCCGCTGCCCGGCGCTGCTGCCCCCGCCCGCGGCCCCCGCCCCGCTCGGACCCCGCGCAGCGGCGGCGCGGAGCGGCCGCGGGGCCCGGCGGGCGGCGGAGCGCGGGGCCGCGGCCCCCCCGGCACCCGCAGTGCCCCCGGGACCCGCAGCCCCCGGCCATGGACTGGGCAGCCCTGGAACGGCACCTGGCCGGGCTGCAGTGCCGGGAGCAGGAGCGCAAGGCGCGGGCCGGCCCCGCCTCGGTGAGTGCGGAGCGCTCGGGGCGCGGATGGAGGGTGGGGAGGGAATGTTGGGGATCCCGCCCGGAGGGATGCGCCGCGGCTGGGGGATCCTGCCGGAGGATGTGGAGCTGCTGCAGAGAGGCCGGAGGAGGCCATGGAGATGCTCCAGGGCTGGAGCCCCTCTGCTCTGGAGCCAGGCTGGCAGAGCTGGGAATGTTCACCTGGAGAGCTCAGAGCCCCTGGCAGGGCCTGAAGGGGCTGCAGGAGAGCTGGAGAGGGACTGGGGACAAGGCATGGAGGGACAGGACACAGGGAATGGCTTTAAGCTGCAGGATGGTGGATTTAGATTGGATTTGGGGAAGGAATCGTTCCCTATGAAGGTAGGGAGGCCCTGGCACAGGTTCCCAGAGCAGCTGGGGCTGACCCTGGATCCCTGGAAGTGCCCAAGGCCAGGTTGGACAGGGCTTGGATCCACCTGGGACAGTGGAAAGTGTTCATGTCCATAGCAGGGAATGGGATGAGCTTTAAGGTCCCTTCCATCCCAAACCATTCCACGATTCTCCAACTTTCCCAGAGCATCCTTGGGCACTGGTGGGTCTGGTTCCCTGCAGCTCCAGGCATGTGGCAGGGGCTGGTGTCCCCGGCAGGAGCCTGGTGCCACCACCAGGCTGTCTCAGAGCCGGGTCCCTTGGAGAGGCCGAGGAATATCAGCTTTTCCCAGCTGGGAGCGGTGCCAGGCTGGCGCTGGGTGCTCTCCTTTCCCGAGGGAAGGAGCTTCCCAAGGCCCTGCTGCCAACCACGATGAACCCCCGGGGCTGTTTCACAGAAACCCCACTAAATCAGGGCCCGATCCCGTCATTCAGGGTGCTTTGGGAATTGCACAGAACTTCTGAGCTGCAGGGATGTGAGAGCACTGCAGGCACCGGTGACACGGCAGGGCTGAGGCTCTTCCATAATGGATGAATTCCAAAGGAATCCACGGAACCTCTCTGGAAGCTCGGCAGGAACTGTGGATGCCTGAGGAGCTGTGTGCCTCCCCAGCCAGCCTGCCCCGTGGCCTTGCCTCTGGCACACACTGATTTTTTTCCATGATTTTTTTGTTATTTAAAAGGCGTTCCATGCCCTAACTTCCTGTGAAGTCACCTCGCTCGGGGAGGTGGGGATTTCCCCCTGAATCCTTGAATTACAACTAATTGGTGACAGATCTGGGTGGGTGCTGGGCAGGATGAGTAAGCTGAGGGATGAGTGGGACTGCTGCCATGCAGGAATGCTTTTCTCCAAAGCCTGAACACCGGAGCCTCAGTGCCTTGAGGAACTGACAGGTAACAGCTTTAATTACAGTCATTTGTGCAGCAACTCAGCCTGGAAAAAAGGAAAAAAAAAAATCACCAGAAAGGAAAAAACCCACCTCATTTTTGTGGTTTGGGAGCTGATTTCTCCAGCGTTATCTGGTCAGGTCTGCTGGCGCTGCTGGAAACTCTTTGCCTCCAGGCATGAGCTTAACCAGGTGAGCTGTCACCTAAGGAATTCTGCCCCTGTCAGGGTTTTCCTCCTCCATCCTCCCGTTCCCTCCTGCAGGCACAGAGGCCCTGGAAGGAATTCAGGCTGCCTCGCGCCCTGACATGTCCCGTGCAGAGCTGGAGCTCTGCTGTGCACATCCAGGGCTGGAACAGCCTGCATGGACACCCAGAGGAGCCCAGAGCATCTCCCAGGGCTGGGACTGAGCTCCAGGTCTCTTCCCCGCCAGGAGCTGGAGTTTGCCACCCTGCAGATGTGACTTTCCCAGCGTTTGTGGCCCTGCAGAGACTTTGCTCAGCTCCCCAGCTGTCCTGGAGGCACCTTTGCTCCAGGATTCCCCTTCCCTCGGCTCCCCGGGCTGAGGAGGAGGAGGAGGAGTTCCAGCTCTGCTCCTTCCCACTGGGATCAAAGGGAAGGGCTGGCCGGGAAGGGACATTTCCCCTCCTGGCTGGCTGGGAAGGGCTCTTTGACGTCCCCATGGCACCTCCTGTCCCTCCCTGGCCGTGCCCGTGAGCACCCAGCGTGTCCCACGAGCTGCATGTCCCCAGAGCCTCGCAGGCTGAGCCAGACCAAAGTGAAAATCCCTCTTTTATTTTTGTTTTCCCTGCCCTTGACATTTCCCTGCGGTTCAGTGTTTATAACAAAGCCTTGCCTTGCCCTGCTGGAAGCCGCAGTGTTTGTAAACAGGGGAATGGTGGAGAGGAGGCAGCCAGGGAGCAAACCCGGGGAAATGTGGGGATTGCTCCGAGTGCCTGCTGGAAACCCCAGGAAAGGGAATTTCAGTGGGAATTGGGGTGGCTGTGAAAGCAGCTTGGACTGGAAGTGTCTCCTAGGCTGGCTGCTCCCAGGAATCCAGAGAGATGTTTGATTGGGATGATTTTATTGAGATGATTTATTAAGATGATTAAAATTGAGGTTTTCCTGCTGTCAGGACCTGGTTTTGTTGGGTGGAGGCAGGGCAGGGTCACCTGGGGGACAGGGGTGACCCTTGAGGGGCAGGTGCTGCTCCCTGGGGCTCTGCTGGGCCCTTGCAAAGCCACATTGACAGGGCAAAAAAATCCAAAATAAAATAAATAAATAAATAAATATTTCATTAAATATACATTTTATTAAATATATTTGATTAAATTTAGAATATAAATATTTATAAATTTATTCCTTAAATATACAAATTTAATAATTCCAAAATAAATATATAAATAAAGCCTATAGAAATAGAAAACTATATTAATATATAAAGTTAAATAAATTAAATAGAATAACTTCCAAAATTAATTATATAAATAAAATTAAATATATAAATATCTATTTATTAACTTTATAAATATAATAAGTTTAAAAATAAATATAGAAATAAAACCAATATGAATATAAAACTATATAAATATATATAAATAATAAAACTAAGATTATAAATGTGTAGTTTAAATAGAAGTATATAATACTACATAGTAGAAAACTGAAAGTTTCAAGTTTTAAAATATAGTAATATATATAAAAAGATAAAAATTTTAAGACAGAAACTAGCCTTTCTTAACCCCTTCCTTAAAGGGGCAGAAGAAACTGCCCCTTTCTTCACCTTCTTCTTCATAGGTTCAATTAATATTATGTAATTAAATAACAAATCCACATTCCAAAACACTATTAAGTCAAAGATAAAAATAATTTAAACATCATTTCTTCATTAACCAATTTATCCTTAAAAAACCTTATAAAAAGAAATACATCACCATCTTTTTGTGTTGTTAAAAGAGAATACTGTAAAACTCACAACTTATAAGGCTGTAACATAAATTAAAGCTAATAAACGTCTAAGTCCAAACAAAAAATGCCATCTCACAATGTCAGCCTGGCTGTGCTGAGGGACAGGGACCAGGCTGGGCTGGCAGGAGAAGGAAATTCCCACCCTGAGGAAGCCCCACCGTGGATTTGGGAGTTTCCCAGGCACGAGGGTCTGGGCTGGGGTGCAGGGAGGGCTGGGATGCTGCAGCTGCGCTCAGGGAAGGATGAAGGGACGAGGGACCTGGGGTCACCTCCCTGGCTGCAGAGATGTGCCCTGGGTGCTGGACAGGCTGGGAAGGGAATATCAGTGATATCCACGCCATGGGCAGGGCTGTGCTTCAGCTTCCAGCTGGGGTGAGAGGCCAGGGCTGCTCCCTCGGGCTGAGGGTGCCTGAAAGCTCCTGCCAGGGATTTGGGAAGGGTTTGGCAGCTTCTGCTTGGCGTGGCAGCCCCTCTGCTGAGAGGAGCAGAGGCCCAGGGGGTGGGATGGCCATGCATGGCTCCATCCTGGATATCCCACATCCATGGGCAGGCTGTTCTTGGGGTGGGCTGACTGCAATGCTCCCATGGGCCAGGTGGGCAGGTGCTGTCTAGAACTGGAGAATATTCTGTTTTTTCTCTCCAAAAAAGGATTAAATGGCTGGTTTTGGAGCTGGATTGAGTGGATGAGGTCCCTCCAAGCCTGAGTGGCTCTGGAGTTTTCTGCACTCCACCTAAGAGCAGAAACCCCTTTCCTGAAGGCCCTTGGAGCTCAGAAGGTTCACTATGGAGATGCTTGGCTCAATCTCCTCACTCAGCTGCAGGAAGCCACCCCCTCCCATTTTTTTCCATTTTTCCTCCTTTCCTGCACTCCTGGCTGCATCCAAAGTGGTACCAAGCGTGCCCTGGGATGATTTATGGCCCTGAGGAGCCGTGGAGGTGCTGGGGAAGTGGCGAGGCTCCGCTCGCTGTGTCTCTAATGGCTCGAATCAAATCCAAATCAGCCTTAATGGCTTTAATATTCCTCCCATTGCCTCTGCCAGGATAATTACAATCAATAGGAGGGATTGGCTGGGGAGAATATCTGCAAATTCTGCAGTCAATTAGAGAAATACTGCCAGGAGGGGAGGTGGCTCGGGCAGACCCAGCCGTGACAGGCTGGGCAGGGAGGGAGGGATGGAATTGCCCAAGGAATTGTGCTGCCCACAGGGCTTGGTGCAGGCAGTGCTGCTAAAAGCTCATCCCTGCAGCTTCCAGGACTTCTGTAGGAGCTTTCAGGATGGGGAAGGATGTGTTGGATTTTATATTTTCATTCCTGGAACATTCCTGCCTGTGCTGAGATCCATGGTGGTTATCCTGTGGTGGGGAATCCAAGGAATCCCACATCTGTCCAGACACTTGGACTCCTGCATCTCCAGTGCTTCAGGAAGTCACATTTGTGTCCTTCCGTGGGCTGCCCGTCCTCCAGGCTGTGCTGAGCCTCTGCAGGTGGCCATGGTGCTCCTGCTTCAGTGCCCAGCTGCCCACGGAGCGACCCTGAAGGCAGCAGAGAGCACCCAGAGCCCTGAGCTCGCCCTGGGGAGGGTGGAAAAGCCTCAGCTCTGTGTCTGAAAGCAGCTGGGAACCTCCTGGAAGTGTTCAAAACCTGTGGAAGTGGCACTTGAGGACATAGTTTAACAGTGAAGACGATGGTGGTGGATTCATTTTGGATTTGATGGTCTCAGAGGGCTTTTCCAATCTTAATGATTCCATGGAAAGACTTCGGGGTTAACCCAGGATATTCCAGAAGCTGCAGGATGGGATTTAGCATGGACCATGTGAATACCTCCTTCTTGCCTGTGTCCCTCTGAAAATGTGAAACTAAATCAAAGCATGGACTAAAATCTTGAAATAATTTCATAATTGGCCATGGGCAGAAATCTGATTTTCATGGATCAGGGCAGCCAGAATGGAAGGAGAAATGTATGGACCAGCTTGGCACGAGGGAGGAGAGAAATGGAACCTACAGGGGCTTGTTCAAGCCACGTGGAAGGATTGGTGGAGCAGGATTTTCGGGAATGGGGCTGGGATCCAGCCCAGGCCTTTGGTGTAAAGCCCTGATCCACCTTGGAGCGCTGGCCCAGACACTCAGGGAGCAAATGCTGGCCTGGAGGTTGGCAGTGGGGTGGTTGTCACTTCAAATGAGCCTTCACTGCTTGACTGAAGTGTGAGTTTTCCCTCCCCAGGGATGTGATGCTGTCTGGGATGGGAGCAGGGATTAATGCCTGGAAGGAATTTCTCCAGCCAGGAGCTGTCAGTGTGGGAATTTCTGCCTGCAGGAAATTGCATTTCTGTCATTGCTCAGCCAGACCTTCCCTGTCCTCCTGGCAGCTCCTGTCCCTGCTGGATCCGACACCAAACTCCTCCCCAGGCACCTGGAAAAGGGAACTCCATCATCAGGGAGCTTCTCCAGGGTAATTAATTTGCTGTGAGGCTTTGACATGGAAAACAAACCCTCTGAGTGTGGACAGAGCTGTAATTGTGAGTTGTTCCAGTGCCCTGGGGTGGGATGAGCTGCAGGAATGCTCCATCCCTGCTGCTGGTGGCTCAGGAGAGCCCTGGACTTTGGCACTTGGCACCCAGCTCAAAGGTTGGCTGCGAGAGCCCAAGGGAGCAGTGCCATTCCCTGGGAAAATATCCTGAGGTCTTTTCCAGGTGGGAATTCCATAGATTGGAGGGATGAGCCTTTGCTGCTTCCCAAACCGGGCCAGGCAAAACTCCCAGGATTAAAAATCCTGAGGAAAAACTCGATTCCCATCAGTGCTGCTGAGCCTTTCCTCAAAGGAGGAGCCAAGCACAGGAGGGAACAGCCTGTGGATCCTGCCTGGATGGATGATTCTCCTTTGTCCCGGTGCTGCCATAATGTGAATTCCTCCAGGTGATGCAGCCCAGTCGGTTGGTGAGTGAGTGTTTCCTGTGGGATGTGGAAAAGCTGGAAAAGTTGGATTTTTCTGGCACTAGTTGTGGTGCAGGCAGCAGTAAATCTCCCTTTAACGTGATGCTAAGGGATCATTGTTGTGGCTACTGGCTCTGTAAAACCAGTAAATTTATTGTAAATGAGTATTTTTGGTGTTTGGGAATCACAAGTAGGGAATCCAAAAGATTTCCAAGGAGAGGAGTGAGCATTTAAGCCAAGCAAAATTTGGAATATCTCAGAACAGTGGTTTTTTAAAAAGAAGTAGAGAGATTCTGGAGCCTGGCACCCCTCCCCTAATCCTTCCAATTCCCACTTGAACCCAAGTGTCTCAGGTTGGAATAGCAGCAGGCAGCAGGAATTTTGATTTCCCAGGATAATAATTATGTACTTAGGCAAATATTCTTTGCTTATTAAGTGGGATAAATGCGAGGCAGGGGGGTTTGATTCTCACAACTGCCCTGTGCTATGCAAAAGCTGCTATTTTCCCTGTGGATGGAGAGGATGGATGTGGGATGGGGTGTCTGGAACACCTGGAATTGGGGAAAATCCAGGTGTATGTGGAGGGAGAAATTGTAGGCAGAGGGTATTTAAAAACCAGAGGAAAATGGGTTTATTCAGTGCAACCCCAACCATGCTGAAGATCTGCTGAGGAGCACTGGAAAACCAGGATTGCCCTGACCCCAAAATGCCAGGGACCTCAGGGATGTTCTAATTACTCTAAATAATTTAAATATTGCTTAAGTATTTAAAGATTTGTTTAAATATTCTAAATAATGCTCCAAATGTCCCCCACGCCCTCACAGAGTTTGTTTGTGTGAGCAGCAGGATTGCTTCAGTAGTGATAAGAGCTGCAGGAATTGCGATTTATTTCCTTCTTCCTCTCTGCCTGGATTTAAGGTGGTTTGGATTTACCTGGTTGGAAAAGCAGGTGCTGCACTTGATTATTTTATAAAGTTTGTGTAGAAACGGTGAAGAAATTGCTCAGAGCACCATTATTCCTACTCCTAACAGCAAAGAACCAGGAAAATCAATATCAGTGACATAAATTTGTGTCCCCATCTCCCCAGGATGTGCTGCTGCCCAAAGGAGCTTTAAGGGAGCATCAGATTTGGTGGGGAAAATGGATTTTTTGGAGGAGAAAACCTTTTGTAAGGATATATAAAATCCCAGTGTAATTCACCAAAGTTGGGTGTAATCCCCACTGGGGGGAAATGTGATTTCCCAGCTTCTCCCAATGTCTCACTGTAGGTATTAATTTAATTTTATAAAAAGGAAGCTGTTTGAGATAATCCCATCATCTGCTCAGTTCAATGTTTTCCAAGGGTGACCCAGGAATTCCTGTGGGATTCTGGGCACAGCAGCACCGCTGAGGGGGCTGAGGGGAAGCAGAATTTGGTGTGTTCAGGCTCCTCAATCCCAAATAATTCCTCTTTTGTGTAGGAATTTCTTCAGTTAGAACTAAAAAGATTTAAAAATCTCTCTTCCAGCTCTGGCTCTGAAATCAATCCTGCTCCAGCAGAGCACCCATGGACTCAGTGGAAAATTATTTTCCCTCTTCCAATTATCCTTTCACACGAGGTGCTCCCTAATCCCTATTTCCCTGGAGGTTTTCCAGCTTTTCCAAGGCCTCGGATCATTTTGGGGCACCTCTTCTTTCCCTGGGGAGCCGTTTGCGTCACCAGAGTGGGAGATTTTATTTATAGCCCCCATCTGGGAGTGCAGCTCAGTGATCTATAGATCTCCTTTAATGAGAAAATCACACCCAGGGCCCTTTATTCCTGCTGCTGCTCTGGAAATCCGAGAGGAAATAGGATTTCCAAGGAAAGAGAAGTGCCAGGCTGAGATTTAATCCCCTCTATGGTGAGGCAATGTTAAAAAATAAAAGAGAGCTCTATTAAAGTGCTGGATTCTTTATGCACACAAAAGCTGCTGGTGTGTGTGGCCCCAGGGGAATCCAAATGCTTTTAGTGAGTTATTAAAAATTGAATCCAAACTTTTTATTCCGTGTAATTCCTATATTGGATTTATTAAAGAGGGATTTGGGGAAATAGCAGCATTCTGCAGCAGGGTCATCCTCTGCTCTGGCTGCTTGGCCTGGCAGGTGTTTGATCATCAGCTGCTCTTAGCAGCTCAGAAACAAAATAATTGTGGGAATCATTTTTCCATGTGGAATTCTCTGTGTTCTGCATTTGCATGAATGCATAATATCCAAGCTCTTAGCATTTTCCCTGGCTCATCCCAGCTGCTCTTCCCTTTCTTCTGCTGCCTTCTCATCCATTATTTCTGGGTTTGAAAGCAGAAAGGCAAATTTGAGCTGGGCCTTGGGAAGATCCAAGAGGCCTTTTCCTGAGAGGAGCATTCCCAGCCTCACTGCCCTGGGAGCAGCAGGGAGACATCCTGCTGGAAAAACTCCTCCAGAGCCTTCTCCAAGGGTCTCTTTCTGGGAAGGGCAGAGTAGGCGAAAATCAGGGCATGATCCCGAAAACCTTGGATACAGCCTTGACCTCCTGTTCTCCTGGAATTCCCTGGAATCCATCCTGAAATGGCCAAACCGGCTGATATTTCCATATATTAATTGTATTTAAATGGCTCAAAATAGGTGCTCAGGGCTCAGGCTGCCCTTCTCCCTGCTCAGAGGCTGCAGGAATTGTGCCTATTCCCAGGAAATACCAACCCAGGCTGTCCATAAATCACAGGGATGAGGGCTTCCCACATTTTACACCTGTCCCCATGTGCCAGATTCCATGTAAATAAATATATTTTGCAAGATGAGCTTGGCAGTGCTGCTCCTGGGCTGTTCCCCACCCCGTCCCTCTGGCATGGAGCAGAAATGTCTGTTGTTCCCAGGAAACTGTGCTGCTGTTTTGGGATAGCTCTGTTCTCCATTCCCAACCCCTCCTTCCTCGTTATCCCTACATTTGATACTCCTGGAATGACTGGGATGTACAGCTGGAGCTGCTGCTGCTCAGGAGAGGGGCTGGAGAGCTCCAGGAGGAATTCCAGGGGCTTCCAGAGCTGGCCAGGGGAATTCTGGGAGACTTTGGGAATTCTGGAGGCTTTTGGGGACACTGGAGGCCTTTGGAAATTCTGGGAGCTTTTAGGGAATTCTGAAGGCCTTTGGGAATGCTGGAAGCCTTTGTGAATCCTGGGAGACTTTGGGAACACTGGAGGCCTTTGGGAATTCTGGGAGACTTTGGGAATTCTGAGAGCCTTTAGTAATGCTGGAGGTTTTTGGGAACACTGGAGGCTTTAGGGAGCTCTGGAGGCCTTTGGGAATCTTAGAGGCCTTCAAGAATTCTGGACGCTTTTGGGAATGCTGAGGGTCTTTGGGAAATGTGGGCACCTTTGGGAATCCTGAAGGCTTTTGGGAGCTCTGGATGTCTCTGGGAACTCTGGATGCTTTTGGGAATCCTGGAGGCTTTTGGCAGTGCTGCAGGCCTTTGGGAGTTCTGGAGGCCTTTGGGAATTCTGGGAGACTTTGGGAGCTCTGGGAGACTTTGGGAATGCTGGAGGTTTTTGGGAATTCCAGAGGCCTTTGGGAATTCTGAAGGCCTTTGGAGTTCTGGAGGCCTTTGGAAACACTGGAAGCCTTTGGGAATTCTGGAAGACTTTGGGAATCTTAAAGGCCTTTGAGAGCTCTGGAGGTATTTGGGAATTCTGAAGGCCTTTGGGAATTCTGAAGGCCTTCAGGAATCCTAGAGGCCTTCAGGAGCTCTGGGGCCCTCTGGGAACTGTGGTGCCTTTTGTGAATTCTGGAGGCTTTTGGGAATTCTGGAGCCCTCTGGGAGCTCTGAAGGTTCTTGGGAGCTCTGGGGCCCTTTGGGAATGCTGAGGCCCTCAGGAATTCCAGGGCCCTTTGGGATCTCTGTCGCTCGCAGCCAGCACTGCCCGGCAGGTCCCACACTCGGCTCAAGGCCCATGAATGGCTTTGTGACTCTGGGTTTGTGCTGGCCCAAATCAAACCAAAACAAACAGGAGCAGTTCGAGGCCTGGGCCCAACCTCACAGCTTTCCCTGCCCTGATCCCCGAGGGAATCCCAGGGATGAGGGGTCAGCGAGGCACCAGCTGCAGCTTTAGAAGAGGATTTTGGTTGTTACAGGAATGGATGTGGAGGGAAATCTGTAAGCATGTAGCTGGTGGGGAAATAACAGTTTCCTGAAAAATAAACTTTCCCTGGGTAAAGGCACCAGGAGCATCCCTGTGCTGCTGTTCCCAGCTTGGAGATGAGGATTCCTTGGAGAAGCTGAGCACTCCTGTGCTCCCAACACAGCAGGGATTTATCTTGTCCCTCAGAGCTGAATTCCCAGTCTTCCCTCTGCCATTGCTGTCTCAGGTTTTAGCTTTTATATTTTTCAGATTCTGAAATAAGACCTAAAGCTATAAATGGACAATGAACTGCAAGGTGCAAATGGAGCAGAACTGATCCCAGGGACAGACCCGGGAGCGCTCGTGCATTTTGGGGCCATTTTGGTTCATCTTGGGTGCAGCCCTGGCTGGGCTCTGGTGCTGCCCAAGGTGGATCCATGGAGGAGATGCTTTGGATAAATCCCTGCTTGATTCTGGGACTCTGCCCAGCCTCTGCTCCAGGGCAGCCTGCACAAGGTATCACCACCTCCTTTCCTTCCATGCCTCAGGGATTGGGTGCCCCCATTCCCTTTCTCTGTTTTCTCCTGAAAATCCAATCGTGCCAGTGCTTCCAGACCAGGCTCAGCTTCAGCCCAGCCTGAGCCCCCCCTCCTTCCCAACCCCTCTGCTGTCCTGTGGCTCCATCCCAAGATAAAACTGCAGCTCACACCTTGGTGCTCATCCCAGTGAATGCTCTGCCTTTTCTGGGAATTCCTGCCACCAGGAACTCCATGGCTCAACTCAAAGGCTCAATCTGATGGTGTCAATGGGAAAAAAAATAAATCCCAAATCCACAAAAAAATCCCAAATCCAACCTCTAACAACCCCTCCTGTGCCTGTCTGTAAAAACTGACCCGAATCCAGCAGACACCTTCAAATGAACCAGCCTGGATCTCCATCCTGGGGAAAGATTCCAGAAAAAGCTGCAGGCTGCCAGAGCAAGAAAAGAATGCCTGAGGTAGAACAGGAGAGGAAAAAAAAGGAGATTTAAGAGACCAGAGTTGTTTTCTTGCTCTTATATGGTGCTGCTGTGCCACCAGCAGCTCCCTCGCTCCATGACTAATGAGGCTCAGCTGGGATCCACCCTTGCTTATCCTGTTATTTTTAGCTTTTTCCAGCCTCCTGCTCGCTGTGCCTGCCCTGTCTTATTTGAATTACTGAGTCTGCACTCTCAGTGGTTGTCCAGAGCAGGCAGGAATGGGATTTCTCATCCCTGAGGGAATTGTTTTTGGAGCTGGCAGTGACACCCAGTGAGGAGGAATCACCTTTGTGAGCCGGGCAGCTCCAGACAAGAGGATTCATTTTTTTTTCTTTCTCCCAGTGACCCTGGGGTTGGCAGCCAAACTCCCAAAATCATCTTTGCATCCACTTCTCAAAGGCTGGAATTGGAAAATGATCCTGAAGCAAGAGCAGGGATTCCATGGAAATGCCACTGGGGTGGAGCAGGTACAGAAATCCCACATCCTCTCCTTAGCAACCATTAGGTTCCTGGTCTGGGGCCAAAAGCCATTTCTGGATGGAATCTGAAACCTCTGAATTGTGGCAAAATCCTGGAATTGCAGGCAGAAGGAACAGAGCTGATTTAAATCCAGGGGATTCATTAATTCATTAATTAATCCTGAGTGTCCAGTGTGCTGCACCTGCATTTATCCAGCCACAAAAACCAGGCTGGGTTTGCTCCATCCTTCCCCAAATCCCTGATCCCAGCAGGGTTTGAACCTCTCAGACCTGGGGACACTTGGGTTCATATTTTAAGGAGGCCCCTCAAGAAGAGTGGATTTCTGCCAAAAACTTTGGAGTTATGGGCATCAGCCTTCAGAGCTGAGGGAAAAATCCCCTTCTATTTCTGTCCTGACCATGACTCAGAGGAAGATTTGTCCCTGCAAAGTCACTCCTTTTTTGAGGAGGCATTTAAAGGCCGCTGCTGTCACCTGTTTGACTCAGGATATTCCTATTTTTGGTGTTTGAGCTCTGTTTAAAAAGACGTTTTTTCATTGCACATCCACTTTGTAGCGTGCTGTGTTTATTTTTTCAGCCTGCAAGTCCCAGTCCTGGGCTTTTGCCACCCCTTTTGCAATTAAAATTACAAAATAAAGCCATAAAGAAATGAGACCTCTCAGCTGTTCCCACCAGGGAGCACAAAGGGAGTAGAGAAGGATGGATGGGCTGGAAGTGATAGCAGTGGGATAATCCCTTCCCCATTCCCAGATTTTGCCCTCTGGCTCAGTGCTTTATTTCTAATTAATAACCTGATTTTTGTTGTTGGCTGAGTGCAGGTGCAGCACTGGGCACTCCACACTCAGGAGTCATTAATTAATGAATCCCCTGGATTTAAATCAGCTTGGGCTTCCCTCAGCCTGCAGTTCCAGGGGTTTTGCCACATTTCAAATGGCTTCATATTCCATCCAGAAATATCCCCCAGAGCAGTAACTGAAGTGTTGAATAGGGGACATGGGATTTCTGTTTGTGCTCCCAGTCCAGCAAGGTTTCCAAATAATTCCTGCTGTCCCATCCTGTCCTTCATCCTCAGGGAAAATCCCTTGTTGGGCCATTTTTCCCCTCTTGGAAAAACCCAATAATTCCTCTCCCTGCTGCTGTTTAAATGGGGCTGGAGGGGGCAATTTTGTAATTTTCAAATCTCTTTTCAAATATTGCAAACTTATATTGGAAAAATGAAAATGAACAAAATAAATGGGAGAAGAGGGACAGGGAAATTTGGCTGGGCAAGCCTGTATATGCTGCCCATGGATTTGAGCAGGGCTGATAAAAACTCCTAAATTTGTTATCAGAGATCAGATGAGGGTGTTACTTACGGGTCACTTTAAATGATTTTGGTTTATTCTGGATCCATACAGCTGAAACTTTGGGAATGTTTTCCAGATGGGTTTGGGAGGGGATGGGTGCTGCCAGCATCCATCAGTCCAGCCCAGGCTGGAGCAGAGGATGGGATTTGGGGCACAGTTTGTTCCCTGGAGCTCTGGGGGTGGATGTCCCGGCTGGCAGTGCCAGGCTGCTCCTGGCAGAGGCTCAGGGAGGAGCTGGGCACAGCAGCTGCAGGCAGGGACGCCCTGTGCTCCTCCAGCACTGGCAATTCTGTGGGCACACTGAGCTCTCCCTGCTCTGGGTTGGTGAGGTTTGCTTGGGGTTCAGCTCAGATCCCACCCAGCCCCATCCCTGTGTTTGCCCAGAGTGCCAGGTCTGTGTGTGCCAGCCCAAACTGGGCAAAATCGTTTGGAGCTGATGGGGTTTGCTACAAATCCTCTCCCAAATTGTGCTGCAGAGTGAGGAACCTGTGAATTTATTGATGCTCAGATAAAAGCTGATTTTTCCTGCTGGTGCTCTCCATAGATCCTGCTCACTGGGAATGCTGCATTTCCACAAGAACTGTTGATTCCTGACAATAGAAATAAATCAAATTGCAAGGAGGCAGCTGGAGCTTTTCTGTGCTGTCTCCCCACACTCCTGAAGTGCTGGAGATAAATTGATGGAGACAGGGAATGGTTTGGCTGGGATGGAATTTAGAGGTTATCCAGTCCCAATCCCTGCCATAGGGACACCTATCCCAGGGTGTCCAGCCTGGCCTTGGACACTGCCAGGGATGATGAATCCTTGGGAAAATCCATTCCAGGGCCTCACAGGGAAGAATTTTTTCCCAGAATCCCATTTAACCTCTGACAATGGAAGCCATTCCCTGTGTCCTGTCCCTCCATCCTTGTCCCCAGTCCCTCTCCGGCTCTCCTGGAGCCCCTTCAGGCCCTGGAAGGGCTCTGAGCTTTCTCTGGATTTTCCCTTCCCTGTTCCCAGCAGTGAATCCTTGGTGGGCTCAGACCTCACCATCAGAGCTCCATGAAATTCCCTTTTAAGCACTTCTGATCCAGCTTTAGAAATTGTCCCGCTGAAAATGAAGCCTGTGTGGTGCCATTGAGCCTTCCTGGATGGCTTCCATGGAAAAATCTGCTTGTTTTCCATATGTTTGGTGGCTTTTATATCACTGGAGAGTTATAAATACTTGGGTGGCTTAAATGAGTCCCTGCAATTCCCTGTGAAGTGTTTGAATCAGGATAGGGAATTGCTGTGTCTTTCTGCTCCAGGCTTTTAGGGAAGGGAAAATCCTGGTTGGGTTGTGTGTTTTTATCCCAAACCCATCTCTGGTGCTTCAGGTGGGGTTGTAAAGGTGCTGCTTGTAAAGGATCCAGAAAATTCCAGGGAAGTAAAAAAGGCTTGGGAAAGGGAAGGACATTGGGTCCTTAACCTGCTGGAGGTTGATTCCCACCTGGAGCAGAGTAACGCACCCAAAATGAGGGACAAGCCCTGGGCATCATCTTCCTCCAGTGCAAAAGGAATAGTGCAGAGCATTATCCATGGGTGTAATCCCAACAAATACTCCCCTTTCCAACAGATGTCGAGTATTAACTGATTAAAAATAATCGCTTTTTTCTTTATTTTTCTTGCTGGATTTAAACCCAGGGAAAGCTTAACTGGGCTTACAGAGGAGCTAAATCCCTCACTCCCAGGAAATCATCAGCAAATAGAGCTGAAATCCCGGGATGCTGGGCATAATTCCTGCTTCCATCCAAGCTGGTTGTGCTTGGGAAGCCTTTGGGAGCCCAGGAGGAGCATCCTGGAGTGCTGGGGCTGGGCTGGGTCTCTGTCTCTCCCTCTGAGGGATGCTTTCCCTCAGGATCATCATCCCAGAGCGTTCCATGGAGCTGCTGCAGGGCTGGAGCCCCTCTGGAGCCAGGCTGGGACACCTGGGGGGGCTCACCTGGACAGGAGCAGCTCCAGGAGAGCTCAGAGCCCTGGCAGGGCCTGCAGGGGCTCCAGGAGAGCTGGGGAGGGACTGGGGACAGGGATGGAGGGACAGGACACAGGGAATGGCTCCAGTGCCAGGGTTAGATGGGATATCGGGAAGGAATTCTTCCCTATAAGGCCCTGGAATGGATTTTCCCAAGGATGTCCCTGGGCCCCTGGCAGTGCCCAAGGCCAGGCTGGAAGGGCTTGGAGCAGTCTGGGATAGGGGAAGATTTCCCTGCCCATGGCAGGGGTGGGGCTGGATGGGCTTTAAACTCTTTCCAAACCATTCTCCAATCCTGCAATTCTGTGAAAACTGAGACAAAACATTCCCAGCTCTTGAACTCCTCCCTGATTTTCACCTGTTCCACACTCCAGCAGCATATTTATTTTGGGATTTGAAAAAAAAAATAAAAAAATCACGTATTGAGCCTGGCTTTTGTATCAGCGGGGTGGGTTGGCCGACCAGCCTGGAAAATAAACCTTCCCAGCTGATAAGGCCTCTAGGAACGCCTGTGGGCAGGAAAACATTCCTGGGGTGTCCAGCAGGAATTCCATGGCTGGGCTGCCTTGATGCTGCTGCTGCTTCTTCCCCTTCCCATTCCACAGGTTTGTGGCTGGGGGGGATCAGAGCACGACACGAGTGTGTAAAAATAAATGTGAGGAATGCCAGAAACGCCGGGACAGGGCTGGATGTGGCTTTGCTGTGAGTAATAACCCGGCTCCTTCCCTCCCTCCCTCCTTCCCACGGCTCCCAGCACTGGGAATGGGAGCGATCGCTTCCCTGGCCGCCCTCATCCCTTTGAAGGAGCGCATTCCCAGCGGGAATGGGGATGGCAGAGCCGATAACCTCCCCGTGCTCCTCCCTCCGCCTGTTAATGATTGCCTTGGAGCTGGGGCAGACAGAGAAAGCTCAAAGCCTGGGAATTCCCTGGGACAGGGTTTGGGATGTGCCAGGGCGCTCCTATCAGCTTAAAAATAGAAAGAAAAAAATCCTAAAAATACAAGCCCAGAAGCAGAAATTCTCTTTTCCCCCAGAATTTGTGATACCAGGTGTTTCCTCCTTCTGTAGAGGAAAATAATTTCTATTTTTCTAACATTTTTCTATAATTTCTATATTTCTAATATTTCCTCTGTAATTTCCTCCTTCTGTAGAGGAATAATTAAGGCACTTCCATTGTCTCACTGGCAGAATTTGATGTCAGGTGAAGCTGAGGTTTCTTTTCAGAATCTGAGTGTCTGGTGGAGCTGAGGTTTCTTTTCAGAATTTGAGTGTCTGGTGAAGCTGAGGTTTCTTTTCAGAATCTGAGTGTCTGCTGAAGCTGAGGTTTCTTTTCAGACTTTGATGTCAGGTGAAGCTGAGGTTTCTTTCCCTGTGTGTCCGTGGGCAGGGATGTGCTGCCAGTGCCATGGGATTGAATTCCCCCCTGTGGGCATGCAGGGATCAGGCCTGGCTCATTCCTGGTGCCCACCTCACCTCCAGGGCACACTTTACCTGGAGCAGCACCTTCCCAATCCCCCTGGAAGGGTTTGGAGGGCAGGATTTCCCATGTCAGGCCCTCTGGAGATGTTCTCCAGGCATTCCTGAGCCACACATTCCTAATCCAAAGCTGGTTTGGGGAAAGCTTTGGGCAAACTCGTCTGGATCATCTCACAAGTGGTATCAGACACCTTAAATTGGGGGTGCCTCATTAAGAAATGCAAATTAGACAGGGCAGGCAGCCCTGGGTTTCTTTCCCAGTGCAAAGGCGTGGGTGGGGGTCCCAGGAGCTGCCCACTGTGGAAGAAGCAGAAGCAGCAGCAGCAGCAGCCCGTGCTCATCCCCATCCCAGAGCTGACCCAGCTGGAGAGCTGCCAGGAGCCTTTCCCTCGCATTAATCCCTCTCAGCTTTAATCATTACCTGCCTGCCCACCTCCCTCCCGCCTGCCTGCCTGGGAATGCAAACGGGGCTGGAGCAGAGGAGCAAATCCACAGGTCAGGGGTAATTCCCGGCCTTTTCCACCTCTGGAGCAAGTCCAGAGGTCAAGGACAATTCCTGGCATTCCCACCTCCTTCCTGGCCTTTTCCACCTCTGGAAATCCAGAGGTTGAGGATAATTCCTGGCCTTTTCCACTCCCTACCTGGCCTTTTCCACCTCTGGAGTAAATCCAGAGGTCAGGGGTAATTCCTGGCCTTTTCCACTCCCTACCTGGCCTTTCTCACCTCCTTCCTGGCCTTTTCCACCTCTGGAGCAAATCTACAAGTCAGGAATAATTCCTGGCTTTTTCCACCTCCTTCCTTCCACCTTTTCCACCTGTGGAGCAAGTCCAGAGGTCGAGGATAATTCCTGGCCTTTCCCACCTGTGGAACAAATCCAGAGGTGGAGGATAATCCCTAGCATTCCCACCTCCATGTGCTGGGAGCAGGTCCTGCCTGGGAACAGGTGCCTCTGCTGCAGCAGGTGAACCTGGCTCTCTTTGTGATTATTTTTCCAAAAAGAGAAATTTTTGATTCCTGGGGGATCCCCTCCAGCCCTGGAATGGGGAGGTTGGCACCAAGCTTGGGGTCACCACTGGACCTTCCCCGTTCCCAGCACTGAATCCTTGGTGGGCTCAGACCTCACCTCCTCAAAATTCCCTTTTAAGCACTTCTGATCCAGCTTTGGGAATTGTCCCACTGAAAATGAAGCTGTGTGGTACCATTGAGTTGGGGGATTGGGAGTTTTCCTTGTGATGCACAGAATAAATGGAATTTGAGTTTCAATGTTCACCTGGAGAGGAGCAGCTCCAGGGAGAGCTCAGAGCCCCTGCCAGGACCTGAAGGGGCTCCAGGAGAGCTGGAGAGGGACAGGACACAGGGAATGGCTCCCACTGCCAGGGTCACTTTGGGTCACCAAGCTTGGGGTCACCACTGGACCTTCCCCGTTCCCAGCACTGAATCCTTGGTGGGCTCAGACCTCACCTCCTCAAAATTCCCTTTTAAGCACTTCTGATCCAGCTTTGGGAATTGTCCCACTGAAAATGAAGCTGTGTGGTACCATTGAGTTGGGGGATTGGGAGTTTTCCTTGTGATGCACAGAATAAATGGAATTTGAGTTTATGTAATGCTTGGAGCCACTTTTAGCTTGCCACAGATCCTTCTCCAAACAAAGCCAAGGTTATGCAGCAAATTGCAGAGTGGGGATGGTTTATTTGGATGAATTTTTATTTTGATGTCTGCATGAATGGGATTCTCTGCAGATCCAGGAAAAACCAAGGATGACTTCATGCTCTCTTAAAAATTCATGCAGAATATATTAATTTTTTCTTTCTAAATGAAGTGTCTTTATTTTTCTTTAAGCTCTACTGCTGCAGGGGAGAGAGAGCACCGGGGAGGAGGGTCTGGGGGTTCTCTCTGTCCGTGCCCCAGCTGCACAGGGACTCCAGGGATTCTCCATCCATCCTCCCACAGCTGCTCCAGCCCGTCTGTGCTGGTGGGAAGCTGGGAGAGCTGGGGCAGGGTGATGATCCCACAAAGGCTTTTATTTTTTTCCTAGAGGCACATCTGGTGTGGGGGAATCAAATCCGAGCTGCCCTGAGCAAGTGTTCCTGGATTTAGTCATGTGAATCCCTGAACAGCTGGGCCTAGAGCAGGAGAAATCCTGTTTGGAAAGGAGGGAATGAGGGCAGGATGGAATTTCTGCTGCTCCCTGCCTGGCTGGGAGTGCCTGGGGCATGGTGTGAGCCCAGCCTGTGACCCCATCATCGCTCTCTGGGTGTTCAGTGCCCCTTGCACGAGCTGTGTCCAGACCAAAAAAGGACTGAAAATGACATTTGGTGTGTCCTCACACTCCAGCCACTGCCAGGGCCAGACTCTTGTAAATGAGGCTGTTGTGGTTGGAAAAGACCCCCAAGATCACCCAGTGCTCACCGAGCCACATTCCCGAGTGGGTCAGGTTCATTCCCAGCCACGTGTTTTCTGAACCTTTCCAGGGATGTGACTCCCTGGGCAGCCCCTTCCCGTGTTTAACCCACCCTTGGGTGCAGGAATGTTCCCGATGCCCAGCCTGGCCCTTTTCCCCGCTTTCCCTGCCCCAATCCCGGCCGGGGCCAGGTGGGCGCTGGGGCCGAGCTCGGCTCCCTCCCTGCCGGCTGCAGGAGGTAAAAATAACCGGAATGTAGGGCACAGCCTCTCGCAGAACTCCCGGGCGGCATTTCCGCGGCAGCAGGCACAGGGAAGGTGTCTGCAGCTGCTGTTCCAGGGCCGCCTGCTTTGGGGTGCCCCGGGCCGCTCCATCCCGGCCGGGCCGCTCCCGGGGGGCTCGGGGGGTTCGGAGCTGCGGGTGCCGCGGCACCGCCGGGCCCGGGGGAGCCTCCCCGTGTCCAGGGGGCTTTGAGGATTTTTTCCCTCTCGTGGAGAGAAGCGCGGCCGCGCAGCCCCGCCCGGAGCCCGGCGCGGAGCGGGCGGAGGCGGCCCCGGCCCGGCCCCCCCGCGCTCCCGGGGCCGCCGTGCGCAGGCGGAGCAGCGCGGCCGCATCCATCTTCCCGGGCTGCCTCCTCCTCCTCCTGCTGCTGCTGCTGCTGCTGCCTTCTCCCCATCCTCCTCCTCCTCCCCAGCCTCCTCCTCCCCCGCCGGGGCCGCGGCGGCTGCGGGCGCTGCCGGCGGGGCGGCGGCGGCGGATGATGCACCGAGATGGTTCACCAGGAAAACTGCTCCTACCAGGTGAGGGGCGAGCGCGGCCTGGCCCCCAGCCCCGACAGCTCCGGCCAGCCCCGGCTGGAGCCAACCCCGGTCTGTGCCACCCCCGGGGCTGCGGCAGCGCGGGGCCGCCGCTTGGGGTTCGCTCCGAGTACCCTGGGGTTCGCTCCGAGCATCCCGGGGTTCGCACCCAGCATCTCGGGGTTCGCATCCAGCACCCTGGGGTTTGCATTGAGCATCTCGGGGTCCGCATTGAGCATCTCGGGGTTCGCATTGAGCATCTCGGGGTTCGCTCCGAGCATCCCGGAGTTCGCTCCGAGCATCTCGGGGTCCGCATTGAGCATCTCGGGGTTCGCTCTGAACATCCCGGGGTTCGCATTGAGCATCTCGGGGTTCGCACCGAGCACCCCGGGGCTCGGCAGGCAGAGCAGCCCCGGGGCTTTTGTGCTCGCCGTGCGATGTTGGTGGGCTCAGCGGGGCCGGGGATGCCCGCATCCCCCTGCCCGCATCCCAGTGCCTCCCTGCCGGGATAAAACCGCTCCCTGGGAGGAGAGAGCCGCGGGATGGCAGTCCCGGAGCTGCCGCAGCGCAGGGATGTCTTTTTTAGAGCATTTCCTGCGCTTCCCACGTTGCTGCGAGCGCAGGATGGTGATTCACAGGCTGCGGGCTGCTCCTGGTTCCGCAGGAACCGGCGATGGCGGTGATCGTGAGCAGGCAGCCCCCAGCCCCGGGGTCCCCGTGTTTGGGGAACATCGGGATTATTTCAGTGGGGAAGCTCTGAGCTGGGCTGGGCTTGGGGCTTCGTTTCCCTCTGGAGAGGGGAGGGTGAGAGGATGGGTGTGGGTGCTGTGGGTGCACCTGCACGGGAAGCAGCTCTCCGGGGGCTCGATGGCACATTTGGGGACTCGATGGCTCAGTTTGGGTCTCGATGGCACATTTAGGGGCTCGATGGCTCATTTAGGGGCTCTATGGCACAATTAGGGGCTCGATGGCTGAATTAGGGGCTTGATGACTGAATTAGGGGCTCGATGGCTCAATTAGGGTCTCGATGGTTGATTTAGGGGCTCGATGGCTCTGTTAGAGTCTCGATGTCTCATTTAGGGTCTCGATGTCTCATTTAGGGGCTCGATGTCTCATTTAGGGGCTCGATGGCACCGGCGGATTATTAAATGCACCAACACCTGTCCCTCCGGCACGGCGATGCTGAGGAATGCCGTTGCCTCCGTGCAGTGTTTTGGAAAACCCCCATTCCCAAACATCCCCAGAGCCGGACCCTCAGCAAGCAGGGCCTTGCCCGGGCCAGCGCCCCTTCCTTGTTTTTCCTCCATTCCCGTGTTTCATTCCAACTTCAGGCCGTGTTTTCCAACAAAATATCTCAGATGCAAAATATCTCACCGAGGGAAAAGATAGCGAAACAGAGAGGCGCTGAAATGATTTTTCGCGGAATATTTTCAGTCTAGCAATTCTGGAAGTGAATTTCTATTTTGAACTTCTTTTGAAAAAATATCCTGGGGGTTTTTTCGTGGTTTTTTTTCCCCAGCCTTTTGATTTCCCTGCACTGCGAGCCTGTTGCTCTGGACAGCCGGGATAAATGGTGCCATTGTTTGGGAGCAGCGGATGTTTTCCCAGCATACTCAGGAACGCACGGGTTAAAGGTTGGGCATTGTTTCCCGGCTGGGAGGGCTCCGGGGGGTGGGATGATGATGGTGGTGATGATGATGGTGGTGATGATGATGCCGAGCTGCGGCACGGGCCTGGCCAAGATCCCTGGGTGTTACTGCGCCAACACTGCCGCCTTTCCCTGCTCCCAAACCCTGTTATGGATTGGTTCCTTTCCTCCAAACCCATAAATATTAGAGGGGAACCAGCCAGAAACCACCCAAATCCTAAGGAAAAAAAAATCCCGGGAAACATCTTTTCAATGGAAGTGTGTTTCCAAACCTTCCTGGGGTGCTGCAGGGATTAGAGCAGCCCCAGCCCCCTCCCAGCCCCATGAACCCAAGGCCGAGCTTTAATCCTTTTGTGGACGGCAATCCCGGGCTTTGGGATCACAGCAGTGATGGGATTGCTTTGGGATCACAGCAGTGATGGGATTTCGTGGCTGCCCTGGGAGGGGGTGGCAGTGTTTGCTCTGCTCTGCTCCTTCCCCACACCCCTTTTCTCGGAGCTGTTAAAGAAACCAAAAATAAATCAAAGACGGGAACAAGTCAGCGCTTGGGAAAACTTGAAAATGGGTTTGTTTTGGAGAATTCCAGCAGAAAATCTCTGCCGTGCCCAGGTCATGGCTGGGCCACCAAATCCGTGGCAGGGAGGGAGCTGGGATGGGCAGGGGCTGAGGAAGAGGAGGATGTTCCTGAAATCCCCGATCCCCCAGAGCTGAGCTGGCAGTGCAGGTGGCCCCGGGCTCTCCTGGGGTTTGGATGTGGTGTCAGGTGAGTTCCTGGGATTTAGGGTGGCTCTTCCATGGCCTGGAGGCCCCAGCATGTGCCATCTTTTCCATGGATGCATCCTGGAGTCAGGCTGGAGGCTGCCACTCTCTGTGCTGTGGGTTTCTTTCTTAATTATGCTTCTTTTCTTATTTATTCCAGTTTATTTCCCTGTATCAAACATTTTATTTAGGCTTCCATAATTCCTCCTGCAGTCTGCCCAGGAAAACCCTGGCTGAGTGATGTTTTGTGAGCTCCTGAGCCCACATGGAATAAAAATCCAGCGTGCAAATCCCGGCTTCAGCCCAGAAATAAAGGTTTTATTCTGCTGGGTGGCTCAGCTGGGCTTTACTGGCCCTCAGCCTCAGGCAGGCCTTCAGTTTGCTGTGTAAATCTGTGTTTTCAGCAGGGCCTGACAGCTTCAGGGAGCAGTGTTGGGCTCCTCAGCCTCCTCCTGCTTTAATCCACGTTTGTCACCGTTGCTGTACAAGTGGGTGATGTGTCTGAATCACGGATTGTTGAATTTCTGGTGAAAAGCAGAGAATGGGGGGCACCCGGTGCTGTGCTTGAGGCAGGAGGCTCCAGTTGCCCCTGGGAACAGGATTTGGCTCCGTGTTCTGGCACCAGGCAGGGCTGAGCTATCTGCTGGCACCAGGGCTCCAGAGATGGTTCCAGGCTCCACACGTGCGGGGAAAATTAAAAAGAAAAAGAGACCTGAGGAGAAAAGAGATTTTAGTGGCCTAGAGATCACCCCTGAGGTGGGGCAGTGGTGGGGCCTGGTGGGTTTTTCAGGGATGTGGGATGTGTCCAGGTGTTGGGATTGGCTTTATTTGGCTGTTTCTGAGAGGGATCTGTTGGCAAGGAGGTGCTGGTGCCACTTTGGATCAGGCTGGAAGTGCCAGGGATGAACCAGGCAGGGCTGGATGCCCCCCACCCCTCCCAGGATCCCAGAGAACCCCAGAATTAATCCATAAAATTCACAAAATTATTGGAGGCTTCATGAGTTTTCTTTGGTTTGGTCTCAGGAGGGGTTTGGAGGCTCCAGAAATCAGCTGGTACCATATTTTTCTTTAAAGTGAGTGCAAATTCTGGTGGCAAAATGTAACTCCAAGGGACAGGCCTTGGGAAAACCTCAAATTCCATGAGAATCCAGTGTGGAGAAGCTGGAGAGCTGCTGGCCTGGCCCCATTCCATGGAGAATGCTCCAGGCTGGCACAGCTGAGGAGGCTCCGTGGCACTGCCCCACATCCCACGGCAGTGACAATGAAACAGAGCCTTTGTCAGGAGCTCTGGGGCCTTGTTCAGACAGGGATCCCACAAAAAGGCTCTGCCAAGAGCTGGAAAAGCACGTGGGGTGTGCTGAGGCTCAGAGAGGCATCACCACAGGGAGGCCTTGGGCTCAGCTCATCCCCGAATTTTACAAATTGCAAGAGCCCTGTGCTGGGAAGGGACTGGTGGGAGAGGTTTTTTCCAACACTTGCAATAAAATCGAGGTTTTGTGGCATGGAATCACAGAATGACAGAATAATTTGGATTGGAAGGGGCCTTAAAGCCCATCCTGATGTGCAGGGACATCTCTCACTATCACAGATTGTTCCAAGCCCCATCTGAACTGGCCTTGGGCACTTCCAGGGATCCAGGGACAGCCCCAGCTGCTCTGGGAATCCATTCCAGGGCCTCCTCACCCTCCTAGGCAGGAATTCCTTCCCAAAATCCCACCCATCCCTGCCCTCTGCCAGTTCAAAACCATTTCTCCTTGTCCTGTTCCATCCTCTTGTAAAGAATTTCTCCCTGATAGTTCTGGCACTTGACATTCCAAGATCCTGGAGTTGACCTCAATCCCTGAGTGCCCCATGCCCATGAATTTGGCACCTTGGAGAGCTTTCCTTGAGCTCTGCTGGGAGTTCAGGGGTTCCTCTCCTCCCTTGGGATCCAGCAGTGTTTGGGAGCTGATCCCAGCAGGAATGGGGAATTCCTCCCCCTCTGGAGCCCACCCAGCCCCGAGGGGGATTTCACTGGCTCCAGCAATGCTTTCATGCTCAGGAAAGGGGAATTCTGCTGCCTTCTTGTCCTGGAGCCATGGGCCGTGTTCCAAGCACCCCACACTCGCTGTGCCCCTCCTGGCCTCACCCAGGGATGATTTCCACCCTTCCACGCCCATCCTGGCGCTCCTGGCAGTGCTGGCTCCGTGTGCTCCCATCCCAGGGACCCCCCAAAATCTGACCTGCTCCAGGTTTAGCTGCTCTGAGCTTTCCCTTACTGCCTGATAAAGGAAATCAGGCTCTTCCCCCTCCAGAGAGGGAATGGGATCCCCATTCCTGGGGCACATGGAGCCTTTTTTGGGATGTTCCAACAGAGGGACAATGGTGGCTCTTCCCCCTCCAGAGAGGGAGTGGGATGGAGCCTTTTTGGGATGGAGCCTTTTTTGGGATGTTCCAAGCAGAGGGACAATGGTGGCCGTGGGTTCAGCCCATGGAGAAGAGGCTGAACACCAAAGGGTTTGGTCCCTGTGCTGAGAGAATCCCAAATTTCATTTCCCTTTTGATATCCCAGTTTAAATGGGCCTTTCCCAGCCCATCCCGAGGGAGCAGGTCCTGGCACTGAGGAGGGCCCAGATGTGCTCCCAGATGTGCTCCCAGCTGTGCTGCTCAGCCGGGTTTGGGGCTTCTCCCGAGGCCTGGAGCAGCTCCTGGTGCAGGGTTTGGGCTCAGCTCTGTGGGATCAGCCCAGGGAATGAGCAGGGCAGAGGGGAGGGAAAGCTGGGACAGGGGATAAAATACCCCAAAAACCGCGGCTGGCGAGGCTGGAGTCTATTTATTCCTATTTCTATTTTTGGGGCTGTGTCACTTCCTGCCCTTCTGCGGCTTTGGGGTCACTTTGCACGGATGGGGAGGGGACACGGGGCCATCCCTGATGGCGAGGACAGGGCACTGCAGGAGGGGACTGTCACACACACCAGGAGGGGACTGTCACACACACCAGGAGGGGACTGTCACACACCAGGACAAATCCCAGCCCCAGCCCCTGCTCCCCAGCCTTCCCCTGGGGCTGTGCCGTGATTTCTTTGTTTATTTGGGGTTTATTGTGTCAGGCTCCGTCCTCAGCTGGGAGAGGAAGTGGATTTAGCAACAGCAGGAAAGGACACAATGAGTCAGCGGCGGAGGGAAACTGAAAATAAGGAAATGTCCACGGAATGACTTTGTGTCATTTGGGAATTACAGTTGCAAAGCACCATCCAGGGACTAGAATGGAATTAAACATTTATTATTGCTGGTTTTTGCCCTGAAAATTCAGAGTAGGTTCATGCTGGGGTGCATCACTTGGGTGTTGTTAGACCTGGGAATTTACCTGGAATTTGCATTTGGGCTGGAATGATGTCAGCATGGCTTGGATATCTCATTAAACATCATAGGGCAATTAAAATTATTTATCTGTAGTTGTGTTACACCAAAAATCAGGATTTTTCTTGCAGCTGTACCAGGTTTGGGGAGAAACTGTGGCATAATTCCATTTTCCTAAGGATTCCTTTTGGGAATTCCTGCCCTGAGTGTGAGCTCTGCTCTCCAGAGCTGATCCAGACAAACCCTTCCGGCTGGGATGGGATCTCAGCAGGGACAGAGCGGGATTTGTGTGGCAGGGGGTCGGTGGTGCCCTTGGGAAGCCTGGATTTCCAGGCAGGAGAATGGAAGCTCCGGGTTTGCAGGCTCTGTGTCCCCCCAGGAGCCAGGGATGGAATTCTGGGGAATCCCCAGGCTCTCCACACCCACAGGGTTAGGCTGGGTGCCTCTGATGCTTAATTCCAATAAATTTGGGGTTTTTTTACACTTGGAAGAGCCAGTTTAGCTGGAGAACAGCTCCGTGGGGTCCTTGCTGGTGGGTTTCACATGGAGTAACAATTCCAGCTGTGGTTCCCGTTTGTGGGACCTGAATCCCTGTGGTGGATCCTGGGAATTCCTTGGTATAACTTCCCTGGGAAAAAGCCCGGGAAGGGAAGGGAAGGGAAGGGAAGGGAAGGGAAGGGAAGGGAAGGGAAGGGAAGGAGGAAGCCCCTCGCTCCCGGCCCGGCAGCACGGCCAGCCCGGGGTTTGACATCAGACACCGGCATTTTTCCTGCCCTTGTGCAGCCGCTGGAGCTCGGGGTTATTTTTATCCGGCGCTGGCAGCGGCTGGAGGAGGACGCGGATTCCCAGCTCCTCTCCCGGGGCTCGCTGCCTTTATTTGGGAGCAGCAAGGTGCCGGGGGAGCGGAGAGGTGCGGGAAGAGCATCCCGGCCGAGCAGCCCCATTCCCGGTGCGATGCGCGGCCGGGAGCGGCGCCGGGGCAGCACCGGGAGCCGGGAGCGGGGTGATGGAATGGGTGACGTCATCAGGAAAGCATCCCCGCCGCCCGCCGAGGGCAGCTACAGAAAGGTAAAGGGACAGAAAGGGACAGAGAGGGACAGAAAGGAGCCTTTGTGTGCCGCCGTGCTGCGGGAACGCTGCGGGAATGCTGCCCGGGCCCGCCCAGCCCGGTGGGATTCGGGGGCTGGAGCAGGGAGAATCCGCGGTTTGTAAAGTGCTGGCACGGGCAAACCTTCCTCCTTCCTTCTTTCCTTATCTCCTGGTGATAAAATAGCAGGGGAAGCTTCCAAAGGCTTTCTCCTGCCTGGAAACCCACGGGGGTTTAAGGCACATTGTCAAGTGTCACTTTGCTCTGACTTGGGTCACAAGTTTTGACTTGGGTTTGCATTTACCCCGGGAAGAAAAAAGGAGATAAACCCACATTTTCTGTGATCTTATGTTGTTTATAAATCCCAGAATAGCCCCTGTGCAGGGCAGAGATAAAGTGAGACGCTGCCTGTGGCTCTGGGGCTTTAAATATAGGCCTGGGCTGGGCTGGGAATGACAGAGCCTGGCAAAAATAGCCCTGGTGGCCTGGCCGAATGTCCCAGTGTCCCTGCTGGTGTCCCAGTGTCCCTGCTGGGTGTCCCAGTATTCCTGCTGAGATCCCAGTGTCCCTGCTGGCTATCCCAGTGCTCCTGCTGGTGTCCCAGTGTTCCTGCTGGTGTCCCAGTGCTCCTGCTGGGTGTCCCTCCATCCCTGTCCCCAGTCCCTCTCCAGCTCTCCTGGAGCCCCTTCAGGCCCTGCCAGGGCTCTGAGCTCTCCCTGGATCCTTCTCCTCTCCAGGATCCAGGGAATGGCTCCCAGTGCCAGAGGGCAGGGATGGGTGGGACATTGGGAATTGGGAATTCCTGGCTGGGATGGGATTCCCAGAGCAGCTGGGGCTGCCCCTGCATCCCTGGCAGTGCCCAAGGCCAGGTTGGATGAACTGGGAGCTCCTGGGACAGTGGGAGGTGTCCCTGCCCCTTCCCTGGAATGAGATGAGCTCTGAGGTCCCTTCCATCCCAAAGCAGGATTATCCCAGGGCTGTGTGACACGTGTCCCTGTTCCCTGGAGCTGTGTTCCCCTCCCAGGCACTGCTGCCCTTCCGACAGGGAAGGTCGAGGGGAAGAAGGAAAATCCACCCCAGATTGTTTTGTTCCCCCCTTAAAAATCAAAAGCTGCTTTTTGTTTAAAATCATTGTGAGAACTGGATTGTGCTCAGCTCTGCACAGAGCAGAAACGCTTTTATTTTTTGGGTCAGTGCCAAAATACACATTTAAATACCACGGAGTTATGTTTTCCTTGGAGTTACCTTTGCATTTTGAGGATTTGACCCATTATTCCTTCTATACCAAGGCAGAATATTTCACAGTCAAAACCCACCTTGCTGTTTCCCTTCTCCATTTACAATTTTTCATACTCAGCTCTGGATTTCGAGTGCAGCTGTCAGGTAATTTATCCAGAGTCAAAAGTCCAGTTCCCTCAGGTATATTTTATTTCTTACTAACTGCTCCCCATTTTATAATAACAAATAGGACTCTGGATTTCTTTATGGTCGTTAGCCTGGGCCTGCCTTGGAAAATGGGATATTCCCAGCTCAGTCCTGGGAGCAGAGTTACAGAGAATCCTCATTAATGACCTGCTGGAGAAAACAAATTGCACGATGATTAAATGTACAGATGTCAGCCTGGGAGCAGTGGGAAACAGCAATGTTAAAACAGATCTGGAGACACAGATCCACCAGCAAGGAGGAGAAATGTCCAACCCTGGCTGGTTTTAATGGGAAAGGAGCAGCTTTGGTGCCCACGGAGGAGGTGGGGATGCTCGGGGAGGGAGAGGTCCCAGCTGGAGAGGAGGTGGGCATGGGCTGTGGGCTGCATTTCAGCTGCAGCACAAGGAAAGTCAGATTTAGGTGGGAAGATGTGGGAGAGGATCCTCTGAGCCGGGAAAGGGGGAAATTTCCAGGACTTGATGGGATATTGGTGCAGTGGCACAGCCAAGGGCACCCTGAGATGGGCAGCACGATGAGCTGGCACCAACCTCCCTCCTTCTGCTTTCAGTTCATTAAAAATGATTTTCACTCATTTCTCCTCTTTTATTTCCCCCTGTTCTGCCCTCCCCAGCAGGGCTGGCTGGTTTTAATCCTAAATCTGTCTCCATGTGATTGAGGTATTGATTATTGAGACCTAAAAACAAAATGGTCTGGGTAAAACTTCAGGAACCTGGAGCTCAGCCCAAAAACTCAGTACTGCTTGGTGTCATGGGGTTTATTTTTGTTATTTTAAGGATTTGAAATAAAAGGAGTTAGGTTATAAATGAATTATTTTGGTAAGGGATTGACAATTTAATGGGCAGGGTAATAATGTGTATAATCAGCACTGGAGCTGGAATTAAATCATGTGTTATTTTAGGTGAATAATTTGCATTTTGTCACACTTCCTTGTACAAAAAAGTGCTTTATTTTTCCTGAGGTGGGATATGGGAAGCACAATTCCACGAATTAACCCCATGGAGGCAGCCCAGCCTTGCCTGCCCTATTTCTTTTTGTTGTGTTTTCTGGATTGGGTATTGAGTGTTATTTTATAATTAAATGTTTGAGGCTTTCCAAGTGTTCCTTCCACCAATAACTTCCTGAATTTGTTGTCAGTGTTGGCACGTGACCCATTAGTGACAGACACTGGGGGAGGTTTTGAATCTGGAGCTGAGATTTGCATTTATTGCACATTGATTGCACAGTTATTGATCGGGGATTCATTGCAAATCGTTTTGTTGATTGCTATTTTAAAACTCCTGTACTTATATTTATGTTTATGTTTATTGTTGTGACTGTGTTTGTGGCTGTATTTATGTTTATAATTATACTTGTGTTTTGTTTATATTTATTAATAGAAATACATTTTTAAACCCAGGGATAATTTGATGACAGTGGTTCAAAATCCATCCCTGGGCACGCTGGCAGGAGAAGGATTTTGGTGGGGTTGGAAGTTGCTCAGGGAAGTGGAAGATGCTGATGGAGGTGGCTGTGTGTGGATATAGGTACAGATATTGGGGAATATACCAGGATATATCTATCAGCGAGTTTGGGGTGCAATCAGATGCCCTTTAAGGTCCTTTCCAACCCAGACCAGGCTGGTTCCATGTGGAGAGAGATGGGGATTCCCATTGGGATGTGCTCTGTGGCTGATCCAGGTGTGGAAGGCTTGGGAGATGCTGGATGTGCTGAGCTTGGTGGTGGGACCAGCAGGACAAGTCTCCTTCCTGTGCCCTGGCCTGGCCAGAGTTCATCCTTTCCCTTCCCAGAGCTTCATCCTTCCGTATGTCCTTCCCAGAGCTCATCCCTCCCTGTCCCTTCCTGGATCTTCATCCTTCCATGTGTCCTTCCTAGACCTTCATCTTTCCATGTGTCCTTTCCAGGAGCTTCATCCTTTCCTGTCCCTTCCCAGATCTTCATGCCTTCCTGTCCCTTCCCAGAGCTTCATCCTTCAATATGTCCTTCCCAGAGCTTCATCCCTCCCTATCCCTTTCCAGATCTTCATCTTTCCATGTGTCCTTTCCAGGAGCTTCATCCTTTCCTGTCCCTTCCCAGATCTTCATCCTTCCATGTGTCCTTTCCAGGAGCTTCATCCTTTCCTGTCCCTTCCCAGATCTTCATGCCTTCCTGTCCCTTCCCAGAGCTTCATCCTTCAATATGTCCTTCCCAGAGCTTCATCCCTCCCTATCCCTTTCCAGATCTTCATCTTTCCATGTGTCCTTTCCAGGAGCTTCACTCTTTCCTGTCCCTTCCCAGATCTTCATCCTTCCATGTGTCCTTTCCAGGAGCTTCATCCTTTCCTGTCCCTTCCCAGATCTTCATCCTTCCATGTGTCCTTTCCAGGAGCTTCATCCTTTCCTGTCCATTCCCAGAGCTTCATCCCTCCCTGTCCCCTCCCAGATCTTCATCCTTCCATGTGTCCTTCCCAGAGCTCATCCCTCCCTGTCCCTTCCTGGATCTTCATCCTTCCATGTTCCTTTCCAGCGCTTCATCCTTTCCTATCCCTTCCCAGAGCTTCATCCTTCTATGTGTCCTCCCCAGCTCCTGATCCCCGTGTCCCTCCCCTCAGCCTGACCCTGTCCCTCGCTGCAGGCCCAGAAGAATGAGCGTGAGTCCATCAGGCAGAAGTTGGCCCTGGGCAGTTTCTTCGACGATGGCCCCGGGCTCTACACGAGCTGCAGCAAGAGCGGCAAGCCCAGCCTGTCCTCCCGGTAAGCCAGAGCCCCAATCCCCAGGGAAGGGGGAGATCTCTGCAGTGGGACACCCCAGGATCACCCCTCACACTGGGATTTAACCCTCACCTTTCCCCTTTAACCAAGTTCCTGAATTTTCTGTGCTTGGAACATCCAGATGCGACACCTGTGTGTTATGCGAACACTTGTAAATGAGGGGGAAAATTCTCATTTAGCACGGGGTAGGAAGATATTTGGATGTTGAGGGGATAAAGGGAATGAGGTGAAGATTTCTGAGTTAGGTTTCCTTCAGGTTTTCACGTAGGATTTGGAACAGGGTGCCTGGAGAAGCTGTGGCTGCCCCTGGATCCCTGGCAGTGCCCAAGACCAGGTTTGGAGCAGCCTGGGACAGTGGAAGGTGTCCCTGCCATGGCAGAGATGGCACTGGATGAGTTTTAAGGTTCCTTCCAACCCAAACCATTTGGGAATTCCAACCTCCGTTATTCTGGAATTGTGATTAATGATTGGAAAAGCAATTAATGCTCAGGAAGCACTAGAGGATGGACAAAATAAGATTTAATGTGGCTTCCTGCCTCCCCTCCACATCCACGAGCTCTGCTCCGGACATGGCTCCATCCCTGGAGCTGCACTTGGATTCCTCCCTTGGATTTTTAAGGTTTTTGCATGAAATGCAGTGCAGGAAGTCCTTTTTGTGTTCAGCTGGGAGGAACCCAGGGCACTGGGGAAGCATCAAACACCTCCCATGCTGGGAGTGAAGCTCTACCTGTTGCCATGGGATGGGAGAAGAAAGGAGGCTTAGGGAGGCAGGAACCCAGGAGGAACCCTGCAGTTCCAGGGGAGAGGTGCAGTTGTGGAGTTAAATTGAGCTGCGGATCATTTAAAAGGGAAAACAGCTTTGCTGTCTGTAGTTACAGCTGAACCAGGAGCTGCTGTCTGGTAATTAGAGCAGGGCTCTAATTAACGCAGCTCATCAGGGTTTGGCAGCTGTGCCCCCAGAAATTGCCAGCTGTGCCTGAAGGATTTGGTGGTTGTTAATATTTATAACCCAGGAAAAGTATTCCCTATTCCAGGACCTGCAGGAACATTTGCAGGATGTTATTGCCATGTTTTTATATGGAATTGCAGAGCTGGAACATGGAATGCTGAAGGGAACTTAAAGCTCATCCAGCTCCCTGTCCATGAGCAGGGACACTCCCACTATCCCAACCCTGTCCAACCTGGCCTGGAACAATTCCAGGGATCCAGGGGCAGCCACAGCTTCCTTGCCAGGATCTCACCACCTTCACTTGTTCATTAATAAACAATTATTAATCCTGTTTATTTTGTAGTAATAGTAACTAATAAACCCCACAGAAATAAATGGAAAATGGGAGTTTGCTGTTCCTAAGGAACAATACAAGCTCCCAGCACACTGGGAATGAGGAACAACAGGATTTGGGGGTTCTCCATCTCCAGCAGGTGGGGATGGATTGGGGTCTCTCAGCTGGGCTTTTCCCTTTTCTCAGCCTGCAGGATTCCCTGATCCTGTATTCAGAGAAAATCATTCCTGGGAAGGGAAATGTGGGTGGGGTTAATCAATCCCAACCCAGCAGTGGAGCAGGGGGGCTGGAAAATAAACCAGAGTAAACTCTTGTGTTACAGGTGTGTCTTGGAAACAAACAGTGAATAAATAATTTCCACCATTGACAAAATATTGAATAATATATATTATTATATATGCTATTTATATCTTTATACATTTATCTTAATTTTTTCATTCTTTATTTGTAAATAATCTTTGTGGCTTTTTATGGTAACATGTTCCATATCTTTTATTGCATTTTATAGATTTTATTTAATGTAATCAGAGCTGAATAAGCAAAAATAATAATGACATTCTGAAACAATGACCATAAAAAATAACCAATCCCTGCAGTGTGGGGGTAATTCTGCAGTTTATCAGTAGATGGTGGTAGAGGCCCTGTGACACTGAGCAGCTCCCAGTGCCACACTGAGCTGTCACCTGCTGAGCTGGTGGCACTCCCAGCCCCAGGGGACAGCGGTGTCACCTGTCCCTGTGCTCGCCCAGGTTACAGAGCGGGATGAACCTGCAGATCTGCTTTGTCAACGACAGCGGCAGCGACAAGGACAGCGACGGCGATGACAGCAAGACAGAGACCAGCCTGGACACGCCCTTGTCACCCATGGTGGGTCTGGCACCTCAGCCTGCAGCAGGACAGCCACAGGCATCCCTGGGGAGGCTGATCCTGTTAAAGCAGCAACCCCAATCCCCAGAGAGCAGCATCTCTGGCCCTCAGTAAATGTGAGATGCTGAGGGACAGATAAGAAACCTCCCCTGCTGCTGTAGACTTGATGCCTTCGTGTGAACCTTTTTCCTTTCCTTTCCTTTTCCTTTCCTTTTCCTTTCTTTTCCTTTTCCTTTTCCTTTTCCTTTTCCTTTTCCTTTTCCTTTTCCTTTCCTTTCCTTTCCTTCTTTCTTCATGGATCCAGCATTCCTTTTTGGATACAACACCACAGCCCCAATTGTTTCCCTCCACTTTAACTTTTCAACACCTTCTGACATGCTGGGCTCCTCCTTCACTGTAAAGCCAAGGAGGCCTAGCTGGGAATCACTCTGATTTTTAAAGATAATCCCGTGGATTAAGATAAGAAATAAATCCATGCTTTTGACAGTTTCTGTAGGGGAAAAAAAGCACAAAAATAGGTCAAACTTTGCTGTGGCTTGTTTGCTTCCCCAGAGCAAGCAGAGCTCGTCCTACTCGGACAGAGACACGACGGAGGAGGAGTCGGAGTCCCTGGATGACATGGATTTCCTCAGCAGGCAGAAGAAGCTCCAGGCTGAAGCCAAGATGGCCTTGGCTATGGCCAAGCCCATGGCCAAGATGCAGGTGGAGGTGGAGAAGCAGAACAGGAAGAAGTCGCCGGTAGCAGATCTTGTAAGTGGGGCCAGGGGTGAGCCCAGGCCTGGACATCCACTCCTCTGGTGGCTCTGGCTCATAGGAGTGGTAGAGGTGGACAGGAGAGTTGGAGAAGGGGTTGGAAGGAGAAATGGGAGTGGGGAATGAGGTGCTAGAGGTTGGTGCTGCCTTGAGACTGCTCATGCTCTGAACTGGAGTCTTCATCCCATCTTGGAGTGCTCCTGCCCCGGCCTAGGGCTGTCACCACCACCCTCATCCCCAATTCCCTGAGATATTCCTGCTCCACTGGGAGCCAATTCTATCAAATATTCCTGATCCTGCTCCCCTAGGAACCAAATCCATCAGATATTCCTGCTCCTCCTCCCCTGGGAGCCTTCGGCCCAGTTCTGTGCTGGTGGCTGGACTCCATTTGCTGGAGTCGTTGCTGCCTGTTTGTGAGGGAGGGATGCAAAACTGAGGGGACAAACTGCTCAGAACTAGAAATAATGGGAAGAAAACAGTAAAATATTGGAAGGAAACAGTAAAATATTGGAAGGAAGCAGTAAAATATTGAATGTTTCTTTCCAGCTGCCACATATGCCTCATATAAGTGAATGCCTGATGAAGAGAAGTTTAAAACCTACTGACCTAAGGGACATGACCATCGGGCAGCTACAGGTGATAGTCAACGACCTGCACTCACAGATAGAAAGTAAGTGGTAATTGCTTAATTATTCTGGGGTCTGCCTGCTTTAATTAAGAACAGTTCTCTGGGATAAATATAAATATTCCTCATGGAAAGGGCTGTCTGGCCTGGCCCAGCTGCCCAGGGCCGGGCTGGAGTCGCCACCCCTGCAGGGATTTCAAGCCCTGTGGATGTGGCACTTTTGGGGGACAATCCCCAGCTGGGGTCCCCAGGACACCCCAAACTCAGCCCCTTTCCCCCGGCTCAGGCTTGAACGAGGAGCTGGTGCAGCTGCTGCTGATCCGGGACGAGCTGCACACGGAGCAGGATGCCATGCTGGTGGACATCGAGGACCTCACCAGGTGAGGCAGGGACTGTTTTTCCTCACAGCTCCCATTTTCCCTCACCAGGTGAGGCAGGGACTGCTCTCCCCTCACAACTCCCCATTTTCCCTCACCAGGTGAGGCAGGGACTGCTTTCCCTCACAGCTCCCATTTTCCCTCACCAGGTGAGGCAGGGACTGCTGTCCCCTCACAGTTTGCCCTCACCAGGCGAGGCAGGGACTGCTGTCCCCTCACAGTTTGCCCTCACCAGGCGAGGCAGGGACTGCTGTCCCCTCACAGTTTGCCCTCACCAGGTGAGGCAGGGACTGCTGTCCCCTCACAGTTTGCCCTCACCAGGCGAGGCAGGGACTGCTGTCCCCTCACAGTTTGCCCTCACCAGGTGAGGCAGGGACTGCTGTCCCCTCCCATTTTCCCTCACCAGGTGAGGCAGGGACTGCTTTCCCCTCACAGTTTGACCTCACCAGGTGAGGCAGGGACTGCTGTCCCCTCACAGCTCCCATTTTCCCTCACCAGGTGAGGCAGGGACTGCTGTCCCCTCACAGTTTGCCCTCACCAGGCGAGGCAGGGACTGCTGTCCCCTCACAGTTTGCCCTCACCAGGCGAGGCAGGGACTGCTGTCCCCTCACAGTTTGACCTCACCAGGTGAGGCAGGGACTGCTGTCCCCTCACAGCTCCCATTTTCCCTCACCAGGCGAGGCAGGGACTGCTGTCCCCTCCCATTTTCCCTCACCAGGTGAGGCAGGGACTGCTTTCCCCTCACAGTTTGCCCTCAGCACGTGAGGCAGGGACTGCTTTCCCCTCACAGTTTGCCCTCACCAGGCGAGGCAGGGACTGCTTTCCCTCACAGCTCCCATTTTCCCTCAGCACGTGAGGCAGGGACTGTCCTCCCCTCACAGTTCACAGCTCACCAGCAGCAGCATCTGGCGCTTTTCCTCACAGAACTTTGTGATTAAAGCTTTTGCCATCTAGGATTTTGGGATTAAAGATTTTGCCACTCAGGATTTTGGGAAGGAATTGTTCCCTGGGAGGGTGGAGAGGCCCAGGGATGGATTTTCCAGCCTGTCCCTTGGATCCCTGGAAGTGCCCAAGGCCAGCTTGGACAGGGATCTGTCTTAGTCATCAGGAGGGCTGGACAAGGGGGAAAACTTTGGAATCACTTAAATATTAATATTTAATAATGATATATTTTATAGAATATATAGTTTATATAACTATAAAATAATGTAGATATTATAAATAGTTATAAAATAATAATATATTACATAAAATTATATAATATATTACAATATATATTTTATATAATATATATATAAATGTATAATTATATAATACATTTTAATAATGTAATATAAATAATGTATATATAATTATATATTATATAAAATAATATGTAATTATATAATATATTCTATTATCTATTATATATAATACTATTTTATTATATATAATAATATTGTATAGAAAATATGTTGTGTAATATAAAGATAATACCATTTTCTAGCTATTTAATAATTAAAATTAATAATAATTATAATTGATAAGGCAAAAAGCCTTGCAGGATATGGGTAGGTTCCCTTAAGGGCTCCATCTCCTGGCAGCAAGGCTCAAGAGGCACTTTTGTGTGGGATAATTAGGGATGGGCTTTAGAAGTATAAAATGCTCCCAAATATTCTGAATATTTCATTCAGAAATGCAAAGATTTGGGATGAAAGGAGCTGGAAAAGAAGAGGCCCTGGGTAGTGTCAGCACACCAGGACTGTGATTCCAAACTGAAGCATCAGAGCTGGGAAAATAGTGAGGATCAGGTGGTGAGGGTGAAATTAGGGACGGGAGCTGGAGCTGAGTCAGTGCCCCCACATGCCCTGGGTTCCCCTCTTTTCTTCTGAAGGTGCTTGGATTCCTCCCTGCAGCTCCTGGCAGTTTCAGAAATGGCAATTTTGGGAATGCACGTGCTATTCTGGGGGCTTTGAGGTTACCACCCCTGTTATTTAGGGGTGAAGGTGTTGGCCATCCCTGTGGGAAGGGCGGGAAAAATCCCAGGAGCCCCAAACCAAACCCCAAGGTGGCTCCCCTGACCCTTCACCCACCCTCCTGCCAGGAGGAGATCTGTAAAAACTTGGGTTTTTTCTATGGGAAAACAATTCCCAGCTCGGTGCTGGAGCAGGGGGTTGGCTTTTCCAGCAGGGGGTTGGCTTTTCCAGCTTTTCCTTGGCAAACAGGAATAACATCCTCCTCCTGCCCCCAGGCACGCCGAGAGCCAGCAGAAGCACCTGGCAGAGAAGATGCCAGCCAAGTGAATCCCTCCTCCTGCCTCTGTCCTGTCCAGGGAATGAGTTCCAGTGTTGCTCATTGACCATGTCCCAAGCTTTCTGTCTGGTGATTGGCCTCTGCTTCTTAATTTATTTTAATTTTTTTACTCGTGCCACTAAATATCAGGCATTTTAATAATAATAATAATGTTATTATTATTACAGAAACAAAGAGAATTGTACAGTACTTATAACATTATAAATCATGGGCGAGAAGAGAGGGTAGTTTAACTTTATTTTTTGGTCGTTTAGAGATTTTTTGGGTTGGATGATATTTTACCATTGACTACTTTTTTATTCCTCACTGTAGTTTTGAAATAAAGAACCTGTTCTTGACGGTGCTATACAAGTCAACAAGAAATCCATGCCTGCCTCGTAGTGACGTCGTAGCTTTCAGTAATCTGTACATTTTACTCAGTTCTCAGCATTTTGGGGAATGTTGACTACCTGACATTCGTTTTAGGTGTGCTATTAACACAGTGGGGTGCAGAGAGTTGGAAGTTTTCTGTATAAAGCTGTAAAATAAAAATTACCACCATTGTTTCCTATGACACGTCTGTTTGTTGCCAAGGGGGTGGATTTGCTGGTGGATCCTCCAACTAAATGTATAAAAACCCCCTTTTTTTTTGCCTTGCTGATCACATGAAACTGAGAGAAGAGAGGGGTTTTGTAATTTTATTTATTTATAAGTTCCTAATTCTGTTTCACATGGATTCTTCTGTAACACTGAGCCCTGAATTTGTGATAGTTGGAAGCAGCAGACACACAGCCCAGGTGGGTTTTTTATATTTTATTGTCTGGGCTGAACATTTAAATGAAATTCTAGAAATAAAAAGATTAATCTATGTTTAAAAATGGGCAGCAAATTAAACTGATTAAATGTGGAATTCCTCACTCTGACTGTAGGGGAGGGGACACTGGGACACAATAAATTTGTCTCCATCCCTCCTTTATTGGATTTAAAGCTGGAAGAAGCCAGGCAGCCCTTCCTAAGTCCCAGCCTGGTGCTCCCAGCAGCTTTTTACCTTTTAATTCTCATTTCCTCGGGGGCAAATCCATCCCAGCCAAGGCTCTGCCTGATGACTTATTCAGGCTGTTTGCAAAAGGCCTCAGCTGCATTAAAATTTCATCCCCTGCCAGGAATGGCTTTTATTAAAGTACTTTTTTCTTTCATTAAATGACTTTTTCCCCCCTTTTTTTTGCAGAAAGGGCAGGGTTGGAAGAAGCCCTCAGAGGGGTTTGAGGGCTGGAATGGGGATTGGTTTAATTTAGGGAGCAGGGATGGATTAATTTAATAAGAATTTAGCAATTGGATGGATTAGGAGCTCTCACCTGCAGTGCAGGATAAAAAAGTCAACCCTTTTCTTCCTTATTTTTAAATCCATGCAGAAAATATGGAGAAATATTGGGGTGCTGGTTTCCCTGCAGCTCTTGGGTGGCTGCCTGCACATGGGGAGCGCTGCTGGGTTTAAATGTTCCTACTAAAGGTTAAATTTTCCCTCAAAACCCTCAAATTTGCAGTGTCTGACCCCAAAACCTCTCCATGGATGCTCTGCCTCTCTGGGTCTCAGGGAGGAGCTGCCTCCTGCTGCATCCAAAGCATGAAAAACCCCAAATACACAAAGTTTGCTCTTAGTTTTAAAGTAAAAAATACCAAAAAAACACAAACAAGCCCCAGGGTGCTCCTGGGGAATCCCAGAGCTGCCCTGGCACCCTCCAGCTCTGGAGCAGTGGGATGAGAGCCTGGAAAAGCTGGAATTCCATCCCTGCCAAGTGCCTTGGACTGGCTGGAGACAATTTGTTCTCCCACTCACCCACTGCTGGTTCTCCCCTCCTGTCCTGGGGGAATTGGGTTTTTCCAGGAGAAAATCCTGCTCTGGCTCCGAGGGGGGCTGTGGGTGATGGCAATGCTGGGATTGATGGATTAAAGGCTATTTCTGAAACACAAGGGTCTGGTGTGTGCTTTCTGAGCAAGGTTTTGGTTCTGTGTTTTGCTCCTGGCTCTTGGTCCCACTTGGAGCCTCCTGCACCCTCCTGGGTGGGATTTTGATTCCCATAAACCCTCTCCCACAGGATGCCAGGCTGGGAATTTTGTCCAGCTGGTCTCAAACCACAACATTTCTTGACATTTTTAAGTCTCACTCTAAACCCTCCTGTGCCTGAAGAGCCTGAAATGCTGCATTAAATAAAGAAGGACCCCCAAATCCTCCTCCTGCCTGAGGCAAGGTCGTGCTGACAGGAATTCCTCCAGCCCTGGGAGCTGGGGTGAGCTCTATGAGCCAGCTGCTTCCTGGCAGGGAAGCCCTGTGGTTGGGGTCCCCCTTTTGGGGATTTCCTGCCCTTTATGAGGCTCCTCCTCTGCAGCAGCTCTGGGGTGTGCTGAGCAGCATCTCCCCGGCCACAGAGGCACCACCATGGGCCGGGAGCATGGAAAAGGGGCATGGAAAAGGGGGCAAGCTGTGAGGCTGTGGCTGTTCCGTCCCTGGGGGTGCCCAAGGCCAGGCACAGAGGAAAGTGTCCCTGCTATGGGCAGGACGGAATGAGACGATTTTTAATGTCCCTCCCATTCCATAATCCCATCAAAACCACACACAAAACCTTTTACATTTCTTTTCCACCCTCAACGAGAAGCACTAATGAGCCTGTGATAACGAAGGCAGGCTCACATGGGGCACTTTGGGGTGAGGGGACGCTCCCCCCGTGTGCCCCCTGTCCCCAGCCCGTTCCAGGCCATCCCTGTGCCCCACACCCTGCCCATGGGGTGCACAGCTCCCCGATGTTCCCTCCAGGCCGGGGGGGCTCCCTGTGCTGGAGCTGACGTCCCTCCCGCTTCCCCGCACATCCCACGCCTCTCCCCAGCCGGTTTCTCTTCCCTCTTCCCATAAACCAAAGGAAAGCCTCAAGTGCAGGGCTCTCTTCCTCCTCTGCTGCGCCAGGGGTGAGCAGGGACATCTGTGTGCCCACAGCACGGGGAACTTTCCAATCCAAATGGGATCAAACCGGCTAAAATCTGCTTTTCCAGTCCCTTGGTGGGATCAGCCCTTCCCTCTTCCCCTTCTCAGTGGGAAAATATCATTTAAAGTCTCTTGGCTGTGGAGGAGGAAAAAGAAAGGATGGGTGGAAGAGGATTTATCCCAATTTTTGGTGGTGCCACCGATTCTGATCCATCCCAGCCCATCCTGCTCCATGGATTTTAGAGTTTGATGGCAGGCTGGGATTGCTGATGGAGAAATTGGAGGGCTGGGAGCAAAGCCCAGGCATAGCCTCACAAGGGAAGCATTTCTGGGGAAGAAACTCACCTTAAATGGAGAGTGAAGCATCTTCATCTTTCTGAAAAATGGGAATTTTGCAGTTCTACGTGGAACTCTGAGGCTTTTCTAAGCAGCTCAGCTCAGCTCAGCTCAGCTCCAGGCAGGGCTGTGGGAGAAGGAATTTTCCCAGGTGTTCTCCCAGGTGCAGCTGGGGAATCCCACAGCACCCAGCCTGGCAAGGCTGGAATTCCATCCCCTGCCAAGTGCCTTGGACTGGCTGGAGAGAATTTGTTGTCCCACTCACCCACCGCTGGTGTTCCCCTCCTGTCCTGGGGGAATTGGGTTTTCCCAGGAGAAAATCCTGCTCTGGGTCTCCCTGTTCCACCATGGACAAAGGGCTGACACCCAGACACCAATTTGGGAAAGTCCCATGGGTGCTGAGGGAATTCTGCTGGAATAACCCAACAACCCCTCCTGGCTCAGGGAATGACCCAGAGCAAGGACAGAGCTGGAACGGGGCTCTGCACTCCCAAACCACGCAGAGATGGATTTCTGGGAGTGGGGAAGGGATCCCCATTGCTGGAGCTCTGGATGCTGAGAATTTCAGACTTTCTGTGCTGCCAGACTCTCCCAGGAGAACACTGCATTGACCTGAGGCTGTGGAGAAGGATCCCAAAATGGAATGATAACACTGGAATTACAAGTGTGTACTTAATTAAAAGTGTGTAATATCACAAAGTAGAAAACTTCAAGTTTAAAGTTTTAAAATACAGTAATCTACATAAAACAAAATAAAAGTTTTAAACCGGAAACCAGTCCTTCTTCTCTACCTTCTTCTCCTTTCTTTTTCATAAGTTTGAGTAGTATTTTGTAATTAAACAGAAAAGTCCACATTGCAGACTTTAAGTGATTAGTTATTTAGTTAAAAATAAGTATAATTTCTTAATTAGATAGTTTAACCTTAAACAAAACTTACAACAAAAGATTGTTAACCATTTTGTACGTTGTTGGTGAGGAAGTACAGAATTCACTACCTATAAGGCTCTAACATAAAGAAAAACAATAAACACCTAAATCCAAACACAATCATCTCGAGTACCTTCAATCCCAGTCTTGGGAAACAATCTTACAGATAGAAAATCTTAAAGATAGAAAATTTTTTTGATTTTGAGAGTTTGGGGTTGGGAGATGCCACCGGGGCTGGGCAACCATTTCTGGGCTGCTCCAGCAGCTCTGCCCATCTGGGAATGGTTTGGGATTCCACAAAGCCCCACGGCTGGTAAAACAGGATTTCCCCTCCAGGTTGGGGTTATTTATATTGAATGTTTAAGTTTGATTTATTTCTGGTTTATTTCCCCAGCTCCAGCAGGGGAAATGCCCTGAGCTCTGCAGCTCCCGGTGCCCAGCTCACGGGATTTGAGTGAAACCCTTTCATTTTCTGCAGCATTTGCATAAAATGCAGGGTTTATTTTTGCCACGGGAGCCGCAGGGCAGGAGGGATCTCCCGGGCTTTGCCATGGGCAGCAGCTGGCCCTGGCAGGAGAGGGAGCCCTGGCTGTCCCATATCCTGGGATGGGGAAAGCAGGGCGTTCCTGTGCCCTCTGTGGGAGCCACGGCACCCAGAGCAGAGCTGGCTGCTCTCCCCAGCTCCAGGAGCCATCCCAAAACCAGGAATCATCTGAAAATCATGGAATGGTTTGGTTGGAAGGGAAATCTCACCCCATTCCCATGGCAGGGGCACCTTCCCCTGCCCCAGGTGCTCCCAGCCCTGTCCAGCCTGGCCTTGGCACTGCCAGGGATCCAGGGGCAGCCCCAGCTGCTCTGGAATCCCACCCCAGCCCCTCCTACCATCCCAGGGAAGGATTTCCTCCACATTCCCAGCTATCCCTGCCCTCTGGCAGTGGGAATCCATTCCCCCTGAGGCTGTCCTGCAGTTTCCCACTCCTTGTTTCAGTGGGAAGGACCGAAGGTCCCTTCCCCACCTTCCCCACCTTCCCCCCAGAACCCTGGCAGCTCTGACCTGCTCTGGGTCAGCTCCTCCCTTCCCTAATTGCACTAATTCCCTTTTTTCCCTCACCGAGGCACAGCAAACCCACAACGTTTGGCCCTGGGGGTGAATTTCTGCCAGGAGAGTGCCCAGCCTGCAGGAGCAGCAGTGAAACCCTGGGCACACACACCATTCCTGGGGCTCACTCCTGCCCAGCCCATGGCCCTGGGACAGGAACCCAGGGAATTCTGTGCCCCCAGAGCTCCCAGGTGGCCCCAAGCTCTGCAGGCTCTGAGCTCTGCATCTCCTGGGCTTCCTCTGCTGCTGGCCTGGCACAGCTTCCTCAGGAATGGAGAATTCCATCGTTAACGGCACTTGGGAAATTATGGTGCATCAAAGAAATGCTGAAATAAATCTCCTTGATCAGCTCCTGCTCATCCAAGATCGGATTCCTTTCTTTTCTCCCCCTGCAAAGCCAGAGTGAGGTGAAAGGGCAAAGCAAATCCAGCCCCAGCAAGGACAAAATTCCTGCTTTTCCCCATCCCTGCTGCCTGCCCAGCACAGCACCACAGCCAGGAGGTGACAGGGGGGGATAGGGAGCAGAAAAAGCACCCAGAGCTGAGAAACCCTGTCAAGGGTGAAAACTGAAAGTGAGAGAGAAAGAGCTCCCCGAAAGTGGCACGAAACCACGGGCACAGCTGGCATCACCTCACCCACAGCCCTGGGGACAAGCCCAGGGAGGATGAGCTCACAGCATCCCCGAATTTCCAGGGCATGCAGCTCTCCCTGCAGCTCCTGGAGGTTTTTATTCCTCTTAATTCTGTGGAAGTTTAAAACAAACCCCACAGGGCTGATGGACCCACAGGGAGCCATAAAATCCTGGAATGGGTTGGGTTGGGTTGGGAAGGGACCTTAAATCCCAGTTCCATGGGCAGGGAATGGGAATAATCCTGAATCTGTGGGCTGGGCTGTGATGTTACTCCATGTTTATCCCACAGAATCACTAAATCATGGAAAGGTTTGGGTTGTTGGGGGTGGAAGGGAACTCAAAGATCATCCAGTTCCACCTTCCCCTATCCCAGGGTGCTCCAAGCCCCATCCAGCCCAGGCTTGGACACTTCCAGGGATGGGGGATCCAAAATTTCTCTGGGAATCCACAATTTCTCTGGGCTGGGGCCTCCCCACCCTCCCAGGGCAGAATTTCTCCCTGATCTCTGCTCCTCCCAACTCAGTGGGAGAAATTCCCTGTCCCAAATGCACCCTGAGGGCTTTTTAGGGAATCCCAGCCCTGATCCAGGGGTTCCCAGTGGCTTCACCCCTTTCCCAGGATGAATCCCTTCCCCTGGAGAGGGGATTGGAGCTTTGGAGCCTGCAAAGAGCAGCCTCTGAATCTGGGGATCCCAAGCTGGGTGCTCCCAGGAATCCAGGAGCCAGCAGGGATCATGGGGAAATCTCAGGAATTCTGGTGGCAACTGGAAAACAAAAAAGAGCAAAGACATGCAGGTGACTGAGCCAGGATTTTAGAGCTTCCAGCACCCCAAGAAAGCTCCAGAAACACCATTTAATCACCCTCTGATAAAATACCAGCAAAAGCAGAGGTTGGAGATTAGGAATTTCAGGGAATTCCATGAGGAGTCAGAACCAGCAGCCACAAAAACACCAGGAAAGTTTTTCCTGATCCTTTTTCCTCCTATTTTATGGAGCCGTCAGTTCCCAACCCAAATCAGAAACAGCTCCTGTCAGTGAGGCTCCTCTGGTGATAAATCTGACCTTGGACTTCCCAAAAAATGATCCAGAGGCAAATAAATGATTCAATATCCCACAAGTTGTGTGGGTGGCAAGCAGGATCAGATCCCTTTTATTTATTGCATCAAGAAATCCCAATCCATGCAATGCTTTCCCATTTTTTAATGGAGCAGTGATCTCTGTCTACAGCTGCCCATCAGCCTGGGTGGGATTGAATCACCCTGCAGCTTTAATTTCTGTTTCTCTGTAATTATTGCTTAATCAGAGCTGTAAAATTGTTGCCATTTCCAATACCAGGCTGCCCTACAAAGAAGCAAACCCTGCTCACTGAGGATGCCACGAGCGACTCCATGACCTGCTCAAAGGGTTTGGAGCCTGCTCATGAGCAAAATCCATCTAGTTTTAAAATCCAGGAGAAACAACACCCCACAGCTGGCAGGAAACATCCCCAAACCTCATTTCCCTCAAAGCAAGGGCGATGCCCACGGTTCCTACCTGGAAACCTTTGGTCCCTTGGCCAAAACGAAGCCAAAACTTCAATTTCTGTTCATCGGAGGGGAGAGCAGCCAGGGGTGACACAAAGGCAGGACATTTCCAGGAACCTCCCGCTTTTTCAGAAGAGCGAGGCTGGAGCTGATCCCATTTCTCATCTCTCAACTCTCCAGGCCTCAAAACCAAACTGAGCCCGGGGCTGGGGCTTTGGGGCTTTTCTCACCGGGTTTCCTTCTGATCTGTGCTTTCCCTTTCTGTCTCAAGCAGTGCTTTTGGGTATTGATCTGGGGGAGGGCAGAGCCCCCAGCAGGGATTCCCCAAATTCTGACTGCGTTAGATCAAATCTAAATTTATAGAGACCCAGAACGAGCCTTACTTTGCTCTGGAGGATAATTCCAACAAAAGTGATTTCTGGTTGAAATACAGGGAGTGGAATTATATTTTCTTGTGGAAAAATCATACAGTTGCTGAGACTTTTATAACTTAACAGTTATTAATTATATATATATAAACCACATGTGATTTATATTATATTATATTATATTATATTATATTATATTATATTATTGTCTATATATCTGTATTATCTATATTATCCATATTATGCTTATTATATTTATTATATTTATTTATTATATTTACTATATTTATTATATTTATTATATTTATTGTACTGGGCAGGCCCTGGCACAGGGTGCCCAGAGCAGCTGTGGCTGCCCCTGGATCCCTGGAATTGTCCAAGGCCAGGCTGGATTTTGGGGCTTGAAGTAACCTGGAAGAGTGGAAGGTGTAACTGGATAAGTTTTAATGCCCCTTTCAACCTAAAAAATGCCATGATTTTATGATTCCATGAAAGAAACACAAAGGAACATCACAGATCTTTAATTATTCCCATTCCATTTCAGCACTGCGTCCCATTCCTCTGGGGCTGCACTTGCTCAAGGAGTAATTCTCTTATTTAAATAGATTATAATGTATAAAACATATCCTTTTGCTCTAATGTGATTAATATAAATATTAATTATCAAGATTTTTCATTCAGGCGAAGCCAGGTCAAGCAGAGGGTGCTTTGAGGTGAAGGAGGAGGAGATGCATTTCCTCTTCCATTGGGAAAAAAATTTCCACTCAGCAGAATTAAAATTCCAGAATTTGGGTTGGAAGGGACCTTAAATCCCCTCCCATCCCATTCTGCCATGGCAGGGACGCCTCCCACTGTCCCAGGGTGCTCCAAACCCATCCAGCCTGGCCTGGGACACTGCCAGGGATCCCAGCAAGGATTCCAAGAGAGATCTGTAGGATATCATGAGGAAATATCCCAATTTAGCCAAAAATCCACCCCAAACCCCAGCCCAGCTCTGACCCTGCTGGGAAACCTCGTGGAGCAGGGCCTGAGAAACCTGGAAAGCCAAAGTGGTGCCTTTCAGGAACGGCCCTGCTGCACATCCCAAAGTTCTCTTTCGCTTTTGGCTCTCGGAAGCCGCGGCTCCTACACGAGCTGGAAACCACAGCCCACGGTGGAGTGACGGGGCAGGGCTGGAAAACACAGAGAGAAATTGGAAATTGAGGCACTGCTGCTATTGGGGCTAAAACAAGTCTCAGGACACGCCACAGGCTTCTTATAGGAAACAGTGAAAATACAAAGAACCTGAAAATGCAATATAAAACTCTTGATTCATCCTGCTCCCTTCCAGTTTGACAGCAAAAATCCCAGTGACTTCATGGCAGTCCCAATGCACAGAAAAGCTTTCTGCAGCCTTTTGGGGCAGCTGAGAATGGCCACCAAAAATAGGGGACCATATTGAAATATTGGTTGATTTATCCAAATATTTCTGCAAAATCAACCATTCAGGCAGGTTTTCACAAACATTCACTAGTGAGAGTTTGTCATTAGAGAATCAGAGAATCATGGAACGGTTTAGGCTGGAAAATATCTCAAAGTTCATTCAGTCCAACATCCCCAGCCCTGCCAAGGCCACCCCTGAGCCCTGTCCCCAAGTGCCACCTCCCCAGGGCTTTAAATCCCTCCGGGGATAGGGACTGCCCTGGGCACCCCCTTCCAGCCCTTCCCATGAAGGAATATTCCCTGATATCCAACATGAACTCCTCTGGTGAAACCTGAGGCTGCTTCCTCTTGCCCTGTCTCTTCATCCTTGAGAGGAAAGCAGGATAAAGAATGGAAATGGGAAAGCTGGAGAGAGATGATTTCCAAGGAATGGAGTGACAGAACAGAGAGGGAATGGCTTCAAACTGAGAGAGGAGAAGATTTAAGTGGGAATTTGGGAAGGAATTCCTGGCTGAGAGGGAGGGGAGGTCCTGGGATGGAATTCCCAGCGCAGCTGTGGCTGCCCCTGGATCCCTGCGGTGCCCAAGGCCAGGCTGGCACAGCGGAATCCCTGCCATGGCAATGAGAGCATCTTTAAGGTCCCTTCCACCCCAAACCATCCCACGATGCTGTGATTCCATGGAGGTTTATCGCACTGAGCCGAGCCCACCCCACATCTCTGGAAGCCTTTGTGCAGAGCCCAGGAAGGGGCTCCAGCTGTGCCCGCCCCAGCGCCGTGCGGGATTCCCGGCCCCGCCGCTCTCGGGATGAGCGCGGCGGGCCCGGGGGGAAATCCCGCGGCTGCCGCGGCTCTATAAGAGCTGTCCCGGCGGGGACGGACGGCAGCGAGATGGAGCGGGGCGGCAGCGGCGAGAACGGAATGGAGAGAACCGGGAACGGCACCGGGAGCGGCACCGGGAAAAACTCCGGGAACGGCAGCGGGAGCGGGCAGGCAGCGCCGCCTGGCGGCCGCGGGCGGGCATTGCTGTGCCTGGCGCTGCTGCTGCTGCTGCCCCCGGCCCGGGCCCTGCCCAGCGCGGTGCGGGCACTGACCAGCACGGACCGGGCACTGACCAGCACGGACCGGGCACTGACCGACCCGAAGCGCTGCCTCAACCGCTCCCGGCAGCTCCTGGAGGCCGCCAACGCCGCCCCGCAGCGGCTCAAGGTGCGCGGGGAACGGGACGGGACGGGGAGGATGTGGTGGGCTGGGATGGGGTAGCGGTGGTACCCAGAAGGGCAGGGATGGGGCAGTGGTGGTACCCAGGAGAGTGGGGATGGTACCCAAGAGGGCAGGAATGGAGCAGTGGTGGTACCCAAGAGGGCAGGGATGGAGCAGTGGTGGTACCCAGGAGAGTGGGGATGAGGTCGGTGTCGTACCCAGGAAGGTGGAAATGGGGTAGGGGTAGTACCCAGGAGGGCGGGCATGGGTAGGGATGGTACCCAGGAGGGCGGGGATGGAGCAGTGGTGACACCCAGGAGGGCAGGGATGGGTAGGGATGGCACCAAACCAGGCAGGGATGGAGCAGTGGTGGTACCCAGAGAGGTGGTGAAGGTACACAAAGGCCAGTGAGGAGCAAGTGATGATACCCAGAAAGATGGGGATGGCACCAAGGCAGGCAGGGATGGGTAACTGCGGTGCCCAGGAGGGCAGGGATGGTCCCCAGGCACCAGCTGGGCAACCAGGGGCTGCTGAGAAACCAGGAGGGCAGGGATGGGGCAGTGGTGACACCCAGGAGGGCAGGGATGGGGCAGTGGTGACACCAAACCTGGAAATGCTGGAGCAGTTTTGGTCCCCATGTCAGCAGAGATGGTCCCAGGAGGGCAGGGATGTCCCCAAGATATCAGTGATGGGTCCCCAGGATGTCAGAGATGGTCCTCAGGACATCAGTGATGGTTCCCAGGACACAGTGGTGGCCCCAGGATGTCAGAGATGGTCCCCAAACCATTTCCTGTATTTCATATTTAACCGTGGTCCCCACAGAGCCTCATTCCTGGGGTTCATCTGAGCACAGATACATGAAATTGTGTCTGTGTATCAAATTGTGTCTGCAAGGACCCTTTTTAATTCCCTTTTCACCCCAGGAATCCAACACCCTGGGGTTTGAATGCACGCTCGAGGAGGTGGATCTGCACGACATCACTGAGAACCAGACCAACACCCTCAGAGCCTGCACAGCTGCGGATCCAGGGGTAAAACACAGAGAAATTACAGATGACATTTAAATTTCACCTCATGGTTTCATGGAATTATCATCCACACTCCTGCTAAATCACAAATCTCAATTCTTGTTCAATTTGCAGCCTGGAAATTGCCCAGTCCTGGAAAAATCAACTTTTGATGAGGTAAACAGAAATTTCCAAAAAAACCTCCTTCTTTTCCTCATTGTATGTTAAAAGGAGCAGCAGATTCCCACATTTCCTGACAATTCCATTTATTTCCTGACAATTCTATTTGTTTTTCCCAGGGAAAATGCCTGCAGGGCATCTCTGAGGACGTGAGAGCCTACAGGGCCCAGCTGAGGAGCCTCCCTGACCCCCAGCTGCTGGCAGCCCTCGATGGGATGATGGAGGTGAGGATTCCTGCCCCACGCAGACCCCAAAATTCAGCAACTGGGGAAGGAAAATCTCAATTTCTCCTCCAAATATTGGAATCTAACAGACCTGGGGCACCAAGATGGATTAAAAGTTGATGAATCCAATTTTAGCCTCAGTCTATAAATGCAATCATGAAATGTTTGAAATTTTACCCTATTATTGATAAGATTCAATATTTCAAATTTTAGCCTCAGTCTATTAATGCAATCATGAAATATTTCAAAATTTACCTTATTAATGATCGATTCAATATTTCCAATTTGACCCTCACTCTATTCAGGGTAAAATAAATATTTCAAAATGTACCGTATTAATGCTATCATTACATTTTTCAAATTTTATCCTGTGTCCTTTAGTGCTATCATTGAATACTTCAAAATGTATCCTATTAATGACAAATTAAATATTTCCAATTTCCTCCTCACTCTATTGATAAATTAAATATCCCAAATTTTTTCCTCACTCTATTCACGATAAATTAAATATCCCAAATTTTTCCCTTTTAGTGATAATTTAAACATCCCAGATTTTTCCCTTTTAATGATAATTTAAACATCCCAAGTTTTTCTCTCAGTCTATTTATGACAAATTAGATATGCCAAATTTTTCCCTTTTAATAATTTAAACATCCCAAATTTTTCTCTCATTCTACTTATGACAAATTAAATATCCCAGATTCTTCCCTCACTCTATTCACCATAAATTTAATATCCCAATTTTTCCCTATTAATAATAATTTTAACATCCCAAACTTTTCCCTTTTAATGATAATTTAAACATCAGAAATTTTTCTCTCACTCTATTTACGACAAATCGAATATCCCAAATTTTTCCCTCACTCTATTCACCATAAATTTAATATCATAAAGTTTTCCCTTTAAATGATAATTTAAACATCCCAAATTCTTCCCTCACTTTATTCACGATTAATTAAATATCCCAAATTTTTCCCATTTAATGATAATTTAAACGTCCCAAATTTTTCTCTCAGTCTACTTATGACAAATTAAATATCCGAAATTCTTCCTTCACTCTATTCACGATAAAATTAATATCCCAAATTTTTCTCTCAGTCTATTTATGAGAAATTAAATAACCCAAATTATTCCCTCACTTTATTCACAACAAATTAAATATCCCAAATTTTCCCTATTAATGATAAATAAACCATCCTAAATTTTTCCTCACTCTATTTATGACAAATATCCCAAATTCTTCCCTCACTCTATTCACCATAAATTAAATATCCCAAACTTTTCCCTTTTAATGATACATTAACCATCCCAAATATTTCCCTTGGCCCATCCTTACGTCCCACTCTTGCCGCTTATCCCTGAGGGGGTGAAAATCCCGGGAATTTTTGGGTTTAAGGCGTTTTCCAACCCCCTGCAGGCCCTGGGCAGCAGCACCGGGCAGGTTCTGGAGGCACCATTGGCATCGGGACCATCGGGATTGGGATCAATGGGATCATCGGGACCGTCGGGATCATCGGGATTGGGATCAATGGGATCATCGGGGCCATTGGGACCGTGGGGATCACTGGGATCGGCGCCGTTCGCGGCGCGGCTGCGGCTCTGCGCGACGCTCCAGGCCCTGCGCATCCGCAGCGTCACCATCTCCAGGGTGCTGAGCTTCCTCAGCTCCCCCTGACCCAAACACACACTCAGCACCCACGGGATTCCCACAGGTTGGGCCTTTTAAGCTTTGTTAAATTCCCAGGTTTGGGATTGAAGCTACACCTGAGCACCAAAACGTTCCTGACTCTGATTTATCCGTATTTATTCTGCTGATTGCTCAGGAACCGAGAGCTGCTCATGATAATTCCTTCTCTTGGGGATCCCTTCCAACTCAGGATATCCTATGCCATGGTTTATTTGGGGGGGCATTCCATTCTGCTCCCTGATTTTTATGACGATATTCCTTGATTTGTGATTCCATTCTATTTCATGATTTAGGATGGTATTCCTTCATTTATGATGACATTCCTTCATTTATGATGACATTCCATTCTATTCCATTTTATGATGACATTCCTTGATTTATCTGAGATTCCACTCTATTTCATTATTTATTTATGATGATATTCCTGGATTTATTTATGATATTCCATTCTATTCCCTGATTTATTTATGACGATATTCCTTGATTTATTTATTATTATATTCCTTGATTTATTTATGATTGTAATCCCTGATTTATTTATGATGACATTCCTTCATTTACGATGATATTCCATTCTATCCCCTGATTTATTTATGATGATATTCCCTGATTTATTTATGATTCTACTCTCTGATTTATTTATGATGATACTCCTGGATTTATTTATGATATTCCATTCTATCCCCTGATTTATTTATGATGATATTTCATTCCAGCCCATTATTTATTTATGATATTCTCTATTTATTCTATTTATTGCCTAATAAAATCAAGGTTTCCTTCAAAACCAGGGTGATTTTTTTGTTCCTTGGGATCCACCATGAATCCTTTGCAATACTTTGGATATTGCTGCCATGGGAAGACACCTCCCTGTCATTGGTTTCAAAATCCAAGTTTCCCTCTTGGAAACACCTGGGATGGGGAAGGTGTCCCTGCCCCTGGCAGGGGTTGGAACGGGATGGGAGATTTTGGGATTTCCATCCCCAAAAAACCCCTTGGATGCCCTTGGTGGCTCCTCCAGCTTTTCCAGAGGCTGAGGAACAACTTCCATCCTCCTCCTCTTCCCAGGAAATCAACAACTTCCCAACACTTCATCCAACTAAAACAAAAATCAGAATTCAGATGGAAATAATGGAAATCTTTCCTGTTTAATCCTTATTTTTCAAAAGTATGTTTTCCTTTCCCAAACATACACAGAGGAAGACGATCCCAAGTCTCCCACAGCCTTAAAAACAAGACAGTCCTGGATCTGGTCACTCCTCTCTTCTGCAAGTTCCATTTTTCCCAATTTTCTTCCTATCCTGCAGCACAGGGATTTCAGCTCCTCACATTTTTAAGAACCTAAATTCTATCCAAGTTCGAATAAATCAAGTTTAAAAAAAAATTAAAAAGAAGTATAAAAAGTTTCTCATACAAAAAAAGGAATTACAAAACGTAAAAAACGGAGACAAGCTATACAGAAAAGAGGGGAGAAGAAATTCCACGGGGAAATTCCGAGCTGCCTGGAGTTCACAGTGGTGTTCCCATCTTTGGGAATCTCAGGAAGCAGAACCACAGCTTGACAAGGACTGGATGCACAGGATCTGTACAGTAATTCCACATATACAGTGATTACGCCAAGGAATTTGGTACAAGTTCCGGATTATTCTTCCCTGATCCATGAGAAATCCAATGCACCTCACGATTCTGGCAGTTCAGTGGCTTTGGGAGGGGGTGAGAGGTTCCAGGGGAATTCTTCTCCCTGTTTTTCCCTGAAGGAAATAAAAATCTTTTCCAGGTGATGAAAAAGATCAAGTGGCTTCTCCCAGTGTTTGTGTCCTCCTGGAGCGGCTTTGCCCGGGGGGAAGCCCAGAATTCTGGGATCCAGCTCTCCTGAAAGCCTTGGAAGTGGCTCCTGCCCACACCAAACTCCACTCACGTTTCTCTGGAGGATCCTGGCTGGATTTCCCACCAGGAACATTCCTGAGGATCCCAGGGGAGCAGAATGGTTGGATTGGGAAGCTCCCACCTCCTCCTCCTCTTCCTCCTCCCAGCTGGCTCAGCTCTGAGCCAGGAAACCTGAGGGAAAGGAAAAACACACCTGGATTGTGGGATCTCTGGAAGCTCCTCTCAAACTGAGGGAAATCGGATTTAAAAATCTTTCATTTAAAAAATAAATGTATAAAAAACTCCTTGCCCTGGGACAGCACAAGGCAGTGACACAGAGTCTGAGAGGGAGAGCTCTCCACCTTTTCCAGCCAGGTTCTTTCCAGGGAGAATTAATCATGGAACCAGCAAGTCCTCCATCAGGGAAGGTGTTAATTAACCATTAATTAACCATTCCTGAACTAAAGACCCAAACAGCTCCTCTTGGGACTTCCAGGAAATCCCAAGAACTGCTCTGGACACCCAGGTCATGCTGGGAGTGCTCTCCACACTTGGGGCAAAAATATTCATTTTGTACCCGTCCCTGAGGGACAAAAACACCACGAGAAATGAAGTCACTGCTGGGAGTGGAAGGGAGACAATTCTGACCTCCAGAACAAACAATGCAGTGGTGATTTGGTAAATTCCCTGATGGAATTCCCTGGTGGAATTCCCAACACCAGCTGAGTCAGGATGGATTCAAGGAGCTGCCCCAGGAGCTGAGCTGATACCTTGCAGTGCCTGCAGGATCTCGTAGGTGGTTTTTTCCCCAGGTAAATTCTCTCAGGTAAATTCCCTGATGGAATTCCCAGCGCAGCTGGGTCAGGATGGGTTCATGCCCCAGGAGCTGATACCTTGCAGCACCTGCAGGATCTCATAGGTGGTTTTTTCCCCAGGTAAATTCCCTGATGGAATTCCCAGCGCAGCTGGGTCAGGATGGGTTCATCCCCAGGAGCTGATACCTTGCAGTGCCTGCAGGATCTCGTAGGTGGTTTTTTCCCCAGGTAAATTCTCTCAGGTAAACTCCCTGATGGAATTCCCAACCCCAGATGAGTAAGGATGGGCTCAGGCTGATACCTCGCAGTGCCTGCAGGATCTCGTAGGTGGCTTTTTCCCCCAGGCTCCTCTGCAGAGCCTCTGCAGTGCCCTGGCCCTGCTCCCTGTCTCTCCACTTCCTCAGCAGCAGCAGCTTCTGCATGGTCACGTCGTCCTCCGAGGCGCGGATGTCATCGATGTCCTTCATCTCCATCTGCAGGCACTCGATGGCCATCTCCCTCCAGTGCCGGTCCAGCAGCTTGGCAATCACCAGCAGCTGCTTGTCTGTCAAGCTTTTTGCTCCCATTTCATCTGAAAAACATTGGATTTTCCCCAAAATCCACCCTGAGCCTGCCCTGGCCCAGCCTGAGGCCGTTCCCTCTGCTCCTGTCCCTGTTTCCTGGGATAAGATCCCAAATCCCCCCCCGGCTGTCCCCTCCTGTCAGGAGCTGTGCAGAGCCACAGGGTCCCCCCTGATCCCCCTTTTCTCCAGGCTGAGCCCCTTCCCAGCTCCCTCAGGATTCTCCAGCCTTTTCCCAGCCCCATTCCCTGCCCTGGACACGCTCCAGCCCCTCCAGGTCCTTGTGAGGAACCCAAAAGTGCCCCAGGGCTGGGGGAGCCCCAGCTCAGGGGACAATCACTGACCCAGGACCTCCTTGGCCAGGCCTGGCTCATGTGCAGCCACTGCCACCATCACCCCCAGACACCTTTCCAGCAGCTCTTCCCCAGGCCTGGACCATTCCACAGGGAACAACCTTTGAAATCCGAGCTCAGCTCCAATCCCAGGACACCAAATCCCAGCCAGGCCCTTTCCCACCTGCAGTGCCGCCAGTTTTCTGCTTTTTGCTGTGGAGCCCCTCTTCCTCCAGGATGCTGAGGGCTGGCTTCCTCCTCTTCACACCTGGGGAGGGAGCAGAGGGGCTGTCACTGCTGTCCCTGCTGTCCCTGAGCCCAGGGCTCCCACCCTGCAGGGTCATCACTCACTGCCTGTGCTCCTCTTCTGCTCGTTCTTGTTCTGGTCATAGTGGATCCAATCCCCTGGGGAGGGCAGAGCAGGAAATGTCACTGAGCAATTCCCAGGGCTGGGCCCCAGCTCCAAGAATTCCCAGGGATGAAGCTGGAACCCACAAAAGGTAAATTCCAACCCCTCAGGCTTGACAGAAGGAGATTTTTCCCCTTTTACTGCACGTGCTGCAGCAGGCCCAAACAGGCGAGAGAGACTGCAGGTTATAATGCAATAATATGCAATTTTTTATTATATTATGCAATCCTATGGATGATTTATGGAGTGATATGCAGGGGGGTTGGAACTGAATGGTCTTTAGGTTCCAAATGAAACCATTCCATGAGCAGAGGGATGGAGCAGCCTTGCTGGCAGAGCTGGGATTGTTGGACAGGAGAAGCTTTGGGGTGACCTCATTAGTCACATACACATAATCACATAAGGGATTATATGCAGTGCTTTTGTTAAGAGCTCTGGGAATCGGGGTGTCACAACCCAAATCTGATTCCGACCATACATCCGAGACGATCACGTTTTTATATTCTATCATTATATAACTTTCATGTTAATTATTAAACTTACATTGTTCTATTACATACAAAACATAGCCCCCTTAAATTTCCAATATAGTTTCTCATGATTCTTCTTATGGTTATATAACAATTATATTTAATTACTAAACAATCATCACATCTAACAATTATATCATTTATCATCCTGCTTACACAGGTGCAGTTGATCTGAGAAAACACAAAGCCCGACATTTTCAGAGTTCTATCTTTAACATTTTCAGGGTTCTACTATCAACCTCACTGGGGATTTCCAGTGCCTGGAGGAGCTTCAGGAAACATGGAGAGAGACAATTTCCAAGGGATGGAGGGACAGGACACAGGGGATGGCTCCCAATGCCAGAGGGCAGGGATGGATGGGATTGGGGAAGGAATTCCCTGGCTGGGTGGGCAGCCCTGGCACAGCTGTGGCTGCCTCTGGATCCCTGGCAGTGACACTGGGGCTGGGAGCACCTGGGACAGTGGAAGCGTCCCTGGGTGGCACTGGGTGGGCTCTGAGGTCCTCCCAGCCCTGACCATTCCCCATTCCCAAGCACTCACTCTCTCTCAGCCTGGCTTTCCACACGGTCTCATCCGAGTCCTGCTCCACCAGGGACAGGGTGAAGTCATCAGGCTTCTCCAAATACACCTCAAAGTAACTCTTCAGCTTCAGCAGGGACCCGTCAACAAACTCAATCTCCTGCACAACAGAAATAGAAAATAAACATAGATATTTACATAAAATAAACAAAAGAGAAAGCAACTGGCTGTTGGGAGAGATCCAAACTCCAATTTCCCCAGAGTTTTGCTGTTGACTTTAGCACCAGGATTTCATCCCAGAATTTTAGGGGTCCATGAGGGAAATGGTTCCTCTTTGTGGCCCATTTCCAGGGAAGCTGCAGTGCGGAAGTGAGGGCTGTGCAAGGGACTCACCTCAGGAGTTATTTCAGCCTCTGGCTCACAGATCAGTCTGTACTTCTTTCCTTCCTGCAGCAATTTTTGGCATACAGGGGGCTTTTCAATCTGAACAAATTTCCTTTTTGAGTGTTTTACAGCCTTTGAGATATCCTAGAATTTGAAAACACCATTTCAAGCTTAGTATTTCAATGTTATTCATTTCAGTAAAGGATTTAAAATCTAAAACCTGTGCTCAGGAGGCTCCTTGGGCTGTTCTCTCAGCTTTACAGAACAGCCCTGTAAAAACAGGAAGTTTGCTCCACAAACTTCCCAGAGAGCTGAGGAATAACCACAGTGCTCAAAAAGCATCACTAAACCCCTGCAGCTGTTCTGCCACAGGGGTGAAATGAGGTAAGGGAGTTTGCAAGCTGAGTAAAAGGAAGGTTTTTGTCCCTGTCCTCACTGCAATAGGGTGAATTAAAGTCCTGCTCCTGCCAGAGCTCCTGAATGATCCCACAAACCCAATTTCCTAATTAATAATGTAACCCACTGCAGGGCAAGGCAAATTTTCAAACTGGCAAATTTTCTGAAGCTCTAATTTTATCCAGGGTTACTCCCATGGCCTCTCTTTTCTCTGCTCTCAGAGCTCATTTCTGAGTGACCCTTGCCAGCAGGAGAGCTGACGGCACATGGATGAATCCATTGTCAGCTGCCTTCCCAAATCCCCAAATTTTCACTGGGAACTCCAGCACTGCCCCAGGCAGCCTGTTCCAGTGCTTGCCACCCTTTTCCTGAAGAAATTTTCCCAAATATCCAATCCAAACCTCCTCTGGCACAGCTTGAGGCTGTTTCCTCTTGTTACGTGGCAGAAGCGACTCGGATAAAGAATGGAAATGGAAAAGCTCAGAGAGAGACAATTTACAAGGGATGCAGTGACAGAGAAAAGGGGGAATGGCTTCAAATTCTAAGCCTGCAGGTTTAGATGGGATATTGGGATGGAATTGTCCCTGTGAGGGTGGGGAGGGGCTGGGATTGAATTAGCAGGGAAGCTGTGGCTGCCCCTGGCAGTGCCCAGGGCCAGGCTGGACACCGGGGCTGGAGCAGCCTGGGGCAGTGGACAGTGTCCCTGCCCATCCAGGGGTGGGATGAGATGGAATTCAAGCTGGAGCCAGGAATCCTCACCCACCCACCCACCTAGCCCAGGGGCAGCTCCCATCGGGGCCGTACCTTGATGAAGGAGTCGTTGTTGGTGGCCAGGTAGACCCAGAAGGACAGGGAGGGGTGCTCGTCGATGGCCTTGTAGAGGATGACGGCTCCGTGGTACTGCAGGGGCTCCTGGCTGTGGATCAGGGGCCCCACGGGGGACAGCGAGCTCACCACCCACTTGACGTGCGACGCCGAGAACTCGGCCGAGGGCTCGATGGCCGCGCCACCGCCCTTGATGTGCAGCACCTTGAATGCCACGCCAGAGCCCTGACCTGTGGGGACAGCTGGGTCAGCTGGGGACAGACTGGGGTCAGCTGGGGACAGCCCTGGGGCCAGCTGGGGACAGCCCTGGATCAGCTGGGGACAGATGGGATCAGCCAGGGACACAATGGGATCAGCCAGGGACACCCCTGGGATCAGCTGGGGACAGTCTGGGATCAGCTGGGGACACAACGGGATCAGCCAGGGACACAATGGGATCAGCTGGGGACAGTCTGGGGTCAGCTGGGGACAGCCCTGGGGTCAGCTGGGGACAGCCAGGATCAGCCAGGGACACAATGGGATCAGCTGGGGACAGCCCTGGGATCAGCCAGGGACACAATGGGATCAGTTGGGGACAGCCAGCTGATAACAGAATAATAGAATTATTATTCTAATAATTCCTGCCCTCCCAGAGCAGCCCCCTGCCCTCCCAGAGCAGCTCTTTGAGGGAATCCACAAAATCAGAGGGTTTTGGGAAGGCTGCAAAAGGCAGGCCTCAGATACAGTAGAACTGTGATTACAGTTATGCAGCAGCTCTGAGAATGGTCAGCAGAAAAATTATTTAAACTGTAAAAAAGCACGGACAAACAGAACAATGATCTGTGTATTAACATTTGTCTAGAATAACTCCCTAAGCAACAGAAAGTTTATGTAGGGAGATATTGGGAAGGTTAAAGCTTAAGAATGGAGCTCTGTGGGTTGTCTCTTACAAGCAGGTATTGTATTTGAAATAAGCAAGCACTGTTTAACCAAAGGTATGTGTGCTTATGGTGACTGGATAGAACTGCTGTCAGTGTGCTTTTGCTTTGGTCAAAAAGCTTATAAAGTAAGTTGTAACATTAAGTTTTTTGGCCTGCTGCCTGGAATGTGAGCTGCTGGCATCTTCCCATTGTCATAGCCCTGGAATGAGAGTGATGCTGGACAACAAACAGCTCGAGGTGCTTTCAGCAGCAGCCCCATCTCGTTGGTGTCTGTAAATAGCCCCCCCAGCCAGCAGCAGCCCCTCTGTGCCCACTCACCGCCGAGGCAGAGGCAGTGTGGGAACTGGATGGAGAGCAGCGCGCCGGGCGCCGAGCAGCGCACGTCGAACAGGGGCCCGCCCACGATCCAGGGCGGCTGCACCAGCCGGGCGAACTTGCTCCAGGAGAGCAGGCAGTACGAGATCCTGGCCCTGCCCGTCACCTCGAAGATCAGCCCCGTGCTGCTGCACTGGTAGGAGCCCTCAGCCTCCAGCTGCACCCTGCAGAGACACCAGAGCTCAGCCTGCAACTGCCCCAGGGACTCCCTCCTGCTTTATCACAGCCCAATGCATGCTCCAGGCTGCTTTGGGGCTGCCAGAAACGGCTCAGGGCTCGCCCAGCCTATGCAAAAGGAGAGTTTTGCATAAAACTTCCTGTGCCAGGAGCTGCCCTCATGCAAAGGGCGCAGGCATCTTTTATGAAAAATCCTTTCCTTTAAGATTTTTTCTTCTTGATAAGCTGAGAGGCCTCAGGAACAAAATGTGAACAATGGTTATCTGCTGCTGTGGAATGCAACAGGTGCATCTGGGATTGGTCTCATGAGGTTGTTTCTAATTAATGGCCAATCACAGTCAGCTGGCTCAGACTCTCTCTCTGAGCCACAAACCTTTGTTATTCATTCCTTTCTATTCTATTCTATTCTATTCTATTCTATTCTATTCTATTCTATTCTATTCTATTCCATTCCATTCTTAGCTAGACTTCTCAGATGAAGCCTTTTCTTCTATTCTTTTAGTATAGTTTTAATGTAATATATATCATAAAATAATAAATCAAGCCTTCTGAAACATGGAGTCAGATCCTCATCTCTTCCCTCACCATAAGACCCCCGTGAGCACTGTCACACACAGTGACATGTCCAGTGTTCCCTGTGGGTAACACCCACACCCAGCAGACACATCCTGCAGGGACATCCCCCAGGGCACACAGAGGGGGGACAGTGCTGCATCCCAGGAAAATGCAGGGCTAAAGGGGAGGGTGAACAGGGCAAGATGCCTCCTGTGCAGCCAGGCTGAAATAAGCACATGAAAATGGGCCTGTGCTCATTACTGCAGCAGGACGAGGCAGCATCCTGAAAACCCTCCCAGGAGTTGTCTTGGACCAGGATCTGGAGGCAGCACAGGCTCTAAACTGTGATTTTTAAGGATTTATACCTCCAGTATAGATCCAAATGCATTTGTGCAGCAAATGAGCTGTTTGCCCACCCAAAGACTGAAGCACCTTGGTGAGAACAATGTAAACTCAAACCCATTACATTAAAAAAATTCATACATGAATTGTCCTCCAGCAAGTCTCCTGGGGGTCACTTGCTCCTTCTGGTCCTGGAAATAGATTTAAAAAAAAAAATCTTTAAAAAGGTGAGGAGGGAGCAGAATTACAGTTTGCAAATGATCTCATGCAAAGTAAGTGGGTGTTTCTTTCCCCACAAACGTACATTTTCATTCCTGCAGTGCTCACAGGGTGGCAAGCAGCTCCCTCCTAGTGGGAAAAGAGAAAGATGAGCTCATGAAAAGCCAAGTAATTAAACAGCCAGGAATAAAAGAAAAGCCCTCAGGAGATCTGTTCCTACCTGACTCATTGCAGTAAGGTGGGGATTCCTTCTCCTCCTGTTCTTCATCTAGGGAAAAGGAGTTTGGAGTAAATATCTCACTATCCAGGAGGTTTCTGCTCCCACATTCACCCAGGACAACCCCACAACTCCATTTGTCTAAATCCACCTTAGGAGAACATTCCCGAGTCCTTGCAGGCTTTGCACAGCCTGGGGGTGAGGCTGAACATCAGGATACAAATTTGCCAAAAGCTCCTAAACTGCCCAAACTCCTGCGACTTTTCACAGGGGCTAAACAAAGATTTACCCTGGGGCGAGCCCTGTGGTGCCAAGGACAAAGTTCAGCCCCCAGCACGGAAACTGGGAACAGCTTTCCCAAAAAACCACCACATTGCCTGCAGGGTGTTTGTCCCCAGAATGATCTGAAAGTGCCTGGATTCTCCTGGCTGGACCCAGCAGGATGGAATTGCAGCAGAGCTGAGACCTCAGGCCAAAGGCTGTGTCCTGAGGGCTGATCTGGGAGCAGGGGAGGGGCAGAGCTGCAGGATCAGCTGCTTCCCCATCCCAGGCCAAAGGGATGCTGGAGCTGTCCCAGCTACCCTGGAACCCCAATCCCCCCTGGGATAAGGGCTGGGAGAGGCAGGAAGGCAGCAGCCAGCCCTGGCTGTGTGCCCCAGCCTCAGCAGGGCTGGAACAGCCCCAGGAACACTCCCAGCTCTGGGAGCTCCTCATTCCCAGCCCTCATTTCCTAGGGATGCTCTCCAGCAGCTCCTTTTCCCTAAGAGATGGAGCTGCAGGCTGGGCCAGCCTGGAATCCTTCCTGCCTTCCTGCTGCTGGGCAGGGGAAACAGGCACAACAAACCACCCTGACCCACAGCCTTCCTCCACCCCACCCCTCTGCATCTGCCCAGCAAAACCACTGGGATTGTTAAATTATCAGTGTTACATAAAACCAGCACAACTGCTGGCAGCAGATCCATGGAAGCACAAACCCACCGACAGCAAACACTTCCTTTCATTATTTTCCTGTCCATCCTGTTTGGCCAGTTCTGTTGCCAACTTTTGAGGAAATTTATGGCCTCTTGGTATTTGGAAAACTGCTGTGGTGTAAAAATATCCGTGGGTATTGTGTCTGGGGTGCTGTGTCTGCATGGTGAAAGCAGCACGAGCTGCTGCCCTTTGATCAGTGATAGGAAACCACTGCATCCCAAATAAATTAATGGGAAAGCAATCAGAGCTAGCATTCCCTAATAACTGTGAGGTTATACCCAGGAGAAGCAGCTGGTTTAAACTGAACAGCAGTTTTTAAAAAGCAAACAGAAAAATAAATCACAATGTTCTGCTCACCTGACTCCTCTCCCAAGCTGCTGCTCTTTGATCATTGACAGAAAATCACTGGCTCCCAAAAAAATTAATGGGAAAGCAATCAGAGCTAACATTCCCTAATAACTGTGAGGTTATACCCAGGAGAAGCAGCTGGTTTACACTGAACATCAGTTGTAAAAAAGGGATTACAGGTAAATAAATCACAATGTCCTGCTCACCTGACTCCTCTTCTGAGCTGCTGCTGGAGCTGTCTTCAGAACTGGCTTCTCCTTAAAAACAGGCACAGGTGGAATGTGAGTCCAGGATCCACCCAGAGGTTTGGATCCATCAGGCCAGGCAGCAGGTTAGAGAATGGAACAGAAAACAAAGAGCTACAGAGGCAGGAAAAACATCAAATCCCAAATCCCACACCAGGGGAGATTTGGAGTCACCCAGGCCCTTCTGAAGGCTGCTCAGAATATTGAATTCTCCTGTTTTACACAACCTGGGGTAATTCTGGAGCTCCACCCACGGCACATCCCAGTTAAATTGTGGTTTCCCAAGGCAGGTGGGAGCAGCCTTGGTGGGAGCTGCGTGTCCCACCAGTTGTGACTCGTGTGGAGGCACCAATTAATTACTCCTACAAACGTCATTTGGGGAGAAACCAGCACTGGGAAGGCAGGGATGTGTTTGGGGATGTGGCTGGGGGGAAATGTGGGATGCAGGAGTGAGGAAATCCCAAATCCCTGAGCCATGGTGGGCTCACCCTCGGGCTGCTCCTCGGCCGATCCCGATGATCCCGATGATCCCAATGATCCCTCCATGCCATTGGGTGTCACCTCTGCAAGGGAAAGGCAGGGAGGAAGAGTTGGAGAGGGATTTAACTCCTCTCTTGTCAATTCTGCACTCAGAGAAAGGGAATAAATAACAAAAGAGCAGGCATTTTAAAACCCAGCATAAAAACCAAAGGGATCCATAAACAAAGGGCTTACACCAAGGGTTTAAAGCCAGTTAGAGAATTCCCATTCCAAGGATGGGCATTACCCAAATTCCCTGTACCTTCTCAACTGGTTATAAAGCCCATTATAGAATTTCCATTCCCAAGGATGGGCATTTCCCAAGATCAGTGTACTTTTCAATTGTTTTGTAAAACCCATTATAGAATTCCCATTCCCATACCAAAGGAAGGGCATTTCCCAAAACCCTTGTACATTTTCAACTGGTTTTTAAAGCCAATTTTAGAATCCCATTCCCATTCCAAAAGATGGGCACTTCCCAAGATCCCTGTACCTTTCCAACTGGTTTTTAAAGCCAGTTTCAGAATTCCCATTCTTGAGGATGGGCATTTCCCCAGATCAGTGTACTTTTCAATTGTTTCTTAAAGCCCATTATAGAATTCCCATTCTCATACCAAAGGATAAGCATTTCCCAGAATTAGCGTACTTTTCAACTGGATTTAAGGCCAGTTTCCAAATTCCCATTCCAAAGGATGGGCACTTCTGAAGATCCCTGTACCTTTCCAGCTGGATTTAAAGCCAGTTTCAGAATTCCCACTCCCCTTCCCAAAGCCCCTGTACCTTTTTCATCGGAGGAGAGGGACTCAGCCCCGCTGGAAGACAAAAGCAGGCACAGGTGAGAGCTCTGCCAGCCCTCCCCACCCCAGAGCATTGCCAGCTCCCTCCCCTGGCACCGCTCCCAGCCCCGGGAATCCAGGGGATAGATTGGGGCTGGGCATTCCCCATTCCCCTCCTGCAGCACCAGCCCTGCCCTGGCTCCCTGCTGGCACTCTGGGCACACCTGGACACAATTCCCACTGGCACCAGCTCCTGCTCCCAGCCCTTTGTGCCAAGCACCAGGAGCCCGTGCCAGTGCCCGTTGGATTTGGGAGCAATCCAAGCAATCCCCAGGCAGGCAGGAGACCCAGATAGATAAACTCTGCTCTCCAGCACAGCCATCTGTGGCAAACCCACAAATCCTGCTTGGAAACTTTTTCCAGGAGCTCCACGACATCTGCCAGGCAGAGCCAGCAAGGAAAGCTGCCCTGAGGAAGGGGATGGCCCTGGGTGCAGCCACCATAAAGCAGCAGGTGACATCCAGCTCACTGCACTGGTGGCACCAGGAAATCTCCCAGAGCCTCCACCCTGCCCAGGTGGAGAAGCATCCAGCAGGTTTTTTTTGAGCTGTGAAGGTCACAGTGCAATCCCAGAGATGCTGGGGATGGTGAAGCTGAAATGTGGGAGCTGCTGAGCTCTGGGGGCTGATTTTGGCCACCCTGGGAGCTCCTGGAGTGCCCCTTGAATGAGTGGGCATCACCACACTGGGGCCCCTCAGCCCCAGAATTGAAAAAGGAGTAAATAGATGGGAATGGCAGAGGCAGGAAAATCAATGAGTGAGGATTCCTGAGCAGCTCAGCTGGGGGTCCTGGCAAAGCACAGCAAAGGGGCTGCAAAACTTTCTGGGTCAAGGGCAGGAAGAAGTGGGAAAGCTTTTGCCCCACAAGAAATTACACAACAGTTTGCTCTTCCAAACTGCATCTTGGAGGAAAAAAAAAAAAAAAAAAAAAAAAAAAGAGTAAATTTATTTATCTGGAGGATTTGGATGCTGCCCAGGGCCGGCAGCCGCGCCAGGCAGTGTTTGTGCAACCCTTCAACCCTTCCACCAAGTGCTGGCTTGCTAAGATCGGCATCGCTTCCCTCCAGCCCCTCCAGCTGCATGCATTTCCCTCCTCCCGCGCTGGCAAACGGCGCAGAACGGGGCGGGGAGGAGGGAGAAAACACAGAAACAACAGCGCAGCGAGCGGGCCGGCGGGCACGGCGCTAACAAATAAATAACTGTAACCACGGGCTGGGAACGGGCACGGCGGCTGCCGGCGCGATAAACGCTCGGGCAGATAAACACAAGAACCGCGCTCCGGGCTGCGGCAGCACCGGAGCACCGGGGAGAGCCCGGGGGGAGCCCGGGGGGAGCCGGGGCGGAGCGGGAGCCGCGCTTTGTCTGCGGCGGCGGCGGCGGCGGCGGCGGAGCGGCCCCGGCTCGGAGCGAGCCCCGCTGCAGGTGCACGGCCGGGATGGGCACCCGCGCCCACCGGGACGGGCCGGGCACGGCAGGGACCCTCCGGTGCCCCGGGAACGGCGGTCGGGAGGGGATGGAGGATGCGGGGATGCAGGTGGGTGGGGGATGGGAGGATGCGGGGGCGGGGCTGGGGGGACATCGGGACGGGCAGGGGGACATGGGGAGGGTGTAGAGGGTGCAGGGGGACATTGGGGGGGTGCAGGGGGACAGCGGGAGGGTGCAGGGGGACAGCGGGAGGCGGCAATAGCGGGCAGGGTGGCGGGGAGGGCGCGCAGGGCGCGCAGCCGCGGGCGGGCGGAGGGTCCGGGGAGCTCTCGGGGGGTCCGGGGGGCGCAGCGAGCCCAGTTCGGTCCGGCTCGGCCCAGCCCCGCTCACCTGTCGGGCTCCGGAGCCGGGCCGGACATCGCAGCGGCGGCACCGAGCGGGAATCGGCCGCGTCCTGCCGCGTGGGGGGCGGGGCCAGCGGGACACGCCCCCGGACACGCCCCCGGACATGCCCCCGGACATGCCCCCGACGCTCCCCCATCGGTGTCCGTCGCCCCTCGGTGTGGGTACGGACACAGCCGCCGTAATTCATTAATAAATTCATTAATGTAACTCATAAATAAACAGATAAAAATTCATCATGTCGAAAAAATTCATAATGTCAAAAAATTAATAATGTTTAAAAATTCATAATTCAAATAAAAATTAATAACGTAATTCATTAGTAAACAGATAGTTTTCATGTTCTGGGCGCGTTCCGTGTTAATTATTAGGATATTTGTGTTGTTACACGTATTGTAATGATTTGGGTGGGAAGGGACAGCAAAGCTCGTCCCGTGTCACCCCCCTGCCACGGGCAGGGACGATTTCCATGGATCAGGTTGCTCCAAGCCGTGTCCAACCTGGCCGGGGACACGTCAGGATCTGCCTGCTACTGGCGGAGCTGCTTAGGGGGGAAAAAAAAAAAAGGTTAAAATAAAAGAGAGGGGAAAAAAACCAGCCCAAACCTGCAGCACATTCAGACTTTTTTATTTATCTTAAAAAAAAAAAAAAAGGAGGGGGATAAAAAGGGGAATAAAAAAGGGAATAAAAGCCTCTTAACCAGAAGCGTTTTGAAGCTCCCGGAGCCCCTCAGCAGTGCAATCAATCCCGGAGCCCCAGCAGCGTTGGGCACACACCTGCCCCCAGCCCGCAGTCCCTGGGAGAGGGGAATTCCGGAGCTGCAGGCAGGGAAAGCCCCTCACACCCCTCACACCCCTCACACCCCTCACGGCCCTCACAGCCCTCAGACCCCTCGCACCCCTCACACCCCTCACACCCCTCACGGCCCTCACAGCCCTCAGACCCCTCGCACCCCTCACACCCCTCACACCCCTCACGGCCCTCACAGCCCTCAGACCCCTTGCACCTCTCACATCCCTCGCACCCCTCACACCCCTCGCACCCCTCACACCCCTCACGGCCCTCGCACCCCTCACACCCCTCACGGCCTTCGCACCCCTCGCACCCCTCACACCCCTCGCACCCCTCACACCCCTCAGACCCCTCGCACCCCTCACACCCCTCAGACCCCTTGCACCTCACACCCCTCAGACCCCTTGCATCCCTCACACCCCTCGCACCCCTCACACCCCTCAGACCCCTTGCATCCCTCACACCCCTCACACCCCTCACACCCCTCACACCCCTCGCACCCCTCACACCCCTCAGACCCCTTGCACCACACACCCCTCAGACCCCTTGCATCCCTCACACCCCTTGCACCCCTCACAGCCCTCACGGCCCTCACACCCCTGACCCAGCCCCGGCTCCTCCCAGGCCGGGAACACCCCCCCAAAGTCTCCCGTGTTTGTGCCCCTTGGGAAGGGGGGCTCAGGTGTGGGTTTGGGGTATTTCCCTCATTCCAGGAGCTGATCCAGCCCCATTCCATAGCTCAGCATCACCCCCATCCCCTGTGCTGACCCCAAAGCTGCTCTGGGTGCGGGGGGCTCTGGGGGGACCCTTTGTGAGCCTGCCCAGGGCCCAGAACAGAAAGGAAAATAATCTCTATAAACAAATGTAAGTGCTTGAGCAAACACAGAACGCTGCTCCCGGCGCCTCCCAAGGGCTCAGCTCCCAGCTCCTGGGAATATTCCACATTTGGAGCCCCCTCAGTTCTGCTCTTCACCCCAAATCCCACCCTCTGCAGCCTCAGAACACCAAACACTTGTGGAAAATCCATATTCCCTGGAAATTCCGTGTGCAGGGCTCATAGGAACCAGCTGGGCTGCAAAGAGGGGTGTAAAACTGATGGAAACCCAAACAAATAAACCAATTTTGGGTGGGAGACCCTGGAAAGTGACTGAAGGGGTCGGTTTGGGGAGAGGGGGGAGTGCCAGGGAAGGAAATCCCCTGCAAACAACTGCAAATCCAGCCTGGAACAAACTGAAGGAAATGGGAAAAGTTCATGGCACAGCGACAGTTGGGAGTAAATAATCACCCAGGATGGAGAATAAATAAGGAAAGGAAAGGAAAGAAAAGCCAGGAGGGCAGGTGGGGTTACTCAGGAGGGTTTTGTTTTCCCAGCTCCAGCCCTGGGATGCTGCTGGGAGCTTCCCAAGCGTGGCCGAGCCGTCGTTTTGCAGCTTTTCCAGGCGGCCCCAGGCGGAGGGTGATGCAATAAACATCCCGTGAGCTGTCACTGCCCGGGGTCTGCGGGGTCACCAAAGCTCAGCCCAAACCTCTCCAATTCCCAGTCTTCCTCTGAGAAATCCCAATTCAGAATTTTCCTCCAAGAAACCCCAATTCCGAATTTTCTTCTGAGAAACCTCAATCCCAGTTTTCCTCTGAGAAATCCCAATTCCCAGTTTTCCTCTGAGAAATCCCAATCCTGAGTTTTCCCCTGGGAAACCCCAATTCCCAGTTTTCCTCTGAGAAGTCCCAATTCTGAATTTTTCTCTGAGAAATCCCAGTTCTGAGTTTTCCTTGGAGAAATCCCAATTCCCAGTTTTCCTTGGAGAAACTCCAATTTTTAATTTTCCTCTGAGAAACCCCAACTCCCAGTTTTCCTCTGAGAAGTCCCAATTCCGAATTTTCCTCTGAGAAATCCCAATTCTGAGTTTTCCTCTGGCAAACCCCAATTCCCAGTTTTCCTCCGAGGCTCTGATCCACCCCACCAAACCCCTCCCAGTTTCCATCTCCAGCCCTTCCCCATTTCCCCGGAGTCTCTCTTGCTGCCGAGGGAGGCTGCCATGTCTCAGACCATAAATCAGTTTATTTTCCAAGCACAGGGACACATTTAAGCTTCCCTGGCACTTCCCTTTGTGTGCCAAAGGGAGCTGGAGCTGGCTGCAGCTCCGGGGGAATTCCTGCGGGGCTGGCATGCACAGCCTCAGGTGCCAGGCAGGATTTTTAGGTTTGTCACTAAAAACCAGGCTCTGGGGGCACCCAGAGCCCCTCTGGTTCTGCAGCTCCATGCCCTGAGCCCCACATTCGTCCTAGTTTTAAAAATGGGGGTAAATCCTGGAATCCAGAGCCTGAGGCAGATATATGGAGGGTAGCAGGAGTGTCTGAGGTGAGAAATCTCCTCCTTCTTCCCTGGCAGATTGGATCTGGGTTTTCCAGAGGTTTTTCAGCACAGAACTTCATGATTCTTCATCTTCTCCCCCTTTTTTTTCCTTCCTTTTTCTCTTTCTTCCTTTTCTTCTTCCTCCTTCTTCCCTCCTCTTCTTCTTCCCCTTTTCTTTGAATCTTCTTTTCCTCCTCTTCTTTTCCTCCTTCTCCTTCTTTCCCTCCTCCTTCTCCTTCTTCTCTTAATCTTCTTCGCTTTCTATTATTATTGTTGTTGTTGTTTTTGTTATTTGTATTGTTAATGTTGTTGTTATCGTCATTGTTACTACTTTTATCAGGCTTTCCATTCACTTTTGGGTTCTATTTGAGCAATTAATGCGTTTACCAGAGCACTGAACAGAAAATAAGAGGCACCAGAAAATTGTTGCAAACTCCCGGAATCCCGCACTTTTCCTGTCCCATCTATTTCTCTGTTCTCAGGAGGGTGAGAAGGATTGTTCAGCTCTTCCAGGGATTCCCATTTTAAAGGAATTTCAATGTGAATGCCCTGAGAGAGCAGCAATTGCCTGAGCTCTGCAGGAAGCCCCGAGGGCTCCCTGTGGCCATTCCCTGAGGAGTTCCCGTGCCAGGCTGGCACTGAGGGCTGGCATTGTGTGCCCAGCTGTGCGCTGAGAGCCTCGCGTCAGGAAATGGAGAAAATGGAGATTTCTCACTGCAGCCCCAGCGCTCACACAGAGCCCTTTGTACTCAGCTCAGGGATGGAATTAATGCTGCTGCTTGCCTGAGAGAATCGAGACATTGTTAATCACAGCGTCAGAAAATGAGTGTTTGTGTCGGTCATTAATGACAATAACAGAAAATCACTCTTTGGTTTTTAAGAGCATCCAGCCCAAGCATTCCCAGCCCTGCCAAGGCCACACTGCCCCATGTCCCCAAGTGTCACCTCCCAGGGCTGTGAAACCCTCCAGGGACGGGGCTCCAGGGCTGGGCACCCCTTTCCAGGAAGGAATTTCCCCAATATCCACCCTGAGCCTGCCCTGGCCCAGCCTGAGGCCGTTCCCTCTGCTCCTGTCCCTGTTCCCTGGGATAAGATCCCAAATCCCCCCGGCTGTCCCCTCCTGTCAGGAGCTGTGCAGAGCCACAAGATCCCCCCGATCCCCCTTTTCTCCAGGCTGAGCCCCTTCCCAGCTCCCTCAGGATTCTCCAGCCCCTTCCCAGCTCCCTCAGGATTCTCCAGCCCCTCCCCAGCTCCCTCAGGGTTCTCCAGCCCCTTTTCCCAGCCCCATTCCCTGCCCTGGACACGCTCCAGCTCCTCCAGGTCCTTGTGAGGAACCCAAAAGTGCCCCAGGGCTGGGGGAGCCCCAGCTCAGGGGACAATCACTGACCCAACCTGTGGCATTGGGTGTTCTCTGTGAAAATATCTGTATTTGATACACACATTAAATCATTCTAAAATGATTGAATATGTGTATGCAATACAAATATTTTAATAGATACATAGATAGCATTATGACAATATATAAAATAAATTAAATAAACAAAACCAAAAAACAAATAAATGAATAAACAAGAAACAAACAACCTATAATAACAATATATAATAAACACACTATGTTTTATATATATAATATATATATATATTAGATATTATATAATATATAATATATAATATATAATATATGATATATAATATATAATATATAATATATATTATATAATATATATTATATATTATATATTATATATTATATAATATATATATTATAAATTTTATATATTTATATATTATATATATTATATATTATATATATTATGTATTTATATGTATATATAATATATATGTTATATATTTTATATAGTACATTAATATAATATAATATAATATAATATAATATAATGATGTAATGTAATGTAATTTATATTCTATTCTATTCTATTCTATTCTGTATAAAAATCTATTATATCATATATATTTTATATCTATAATATATAATAAATTAAACTAAATAGCTAAATATATAATATAAATAATAAATAAAACTAAATAACTAAAATAAACAAACAAACTAATAAATAAATAGATAAATAAATAGATAAATAAATAAACAATATATATAATGAACAATACTGCTGCTGGGACAATGGGGATGCTGCTGGCTTTGGGATAACGGGATCAAACAGCGGGATTTTTTCTCCCGGGTGCTCCTGAATCCCAAACCCTTTCCCAGTCCCACCAGTGCCGGTGATTCCTTCCGCAGCATCCGCAGGGATTTATCGCAGAGCCGCCTGCAGATGGCAACAGCTGCCCGGCCCCGGGATCCCTCCCGGCCCGTTCCGGTGGAACAACAGATAAAGTTATTTATAATAATGTTATATCGTCATCAGAAACCAAAACAACAATAATACATTGAAATAATAATTAAATTATTAATTTTATTTAAATATAATTTAACTAAATTAATCACATTAGTAGTAATAAATGTATTAATAATAATAATAAGCAATAATGATGAGAAACAATAATATCAAAAATTATCATTCCAAAAATGCAACGTCTCCTTTGGGCTGAAAGAGCCAAACTTGTGTCCCTGCACAGAAATGGGGGCACAGCCTGGCTCTGCTGATCGTGCCAGGTAGTTTTGCCGGATATTCACTGATTTTACCCCATTCTGCTCCGGGCTGTGTCATCCTGGAGCCCCAGAGGGTGACAGGAATTGCAGGAGCCACCAAATGCTTTGTTGGAACCCCTGCAGAGGGTTATTTACTATTTTTTACTATTTACTATTACTCACTGCAGAGTATTATTTGCTATTTTGGGGGGCTCAGTCACTGCACAGTATTTATCATTTGCTATTTTTGGGGCTCAGTCAGTGCACAGTATTTATTATTTGCTATTTTTTGGGCTCAGTCACTGCACACTATTTATCATTTGCTGCTTTTTGGGCTCAGTCACTGCAGAGTATTATTTGTTATTTTTGGGGTCAGTCACTGCAGAGTATTTATAATTTGCTCGTTTTGGGCTCAGTCACTGCACACTACTTATTATTTTCTGGGTTTTGGGCTAATCACTACAGGCTATTTATTTATTATTTGCTATCTTTGGGGCTCAGTCACTGCAGAGTATTCATAACTTGCTGTGTTTTGGTGGGTTTGTGTGGAGCAGGAGGCTCTGAGGCCATCACCCATCGCAGCCCCTTCTCCCCCTGTGCCTGAGCTCAGCATCCCCAGCCTGAGGAGCTCCAGAGCCACCCCTGAGTGTCCCCAGCAATCATTTTCCTGATTTCCACCCCAATTTTCAGGGTTTGATGTCACTGAGTGAACAAACCCTGGCAGGACGCCGGGGCTGGACACGGCCACTCCGCTCCTGGGGCTCTCCGGAGCCACCCACCCCATTTTCCAGCAGGGAACATTTCCCTTTTCCAGCCCTCCCACCCTCTGTGCTGCCCAGGAGGGACACAGCACCCCCGAGGCCATTCCAGAGCTTTTCCCAGTTTTCCACGCCGCCCCCAGGGCTGGCACGGTTGGTTGGGGAGAGTAAAAATAGCGGGGTCAGAGCTCTGCTGCCCCCTCAGCATCCTCAGCATCCCTGCTGGCATCTGCACCTTTCCCTGAGGATCTCACACAGCTCCGGGCCTGCCTCACTCCTGGAAAACAGCTGGAAGGGTTTTCTCAATTTTGTTTTTCTCCATTTTCTCCCTTTCCCCCCCATTTTTTAGCAGCCTCCTGCCTGAGCAGCCTCACCTGGGGATGTTGGATTTCCCCCCAGGAAAAGTCTCTGGCTGCACAGGAAATTCAGGCTCCTGTGGGCAAACTGGGATGGGAAACGTTGAGTTTGGTAAAAATGAAATTTCTTCAGGAGGAAGGGGGAATGAGACGGAGATGGGAAAGGGTTTGGTGCTCACTCTCTGCCCTGGGGCACTGCCCCACTACTGACCCCAAAAATTGGGATCCCTGGAATTCCTGGGACACATGGGACAGCCAGGGTGACAGCCACAAAAACTGGGATTACTTGGAATGTGTGGGATGGCAGGGAAGTAGCTGGGATTCAGCAAGATGCCATCTGAAATTCCATTCTGGTGGAATGGAAAGCAGCTGGGATGCAGCCAGAGCGACCTCCAGGAAAACTGGGATTACCTAGAATGGCAGGGAAGCAGCAGGGATGCAACCAGGAAAAGTGGGATTACCTGAAATTCCTGGGACGTGTGGGACAGCAGGAAGCAGCCAGGGTGACATCCACAAAAACTGGGATTACCTGGAATTCCTGGAGGAATGGCAGGGAAGCAACTAGAATGCAGCTAGGAAAACTGGGATTACCTGGAATTGCCAGTGCAATGGCCAGGAAGCAGCTTGGATCGCCAGGAATTCCTGAGATCACCTGGAATCACTGGGATCACCAGGAATTGCCAGAGGAGCAGCCGGGAAGCAGCCGGGATGCAGGCAGGTAAACTGGGATCACCTGGAATTGCCGGGGTCACCGGGAATGGCCGGGATCACCTGGAATTCCTGGGATCACCTGGAATTCCCGGAGGAAGGGCCGGGAAGCAGCTGGGATCATCTGGAAATCCTGGGATCATCCGGCATTGCCAGGATCACCGGGAATTCCTGGAGGAGCGGCCAGAAAGCAGCCGGGATCACCTGGAATTCTTGGGATCACCTGGAATTCCTGGTGGAAGGGCCGGGAATCACCGGCTGGTATCACCTGGATTTGCCGAGATCACCTGGAATTGCTGGGATCACCTGGAATTGCCATAGGAGTGGCTGGGAAGCAGCCGGGATCACCTGGAATTCCTGGATTACCTGGAATTGTCGGGATCACCTGGAATTCCCGGTGGAAGGGCCGGGAAGCAGCCGGGATGCAGCCAAGTAAACTGGGATCACCTGTAATGGCCGGGATCACCTGGCATTCCCGGGATCACCTGGAATTCCTGGAGGAAGGGCCGGGAAGCAGCTGGGATCACCTGGAATTCCCAGTGCAATGGGAAGCAGCCGAGATGCAGGCAGGTAAACTGGGATCACCTGGCATTGCCGGGATCACCTGGCATTCGTGTGATCACCTGGGATTCCCTGGATCCCCTGGCATTCCCGGAGGAATTCCCAGAGAGCCATCCCGGCCGCAGCAGAGCATCCCCTGATCCTGACCCGGCCGCCCATCCCGGCCGTGTCTCCCCAGCCCTTTCATCCCGGGACGCTCCGGGACAGCCGGGCCGGGATCATCCCACCGGGAATTGCCGCTCCCGGCCCACGGGAGCAGCGCCGGGAAAGATCCGAGGCTGGATTGAACCGCGGGGAAAGGGCCGAGGCCGAGCTCCGTGAGTAACACGGGGTGAAATCTCGGCACCATCCGCGGTCCTGGATCCCGGCAGCCTCTGCAGAGCCACGGTGACTCACGGGGAAAATGCTGCTCCTGGAAAACACACAGCATTTCAACATGGAAAAAGGGTTTGGTGGTTCCAGACCGACACGGGCATCCTTCCATCTCAATTGTCCTTTTAAGACATTCCAGTGTTTCTCCCTGTGTGGGCACTCAGGGATTCCTTGTGGACGCTGTGGGATCAAGGCTCCATCCTGGAATCACTTTTAGGGGTTAAGATCATTTGATTCCAAGGGAAAACAGCAAATCATCCCTTCTAGGAGGAGATGCTCTTCATTTGTAACTCTGAAAGCCTCAGCCAAAGTCACTGCACGAGAGGGAGCCTTCCCATGGAATTAAGGGATTAAAATCCTAATTATGAGGAAATATTGCAAAGGGAAAACGAATCTAAGCCAACCTTTCCAATGCTTCTGTGCAGCAGAAGGAGGAAAGAAGAATATTTGAAGTTCTGTGCAGCAGAAGGAAGAAGAATATTTGAGGTGTCACATGCAAGCTGCAAACCTGAAAACCCACTGGTATCAATATCATTGCCCTAACATTTCCATCTTTTATTTATTGGAGAAAATTGTGTTAAATAAATGAATATTTTATACATAAAATACAGAAATAAGTACAGAATAGATAGCAATGAATGAATTTTATTTATGTCTTCGATCTGACTGATTTATTACAGAAAACACATTTCATTTCTGGAGGACACCCAAGCTTGTGAACAGCCTGGGAAGGAATCGGGGCTGTCCAGGAGGGTTTCAGCCTCTCTCTCTCACTTTCCCTGGTTTTCAACAGTCCAACAGCAAATATTTGCTGGCAGAGGAGATTTCTGAGCTGTGAGGTAATGGCTGCTGGAGTTTTCTACATTTGCAGAGTCATCTCCTCGGTTTTGGGCCCTACTGCAGTTGCAGATGTGCCTGGGAAGGGGGAGGCACTGGAGCTCAGCTCTGGGCTCTGGTTCCAGCAGCTCAGAGCTGTCCCTGCGCCCTGCTCTGAGCTCCCTGATCGTGGATGGGCTTCCCCAGGAGCTGCCCTGGGAGCTTTACAGGAAAATTAAGAATATTTTGTTCTATTAAGAAGGATTTAAGGGTTATTTTGGCCTTGGAGGAGGCGCCCCCCAGGCTGTGTTTGATTTTCATGGGATCCTGGAATGGTTTGGGTGGGAAGGGGCCTTAAAGTTCATCCCATTCCCCCCTGCCATGGGCAGGGACAGCTCCCACCATCCCAGGCTGCTCCAGGCTGGCCTTGGACACTGCCAGGGATGTGGCGGCCATGGATTTCCTGTCCAGCCTCCAGTGCTCCATAGTTCCTGTAAAAGCCTCAATTATCCCAAGGTTTGGCTCTCTCAGATACTAAAATATCACTGAAGCTGAGTGCTGGACTTGTTCCTACCAACACCCAAAGCTGTGCTTCCCACAATCAATCCATGGGACTTTTCCAGCTTTCAGAGCCTTCCCAAAAAACAAACCTCAGGCCATCCTGGCATTTTTTCCTGAGCAGGTTTCCCACATTTGAAGGAAAACCACACCGAGGGCAATTCAGATGTGAAGCATCATTGTGCAAAGGGAATTTCACAGAGCAGCTTCCCTCGGGGAAGGGTTTGGAGCTCCCAGGGACAATGACACATCCATGGGTTATTGTGCTGTGTCAGCACTTTGGCACCACCTGAGAGGTCTGTGAGTCCTTAATGATCCAAAGGGATCGATGGATTCCTGCAGGGGTCATTTGCAGGATCAATAGTTGTCCATCCCCTGCAAAACGGGGGGAAATCAGCTTGAGAGCTCCTTCCCAGAAACAGCTGCGGGCTTTGCCTGGCTCCAGGAAGCCTCAGGGTGGGGTTCCTGCAGGATTTGGGGATGGGGGAGGCAGAATGTGGCCACCCATGAGGAGTTTATTCCTGCCCACAGCTCCTGCTCCTGCCCCAGCGCTCTGCTGTGCTGGGGGACAAATTCCAGCTGGGATGGAGCTGGGAGCAACCTGCTCTGGTGGGAGGTGTGGGATCCTGGTGGGATCCTGGTGGGATCCTGGTGGAATCCTGATGGAATCCTGGTGGGATCCTCGTGGAATCCTGATGGATCGTGGTGGAATCCTGATGGAATCCTGGTGGAATCCTGGTGGAATCCTGGTGGAATCCTCATGGATCCTGGTGGGATCCTGATGGGATCCTGATGGAATCCTGGTGGAATCCTGATGGGATCCTGGTGGAATCCTCATGGAATCCTGATGGATCGTGGTGGAATCCTGATGGAATCCTGGTGGAATCCTGGTGGAATCCTGATGGATCCTGGTGGAATCCTGGTGGAATCCTCATGGAATCCTCATGGAATCCTCATGGAATCCTGATGGATCCTGATGGAATCCTGATGGAATCGTGGTGGAATCCTGGTGGAATCCTGATGGATCCTGGTGGAATCCTGGTGGAATCCTCATGGAATCCTGGTGGAATCCTGGTGGAATCCATGTGGAATCCTGGTGGAATCCTGGTGGGATCCTGGTGGAATCAAATGATCCCTGCCTGCCACCACACTCCCACACTCCCACTCCCCACAGATTCCCAAATTGAGGCAGCTGCACCTCCCCAAATGCCCCAAAGCCACAGAGGGGGGCAGCCCCTCCATCCACAGCCACCCCAGGATGGAAATCTGGGATGGAAACATCCACAGCCACCCCAGGATGAATCCTCTGCCCTGGTTCCTCCTGGGCCTGGATTCCTGCATTTTCCTGAGGGATCTGAGGCTGCTGCAGAGCACAGCCAGGAGTGGAATTTTTATTCCTTCTTGCGCCCTGCTCACTCCAGGCACGATTTTCCCTGTGTGGAGCTGCTGCCGAGCCCCTGCTGCAGGCTGAGCAGCCAAGCCCAGCTCACAGCACACAGGCCCGGCCCAAACTCTGCCTTTAACGAGCTATCAACGAGCTATCAACAGGCTTTAATATTTCATGGCGCTCGGGGGGAGCCCCAGCAGAGCAGAGCTGCTGTTAAAGGCTGAGCTCTGTTTACAGCCGGGCAGCTGCACAGGCGCCTGATGTTTATTCCCAGTTTGCCTCCCAAACACCCCCTCAGTCGCTGCCAGCCCTGCAGGGAATGCGGGAGCTGCTGCTGGAGCTCCTCAGAGCATCCCAGACCCTGCTGGCCGCGGGCAGGGATGAGCCCCCGCAGCAAAGGCACCCCTGGGTGAGCAGCAGCTCCCGAAGCTGTGGGGCTGCAGCCACTGCTGGCACCTCCTGCCCTCCCCTCCCAGCCCCTGCCCCTCTGCAGGGAGAAATGTCCCCAAAATGAGGGGGAGACGCAGAATAAACCCCTGGAACTCAGAAAGAAGCAGCAATTTCTCCTGGTTTGCCAGAAGCTCAGCACCACCAGCATCTCCTTCCCCAAGCTCCGTATCACAGCCGAGAATTTTCCCCCTCATTTTTGCCCCTGCGCCCTCCAAAATGTGTCACAAACACGATTACCCAAAAGTGGGGGTGACAGCAGGGGATGGCTCGCAGCTATCAGCAGTGACATCACCACCACCAGGAGGGTAAACAGGACAAAGGAAACGAATTTACCCCACACGAGGCTCACGTAGGTGGGTCAGCAGCTGCCTATCAGATCTGGCAGGGCCACCCCAGAGGAAACCGAGCAGAAAAGGTCTGGTCAGTTTTTGCCATGTTACTCACTTTGATGTTAGTCAGCTTTTCCATGATGAGAGCTCCCTGTCCTCCCCCTTTTGCTGGAGTTTTGCAATTAGGGTGAAGGTAATCAGCAAACCACAGAGATGAGGGGTGGGCTGGGACACCACTGGGTGACACTGTGAAACCTCAGTGGCAGGAATAGAACCCAACCGAAATGAAGAGAGAAGGTGTCACTGTGCCTGCCCAGGTGCCAGGGCCCCAGCCTGTCAGTGCCTGCTCTGGCTCCGCTGTTGCCTCCCTTCCTAAGCTGCAAAATCCATGCTGGGCTCTGCACCCTGAGTTCTTCCTGGCTCGGGTGTCACTTACCCTGATGTCCTTGGGTTCTGCTCATCCCTGCACCCTTGGATTTGTCCCACAAACTCAGGCACTGCTCATCCCCACATCCTGAGGTGCCACACATCTCTGCATCCTTGGCTGAACCCTGCATGTTCAGCTTCACCCTGCTATCCTTGGGCACCGCTCATCCCCGCATCCTGAGGTGCCACACGTCCCTGTGTCCATGGCTCCTGCTCATCCCGGCGTGCTCAGCTTCACCCTCCCATCTTTGGGTACCACTCATCCCCGCATCCTGAGGTGCCACACATCCCTGTGTCCTTGGTGCATCCCTGCATGCTCAGTTCCACTCGTCCCCACACCCCCGGGTTCCCGTGTCCCGCTGTCGCGATGTCCTCACGCCCAGCCCGTCCCTGTCCCCGGGCTCATCTCAGCCGTGCCTCTGCCGGGCCCATCCCGCCTCTGCCCCGCGCTGATCCTGGCGCGGTGCCCCGGCCCCATTAGGCGGAGCGGGGCGGCCAAATGGCCCCATCAATATTTGATGCGCTCCGAGCCCATGGCGGGGCGCGGATAAAGCGCGGCTCGGATGAAGCGCGGCGGGGCGGGCGCGGGGCGCGCAGCGGGGATGGCGGGCGGCCGCTGCGGCCGGGGCGGCTGTGCGGGGCCGGGGGCGGCTCCGGGGGCGGCTCCGGGGCCGCCGTGGGTGCCGCGGGCGCGGAGGCTGGCGCGGAGGCTGGCGGCGCTGCTGGTGCTGCTGGCGCTGCTGGCCGCGGGCTGCGCGCTCCGCCGCCGCGCCTGCCCCGCGCCCCGCCGGGCCCCGCGCCCCGCGACCCGCCGGGATCCCCCGGGACCCGCCCCGGGCTCCGCGGGCACCGCCGGGACCCCGGGACCCGCGATGGGCCTGGAGCTGCCGCACCTGCCCAGCTACGAGGAGGTGAAGCACCTGCCCAGCTACGAGGAGGCGCAGCGCTGCCCGCCCGCCGAACGGGGCGCGGCCGCGGGGATGCGGGGCTGAGCGCTCCGATGGACCATCCTCATCCTCATCCTCATCCCCATCCTCATTCCCATCTCCATCCCCATCTCCATCCCCATCCTCCTCGGGAGCCCCGGAGGGACAGCGGACAGCCCCGGGTGTCGCGGGAGGGATGCCCGGGCAGGATCCAGCAGCGTTCTCTGGTGGGACGGTGAGGAGCGCCGGGAATGCTCCACGGCGCAGGGGGACCTGCTGGGCTCTGCAAAGGGACCTGCCAGGGACACTGGGGGTTCCCGGGAATGCTCCGCACCTGCTGGACACCTGGCTCTGCAAAGGGACCTGCCAGGGACATCGCGGATTCCCAGGAATGCTCCGCACCTGCTCCACACCCGGCTCTGCCAAGGGAGCTGCGGGATTCCTGAGGACGTAGAGCGGGACACACCGCCCGGAGCCGCTGGGACAGACTCAGGACACCAGGGCGCCTCACGGGGACACGGCACAGCCGGGAAGGGAGGAAGGTGACCTGGGGACATCAGCTGCAGCGCAAGGACACGGAGCCATGGGAATCCATGGCTGTGGTTTCGTTCAGCATCCCCCGCTGCGCTCACCCCGGCTCGCGGTCCCCGGGAATTTTGGGATGGCTCCGCTGTGGGGTTTTGCTGTGTGGACACCACTGGGTGATGCTGAGCCCCACGGGGGCCAGAGGGAGCTTTGGGGACAGCGGGACCAGGCTGTGCCCCTGGCCGGGGCAGCGGGGGAAGGAGGGAGCCGCTCCAGAACCTGCAAATGAAACATCAGCGGGGAGCTGGGAGCCCTCCTGCCCCAAGGGAAACGAGTGTCACAGCTGCTGCCACAGCTGGCAACTCCTCCGTGACCCTGAATGCTTCCTGCAGCACCAGCCCAGCTCAGCCCGGCTCTCTGACACGGAACTGCTCGGTGCCCAAAGCTTGCATTAAATACCTTTTGTTTTCCTGTCCTAGCCTGACTTTAGCACTCAGAGCTGAGGATGTGCTCAGTGCAGGAGCAGCAGCCACGAGCACCCTTCCCTTCCCTTCCCTTCCCTTCCCTTCCCTTCCCTTCCCTTCCCTTCCCTTCCCTTCCCTTCCCTTCCCTTCCCTTCCCTTCCCTTCCCTTCCCTTCCCTTCCCTTCCCTGGTGTCCCTTATGCCAAACCCAAACCTGCATAAACAAACTTATTTATTTAAAATACATATTAGATTCCCAGAACTGCAGGGCTCCAACTAGCACAGCCATTTCTTTTCATACAGTAAAATAATCCTTGCAGACCCTCCATGAAAAACGCAGAAATAATGGAATATTTTATTGTTTTGTACACCCAAGCTCTGTGCAGACTCAGCCCATCTTGTCTTCCCAAACTTCTACAGGAGGGCAAAGGCACCTGAACTAAAATGAAAAAGGTTAAAATCCAGTATTGGAAACTTTATAGCACAAGGCAACCCCTGATTGGTTTGGATCAATAGGAATAAACTTTGGAAATGGAGATTCTCACATGTGATCAGCTCATAAAAACCTTTTTGCTCCCTGGCTCTTCCCCATCCCCTGCAGAGTAAAATCTCATCTCTGTCAATCTCATCTCCGTTATCATCAAAATAAAGAAATGGAGGTCTTAAAATGTTTAATTAAAAACATGTAAAAACCAATATAAAAACCTTATCTATAATATAAAAATACTAAATTGCTTCTCTCCAACCTGCCCCCAGCTGTGGGTGACACAAACTTTGTATTTCTATAAATACCTATTAAAAGTTCAGAATTAAATTTTAGAAAGCTTCCAGCTTTTCCACAGTTGCTCATTTGTAATTGTGACTATTCTGAAGTGAATCAGGCAGCAATCTCCAGTTTTTCTGCAGGAAATAGTTCCACATAATCTGTAAAATCAAATTTTCATGTCAGATGATTCAAACCTTCCTCCTGCTCCAGTCCCAAAGGGTAAAATCCCACAGACAAACCCAGATCTCACAGCTTCATTGCCTTAAAAACCAGAAAACAAAAGCTATTTTTAATTTTCCCTCTGAACTATTACAAATATGCAGTAGGTTTTTGAACACCCACCTGAGCTTTTAACTTTTGCCTCACTTGAGGATTTATTTTTCACCTAAAAATGCATTTTTCAACCTCCCTTTTTGTAATCAGAGAGGATTTACTGTGGCCAAGGTTAAATGAAGTGAATGAACTCAACTCCCACCCTGCAATGGCAAAATTTGGGTTATTTTTGATTATTGATCCATCACAGCAGCACCTAAACCACTGAATTTTAATCATGTTAATTATTCTCTGTTTCTTAGATTGGTTTATGATGGTTTGAATCAAGTTGTAATTAAATTAGAGGCATTTATTTTTAAAATAATTTCTTGTTCTGGGCAATAATGTAACCAAAATGTACCTGAAACATCTGTATCCTTCTGCTATTTATTTTTGCTTAATACTGAAATAACTGAAAATAGATAAAAATAAATGCAAAACTTTGGAAACCCCAAAAAATTCAGCTCCAAATTCCCCTGGCATGGATGGATGGCACTTCCCTGGAATTACAATCCCTAAAATCCCTGCCAGAAAAGCCACAGAGGAACATTTTCACCTGAGAACATCCTGAAATTCAGATTTCACACCCAGGGTGATAACTGTACTTAGAACCTGGCAATAAAAGTGCTTTCCCAAAATATTTTGCTTTGTTTTGTATTTAACACCAGGACGCTCAGGACTGGATGTGTGTGATAAAAAATGGAATTAAACACCTCTCCCATCCCCTCCACATGTAATTAAAACACCCCAAATATTCTTTTTTTAGCACTCAGTGGAGATCCCCACATGCAGCAGCTCTCAGATACCTTAAAAAACGACACCTTAAAATACCTTAAAAATGATACCTTAAAATCTCCACTTTGATTTGGTTTTATTAAGAAATTGATGAACTGTGCAAGAAAGGGTCACAGAATGATTTACAAATTTGCTGTATGTACAGATATTTAACATTTTGCTGGTAACATTTGAAAGATACATAATAAACCTTGTCAGTGATGAATAAACTGGTAATATATTTATAACAGGAAGAGAATGCAGCCAGCTGTGGGTGTGCAACAAAGAAAAGTGTATCTTGACGAAATAACATAAAATTAAAAAGATATTTACAAATCAAGTGATTTGGGGAGAAAAAAATACAGGAAATATTCTCTTATTTTAAATATTCTTGTCAATTTTACACGTCAGATGCTACAAATGCTGTTTGTTACTTCCAACAACCCTGAAAGCACATTCCAAAGTATTTTAAACAAAAAGAAAAATAAAATCCTTCTACTGCTGAATGTTTTGCTCAGTGACCTGAGCTGCTGAAATGATCTGCACTAACAAATATGTATTCCCACAACTGTGAGGGAAATGTTTGTACTTGAGAGGCTCAAGCTCCTTTTGTTTTGCATTTTCAGCACTTGCAGTTTGCTCAATTTGTTTTGGGGCAATTGAAGCAAATCTGGAGAGGTCCCTGAGGTTGCAGAAAAAACCAAACTGCTCAACTTGGGGCTTAAATTGTGATTTCAGTAGAGGCAACCCAGGCTAAAGAATATTAATGGCAATGAACATTTAAAACCACTGAGAGAGGAACTGTTAATTCCCTTTTTTCTCATTTATGTACTCAGCACTGGCCCCAGAATATAAACCCAGCTCAAAATGAAAGGAAATAATTAATTGTGTGTCACCCAAGGATTCAAATCCACAGAAATTCCCACTCCTGTGCCCCACAGAATGTTTGCTGTGGCTTTGTTTTCGCAACAAAGCAGCACCAAACACTGAAGCAGCACTTTGGAGGTGCCCAAAATGTGAATTATTGCTGCACAGTCACACTGCTCCTCCCTGCAGCACTGGCTGCTGCTCGTTCTCTCTCTTTAGCAATTTCCATCTCGATTTTGGCTTTGATTTTATTCCAATCCACTTCCAGCTGCAAGAAGAGAGAAAGGAAACACACAGAGCTCGACATCAGAGAGAGCCAGGTCAGTTATTCCATTTAAAAATACAATTATCAAGTGTTGGGTACCCAAACTCATGGAGATCTCAAGGCACAGCTGAGCTCTAACTGAGCTTCACCTTTAAAACAAACCAAGGCTGAGCTATTTTAATAAATCTCTAAATTGTGTCTGGAAATAAAACCAATAAAACAAAAATAACCTGCTGCTAATTCAGTAGCATGACATCAGTGTCCTGTTACTGAAAATTCAGCCCTGCATCATTAATTGAGGAGGGATGTCTCCTCCAAGAGCTGATATTAAACTGATATTAAACGGATATTAAACAGATATTATATCTGCTCCAACAGCAATCAGGTTCCTGCTTGAAACTGCCCTTGTGCATCAATAAATGCTCAGTTTTTTCAGTTTTAACCCTATTTAACCCTGGAATTTCTCCAGCTGCACAGAATTGGCATTTTCTGCCTGTGCTGGTGACAGTGAAACCCCAGGCAATGCACACAGCACAAATGGGGGCAGAAAAGTTGTTTCTTGCCCCAAAAAATGCTTGACAAGGAAATAAAAAATACATCATGGTGCATTTGATGGCCATAAAAACTCGTCCAAAAATGTCACTGTGCACTTCAGTTTATTGCTGGAGAATGAACACTGGCAAAGGTGGGATGGGAGAAGAATTTCAAGGGATGCACAGGGAATTTCCCTCTGGAATTAAGCAATGGAATAACAGGGGAGATTCTCCAAGGGGGAAAGTGAAATTAAACAATGAAACACCCACATTATCAGGTGAAAATATAATAACAACTCAGTTCTGGAGGCACTGACTGGGCCCAGGAGTCTCAGGATATGTGTGAGTATTGAGAACCTGATATATAAAATCTGCACCATTTCAGCTCCTGCCTGGCTGCAGAAAAGAGGGGAAAACTTTTTATTTAAGTTATTTAAGCCTGAAGAGGTTTGAGGTTGTGAGAGGGAAACTGAGACCCTTTTTTATCCTGAGAAGGAACAGCTGCACAAAATCTTGCTTTTCTTTTCAATTTTTTTTCTGATTTTGCTTTATGAGTCAGACAGGCTCCATGCAAAATTTAATTACAGCTTAAAATTCACATGATGTGGATCCCTCCTATCCACAGATCCAGCAAAGACCTCCAGCACCTGGATGTGGAAAAGGACTTCTTCCTTCCAGAAACCTCCTGAGTGAGAAATTCAAATTTCAAGAAAATCTCCAAATTTCCAAGTCAAATTTTAGAAAGCTTCAAAATTTCTAAATTTCAAGATTGAGTAAGCTGAAAAATCATCCTGCTCACACCTTGTCAATGCCAAGGTGGAATTTCTTGGGAATCATGATGGAATCTACAGCTTACTCCAGGATTTTTAGAAAATCAGGATTATCTCCAAAGCATCAGGGAATTTCTGCGATTTTTGCTCTGTAATGGGTTTTGCAGAACACACAGAGCTGGAAATGCTGTAGCATAAAAATGCCTGGAATCTGTGCTCTATTTTCCAGGTAAATTACTGTGGAATGCTTCATTAGGGAATGATTTTGTTTAGGAAATGAGTGCTAACAGCTAATGCCTTCCATTAGAAATCCAGCTTTATTCCAAGTGCCCATGGAAGGAGGAGAATTCCCAGCCCAGGTGCTCTCTGCTTCAGCTGCAGGGGATACAAGGATTCCACACACAGGAAAGGTTTTTTGGGATCATTTCTCCCTCAGGATGCTGAGAAAAAGGAGGGGAGAAGCAGGAGGGACAGGAGGGAATTGTGTCTCTAATTGTGCCTCTCCTGTGTGGGAATATTCCTGTGGAATCCAAGATCCAGCTGCTGAATTTCAGCATGTGTGAAACACTAATAAATTGATTTCCTGGGGATGCAGAGGGTTTCCAATAAATGTATATTGAACTGTTTATTATATTTAAAATCAGAATGGTTTGCAGTTTATAAATATCCAGATTCCTTCAAAGTTTGTTACAGTTTCTATCCATAAAATGCCACGGAAAATGTTGGAAATATTTGAGAGATTCATTGAGCCATGGTGAAGTTTAATTCCCTGTTTATAGAAAACAACTGTGCCTCCACTTGTGTGATCCTTACCAGATATAAAATATATTTATTGTGAATCTTCAAACAAAACCCATGCCCAGCTATTCCTGGCCAGTCTTAGGCCAAAACCTGTAAAAATTCCACATTTCTGTTCACTTTTGAGGCACAGAAGGAAGGCAGAGGAGCAAACCCACCCCACCCTCCAGCAGGGACAGCCCCGAGGGACACTTACCCCTTCTGCATATTGCAGAAACCTTTGGTTGGTTTCTTTTTTCCCAAAATCCTCCAAGAATTTCTGTCTGTAAGCCAGGACCGTGTCCACGTGTGTCCTGTGCTTCACTGCCAGCTCCAGGGCCCTGCAGGAGAGCAGCAAAGGTTGGGGAAATGCTCTGGAATCACCCAGAAACTCTGAGGGTGAGGGCAGAGATCCCAAATCCAACCCCACAGCAGCATCAGGAGGTTCAAAGCAGCCAGTGATGGAAAAATTTTCAAAATTCCAACAATTATTCCCACTGACAACCTCATCACACCATTAATTTGAGCCCAGGAGGCTTTTTATTTCAGGGAAATGCAGAATATTTCAGAGTTTAGCACTAAAATAATAATGTTTAATGACTTCTTTCTAGTCAGAAATTGGTTCTGAACACTCATAATACACATTCATGATATATTCTATAGAATATTTATAAATATGGTATAGGTGGAAAAGGGCAGACACTGGATTAATTTATTTCATGACTCACCCTTGGTTTCTGCTCAATGGCTTAAGAACACTTGTTCTTTATTTATATTTGACCTACAGTGAGTTTTTAGATGACAGAATAAAAGAATATTCTTGTCCTAATATCCATCTCAAACCTCCCCAGTCACAGCTTCATAACAAAACAAAATTACAGATTTGTGGGGGAAAATCAACCTTTTGCCTGAATATATCAATAGAACAGCAGAGAAATTAGGAGTAAACAACTCAGAGGATTCTCTCAGAAAACGTGGGGGATTTGTTTAAAGGAGAAATTCCTCCTTTGTTTTCTCAGCCTTAATTCATATTTTCTCCACCTACACAATGCTGGGAGTCTGGGTAGCCACAATTTTATTTTTAGCAGCAAGACATTTCCAAGCAGCCCAAATTCCACAGCCAGTCTGGGGCATCGCTGAGGGCTGCTCTGCGCTAGCAGCGATGAGAAAGCAAAATGTTATTTCAAAATGTTTCCAGGAATATTTTGGGCTTTTCTCACCAAATATTTGTATTTTCTCAACACAAAAACGCTGTTTTCTTGGCTATGATTTAATTAGCTTTTTTTGAAGTCGTGGGCGATTAAAAGATAAGAAATGAGTCAGCAATAAAACAACGGATGGAAATAATTAGGAGAACGTATTTTAATGACAAACAACTCCTACCTCTCCCAGTTGTAAAGGTTAATGTTGATCTGGATGGCTTGGTACACCAGGCCAGCCTGCAGCAGGAGGGTTTCAGCCTCCTGGCAGTTGCCACTGAAGAGCAGCATGTGAGCCAGCCTGGACTCCTTGGAGGGCAGCTCCTGGATGGCATTGATGTACTGCACCTTGTCAATCTGCCCAAGCAAGGACATTCATTAATGCATTCATCAGCCTGGATTGGTAATGATTTAATTGGATTTAATTCCATTTTCTAACTGCGCTTTCTCACCTCTCCAATGGCTGCATAGGCGATTTCAGCTGTGCTCATGTCCTTGTTGGCCACTGCCATGGCAGCCAAACAAGCCCACAGGGTCTGGTCCTGAAATCCAAAATAAAAACAACTTGGAAAGCTCCAAATGTTCATTATCATGCTGCTAATGACTCCTCAAAGCACCTACACAAGGCTTAAAAATTATGTGTAATATTAAATTTCTCTGAGTGTCATTTATGGCACTGTGCTCTGAAGTCTCTTATTAGGAAATGATTCATTATTTCTCAGAATTAGGAATTAGAAAAACTTCATGGCAATAATAATATTACACCTTTTTATTATTATTTTATATATAACTTTAAATTATATATTTGTATTTTATTTATTTATCAATTTATAAACAAATATATACATTTATATATTTTATTTACTTGTCTATATTTATACTTGTATATATTACTTTTTAACTCTATTATTATGAGATATACATATATATACACACATATTTATTTATTTATTTATTTATTTATTACTTTTATTGTTTCTGTGAGGGTTTTTCGGGTATTTCACACAACCTTGATGAAACCCCATGAGCTCAGAATTTAGGAAGACCCTAAATGACATTTTGATGGATTTTCAAGTGACAACATTATGACAAACACACACTAATACACCATATTTTAATATAGTTTAGGCTACAACATCTAAAACTCTATTCAGACAGGAAAAATGTAATTTTGGACTTGCTGGTCCAGGAATTAAGGAGAATTTTGTTGAGTGTGTTCAGTAACAAATCTGGAAATAAAAGAGTTTGCACTGTGAAGGTTTTGGAAGGATCACTCTTGATTGAAATCACAATGAGCAGCTGCACTGAGGGTGTTCTAAACACATTCCCACATTTCCCAAGTGACTTTTCCATCAGGAAAAACCCTCCTGCAGGAAGCCCAGAATTTGGGAAAATTAAGATTATTCAGAGAATCAAATGCTTCTAAAGTCTTTGTCACATTCTCTTCCCATTTCCCTTTTATTTAGAAAACCAGGTGATAAAATGCTGAAAGCTCAGCCTGAAATTATTCAGGAGATGAAATTATTATTCTGATGGTTCCAAGTTGCTTCTTGCTGCTTTTTTCCCCCTCAAAAAATGACTCATTTTGTTATTCCTGATTGGAAATACTTTGTACTCTCTACCTGGACTGCCAAAATCAAAATATCCTGACCTGGATGCTTAAATCAGGTGATGTGGACACTGCAAATAAAGATTCTGTTACAAATAATTCTACTAATGCAACCCAAATTATCTGGATGTGCATTAATTTAATAATTGGTTACACAAATACCTGAAATACACATTTAAGGTACTAAACTTTTCAAGGAATAAATGGGAAGGAAGGTTTGAAGGGATTTTGTTGTTTTATAAACTACCACACTCACCTCATCTGTTGCTGTTGTCTAAATAAATACAAAAGAAAGCAATGGAAAAGGAAAAAAAATAAAAAGAAGTGAAATAAAATAAGGAAATTAACAGGTAATTGTGGAAATGTCATTTTTCATTGGTTAAGGCCCAGACCTTAAAGTTAAAGGTTTAAGGTCTTATAGGTCTAAGGAAATATTAAGGCTCAGACCTTAAATATTGGGTATATTAAGGCCAAGACCTTAAGTTTAAAAACTTTAAAAAAATTTTAGTTTAGAACTGAATTCTGTGACCACCTGTGTTCAATCCTGCAGGATTCTGGTGTGGCTAAAAACAAGAATTATTATTTATCAAGGAACTTGTGGAATGATGATGTCCTGGAATTAAGGAAACCACCTCATTTTCCACAAGTGACAAAAAGAGTGACAAAGCAGGCTGGAAATGAACTGTACCATTGATATGGAGAGATCACTATTAAAGAACACCCAAAACCATAAAAATGGTTGTGAATATTGCCAAAAAACAGGTTTGAGTTGTACCTTGACAAGCCTGTAGAGCCTGAGCCCGTCCTGCCAGCGGGAGGAGCCGGCTGGAAATTAACTGTGCCATTTGATATGGAGAGATAACCATGGAAGAACACCCAAAACCATGAAAATGGCAGTGAATGTTGCCAAAATCGAGGTGTACCTTGACAAGCCTGCAGAGCCTGAGGCCAGCAGCAGGAGCTGGCAGGAAATGAACTGTACCATTTAATATGGAGAGATCACTATTAAAGAACACCCAAAACCATTAAAATTGTGAATATTGCCAAAATGGAGGTTTGTATTGTACCTTGACAAGCCTGCAGAGCCTGAGCCCGTCCTGCCAGGTGGAGGGGCTGGCAAGAAATGAGCTGTACCGTTTGATATAGAGAGATCACAACTGAAGAACATCCAAAAACATAAAAATGGTTTTGAATATGCCAAAAACCAGGTTTGTATTGTACCTTGACAAACCTGCAGAGCCTGAGGCCGGCAGCAGGAGCTGGCTGGAAATGAGCTGTACCATTGGATATAGAGAGATCACTACTGAAGAACACCCAAAACCATAAAAATGGTTGTGAATATTGCCAAAAAACAGGTTTGTGTTGTACCTTGACAAGCCTGCAGAGCCTGAGCCCGTCCTGCCAGGTGGAGGAGCTGGCAGGAAATGAGCTGTACCATTGGATATGGAGAAATAACTATGGAAGAACACCCAAAGCTATAAAAATGGTTGTGAATGTTGCCAAAATGGAGGTTTGAATTGTACCTTGACAAACCTGCAGAGCCTGAGCCCATCCTGCCAGGTGGAGGAGCTGGCTGGAAATGAGCTGTACCATTTGATGTGGAGAGATAACTATTGAAGAACACCCAAAACCATAAAAATGGTTGTGAATATTGCCAAAAAGCAGGTTTGTGTTGTACCTTGACAAACCTGCAGAGCCTGAGCCCATTGTGTCAGCAGGAGGAGCTGGCTGGAAATGAGCTGTACCATTTGATGTGGAGAGATAACTATGGAAGAACACCCAAAACTATAAAAATGGCAGTGAATGTTGCCAAAATGGAGGTTTGTGCTGTACCTTGACAAACCTGCAGAGCCTGAGGCTGTCCTGCCAGCGGGAGGAGCTGACGTGGCCGTGCAGGATGGCGGGGTACGGGGAGATGTGCAGGTGCACCAGGGACCCGTCTGCCCTCCTGATGGTCACCTGGTTCCCCACAAAGCTCACGATCTGAGGGCTCTTGCTGAACTCGCTGCTCACAGAAAGGAAAATCAGTCAGTATTTTGTTGATTTTACAAGAAAAGGATTTAAGATTGATTATTTGTGATGTGGTGTTTTGCTATTTTTAATAGCCGACGTCATCGGAACAAATCTTTTCTGGGTTTTTTTTTTCACAAAACCTGAGGTAAAATTTTATGAGAAAAAATACAAATTTTGCTTTTACCTCAAGATGCTGCTCTGCTTTCCAACCCTGCATCATCATTTCAACCCTAAACTTATAATTTCCCTTATAAACCCTGTTTTCCTCATTTCCCAAGCAAGAAACAGGAGAATTTACCCAGTTGCAAGGCCAGGTTTAATTCTCCCAAGCACAATTTGTTAAGAGATGAGGGGAACAGTTAAAATAAATCATATTTGGATTAAAAAGGATTTCTTACCTGGCATCTTTTTCATAAAGGGTTTTTGGGAGAAGGTCTTTATCCACATAGACGGTGTTGGGATAATACCAGACTGTGAACCTGGAATCCTGAATGCCACAGAGGATGTTGCAGCTGTCATTCCAGGCCAAGCTCTGCACCATCGTCCCTGCATTTACAGACAACAAATAATGATAATAAATGAATAAATAGATAAAGAAATACATAAAACATTACCAGGAGAAACTTCAAAATAAAGGGAATTATAACAGGGTGGTTACTCAGCATTTTTGGTTGCTTTTTTAAGGCTTTAGCCCCAAATTTGTAGCATTTTAAAAGCTGCTTTGGATGGAAATGATAGAAAAATCAACAGAATTTAGATAAAATTTACTGAAATTGTCTCTACCACTATCATATAAAAGCAAAAGGTTTTTTTCCCAAATTTGATTTCACTATTAATTAAGCAAAATGTTGTCTCTTGTATTAATTACAAATTTATTTCCATCCCAGCATCTTCTCAAAGACCAATTTGAATTTTTCTCACCTATTTTGACAATCTTCTGCTCTTTCCCGAACCTCTTCACTGAGGTGATGAAAAGATCTCTGTTCTTATCAATAAAAGCTATTTTTCTCTCACTTGTCAGTCCTTTCTGGTCCAAAGCAATCTCCACAATTTCCGTCTGGAAAGATAAAAGAGGATCTCTGATTTTTATTTTGGAGATTTTATATCTGGACATTCAAATTGATCTTTTTTCCTAAAAACAAGGCAGCAAAATTCTTGGATAAACTGGGTTGGAAAAACATTTTGTGTGTGATTTCTCTGGGAATAAATAATTTCATACGGTTAAAATAAAGATTATTTTAAAGTCCCTTCCAACCCAACCCATTCCATGATTCTGTGATCTTATAAACTGAATTTCACAAAGACTAAAACAATTCTGAAGACAACACAAAGCATTAAAAGTCAGCTGAAAAGCTCCTTTCTATTAAGATTTTAAATCCCTTAATGTGTTTTTAGTGCCATTATTGAGGAAAAGCATTAGTGATTCTTAATTTCTGAGTGAAATAAAGACATTAAAGCCTTCACTTTACCTTGTGGGTCAGAGGTTTTCCATCACCCAGGGGCTTCCCAGATAAAGCTTCAAAGATGTAGATAACTGAAGGAAAATAATGATATACTTTATTAATAAAAGCAGAAGTTCTTAATGGATTTTTCCAGGAATTCCATTCTTTTCTGAGTGTAATTTAGTGCAAGTGGATAAAATATTCCGTGTGAGTTTCACCAGAGATTTTCACATGGTGGTGAAAAAAATCTTATAAAAACCTGAATTTTCACTTCCTATCCCTATTCTTCATTTCCCGTCTCAAATGGGGGTCATTTCCAGAAACCACACCAAATTGTGATAAAAGCCTGCATCCATAATTTAAATAAATCCACATTTCCAACATTAGATGGACTCTATCTTAACCCACAATTCCATCGCTGGGAATGTTTAGAAAGAGAGAAAATTGAAAAATCCCATCAGGGAATAAAAACTTATTCCATTATTTTCTGTAAATATTCCATGGATCAACTGGAAATTCAGAGCCAAACCATTCTCTTGAAGTTTTTAAATGAATGACCCATAACTTGAATCGATTTTTTTAATAAATACATGTATTTTTGTGCTAAATAAAGCAGGATTTACCCTTCCCATCAGCCTTGTCCTTCACTGCCAGGGTGTCACTGCTCAGGGACACCGTCAGGGCGTTCAGAACGTCTGTCCTCATGCCTGGGTACCTTGGGGAGGAAATCAACCTGCCCTCATAGGAATATAAATAAAGCCCTCCACCATCAACAAGAAGAAAATGCCTAAAAAAAAGGAAAAAAACCCAACAATAAAGAAGTAAATTAGTAAATAATATAAAAAATGGTATTTTCCACAATGGGAAAGTCACTGTTTAATATCCTGCAACTGTTCTTCCAGCTTCCATCATTCCCGAGCTTTATATTTTCAAGATATTCTGGAAGTTCTGTATGGAAAAGTTTGGTTTTAATGCATTATTTTTTCCAGGAGAAATATTTATTAGTCAAATATTCATGATTTTACCTGGGTATTTTTTGTTTATTTCTGGTATTTCAATTTGAACATATTTTTTTTCATTATATATATATATATGTGCATACAATAAATAAATTTATTCTGAATATAATACACATATTTATAATAGAGAAAACGTAACAAATAAATATATTTATTTTTATAAATACAATAAATAATTAAATTTATTTATTTAATAGTTACATTCTGTCCATAATGAGCCTTTTAAGAAGCCAGGTACCTTTCTGCTTGGAGAATCAAACTCACAGTTCCTTCCTTCAGGTCAAAAATCAATGGAGTGTTCCAGTTCCTTGTCCTGCAAAGATAAAAAATCAGCATTAAAATACATAAAAGTATGTAACACTGCAGGGAAAAATTAGCAAAATTATGTTTATATGGATTATTTAATTTTATTTCTAAAATATTGTAAATATTTCTGACTCTTACAGTGATCTGCACTAGTGTTCACTGAGCAGGTACTACATTGAGTATAAAAATTAATTTAAAATAGATTAAAAAAAAAGCTAAAAAGAAATTAATTCTCGTGCTTCCAATGAAGCTTCTGCCACTTTTCCAAACAATGTGAGGAAGAAGAATTTGCTTTGCTCATGGAAATATATAACACTGCAGGGAAAAATTAGCAAAGTTACATTTATATGGATTATTTTATTTCTAAAATATTTAAAATATTTCTGACTCTTTTTACAGTGATCTGCACTAGCATTCACTGAGCAGATATTCCATTGAATATTTCAATTAATTTAAAATAAATTTTAAAAAATTTAAATTAATTCTCATGCTTCCAATCAAGTTTCTGCCACTCTTTTCCAAACAATCTGAGGAAGAGGAATTTTTTAACTCATGAAAACACATAACACTGTACAGAAAAATTAGCAAAATTATATTTATATGGATTATTTTATTTCTAAAATATTTTAAATATTTCTGACTCTTATACAGTGATCTGCACTAGCATTCACTGAGCAGATATTCCACTGAATATTTCAATTAATTAAAATAACATTTATAAATAAATAAATAAATAAATAAATAAAAATAATTGTCATGTTTCCAATCAACTTTCTGCCACTCTTTTCCAAACAATGTGAGGAAGAGGAATTTGCTTTACTCATGAAAATATGTAACACTGCAAGCAAAAATGAGCAAAACTATGCTTATATATTTTATTTTATTTTTATTTTATTTCCAAAATATTTTAAATATTTCTGACTCTTTCACCACGACCTGCACTAGCATTCACCGAGCAGATATTCCATTGAATATATCAACTAATTAAAAGTAAAATTAAAAAAAAAAATTTAAATAAATTAATTTTTGTGCTTCCAATGAAGCTGCTGCCACTTTTCCACACAAAGTGAGTGGGAGGATTTTTTTTTGCTTTACTCATGAAAATATATAACACTGCAAGCAAAAATGAGCAAAACTACGCTTATATATTTTATTTTATTTCCAAAATATTTTAAATATTTCTGACTCTTTCACCACGATCTGCACTAGCATTCACCGAGCAGATCTTCCATTGAATATACCAACTAATTAAAAGTAAAATTAAAAAAAAAAAAAAGAAAAATAAATGAATTCTTGCACTTTCTTTTGCACAGAAAGTGAGGGATTTGCATCACTCACGAGAACACGTAGCACTGCAGGGAAGTGGAGACCACCAAATATCCACAACTGAGGGAGGCTTTGATGACCCTGTCCCGGAATTCCAGCAGATCCACGGCGTCGTTGATGACATTGTGCACCTGAGCACAGGGAAAGAAATAAATGAGCTGAAATTCTAATTAATTCATCAAATATTCCTGCTGAGAAAATAATTCGAGATGGAGGAGTGCTTGAACTCTGAATATTGTTTTGATTGTTTTGTTAAATTTGTTGGATATGTTGAAGTAGGTAAGGTATAAATATAATTACAATTAATATGTTTATTTTAAAAGGTTTTTTTATAATGGTGTAAGGTTTAGTTAATTAAATAGATACTTCAATTATGATCTTTTTTTATTTTGAGTTTGGTTATATTTTTAATTTACATTTTTTATTTTACATATTTTTATTTTATATCTATTTAATTTAAAAATTCCCATTTTCAGATTGTTCAGCTGTTGATAAATTGAGTATTTGAAATGAACACGCCAATGTTTATTCCACTGTTATTTAAATAAATTTAAATGTGTGTTATTTAAATAAACACTTCATCCAAACAATCCAGCCATGTCCAGCATTGGGATGAAGGTGCTGCAGAGCTCTGGAAGTTTTATGATCCCACAGCTGGAAGCACAGGAAATCCAGGAGACAGGCTGGGTGAGCAGGCTGTGGTTTTGTTATTCTGCTTAAAATTTGCTCAAGAAAATCAGAATTTGCCTCAAATCAGCAGAGATTTTTCAGCTCAGAGATTTTGGGGAGCTAAAAATCCATGGGGGGCCTTAAACAAAAAAATTTTCCTGTTTTTTTGGTGGGGTTTGGGGTTTTTTTTTTGAAGATGTCACCATTCTGAGGGTGGTAACTTCCTTCTGATGTTTCCATTATGCACCAACTGCAGAACATGGACTGACCTCAATTATTGCAAGGAATATGTTATTAACATAATTAACATATATCCAAGGATATGTTAATTGCCATGCCTATATATGCAATAATTATATATGGGCATATAAATATATGCATATATTAACATATATGCAATAATTAACATATATCCAAGGATATGTTAATTGCCATGCCTATATATGCAATAATTATATATGGGCATATATATATATGCATATATTAACATATATGCAATAATTAACATATATCCAAAGATATGTTAATTGCCATGCCTATATATGCAATAATTATATATGGGCATATATATATATGCATATATTAACATATATGCAATAATTAACATATATCCAAAGATATGTTAATTGCCATGCCTATATATGCAATAATTATATATGGGCATATATATATGTGCATATATTAAAATATATGCAATAATTAACATATATCCAAGGATATGTTAATTGCCATGCCTATATATGCAATAATTATATATGGGCATATATATATATGCATATATTAACATATATGCAATAATTAACATATATCCAAAGATATGTTAATTGCCATGCCTATATATGCAATAATTATATATGGGCATATATATATATGCATATATTAACATATATGCAATAATTAACATATATCCAAGGATATGTTAATTGCCATGCCCATATATGCAATAATTATATATGGGCATATATATATATGCATATATTAACATATATGCAATAATTAACATATATCCAAGGACATGTTAATTGCCATGTCTATATATGCAATAATTATATATGGGCATATAAATATATGCATATATTAACATATATGCAATAATTAACATATATCCAAGGATATGTTAATTGCCACGCCCACCACAGCATCACTAATTAACTTTGCCATTGTAATACTCAGGGGAAAAAAATCCATCTGCAAGTTTTTGGTAGGATTTTGTAGGATTTTCCTACATAATACATAGGAATAAAATCAGTGTAAAGGAATGAGAATTAAAAATGAGTCAGGGTGAGCTTCACTTCCTCAGTCTTTGCATACTCAATTAGAGAATTCAAATCCCATGGAGATCATTCCCAAGCACATCTGGAACGAGTCGATGTCTGGGAATGAGGGGAAAAATTGGGAATTTTGGGCTGATTTGTGCTGTGTGTTCCCAGACACTGACTCACAGCACCCACCCACGGCCCCAACCCCAAATCCAGCCCTGCTGCTGCTCCAACTCTTCCCAATTCCAAACCCAGCATCAAAATGAAAAAAACCATTAAAGGGTCTCATTAGGCATTTAGGAACTCGATGCTGAAAAGCCCCAAATGGGTAATTTGGAAAATGTGGAAGGATGGAAATCTTGATTATCCCACAGAACAAACCTTGTGAGTCAATGTCTGGGAACACAAATTCAATCCAAAATTCCCATTTTGCCTTAAATGAGCTTTGTGATGGGGCTGCCCAGCTCTGAGGGGATTTTACCTTCATGGTTCTTCTCTTAATTAAGGTAATTTGAAGGTGGATTTTACCTTCATGGTTCTTCTCTTAATTAAGGTAATTTGAAAGTGGATTTTACCTCCATGGTTCTCTGAATCAAGGTGATTTGGAGGTGGATTTTACCTTCATGGTTCTTCTCTGAATTAAGGTGATTTGGAGGTGGATTTTACCTCCATGGTTCTCTTAATTAAGGTGATTTGGAAGTGGATTTTACCTCCATGGTTCTTCTCTTAATTAAGGTAATATGGAAGTGGATTTTACCTTCATAATTCTCTGAATTAAGGTATTGTGGAAGTGGATTTTACCTTCATGGTTCTTCTCTTAATTAAGGTGATTTGGAGGTGGATTTTACCCCCATGGTTCTCTGAATTAAGGTGATTTGGAAGTGGATTTTACCTCCATGGTTATTCTCTGAATCAAGGTGATTTGAAAGTGGATTTTACCTCCATGGTTCTTGTCTGAATTAAGGTAATTTGAAAGTGGATTTTACCTCCATGGTTCTCTGAATTAAGGTGATTTGGAGGTGGATTTTACCTCCATGGTTATTCTCTGAATCAAGGTGATTTGGAGGTGGATTTTACCTCCATGGTTCTCTGAATTAAGGTGATTTGGAGGTGGATTTTACCTCCATGGTTCTCTGAATCAAGGTGATTTGGAGGTGGATTTTACCTCCATGGTTCTCTGAATTAAGGTGATTTGGAGGTGGATTTTACCTCCATGGTTCTCTGAATTAAGGTGATTTGGAGGTGGATTTTACCTCCATGGTTATTCTCTTAATCAAGGTGATTTGGAAGTGGATTTTACCTTCATGGCTCTTCCCTAATAAAGGTGATTTGGAGGTGGATTTTACCTCCATGGTTATTCTCTGAATCAAGGTGATTTGGAAGTGGATTTTACCTTCATGGTTCTCCTCTTAATCAAGGTGATTTGGAAGTTCTGCCACTCCCAGTGCTGCTCCACCACGTGGGCAAAGATGACCTGGCCATTCCCACAGGCTCCTGCCAGCTGGGTGCCATCGATGGACCACGAAATGGCAAAAATGCTGCCAGTGTTGGGCTTCTCCAGGGCATAAGACCACTGGAAACAAGAAAAAAAATCATAATTTCACTCACTCTGCGCTTTTAGAAATTATTTCTTGTCAGGAATTCGTTTGCAGGGTTGGGATTTTTCAAGCAGTGACAATAAATGGAGTTTTTGATGAGTTGGCATTGGATGTTTATGTCAGTTTGGGAAATAAATAAAAGGAAAAGCAGCAGGTAAAGCAGAAATTCAGAAGTCACAATGTTGGAAGTACATCAGGTATCAGTTTTCTACTCATGATTTATTCCAAGTGTGTTCTCATTCATAAATCCAGGCAATCACTACATAAAATTAAGGTGCTAAAGAAATAATTACATTTCCTCCACTCTGTTACTGTCCAAATGAAGGATTAATCAAAAATTTCCTCCAGCAAATACCTTAATTCTTAATTCCCTCAGCCTTATCCATGAGACTCCCCCGAAGTTTAGATCCTTATTAAATAAAATGCCAAAAATTAGAATTTCCAGACCAAGACATTTTAAAAATTCCCTGCATATCAGAAACACGAATCATCCTGAATCTCCAAAGAGCTGGTTCCCTGAAAATGGATGACAAATGAGAATGAAATAATCTTTGTTGGGAATTTCAGGAAGATATTCAAGCAGATTTTAGAACAAGAAGCCAATCTCAGTTATTTCCTCTTTATGTAATAGAATATTTTTTAAATGTAGTTTAAAAATTGGAGAACTACCTGCATATCCAAATATATTTGAAGTCTTACAGAGGAAATCAATAATAAAAATCATGGGATTGAAGTTAAATGTAAAGATTGGATTGACTTTTGGGCACATGAAATTATCCCAAAGGGGGCACAGCAGAAATTGCAGAAATATATTCAACATTATTTAAATATAAATTGGATGCCCCTATTTACTAATTAAAATGATTAATTTGACCAGTGCTTCATTTTTATTATTTTTTATCACTGATCTCACTTTATACACTCCCAAGGCCTTGGGAACACAACTTGCCTATAGGACAACCATAATAATTTATTTTATAGGTAAATACATAATTTCTTTTCATGATTTTTAATTGAAGAAACGCAATTAAAATATTAATATTAAATGTGTCACTTTGCTCTTTACCACGAAGCTGCCTGACATGCCAGGGAGGTAGGAAAAAATGAGAATAAAGAGCATTGAGTGCAAAATACACAGAGCAGCTGGCTGCAGCTCATCTGTGTTTAAGAGATGAGTAATAAACTCTTAATAAATAATAGACTCAGGTATAAAATAATAATAAAAAATAAATAATAAACTCTTAATAAACTCAGATAAAATAAACATTTTAAAAAAAATAAATAATAAAGTCTTAATAAACTCATGTATAAAATAATAGTACTAATACTACTAATAATATTAATAATAATACTAATACTAAGAATAATAATAATCATCATCATCACCATCATCATCATCTCAGGTAAAATAATCTTAATTTTCTACAAGAAATAAGCCTGTCTGCATTAAAATCCCCAATGACCAGTTCAGTATTAATTGCTGATTTAAACATTGCTTTTTAGCTTGCAGGAGTCTGAGCCAGATGTAACAGTAAATTCAATTATAGATCTGTAGATATCAAAATAAATCATTTTTAAATCAGCAAATTGACACTTTGCAAAAGAAAACTGCATTTAGTACTTTTCCTTCTAGATAACTGTAATTAAATTTTACTTATAAATTTGTAATTAAATTCTATTTATACACTGTCAGTGAAAATCAGTGAAATCAGAATCACTACAGAAGGTGAAGTAGGAAAATTCAGATTTATCCTTTTATCTTTTCTCAAATAATCTTTAATTTAAACCTTCTACCTTTTATACCATTATTACAACCTTGTAACCTATTATTATAACCTTATACCTTTAACCTCATACCTTTTCTCAAATAATCTTTAAAGGTTCCTCTTCATGAATTTAAAATATTTGAAATTCACATTTCAAATTCATGGTTTGACTGAACACACCCAAAACACCACAGCAATTTTCTTCCCAGAAAAAAGCAATAAACACAACAAGAAACCAGGACAACAAAAGTCCCAAAAAATCAAAGTTTGCTGCAAAAAATCTGAGTAAAAATGTTCAGGAAAGCCAAAGACAATGAGGACAATCTGTGCTCCCAGTGAAGGGAGGTGAAACTGCATTAAATTGATTTTAATTGGAGACAAAGCTGCAAAAAACCCTATAAAAATAATAATTCAGGGGTAAACCTTCAAGGGGAAAAGGGATTAAATAATAAAAGTGGTTATAGTACAATAAAATATAATAATAAATGGTTTTTACACTTCCTTTTCTATCAGGTTATTGTTATACACTCCTTTTTTTATGGTTAAAAATAGCAATTTGTGATTAGTTATGACCATAAGAGATGCTTGTGAACTCTGTGGTTTTCAGGTAAAAATTTCATGTCCCAAAAGGCAAAATATCATTAAAAATAAAATATTCTGGTCAGCAAAAATGTGCTGGCAATCACAAGCATTTTTGCTAATAAAACACCCACCTGTACACTGATATCCTGAGGAATATTTGCTGTATTATCAATAAATTTGGACAATTTCCAGAGTTTTACTGTGGAATTTTCTATTTTATTACATTTAATAATTTTTTTTGAGATATATAAAATAAATTTGCAGATATTTACTCGGGAAAATATTTTTAAATAATTAAAAAAATGAAAATAAAATATTAAAAACTTGAAAATATTTAAAATGTGTTTAATATATTTATTTTTTTATCTATCTAAAATAATGAGCAGAGTTGGACTCACCCCAGTTTTATCACAGAGCCGTAGAGTGTTGAAGGATCCCACAGCAAACAATTCTCCATCCAGAGCCCAGGCAATGGCAGTGATGGGATATTCATGGGGCTGGGAATTGTACAGGACACGGCCAAAACTGTCCCAGACCTGCAGCAAAATCCCAATTTCATCCCAATTTCCATCCATGGCACACTTTGGGTGCACTGGCATTATTCCAGAAAAATAAATCCCCCTCATGATTTAGTGGAATTGGAAAAACTGCAAAAATTACAGTTCATTTTTGGTTTATATATGCATTTTTTTTGTATTTTTGTTACTGAAGAAGTGTAATTTCCCCTCATGTTTTCAGGGGAACTTGAAAAAATCATCCGTATTATATGTGTATATATATATATTATATATACATATGTGTGTGTGTATGTGTAAAAATATATATATAAATAATATTGGTATTTATTATGTCTTGCTTTTGTCTTATATAGATATTTTTTGTATTGTTGTTGCTCCAGAAATGAAATTTCCCCTCATGTTTTCAGGGGAACTTGAAAAAATCATCCATATTATACGTGTGTATATATATATATAATATATTATATATACATACGTGTGTGTGTGTGTAAATATATATATATAAATAATATTGGTATTTAATATGTCTTGCCTTTGTTTTATATAGATACTTTTTGCATTTTTGTTGCTCCAGAAATGAAATTTCCCCTCATGTTTTCAGGGGAACTTGAAAAAATCATCCGTATTATACGTGTGTGTATATATATATATATATATAATATATTATATATACATACGTGTGTGAGTGTGTAAATATATATATATAAATAATATTGGTATTTAATATATCTTGCTTTTGTTTTATATAGATATTTTTTGCATTTTTGTTGCTCCAGAAATGAAATTTCCCCTCATGTTTTCAGGGGAACTTGAAAAAATCATCCGTATTATATGTGTGTATATATATATATATATATTATATATACATGTGTGTGTGTGTGTGCGTGTGTGTGTATGTGTAAAAAATGTATATATAAATAATATTGGTATTTAATATGTCTTGCTTTTGTCTTATATAGATATTTTTTGTATTGTTGTTGCTCCAGAAATGAAATTTCCCCTCATGTTTTCAGGGGAACTTGAAAAAATCATCCGTATTATACATGTGTATATATATATATATATATATATATATATATATATAATATATTATATATACATATGTGTGTATGTGTAAAAATATATATATATAAATAATATTGGTATTTAATATGTCTTGCTTTTGTTTTATATAGATATTTTTTGTATTGTTGTTACTCCAGAAATGTAATTTCCCCTCACGTTTTCAATGTAATTTGAAAAACCACTTGAATTATATATATATATATAAAGAGTATATATTTTAATATACATCCCCCTTTTGGTTTATATATATATATATTTTGTGTTTTTCCTATTCCAGAAACATAATTTTCCCTCATGTTTTAGTGTAATTTGAAAAATCACCTATATTACAGTTCAGTTTTGGTTTATATCTATTTTTGGTATTTTTCTTACTGCGGAGGTGTAATTTCCCCTCATGTTTCCAGTGTAACTTTAAAAATCACCTGTGATATATTGATATTATTCATATTAATAATATATGTATTTTAATATATATCTCACTTTTGTTTTATATATTTTTTTGTATTTTTATCATTTCAGAACTATAATTTTCCCTCATGATGAAGTGTAACTGGGAAAATCACCCATATAATACCTCATTCATATTTTATAAATACACTTCTTGTACTTTTATTATTCCAGAAGTATAATTTTCCCTCATGACATAGAAATTTTAGAAATAATTGCCCAAGTCAATTATGTGTAACTACAAATATAAATACAAATATAAATACAAATAAATATATATACAACACACATGTATATATAATTACTTAATGCAACAGACTTGCTTTTTGCCATGGTAAATGTCACACAATTCTGGGTAAAATATTCTATATAAAATATTTTGCACCCCTGAGTTTTATTTCCTGTAAATTGCTCCAAGTCTATAAAAGAACCTGCAAATTTCCAAATACAGAGATTTTTAAAATGGAAATCAATCCACAAAACAATGTAATAATTTACTGGATTTTTAAAATGTCTTAATTGTGTATTTTCTATCACAGCCATTACAGAATTAAATGACAGAACCAACACATGACACATTTAAAAATCAGTTTTTATTTAAGGGAAGATACTCAAAAGGTGCTTTGTATTTTGGATGCAGATTATATTACTATATTTCCTGCATCCAAATAATATATATTAATATATTTTAAAATATATTAATAGATTAATATAATAATATATATTTTATAATATATTATTTTTATTATAATATAATAAAATATATTTATTTTACTGAGGGATTCACTGTCCCTGTAGTAGAAAACAGCAGTTTTATCTCTTTTAATTTAATATGTCAGCTTTCATTAATTCAAATAATCACTTCTATATTGGTACATATTTTTCTTTTTGTTTCACCCCCATTTTAGCAATTTTTATTCTGCAGTATTTTAAAAAAAAATTGTAATTATATCTTACTACAGAGTGAGGTGTATTTATAAATAACACATTTTTTTCTTGAAAAGTGTGATTGATGATTTCTCATTTCATTTTGGGTTTCCAGGGTAAAATTCAGAAATTTCAGGATCTCTCATAAGTTTTTGGGCATGAGTTGAAGTGAAGCAGAGCTCACCTTGTACCTGCAATCCTCCCCTGCAGACAGGATCAGATCATTCACTGAATTCCAGTCAGTTTTCAAAATCAAACCATCGTGGGCTTTCCACTGAAAGGGAAAAAATCAATTCCACAATTCTGACAACTCCTATTTTCAATATTCATCACTCGGCGGACTTGATGATCTCGGAGGTTTTTTCCAATCTTAACAATTTTATGATTTTGCAGAAGAATAAATTAAATAAAGCCCGGACGAGGCAGAATCAAATCTGCATTAAAATCCTTCATCCAAAAATCCATTAAAATTTTTAATCCAAAAAATTCAAATTCAGCAAGAGAAAAGGGAAAGGCTGCTGTGTATTTATTTCTGGAAATAAATCTTATTAATGAATCAGATTTTGAATGGTACCTGCAGAACTTTGGCATTTGGCTGGAGGGGTTTAATAATCAGCTGCTGCCCTGAGGTGTAGAGAACTTTGTCAGAGTCAGGGGCCCAGGACACTGAGTACACTGGAGTTCCTGTGGGCAAGGAAAAAAATCTATTTTTAATAGATATATATGATACATAATAATAAAAATAAATAATATTGATGGTAAGGTACAACAGAGCATAATAAATAAAAGATAGAATTATATATAGAATATATATTATATAGAATATATATATAATATTATAATTATTTATACTATATAATTTATATGTAAATATATAAAAATATATGTATTATTTACATATATAAATATAATATATTTATATTATTTATTATATTTATAATATATATTATATATAATATATAATATATTATATATATGTATTATATATTATATTATATATTATATATATAAAATATAGAATATATATAAAATATATAAATACACATATTTAAGTACATAAAATATAATACATAATTCCTGCATAAAATATATTAATATTACATAAATATCTATGTAGATAACACTGTATTATATAAATGTACATTACACATTTCTCAAGCTTCTTTATCTACTGTCATTTACACATTACCAATTCCCAAAACTTTTACAAGTGAAAGGTTTCAAGTCCAGAAAACCAACAGGAAACAGCTGCATTCTGTATTTATATTCAGATAAACACACATTTTATTCACTGATTTATTCAGATTTTATCCTCTGATACAATTTTACTCCCAACTGTCACTCCAGAAATACAGAAAATCAAAATAATACTCACCAAGAGACATCAGAAAATCAATCTTTTCAGCCCAAATTATGAGACTGGACACAAAAATGGGTGGAAAAAGTTTTGTGTTGCACCCCAATCGTTCTTTTTTAGATTTTTGGGTACCAGAATTAACAGAGATTTTTGTTTTGCTGCACAAACATCCCATTCACAGTAACTTCCAAAATAAATGACAATAAATCCAAGTGGCCACAGGCTGGACAGATTTTTCCCAATTAACTGAAACTTTCTTAGACTGAAAGTCTCAGAATTTTGTATCTGGAATAAAGCTGACTGTTCCCTTTTAAAATCATGTTCCAGTTTTCAAATTAGATTTTTTGAAAAGAGAATAAAGCAAAAATTACACATGGAAAAACATCCAAGGAAAAAAGAAGAATTTTAAGAAGTCAGACTTGCCAACCATGCAAATATTTTCCATATTATTTGACAAGATTTGTCTCTGAAGAAAAATCAAAGGATTTTGCTACTTGATTCCTTGAAATAAAACTAAGAAAGTGAAGCAAAAAGCTTCTCCAAGTATTAAACTCAGTAACTGAATTAAAATTGTTCAAATAAACCATTTTTAATGCAACTTTATGGTAATAAAAAACCCCCAAAGGCTTAAAAATGCCCTTAGAGGGTAAAATTCTCAGTGGCAATTTTGGCATGTTAAATTCTATCTCTAAAAATGTCTCAGGAATATTTTGATGAGATTTAGATAATTAAGTGATTGAGCTGCCCTAAAATCATCCAGTACCTCCCCACCTCTCCCTGAGCAAAAAGCTGATTTATTATGGTGAAACTCCATTTGAGCTCCCAAATATTCACCCTCCAAACTGAGACCTGGTGCTGTTGCTCCTGAAGATTTCTGTATTTCATAGATTTTCTTTCAGGGAATTTTATTCCTTAAAAATCCAGAATTATTACGGCAGACTTTTTAAACTTGTCAACCCTCAGAGCAGACAAGTCCCAGAAACACAACATATATTAAATAAATGTGGCTCTGGCTCTTTTCCTCCTGGCAATTCCTGGTGAAAATGCCATAAATTCTGTCCCCAGCTGGAGCAGAAATTCTAAATAAACTCCTTTTTTTTTTTTTTTTGCCCTTTCCTAATGCTGATCTAACAATCAGAAGAGTTTTCTATTTAAACCAAATGTTTGCCTTTTTTATGATGGCTGAGGACTTAACCACAATTTCCAGGGCTTAACAGCAGGAGCTGAGTTAACTCATTTCCTCCTGCACTTAACAAGGGCTGCCTTGGGAAAATGCTGCCAACACCCTGCAAACCCAGAGGAGCAGCCCCACTGCAGCAGAAACAGGAATATTCTGGGGGAAAAGGAGAAAAAAAGGCAGAAAATTGGGATTTGAGGAAGGAAGGTCTGGTTTATCCCACAGCACACTTGGTAATTGCAAGAGTTTTGTGGGATTTGGGATTGTCACGGGAGGAGAAACATTCATTTAAATGATTTGAGATCTTGGGAGGGTGTTTCCAAAAGAATATTCCTAAAGAATAGAGGGATCAGGAATGAATTCCTCGCTGGGAGGGCTGGGTGGAATTCCCAGAGCAGCTGTGGCCGCCCCTGGATCCCTGGAAATGTCCCAGACAGGTTTGGGATGCAGGGATGGGATTCAAGGTCCTTCCACCCCAAAGCATTCCAGGATTTCACGAGAATCTTGTGGGATCCCTAAGAAATCCAAGGAAAAAAGGTTTCCTCATCCAAATGGATCAGTGGAAGCCCAAACCCAACATTTCAGTGTAAGGAGGAGGAGGAATAAAAGGAAGAATTTAAGGGAATTTAAGGAGGAATAAAGGCCAAAGACAGAACAGGCATGTGGATCATCACCCCAAAATCCAGCCTGAAAATTCATTTCCAACACAAAGAGTGGAATGGGGCAAAGGAATGTTGACAGTGGGGATTTTTTCAGTTGTCATTATAATAAAGGAAGGGAAAATGATTGGAAAATTCATTTGGTTGAACATGATGCACCCTTCCTGCAGAATCCTGCCCTGACCCAGGTATGGCCATGTTGGGACTGTGGGGCTCTGACTCTGAATTTAAAGATTTCAGGGCCTCACAGGATTTGAAGTTGAAAACACAAACACAAGGTGACAGTTACTCCATGGGGACTCAAGTGTGCCTTTGTACTGCACCAGAAACCTGCAGAAACCAATGAAAATTCATGTTTGAAACAACAGCATGGAATTTACCTGACATCCTTTTTCAAACCCTAAATAAGCAAAATAACGCATGAGAAACCTGACAACATAAACTGAGAAATGCTAAAGAATATGTGCTTTGGTTTGAATATTTTGTTTAAATTCTAGTTCAGTTGGTTTATCTTTTTACCTGACAAACATTGCACGAGCACAAGAACTTCCTTAAAAGAACTGCAATGCATTTTCTATTCAGTGCTGTGGTTAAAGTGCCTTCCCCAGGTTGAAAGCATTCAGATCATTTGTTTCAGACTGAGATAAGGGCCTGACATTTACCCCAAGCCCAGGTGCATGTGGTTTCTTCAAAAATGTCACAGGGTCACACAGGCTCCATCTATGAAGTCTGAAAAACAAAATTGAGCTGAGGATCTTCACTGCAATGGCCCCAAATCCTCAGCGTGGGATGAGACTGCTGCCTAAAAATATTGCAGCGCTTTGAGTCTGAAAAATGAAATACTTTTAAAAAAATCTTATTAAAATGCAACTCTGATTTATATTTAATTTTAATTAAGGCTTTAACAGCCTTGAAGAAACCATCCCTGCCATATTCAGGGTCTGTTATTTAAATACATTTCAGAAGAACCCAAATGAAGAAGTTCTGCTGGAGCTCTGAGCAAAGAACTCACCTTGCTGAGCCAAGGTGGATCTCAGCATTCCACTTTTAGACCAGATTTTCACTTGGCCATCTTCCCCAACTGCAAATGAGCACAGAAATCAGCAAATGCCATGCAATATTCACTCTAACAAATGCATTTGTGTTTGCTCAGGAAACACTGGAGTTAAAATAAACCCAGCTTTTCTTACAGGTGAATTCCTTTTGTTTAGTCTTCCAAATATGCAATAGGAAATACATGAAGGAAAAATATTTAAGATGTTTCTTTGGTTATTATCAAGAAATCCTCCTTTGCTGAAAATCCCCGAACTCTTTTCCGAAGCTGGTCCTAGCAAGGGAAAATCCACCATTATTTCAGCACCCCAAATTCTGTATTTCTGATTCCTTCCATGGCCCAGAGCTGCTCAGAGGAGTCTGAGAAGGCCCAGGGGAGCAGGAGCAGATTTGATGGATTCAACTGGAGATTTCACAGCTGATAAATGAAGATAACTCTGGATGGCTTCAACTTCCTACCATAACTGTGTGCTACCAAATAACTCCGTTTATTTACTGAAGAATTCATTGCTAAACACTCCACAGCACACTTAGGGCTGTTTTACAGCACACAATTCCTGGTGTGGTGTCATTTTTAAAATGCTTCAGTTTAGGCCTCCCAGATGCAATTAATGAGGAAGAAGAAATTAATGGATTCTTCCATTCAAATATAATTTATTTGCCACATTCCAGGTTTTTATATCTGGCCAATGTTGTTTTAAATGTTTTAAAAATGTTTTAAAAAAACCACTCAAAATTAAAAATCCTATTTGTGCACATTTGATGCTGTTGAAATACAACCATAAAAATATTTGAAGTGGTGCAGTAGCAATGATTTATTTAGTCTTCCTCCAAGCACAGCTGTGGTAGAAGAGGAGTTGATGTCCTCAGAATAAACTGGAAGTGGTGATGAATTCCCACACTCCCCAAAAAGTGTCAGTGTCATGCAGCCTCATAAAAAAAAAAATGGGATTCAAAAGACAATTTTGACTTTGTCTTTGGAGAAGTTCCTGAGGCAAAGCTGTCTTTAAAAAGAACAATATTTCCATCCCTCTGGGATTTCAGAGGAACAGGCCAGACAGAGTTCCTTGAAGCAGCATTTCAGAGTCCGGAAAATTATTATTTCCAAAATGAATTTTGGAAAAAATCCAGAATTATCTGCAGTTCCTGCGGTCAGAGGGATCAGCTGTGCTCCATCAGCAGGAGGCTGACACATAAAAACCCAGCAAGGAGCCCAGCACAGCAACTGCAGCAGCTCCCCCAAAACCCACACAGAATCTGGGACAAAAAACGCCAAAAGCAACTCATTGATAAAAGATTTGGGACAAAAAATGGTGCAGAAATGAAGAAATTGTGGGCTCACTCCTCTATCACTAATATAAACAGGCTGGAGGTGATAATTACTGATAATTAAGGAATAAAGCACAGGAATATTCAGGATCAATGAGCCTTTTAGCTAAAAAACCCCAAATGTGCAGGGATATAAATGCACCAACTTAGCAACTTCTTCTTGCAACAGACAGAAAAGAAAGAAATCAAATATTCTCCTTTCTGAAGTTCAGAACAGCCACAAAACCATCTGAGCACTCTGATATTAAAACATTTACTTTCAAGTAATTGGATGATTTAAATGAAAAAGAGAAATATTTTTACTACATCTATTAATTAAAATGGACAACACTAAGCTAAAATACATTAATTAAACTGTGCAAAATGAGCTCCTAGTAAAAAGGTGATAACTTCTGTGATAAATAAGACAAAAAAAGCAGATTGTTATTTAAGTTTTCAAAGCACTTTATTAATTTAGGAATGCTCACCTGTAACCAGGGCTGTTCCCTCATAATTCCACCTTCCTGCAAGGACAGCTCCACAATGGGCTTCCACACTTTTCTCCACTCTTCCTAGCTTGGAAATCAAGTGAAATTTCCCTAAAAAAAAAAAAAAAAGTTAATAGAATTTACAGAATTATGTAATTATTATTACAGAATAATGTAATTATTATTACATTATTAATTACATTCTATATTATTACAGCAGTGCTGTAATAATATTACCTTCTGTGGAAAGCACACAGACAAACCAAGAAAGCAACAACACAAAGAGAACTTCCAGTTGTTTTTCAGAGCTCAAATCAGAATTATTCTGCTCCCATGCTGGAGCTGGGGTGGAATTCCACAGCAGCCAACCCCAAAGTTTGTAATGACTTCAACAGAAGGATCAGGAAGTTTTTCTTCCCAAATAAGGGATGCTGCTTAAACCCAGGAAGATCAAATTTAAACTGGAGCAAAGAGCAGACAATGGAGAGCCTGGAAAAATAAGCAGCCCAGTAATTGAAATTAAGTACTTTAAAATCAAATTATTTTTAGTATTATTTGATCTAAGCTGCCAGACTGAACCACAGCAAGGGAGCTCCTGAGTGACCAGAACTTTTGGCACAATCACCCAGCCAAATCTCTGCCAGTGCAAGATTTCCAGGGAAAAGACTTCTAACACTGATAAAAAACTCTGGTTTGGATAAATCAGTTTATGTGAACAGTTTATTATGGAATCCCAGGCTGGTTTGGGTTGGGAGGGACCTGAAATCCCAAAGGGCAGGGACACCTTTCACAGCCCAGGCTGCTCCAAGGCCCCTGCAACACTTCCAAGGTGTTCATTTAATGCATTCCACTCTTCTGTAATCATAAAATAGAATTTATCTCATGGATGTATCACTTATTGTATAAAACACCTCTCAGGTATGAGATTTTCATGTTTCATGTGAAAGCAAGAGCTGGATTTAGAGGAATTCAATGTTAATTCCTCCAAGTCAATTGCCAAAATGGCTTTTTCTGCTTTTACATTAAAAACAACTTTTATTTTCTGAGAAATGTATATTTTATTTTCTGCACCTTTTCCCATGCAGTGTCTTTGCTCCACCTGCATCCAGGACCTTTTTCACTGGAGAATCCTTAAACCAAATCCCAGGAGCAGGAATATTCCCATATTCCCAATCTCCCAGGAGCAGGAATATTCCCATGCCATCACCTCCAGGACTGGCATGAACAGGGTGAGCTCTTCAGAGCCATCACTTTTTTCAGGATATAAATTTTATATATTGATTTTACATATTGAAACAGCTCCCAGTGATCCATGCAGAACCCCTGAATATTTCTGTGAGCAATTCCTCTGCTCATAACAAATGAAATTCCAGTGGAAGCTCAAGCAGCTGGGAAGGAACTGAAGGATTTGGTGAAGTCAGAATATCAGGAAAAAGGGCAATGTCAAAGTATCAGATAAAATCCTGTTTTCCAGGGAAAACTCCACTTTTTTCCCAATCTTTTCCATCCTCTCCCACTCCACAAGCTCCTACATCTCTCACAAGGCCCCTTCCAAAGAGGGAAACAGAGGAAATTGTAGCTGAGCAGGGCAGAACATGGTTACATGTAAAAGCAGGATCAACTTTCCAGAATTCCTCTGGAAAAAATGTGATCATCACTTAAAACTGTATCCTAATCCTTCTGCAGAACAGGGGAGATCAAGTTTTCAGGGACAGCAGCTTTAATTCTGCAACTTCTTGGCTTTTCCAGCAGGGGAATTCACAATTGCTGCCAGCCAAAAGCTTTTTCCATGGCATTCCCAGGGGGAGGTTTCTCCATTTCCATGGATTTCTGTTCTACTGAGGCAACAGAGACTTTCAAATTACAACTGATTACACAAAAAAAGAGAAAATTTTAGCCAAATGCCTGGTGTAGGTGGTAGGGATTCAGCTCAATCTCTGGTCCTTTATTTTTATTAAGTACTGAAGACAGAACTGTCCTCAACCTGAAAATGACTCCCCAGTTTTGCAGGAATTTCCAGTGGGAGACTCCCAGCCTATCCAAACACCGAATATAAAACATGGATGTTTTGTCCATTAACTTCCATGGACTCTTAAATGCTGACCTAATATAAAATTGTCAAGAAAAATTGAAAAAAAAAAAAGGCAAATCACTTATGATCTGTCCTTAATCTGAAGGTTAAAGCCAAAAATACTCTTCATTTTTGTTAAAAAATAGCAACAGGACCAATGTCAGTAGGAAATAAAAGAACAATATCCCCCAAGAGAGGCATTTCAGAAGAAAACCCAAGGGATCTAAATTTACATTTGCTCTGATTTCAAACATCTGCAGTTCAACTAGGAATTGTAAAGACATTATGCTGCTTTTCCCTTGGATTCAGCAAGTTTGCAGCAATCCTTATCACACAGGGGACTTGGCTGCTGCAGGAAAACTGCAGGAGTAAGCTGGGGCAGGAAAACTCGTGCAGGAAGAAAAATCTGGCTGGGGGTAAAATCCTTTTGGGGAGAAGGGGAATAAAACCTCCAAGGGTAAAATCCTTTTGGGGAGAAGGGGAATAAAAACCCCAAGGGTAAAATCCTTTTGGAGAGAAGGGGAATAAAAACCCCAAGGGTAAAATCCTTTTGGGGAGAAGGGGAATAAAAACCCTAAGGGTAAAATCCTTTTGGGGAGAAGGGGAATAAAACCTCCAAGGGAAAAATCCTTTTGGGGAGAAGGGGAATAAAAACCCTAAGGGTAAAATCCTTTTGGGGAGAAGGGGAATAAAACCTCCAAGGGTAAAATCCTTTTGGGGAGAAGGGGAATAAAAACCCTAAGGGTAAAATCCTTTTGGGGAGAAGGGGAATAAAACCTCCAAGGGAAAAATCCTTTTGGGGAAAAGGGGAATAAAACCTCCAAGGGTAAAATCCTTTTGGGGAGAAGGGGAATAAAACCTCCAAGGGAAAAATCCTTTTGGGGAGAAGGGGAAAAATCCCAAGCAATCCTCAAAGCTTCTTGCTCCTCAAATAATGCCTTGTATTTGATTGACATGAGCACTCAAGGGTACGAAACAGTAAGTATTATATATATATAATGTATTAATGTAATATATATTTTTTTATATATATATACACATATATATACATATATATGTATATATATGTATATGTGTATATATATACATATATATGTATTATATATATAATGTATTAATGTAATATAATAAAGTATTTTATATATAATGTATTAATGTAATATATATATTTATATATATATACATGCACATATATATGTATATATATGTATATATATACATATATATGTATTATATATATATAATGTATTAATGTTATATAATAAAGTATTATATATATATAAAAATATATAAGTATATATATAATATATATATAAAGTATTATATATATATAATGAAATTAAAAAATCATAATTTTTTAAAATATTTATATTTTTAAAATTTATGATTTTTAAATTTCATTATTAGAAATATTTTCAGTTGCCTTACCATCAGAGCTGGTGAGAACAAAGCTCTCAGCCTGGGATTGCTTCTTGCCACCGATGCCTCTGGGAAACCAGTGCAGGTCCAAGGGATAAACCTCATCTGGCAGCTTCAGCACCCGCGTGGTCTCGCTGGTCACTGGGTTCCATTTCATCACCTGGTGGTCATCGCTGCAGGAGAACAGCTCATCAGCTGTGGTCCAGCCCACACAGCTCACCAAGTCCTTATGTGTCCCTCAGTTAAGGAACCTGAAAAGTTTAATCACTAAAAATAATCCAATACCCCATCTCGACTCTCCAGAACATAATGGACAATACAGAAAGTTTATTTTTATAAGATTGCATGGAACGCTTAAAACTAAAAATAAAATCTTCATTTTTTTGCTCTTATGTGCCAAGAAGAGCTTGGTAAAACTTCAGTCCAGTGAAGCAAATTTTCATGTCATAAAATGAAAATATTTCATAAAAATTAAATTCTTATAATGATGTGAAGTTATGGAAACATGGCCAAAATGTTGGGTTAGTGAAGGGTCTTAGTGCAAAATAAAATGTAAAACATCCAACTATCATTCAAAAGTGTTGGTTTATTTACACCACATCATAGGTAAGTGTTCAGTGTCTCTTAAAACATTGTCCTTAACGGCTGCAGTCAATGACAAGGGGAACAAAGGAAAAACAGGAAAAAAAGCCATCTGCAATTTACAAATATTTTACTGAAATTTCAACAACAAAAAAATATTTTCTGGAAGAGTCTATTCAGAATGAACGTGATGTTCCATGCTTTTTTTCTGTGGCAAAGGATATGTTTTGGCTCCTTTAAAAGGGAAGTCTTCAGTCTCATCTCAGTTGTTCAGATGGAGCATTAAAACCATGTGTTATAACTGCAATAAAAGAAAATAAATACATATATAAGTATGGATAATGAACATAATATATATGCATACACAAGCAGCCAAAATTCAAGAGGAAGACACTAACACTAAAATGAAAAGTTCTGAATATTACATCACTACTGGGGAAAAATAAGCACCAAGAAATACCTGAGTTTAAAGAGAATTCCGTTTCCACATTATCCAACTGAATATGGACAACTTGAAGAAGAAATAATGCTGTGAACAGTGATTCCTTAAGGTTGGAAAAGACCTTTAAGAACAAGCCTGAAACATCAGAGTTCGGAGCACTGGAGATCCCCTGCGCTGACACACAGCCAGGAGGGCAAAACCTGGTATTTTCCTTTCCAAGCCCAGAACTTTATTATCATTTTAAAGCATTTTAATGGCTCTGTATGTGCTGCTGAAAGGCTGAACGCCCACCTGGGCCATCACCAGGTACATCCATGACTGCCAGCCCACGTATTCCCTCCGTCCCGAGGAATCCAGCAGGAGTTTTAGGAGAGATGTGGCAATAAGCAGGAATTCTAAGCAGGAATTCTAGGCAGGAATTCTAAGCAGGAATTCTGGGGGCTCGGAGAAGCCAAAGCGCCTGACGCCTCCTGCCTTTCCCACCCGGAGCTGCTGGCCCGGAGATGAGGATCGGGAACGGCGGAGCAGAGCGGGATGGGGGCAGCGCAGGGAAGGAACGCCAGAGGGAAGGAAAACCAGCGGGCGGGATGGGGAAGGGATGGGGGCAGAGCAGGAAAGGGAAGGAACGCCACAGCACGATGGGGGAATGCCGAGAAGGAAAAGCAGCCGGCGGAACGCGGGGCACGGAGAAGGAGACACCAAACCCTCGGGGCAGCCTCGGCCAGCACCGCCCGCGCCAACACCCGCTGTTCCCCCCGTTTGCAGCTTTCCAAGAAGCAATCATCCAACCCCTCCTGAGGGTCGGGGCTCCCCCGCCCTGCCCTCAGCTGTCCCCCGGAGCTCTCCCGCCCCCCCATCCGCCCGTCCCACGCCCAGACGGGGGTCACGGCTCCCGACCCTGTCGCCCACCGCGGCGGTGACTCAGCCGAGGGGAGGGGGCCGGCGGCCGCCGCCTCCCCAGCGCGCCTTTACCTGCGCGGGCAGCGGGAGGCAGCGGCAGAGCGGCGGCCGGAGCCCGCTCCCGGCGGAGCCCGCTCCCGGGGGAACCCGGGGCGATCCCGCCGACAGCTCCCGGGATGATCCCGCTCCCGGCGGATCCCGGGATGATCCCGCCTGCCGCTCCCGGCGGATCTCGATCCCGGGATGATCCCGCCTGCCGCTCCCCGCCGATCCCGGGATGATCCCGCAGGCTGCTCCTCGCCGATCCCGGGATGATCCCGCCTCCCCGTCCCGCTCCCGTCGCCTCAGGAGCGGCGGCTCCCGCTCCCCCCGCCGCCAAGCGCCGCCGTCGCTATGGCGACTTCTCGCGAGACCGCATCCTCTTCATCCTCCTCCTCCGCCACCTCACGGCTCCCCCCCGGCCCCCCCAAGGTGCCACGGTGCCGCCCGTTAATTAATTAAAGCCGCTTCAAAATCGCCGCGCTCTCACCATTTTTAAATTTTTTTTTCACTAGTAAAATTTTTTTTAAATATTTTTTTATTAATTTTAAACCACCGCGTGTCGCCCAGCAACCAAACGCCGCCCACTGACCTACTTCTAAAATTAAAATTAACCCTTCTCTCCGCCGGCACGGCCGCCAGGCTGTGTTACCTCGCCGCCCTCACCCCCGAATGTCTCCCGCCTCCCCGTGTCTGCCCAGAAAATGCCGCTCCCGGCGGATTTCTGGGCGCTTTCCCCTCCCTGCTGTAACGAACACAAGATGGCGGGCGGGGGCGGCGGTGCCGTTCAAACCCGCGGGCCCGGCCCCTCCCGTCCCAGCCTGCCCCGCGCTTTTCTAACGAATTTCGGTTCGAGTTCGCCGTTTCGGCGCCATTTTCGACTGTGGAAGCGGCCGAGCTTCTACAGCAGCCGGAGTTGCCCGCGCTGCCGCCGCCTCGCCGGGGCACGGAGTCGCCGGGACGAGCAGGTACGAGCTCGGCGGGAGGAAGCGATGGCGGTTCGCCTCAGGGCGGTGGGGTGGGGGGGCTTCGCGGCGGAGGAGGTGCCCTCAGGGGGCTGCCCCGGGCAGGGGGTGCTGAGGGGACGGTGCTAATGGCGAAAACAGAAATGCTGGGAGAATTGAGGGGAGACAAGGGATGCTGAGGTGGAGATTAGGATTTTTGAGGGGAAGTTGCTAAGGGGGAGACAAGTGGTGTTGAAGGGAAGGTGCTGAGGAGGACACAGGAGGCGCTGAGGCAGAAGGCGGGAGGTGCCGAGGGGATGGCAGGAGGTGCTGGGGGATCGGCGGGTTCTGCCCCGCGCCTCATTTCCCCACTTCCCCCCGGCCCGGAGGGAGCAGGAGCGGCGGCAGCGCCTCTCTCTCCCCGGCCGGGCTGCCCCGCTGAGGGTCCCCCTGAGGGCTCCGGGCCCGGCGGCTCCGTCCCGGCTGCTGTCGGCTCAGGGCTCTGAGGAGCGGCTCCCCGAGGGGCTGTGCGGCCCAAGGGCTCCGCCGTGCCCTGAGGGAGCCCCGCGGACCGGAGGACGGGGAAGTTCAGGGACGCGTTTGGGTAGCGGAGAGACCCGACTTTAATCTGCTTAGAGAGGGACCCTTCTATCCCCGGCTCTGCCTGCTGCTTTGATGCTTGAAGGGTGAGAGAAAAACCTCAAGAAAGCTCTTAATGATTCGTTTAAAAGAGCTGGACTCGATGATCCCCGTGGGTCTTTTCCAACTCGGAATATTCTGGGATTGTGTGACTTGCAAAGAGCGTGACAAGGGTGCAGTCTGGCTCCTTGTGCTTTGAAAAAGCCCCAGATTTGTCACTGACAGGGCTTGTCGCTATCGCATTTAATGGGCTGTTCATAAGGAAGCTTTTCTGTCCGTCCCCGGCGCTTTTTTCGCCGTCCCCGTGAGGAAAGCGGCGCTTTCGGTAAAAGCAGAGATGCTTTTACCGAACACCTTCGAGCTGGCTCGGGGGAGGGGCTGGGCACGAATTTGTTAAATTTGTTAGAGACGATGTGGCAGCTGATTTATCGCGATTTAGAAGCTGAGGTCAAGTAGTTCGGCTTGTTCATTCTGCTGAAGTGTCCGAGCGGGGGGGAAGGGTTGGGAAGGTAAATAGGTCTATATTGCACAATTCTGTTGGAGTGGAGCAGTTTGGGGAAAAAAAAAATAAATAAATGTGCTTTGAGAGGCTGTAATTGTCCGCGACAGCCATTGCGGAACAGTTCCGAACGGGGGCATGGACTGAAATTGCCTGAAAATGAGTTCTGTCTCTCATTTCCCCCCTCCCCCATTGTCCCAAACGAAGGACTCTCATGAGAGTGTGGGCTGGGGGTAGGTCTGAAAACGTCAAATGATTGGCACCAATTGTAAGATGACTTTCTAACCACGTCAGTTTTTTATCTTGTGAGAAGTAAACTTTCTCATGTCTGTTTTTCTGCGAACTCACTTCGCCACTTGCTGCGATTTCAAGTCTTTGGGGAGAATTTTGCTCCTTTTCTTCTCATCGGGTGCTTTCTGCTCACCCGTTTGGGGAGCTGTGCTCGAGTGCCAGCTGATGGCTTTTGTAATGCTCGTCCTTGCTCAGATCACTTTAACATCCCGCCTAGATGAAGGTATTTCGTTTTTGCTTTCTCTCTGAAATGCTGGATGCTGGCAGGAGGGGTTGTGTTGTGTTTTGCGAGTAGAGTGTGTCGATTTAAATAATTTTAAGAGTCAAATCTTCACTATAATCACGCAGGGCTTTTGTTTCTCTATCTGTTTATCAATCTCTCTATAGCCATACAAATATTTCGCAGGGATTATTGAAAGTAAAACGAGTGTAAGGTCTGAAATATAACGAGTTCTTGCAGGAGAGCAGGGACATGTGGCTCCTGGGCTTGTTATTCAATGTGTCTTTAACCCTTTTGCCCCCAGCACCAGGGTGGCTCTCAGGGAGCAGTCACTGCCCTAACATGTCCCCACGAGCTGGCAGCAGGTAGATCATGCTGTTAAAACAGATCAGACTCAGCCCCTCGATTTGGGGGTGATGTATCTTAAAATATATCATTATGAAGCTAACCTCGATATTTTGTTTCAAATTTGGATTTTTGTCTTCTAACTGCCTCCAGTGTTAAGTTTCTAAATGAGTCGAGCATCTGGGCAGAGGTGTAGGTGAATTCCTGGGCTGCAGCTCGGGGCTGAGATCACGGGGTTCTCTTGTTTGTGTTAGCAAAGGAGATAGAGCCCTTCAGTTTGATTGCTCGGAATGGAAGGGGAGCAGCCAGCAGGGACCGTGCCAGGCAAGAGCACCAAAAGCTCCACTGCAGCCCGTGGGAAGGGCAGGGAGCCCCTGGAGGAGTCCTCCACGGCCATGGAAGTGGAGCACGAAGGCACCAGGGAGCCTGATGGCAGAGAGCCTCCCCAAGGTAGGTCCGGGCTGCCTGGCGTGCTGCTCACCGAGCCTCCTCAGCAGCAACCTGGATTTCCAAACCCTTCCAGGAGGGATTTGCTCTGTTCCCTTCTGCAAAGCAGCACTGAAACCCCAGGCAATTTAAAAGTGCTCCTAAAATGGTCAAACTCGCTCGCAAAGAGTTAAAGGGTTTGGCCCAGCACAAGTGCAAAAGCAATTTGGAGCCTTTCTCTAATAAAGCCCATTTCGGAGCTCTGATCTGGAACATTGGACTGAAGGTTGTGGTACAACAGCAGGGTTTTTCAAATTTATAGGCAGCCAATGGTATGGGATTTCTTGGAATGGAATAAATGTCAAGTTTATTTACTTAACTCTTAAAATGATTTGACTTTCTTTTTCATGAAGCAGTGTGTTTTCTTGAGTTCCTTGAGTTGAACTTTCGCAGAAAAAAATCTGCAAAACCAGCAGCTGTGTAACTTTTTAGGGAGTCAGATGTGCAGTTGTTCAAGGCAGGTATTTGACAAATACACGGAAATTGGTGGCAGAATCTGCTGCTCGTTGGAAGGAGCAGCGCCGGTGCCTGGGGAAAAGCTTCTCTGCTGATATCCAGGGGGCCAGTTTGTTTTCGTAACAAACTTCCTGTCTCTGCAGAGCAGCCGTGCTGTCATTGCAGCTTTCAGAGCCTCTCAGAGATCCCCAAATCCTGCACAGTGACTCTGAAATGTGGCTTTGCACTTATTCATTGAAAGGCTTTGCCTGCTTCACATTTGCAGATTTATTGTGATGGTTGGAGCTGCTGGAATTGCAGGGGGCCTGTTAAAGTGTGTTGGAATAAGAATTGCATAATGAAAGAACAAACCCAGCGATGGGACATCTTAAGTAGCTCTTAAAAAACATTTTGTTTGTGGAAAGAAGAATTTTAATTCCACTCAGCTCATATTAATAACTACAGGCCAAAATGTAGCTTGGTTCAGACAGAAATGATGTTTGCTTTTTTCGGTTCAACATTTTAAAAGGTGTCAAATCACTGAGAGCTCACAATTGGTTTTTTTTGTTGTTTTTTTTTTTTTTTATCTTTCTGTTTGTTTGGATGGGTTTTAGCAGGCTCAGATGAGGTGGTGGATAATCGAAGTTTAGAAGAGATTTTGGGTAGCATCCCTCCTCCCCCACCTCCAGCAATGACCAGTGAACCTGGTGCTCCTCGCCTCATGATCACTCATATTGTAAACCAGAACTTCAAATCCTATGCAGGGGAGAAAATTCTGGGACCTTTTCACAAGGTATCTTTCTTTTTCCTTAAGTAGTTTGGAACTGAAGGTAAGACTTCACTGGGTGGTATTATTCCTTCCTGCTTTTTCTTCATCTAAGCTGACCTCAAAATAACTGAAAAAATATTTAAGGCTTAGAAATATTTTGATAGCAATATTCTAAATTAAATAGAGAAAACAGTCAAGTGCAGCTTTGCAATGCTGTGCAATTTTCATTTGTCAGCACAGCTTAGAACAGCTCTCTTTTCTCTTGATTTCGTTTGCTGGAGAACTTTGAGGGCCGTGTTTGAAGCAAGAGAATATTTTTTTGTGCCCACAAGAGACTTACGTGGCTGAGCATGAAACTTTGCAAAGTGCAGGGCTTTGGGTTGAGCAGAGCAGCTGGGAAAGCTGAGCTGAGCTCTGGGGCTTTTATTCACTTTTACCTTGGCAGCCAAAGCTCAGCTCGCAGACGCTGCACGAGGAATGGTTGTGCTGGGCTGGGTGAGGGCTGTGGGCAGCGCTGCTTTCCCCCTGGAGATCACCTTCCCCTCTCTGTGCAGCGTTTCTCGTGCATCATCGGCCCCAACGGCAGCGGCAAATCCAACATCATCGACTCCCTGCTCTTTGTCTTCGGCTACCGAGCCCAAAAAATCCGCTCCAAAAAGCTCTCGGTGCTGATCCACAGCTCTGATGAGCACAAGGACATCCCCAGCTGCTCTGTGCAAGTTCACTTCCAGAAGATCACTGACAAGGTAGGTGTGAGCCCAGCTTGGTGCCCTCAAGGAGCTGAAAAACTTGGAATATTTGCTTATTTTCGTTGGAGCTGGGGAAAACTTCATAGCGTGATTAGTTTACCTTGGGGATATAAACCATCAGTGTTAATTAACTTGAAAAATCCTCTGTTGAGTAGTGCAGCTCTTAAAACCTTTGTAAGGATTCTTTAAAACCTTTGTAAGGATTCTTTAAAACCTTTGTAAGGATTCTTTAATTTGCTGCAGGACTAATACGTGGTGGATTTCTGTTTGAAAACAATTTAGCAATTTTTAATCATCATTTTTAGAAGAACTCGTTTTAATTTGTAATCTTGTTTACCTCAAGTAAATAAATTCATTTCTGCACTTAAAAGAATTCATGGAAGTATTATAATTTATAAGTCTTTATTTGTACATATTAGATATTCTTAAATATACAATACAAATATATGCATTAAGAAATAAAACCTATTTAAGAAACTTTTCAAACCAATTAGAAATTATTTTAAGTTATATAACTTTAGAAAAATATATAATGAATCTGAAACTTATTTACACTTTATGTACTGCAGACATGCCTGTAATTTTATAACAGATTTTTCAGCAAAAATTCTGGAGCCCACATTTTACCACTACAATTTTTTGAAGCTGATATTTTGTTTGAACGAAATAGAAAGTGTTGGCAAATTAAAAAATATTTCTTTTGCTTGCTGCTTTGTGTATTGATAAAAACTTTAGCGTTTTTTTGTTGATTTATTGCAATTGTTGTACAAAAAAATTTTCTCCTAATTTAAATTTCTTTTTTGTGCACACATTCAAACTTTTTAATTTAGGGTCAACCAAAAAAGGGGGAAGTGTACATTGACATTCCAAAAATGGTGTAAATAAAGTGGAGCATTTACAGCCTTTTTTAGGAACTGTTTGAAAAGACACTTTTTTTTTTTTTCTTTTTCTGTTTATAATAGCCAGATTTAAAAATTTAAATAGATGAATTTTTTAAAAAAATTTTTTTGACTTTGTGTGGACATCCAGAAGCTGAGTTTGATTTAAAACCAGAGAACAATTTGAGAGCTCTTGGGGGTTAATTTGGGTGAATTTGAACTTCTTGAAGCAGCAGCTTTCTTTTGCCTGCTGCTCTGGAGGTCAATGGAAGCTCTCCTTTGAAGCTCTGATGTCCCATTTGTCACATCTTCAGTGTTTGGTTTTTTCTCTGGTGCAGTTTCTGCTCTGGAGGAGCTGGGAGTGCTCAGAGCTCTGCAGTCCCCAGGGCAGCCTGGCCATGCTCAGGGCAAAGGCACCACAGAAACACAATTTTGGGCACTTTTTGTCCATTCTCAAAGGAGTTTTTGTTGTTTTTCTCTCTTTTTTGGAGAGATGCAATTTTAAGACAGCTCCCGCTTGGTACAACTCAGAGTCCATGATAAAAACATCTCATGATGAAACTTACCTGGTTAATTGTGAAATAGGAGGTAAATTCCCATGGACAGTAATTGTTTCTCTGGCTTTGTGTTTCCTCAAAGCAGGAAGGAGACGATTACGAAGTCATTCCTGACAGCAAATTCTGGGTCTCTAGAACTGCCTACAGAGACAATTCCTCCACCTACTGCATCAATGGCAAGAAAAAGACATTCAGAGATGTTGGTGTGCTTCTCAGGAGCCATGGCATCGACCTGGACCACAACAGGTTCTTGATTTTACAGGTTGGTGTGTGAGTAACACCCATTGCAAAGTTCTATTTCCAGGTCAAACTGTAAAAAATGAAGAAATGAAAAGCTGCCTTGAAGTGCTGTAGCAGCACATCATGGTTTGCATGCTCTGCTCAGGGTGCAGATCATGATGTGCTGCTGCAGGAATGGAAGGCTCAGAGCTCTGGGGGTCCCTGTCCCTTTTCCAGGAGGGAATTCTGGGTTTGCCTGCAGGACTCGTGCTCGCCCCGCCCTAGCAGCACGTAAATATTGGAGTGTCACCAAAGCCAACCCCAATATTGCTGTGCTGCTGCAGTGGGGCAGAGCCTCAGCACCCACTGGGGGCAACTCTGAGCTGCATCAGTGCTGACTGAAATCTGGATTGTTTAATTGTTCATTAATTGCTGTCTGCTGCTCTCACAGACATGGAGTTACTGAGAAATCGGTGGGAAATGAATTGTGTAAAATAAGTGCAACAAACATCCCCTGAATTGTGTTTAATTGAAATCTGGATTGTTTAATTGTTCATCTGCTGCTCTCACAGACAGGGATTTAGTGAGAAATCAGTGGGAAATGAATTGTGCATCAAATAAGTGCAACAAACATCCCCTGAATTGTGTTTAATTGAAATCTGAATTAATTGTTCATCTGCTGCTCTCACAGACAGGGATTTACTGAGAAATCAGTGGGAAATGAATTGTGTAAAATAAGTGCAACAAACATCCCCTGAATTGTGTTTAATTGAAATCTGGATTGTTTAATTGTTCATCTGCTGCTCTCACAGACATGGAGTTACTGAGAAATCAGTGGGAAATGAATTGTGTAAAATAAGTGCAACAAACATCCCCTGAATTGTGTTTAATTGAAATCTGTTCATCTGCTGCTCTCACAGACATGGATTTACTGAGAAATCAGTGCAACAAACACCCCCTGAATTGTGTTTGTTTTTACACTTGTTTACCAGCTCCAGAAATAGTTTTAACCAGTGTTTATAACCAATTACAGTTCACAGCCCATACTGTAGAATTAATCACAATTTGTCAATATAATATCATTTATATTCATCTTTGACCTTCAGATCCTGAGGCTTGCTTGCATCTGTCTGCTGTTTTAAAGTCAGGCTGAAGGGAACTACTTGATTTTTTTTTCCCTAGTTTTTAAATAATGAGAATTTTACTATGTGCCAGCCAATTAAAATGTAAATTAAGCTACAAATATTTAAATATTAATTATATTCAATAACTATTTCTGTAATTACTAATAAGTCCCAAATCTACTCTGGCCTAGAAATTTGTGATCAGTGGGAGCTTCCCAAGGTCTGAAATGTTTAACAGAGTTTATTTTAGGCTGGGTTCTGTCAAAGGAGCTTCCAGTTCCCCTCTAAAAAACCAAAATATTTCAAGAACTTGTAGCTGGGTGGCTGTGCTTGCTTCACTTCCTCCAGGCCTTCTGTGCAGTCCTTGTGCACAGCTACACCCACAACAAGGGCATCTCTCTGTTTGCCAGTTCATTCTTTCCTCCAGCACTTCATTCCTGCATTTTCTGCTTCAGGATGGGGCAAAAAACACCTCCAAGAAAACAACTTGCAGTAAATACAGTAAATACATCTTTTTTATTTTTTAATAGTTGTTTTACAATCTCATTTTGCCAGAATTTCCAGAAGGGAGAAATGTGAAGTGCAGGATGAAGCAGGGTGGGAGTGCTGGGCCTGACCCCAAAGCTCAGTGAGAGAACCCTGGGAGCAGCTGGAAGAGAATATTGACAGCTTCATTTATTTTAGATTTTTTCCCCAAAATGGGATTTGTTTTCTTCTCCCACAAATTATTTCAATGAGGGCAGCATCCCTTTTTTCATAGAAACTGGAATTTCAGGCTTTCCACCCTGCAAAGGGAAATAAGGGAAGTAGAGCAAATATTAACCATAAAGCAGAGCTTTCCCACCAGAATTTTCATATTTCATCACACCAGGCTTTGTCTCAGAGGCTGCACTGAGATTTTCTGCCTTTTTTAGCCTTCCTGACAGGGCAGGCCCTTTCTCTTTGCCTTTTTAAAGTGAAATCCACTGATCTGGCTGTCCAGAATTCACCATTTCCACTTGGGAAATGTGGCAATACTTTCCACAGAATGACAGCACAACTTCAACCCCCAAATCCTAAAATTTATGGTTAGAAGGAAATAAAATCATCTAAGGCTGTGGGTTGTTATCACAAGGATTGCATTTTTCCTCCTAATGTTTTTCAAATAATTTAAAATTGAAGGGGTAAGTAACAGGTTTATTTGGCTTTTACTTTTAGTTTTGCTGCTAAAAAAAAAAGTTTAATTAAACTAAATTTAACCAGGTATTTATAATTTAAAATAAATTATAAATCTCTGATTTTTGACTGTAGCAATAGGGTGTAATTAAAATATTTCATTTGTACTCTGGATTTTGGGGGAAATATTAATGCAGGGTTCTCAGTGCTGCCTTGGGGGTGTGACAGAACATTTGCTGTCAGCACTACAGAAAATGTTGTAGCAGAACATGTCCTACATGTAGTACCAACACCTTCAGAGCTTTGATTTTATCTTGCTCACATAATTGCCATTACTCAATGGAAAATATTTGCTTTTTAGAAGCCTGCTTCAGTTTTTTTTTTTGCTTCCTTTTCCCCCTTTCAGCCCCTATTTTGCAGTGGTTTTTTGCTGATTTTGGTGCTTTTTAGGGTAAAATTTAAAAGCTGAGTTTTGATATAGGTGTTTCTGCTGATGCCAAAGTGAAAATATTCAAATCAAACTGCTGCTGACTTCTGTGAATAAAATCAGGAAAAAGCCCCAAACACCTGTGGGAAAACAGAAAATGTGAGAGTAATTGAGTAGTTCTAGAAAAAATAGAAATTCTGTGCCTGAAGTTCAGATTGAAATAAATCTGGTTTCAGAATTCTTCTGCTGCCAGCACAGAACAGGAGGAGTTTGTCACTTCTGGGATCCTTGACTCCAACACTCCTCAGTGCATGTTTTTAATAAATTTCCCTGTGCTTTTAGTACTTCAGGAATAGAGAATTATTATAATAATGATCATTTTAAATCATCACAAATATGTTGCATTTTTAATGAGCTTGCCACAGCCTGAAACTGCAGCGGGAAAAAAATGCATCTTGTCACTTAAAAAAAAAAAGAGTTTGGGGGAAAACCTGAAAAAAAAAAAGAGTTTAGGGGAAAACCTGAAAAAAAAAAAAAGAGTTTAGGGGAAAACCTGGCACCTTGCTGCTGCTTTCCTGTCTGCCACACCTTGGAGAGGTGTAAAGAACAACAAATAAATAATTGAGCTGTGACTGAAAGCCTTGGAGGGCTGACAGACCCAGAGTTGGTGCTGCTCTCTGCAAGGCTCAAAGCTCTGAAAGCTCAAACCTCTCAGCCTTTGCAATGAGGAGGAATTGGGAGCCCTGGAGTGCAGGGGATATTTGGGATCTCTGCCATGGGCAGGGGGAGAGGCAGAGTCACCAAAAAGGGTGGAAAATCCACGTGGAGCTGCCCAGGTAATGCCCCTGTGCACATCAGTATTGCAGGATTCGTTCTGCACTCATAGCAACAAACTTCTAAATTCATTTCAATTGATTTCAGAATCTTACAAACAAGTTAGAATTGTTTTAAGTCAATTTTGCCCTAATTATAGTGATTTTTAGTAGAATATATTTGATCAACTTAATTAAAATATTCTCCTGTCATCTTAAGTCTAAACAACTGCAGGGGTTTTATTTGGTGTATTTTCTAACTGGTTTTATTTGGTGTATTTTCTAAATGGTTTTATTTGGTGTATTTTCCCACTGGTTTTATTTGGTGTATTTTCCCACTGGTTTTATTTGGTGTATTTTCTAACTGGTTTTATTTGGTGTATTTTCTAACTGGTTTTATTTGGTGTATTTTCTAATTGGTTTTATTTGGTGTATTTTCTAATTGGTTTTATTTGGTGTATTTTCTAATTGGTTTTATTTGGTGTATTTTCTAACTGGGTTTATTTGGTGTATTTTCTAATTGGTTTTATTTGGTGTATTTTCCAACTGGTTTTATTTGGTGTATTTTCTAATTGGTTTTATTTGGTGTATTTTCCAACTGGTTTTATTTGGTGTATTTTCTAGCTGGTTTTATTTTGTATTTTGGAGCTCAGTTTTATCCTGTGGCAAGATGAGGCTGCCAGGAAGGAAATTCTGTCAGGTTTTTCACCTGCTCCTATGGGGAAACAATGGGGAGTCACTTCAGGGGAGTGGGGAGCAAATGAGGGAGAGATTTTCTTCTCCTTTGAGAAGAAAAAGATTTTGGTCTCAATAATTTTGGTCTCAATAAGAAAAGTTCCTTTTATAGGGGTTCAAAAAGCTTTAAAAGCGTTGCTATTATAAAAATATGCTGCTGCTACACTGAAACTACTAAAATATTGTTCTGAATTTCAAAAAATTGTCTTAAATACTAAATATTCCTACAAATACCAAGTATCACAAGTCATCAGGTCTTTTGAGATAAAGCAGAAATCCCCAATTGGTGAGGTCTGGGCTCCTGATGGGACAGTGGGACTGAGGCCATAAATGGGGTTATAGATGGGGTTATAAATGGAGTTATAAATGGGATTATAAATGGGATTATAAAATATCTCTGCTGCCAGCATGGGGGGTGAAAAGAGGGTTGTTCCTGTAGGAAATTTTGCAGGAAAACATGGAAAAATGGGAGGAGAAAATAAGAAAATATTCAATTATCACTTCAGAACAGCCCAATAATGAGGGAGAGATTTTCTTCTCCTTTGAGATAAAGCAGAAATCCTCAATTGGTGAGGTCTGGGCTCCTGATGGGACAGTGGGGCTGAGGCCATAAATGGGATTATAGATGGGGTTATAAATGGGGTTATAAATGGGATTATAAAATATCTGTGCTGCCAGCATGGGAGGTGAAGAGAGGGTTGTTCCTGTAGGAAATTCTGCAGGAAAACATGGAAAAATGGGAGGAGAAAATAAGAAAATATTCAATTACCACTTCAGAACAGCCCAATAACAAATCAAACATTGCAGGTTGGGTTTGCCAATTCCTGATTTAAATTCCAAAGTGACTCTGGGTTTGCACTCACTTTGTGCTCTGGTATTAAACACAGCCATGTCCTGAAAACTTGGACACTTAATTCCAGAATGCAGAATTGAAGTTTTGTGCACACAACTGAGTGTTGTGGAAAGGCTCAGCCTGAGATTTTCCTCATCTCTGGCCAGTGGTGACATTGCAGATTTTTATAAGTATTTTATTTTGTATTTGACTTTATGTCCCACTGAGTTTTCCTGGAAAGGAGTTTTGGTGCTTTTTTTATATTTACCATGTGGTAAAATTGAAGTGTAAAAATGAGACAGGACTGCAAGCATTAAATAATAGCAACAATAACATGGAATTACAGAAAAAAAAAATCTCCAAAGAATCTGTTGTAACTTCCCAGAGCTGTGTTACAGCAGGAGGACAATGAGGTTATGGAATATTGGCTCCCTCCATACATATTCCAAAATCCATGGGTGCAGAATTGCAGTTCATGGGCAGAGCTGTATGAGATTAAATGAATCAATTGAAGATACAGAAATTTAGGATTTATTTTTGCCATTCTTTATGGTACGCCTGCTTAAAAATGAGAGCATTGTGGTCAAGTGGGAAAATAACCCCCAAAGCCAAATGTGAGCACAAAAAAGAAAAATTAAAAACTTGAAATCTGGGGGAGAGGGTGAAACCAGTGGGAGCTGCAGACAGAGAAAGGGAGACACTTGTCTCATTTTGTTTTTTGAAGAGAAAAATGCACTTTTGGTGCTTTGTTATCAAGAAATTGATGGCACAAAACAGCCAGGAAGTGAAAATGCAGTGAGAAAACAAAATTCCACAAGATCCAGGCTGCTTTTGCTCTGAATGTTCTCACCTTGGCTGTGCTGCAGTTCAGACAGGTGGAACTGGAGCTGCAGGAGCCAAAGCTGAGCTCAGGGGCAGGAATGGGTAAAGAACAAAGGAAATGCAGAAATTGGGCTTGGAATTCTCTTTTTCAGATTTCAAATCTCTGGAAATTCAGCTTTATAACAACCATTGCAGATGTTTTAATGGGATTTTTCCTTTGAGCAAATCCTCTCTCACTCTGGCTTTGAGATGCTGAGGAGTTTTCAGCTCCTGGAGAAGCTCTTGCAAAATCTCTTCACATCAAAAAAATGGGATAAGAAGATCAGCTTAGTTTTTATGCTTGTAATTGGGGTTTTCATTTTAAAAAATCTGCTACTCTAATTTTTGTATCTGACCTTTTTATTGGAAAGTTTTCTAAAAAGTAAAAAAGTAATAGCTGAAATGGCATTGTTCCATAACCCTGCCATCAGTGCTTCAAAACTTATTTCATACTACTCAAAAGAAAAAAGGTCTGCTTGTGAATATAAAATATTCTATGTATCATCAAGTAAAGTGATTTGGGGAATACAGCAAAATAGCTGCCAGTACCCCAAAAGCTGAAATATTCCAACTGCTGTCCAATGATAACCTTGTCTGTATTTTGACCATTATGGTATTGCTGTGCTCTGGAAAATTGAGCCAACAGAGCTTGACTTTTGCTAAGAGAGGTTTGCCCTGTGCTGGGTCACTTTGTCTCAATTCCAGGGTAAAAAGTTCAGGAAATGATTGAAATGGGGGTGTAATTTGAATTAAGATGGGTTTTTACATTTGAACAAATAGCAGATTTTAGCTCTGGCTGCTCTAATCCTCCCCAAACGTGCAAATCAAGGTGGTTTTTACACTGCTTATGTTAAATTTTAATTACCTGTACATTTATAGCACTATTTCATCCCAAATATCCCTACATCTTGTGATGCTTGATAAATTCAATTATGTGCTAATCACTGCATTCAGAGATTAATTCCATTTTATTTATGCCATACCATAAAATTGCAAAATAATGTATGTAATACTCAATTTAGAAAGCAAATATTACATATTGATAAGTTACAATACTAAGGTATTATTATTGTTAAATATTAATTTCCAGGACAACTGGAATTCTGCTGGAACAGGTGTTATGGTTGGATCCCAGTAAAGTTTGCTGAGACTCAAAGATTTTGGTCTCAATAAGAAAAATTCCTTTTATAGGGGTTCAAAAAGCCTTAAAAGCTTTGCTATTATAAAAATACGCTGCTGCTACAGTGAAATTACTGAAATATTGTTCTGAATTTCAAAAAATTGTCTTAAAAATACTAAATATTCCTAAAAATACCAAGTATCATAGTCACAGTTGTCATACATTAAATTTTCTGGTGGTTTGATGGGATTTTGAAACAAATTTATGTATTTTGCCCTGTCGCAAACCAGGGAAGGTTTTCCTGATCCACAGTGTTGCATTTTCCAGGAAATATTTTCTCTAAAGCCATTTCTTCTGAGCACAACTGGGATTTTCACTTCAGTCAGATGTCACTTTTCTCCATCTCTGATTAGTGGTGGAGAGTTCCCTTAAACAAAACCAAACCAACAAAACCTGAAGCAGCACAAGGGCCCCACAAAATCCCCCTCAAACCCACCCAGACTGGCCTGAGCTCGTGCCTGGGCATTCCCAGCTCTGAACTCCAGGCTGTCCCAGGGCTCTCAGCTGTTAAAGCTGAGCTGAACCCAGCACAAATGGAACTCCAGAACCCTGCAAAGCTGCTTTTACCTCTCTGGTGCCACAATTACTGTGTGGGACACTGCCAGAGCTCTGGGGATGCTGCAGTGACAGCGTGGGCACAACCCAGGCTGTCCAAGGTGCTGCCTTCCCAATTTATCCCAAATCCTCAGGGCTGAGGACAGCAAGCAATAATCAAGGAAAGCAAACATTTCCTAGGTTCTGCAGAAACAGCTCAGCGTGCCTGGGGCAGGGCTGGGTGGGATCTGGGGAGGAATTCCTGCCTGGAGGGTGGGCAGGGGCTGGGATGGGATCCCCAGGGGCTGCCCCTGGATCCCTGGCAGTGTCCAGTGTCCCTTAAGGCCCCTCCAACCCAAAACCTGGTGTTTGCTCTTCATGAAGAGTTCTCACCTTGCTGTCAGTCATTTTTCAATGCCAGAGGCTTTTTGCCATCCCTGTCTCTACCACAGCAGAATTTCAGGGTGGATGTGGTGGCTGCATCCCAAAACTGCCTCATTCCCATTGAGCACTGTCCCACAGTCCCAGGCACAGCTCTGGGGCTGGGATCAGCACTTTGTGCCATAGCTTTGGGGAACAGGAGCCAGTCCCACAGGGAATGTTCTGGAACACAGCACAGCACACGGGAGTTACCTCTGGAGGATCTTGTTTCTATTCCACAATTGCAGGACAAGCCTCATGAGTAGGTCAAACCTTCCCTTTATCAGGCACTTAGAAAACCTCATTAAAAACTCCAATCCATGTGTTTCAGAAAGGTCAGGTTAGAGCTGAGCTGAGAGGATCAGCTCTGTTCCTGCTTTTTGAGAAAACAGTGGCTGTGGGCAAATTCAGAGTTTTAAACCAGTGCTGGAACGTGCTGCTGGTGCTGCCAGTCCTGAACTTCTTTTAAACTTTTCCTCTTTACTTAGGTACCGTAGAAAATTAAATCATTAAATTGAGGATGTATCTTAAACATCACAGCTGTGAATTATTCAGCTGTGCAAAGAAAGACAGGTTCCAAATTGCAGGAATTTATTCCTCCTGCTTTTCACCAGAGCAGCCACTCCAGCTGAGCAAGGCTCTCCCCTTATTTTCCAGCCTGGTTTGTCCTGGTTTGCCCAGGGCTCAGCTGCTGCCTTGGAGGTGTTTCCCCAGAGGAGGTGGTGCTGTAGGATTCCCAGTGGGAATTCAGTGGGATGGGTGTGCACGGGGCACAGCTGGGCTTGGCCATGTGGATGTGAAGGCTCCACAGGCTGCAGGGTGGAATTGGGTTTGTGATTCCATTCAGAGCTCTGGCATTGAGTGTAGAAGTGTAGAACCTTCCCAAAGGGCTTGGGGGGTATGGAAACGTGGGATCCTGGCATGGCTGGGGTGGGAAGGGACCTTAAATCCCATCCAGTGCCACCCCTGCCATGGCAGGGACACCTTTCACTGTCCCAGGTGCCACCAGCCCTGTCCAGCCTGGCCTTGGGCACTGCCAGGGATCCAGGGGCACCACAGCTGTGCGTGCAGGGCTGCCCACCCTGCCAGGAACAATTCCCAATTCCCAATATCCCACCCAGCCGTGCGCTCTGGCAGTGGGAGCCACTCCCTGTGTGCCTCCATCCCTTGGAAGCAGGCTCTCCATCTTCCTGCAGCTCCCTCAGGCACTGCGAGGTCTCAGCTCAGGCACCCGGAGCTTCTCCAGCACAGACCCAAGGCTGGATTTCCCCAGGAATTTCTTCCCTCCTGTGGACATTTGGTGCCCGTTGGCACTGCCCATGGCTGGGTGTTGCCATCCATTTTGACTGTCAGAGCAGAGCCTGCCTTTCCTTTCTGTTCCACACTGCTCCTGTCCTGTCCCTGAGGCACAGGAGAGCAGCTGAGGGCAGAACTGAACGATTGCAGGGGTTCTGCTGGGGTGCCGGCCCTGCCCGGGGAGCGCCGAGCTCCTTCCCTCCTGCTCCACAAACGTCGGCCTGCCCCGCCTTGCTTTCACTTTCACAACCTCGGGCAGCCCAGCAGTCACAGTGAGGAGCTTTGGGGCTTTAAATTCACTGTTCAAACAAGGGATCCAGTAATGAGCACTGGTAATTAATTAGGAAACATCAATTGAGTTTTGGCAGTTGTAAAATCTGTTTGCTCTGTTAATCGTTGGCAAGGAGAGCAGGTACAATCTTTTCACTCTTCTTTATCAATTCAAGGAAACCTTTAATTTATTTTCTGGAAAAATATTTTTCAGTTTTTTTCTGGAACACTTTTTGTTTCTTAAATCTGGGCTGAACTAAACAGATTTTTAAAATATATTAACTTAATAGTGTAAATATTAAATAATACTTAATACTCTTATTTAATTAAGAATTTATAAATATACTTGGTTATTGAGAAATAAGTATATTTATAAATATACTTATTTCTCAATAAGAAAGTAATTCAAAAACTCACATTAGTGAGCTACAGAGAAACCCCACAAGTGCACCATCATCTTTCTTAGAGGTGGTTAATTCTGTTTAGCCAAATAATAGAAATTTGATTCATTCCTTGTCCATAATTGCCATTTTTCCCTGTTTAATCCAAGGTGGGTTTGTGATTTCCAGCACAGAACACGAGGGCTGTGAACCCAGTGCAGAAACCTCGGTCCTGAGCAGCACTGAGTTCAGTCTTTCCTGTGATTGTTTCCTCGTGGATGTAACACAGGAAATGCTGCAGTGCCAGAAGGATTTCTGACAATGCCAGAATCACTGGGAAGGTGGCACAGGTTCCTCCCCAAGAGCTGACAGGCAGTTCTGGGGACAGAACCCACACCTTGGTGGCAAGGGAGCAAATTGGGGTTTTATACAATCCAGCAGCAGTTATTCACAAATTGAGTGGTTTGCTTTTTGAGATGTGCAAGAAATAAAAATAAGAGTTGGGTTTTCAGTAACACAAACTGGCCTGGTCACTGGCTCCGTTTAATCCTTTCTAAATCTGATTTCTGAAAATTGAAATTATTTTTAATACCACCTAAATCACTTAAAATTAATCTGGTACATAAAGGGAAATTACACAAAGGAACCCTCATACCTAAAGAATCCTTTTCTTTCTCCACCAAGGAAGCCTCAATTAAATTAATTCCAATTCCAGTTCATCCATCAGCCAGGATTTTGTGGACTTTCTGTTTCTAAAGGGACCTTCAGGGACTTCAATCATGATTAAACTCTTGCCAAGGACCTGCTTTATTCTCTCCTTCCTTTTTTAGGTTGAGGAAGCACATTTTGAATCTTTAGAGAATGAAGGAGCATCAGAACTGAAGGGTGGCTGCATTTCACCTTGGAGAGGAAATTTCATTCTGAGAAATTTCATCTTTGTTTTCCCAAATAAATGTGAAGGTTGGACTTGATCTTGGAGATCTTTTCCAACCTTAACAATTCTGTGATATTCCAGTTTGAATAATTTTAATTGCTGCCTTGTTTTATTCTTTTTTTATAACATTTCATACTCATTCCGTAGATTTTTTTTCAGAATACTTCCCCATCCAGGAAAAAAAAACCAAACTAAGAACAGACCCACTGAACTTTTGTTTCCCAAGGGGGAGGTGGAGCAGATTGCCATGATGAAGCCCAAGGGGCAGACGGAGCACGACGAGGGGATGCTGGAGTACCTGGAGGATCTGATCGGCTCGGCGCGGCTCAAGGAGCCCATCCACACCCTGTGCCGCCGGGTGGAGCTGCTCAACGAGCTCCGGGGGGAGAAGGTGAGGGGGGCTGGGGTGGGACTGACCCGGGGAGGGGCTGGCGAGGGTGGGACCGGCCCTGGGAGCAACCCCTGAGTGTGGGACCGACCCTGGGAGCGGCTGCTGGGGTGGAACCGACCCTGGGAGCAACCCCTGAGTGTGGGACCGACCCTGGGAGCGGCTGCTGGGGTGGAACCGACCCTGGGAGCAACCCCTGAGTGTGGAACCGACCCTGGGAGGGGCTGCTGGGGTGGGACCGACCCTGGGAGCTGCAGCACCGACCCTGGGAGCTGCTGCTGGAGGTGGAACCGACACAGGGAGGGGCTGATGGGGTGGGACCGACCCTGGGAGCGGCTGCTGGGGTGGGATCGACCTTGGGAGCTGCAACACCGACCCTGGGAGGGGCTGCTGGGGTGGAACCGACCCTGGGAGGGGCTGCTGGGGTGGGATCGACCCTGGGAGCAACCACTGAGGGCTGCCGCACCAACCTTGGGAGCAGCCTCTGAGGGAGCCTGGAGAAAAGGAGCTCAGCGGTGCCCTCATCACTCCCTGCACCCCCTGAAAGGGGCCTGTGCTCAGCTGGGGTTGGGCTCTTTCTCCAGGCACTGACAGAGCCAGAGCACACAGCCTCAGGCTGCACCACAGGAAATAGAGGTTGGATATCAGGAAAAAGGTTTTACAGAAAGGGTGATAAAGTTCTGGAGTGACTGCCCAGGCAGGTGGTGCAGTCCCCATCCCTGGGTGTGTTTAGCAAAGCCTGGATGTGGCACTGGGTGTCAGGGTTTAGGTGAGTGTTGGGGCTGGGTTGGACTCGATGACCTCGAAGGTCTCTCCCAACCCAGTGATTCTGTGAATTACTGGAGCATCCCAACAAATCCCAGCATTTCCACACACAGCCCTGTGGGGAATTCAGAATACACAGAATTACTGCTGATACCTCAGGTTTAGCTTTTCTATGTTTCAGACTCTGTGCAGCTTTAGTGTGTGGGCCTGAGCTTCATATTAGAAGTGTTAAAACATATTACTGCTCACAGAGCAGGGAGACAAAACAATTCCTGCTCCAGCTGGGCTCCAAGGACAAATGATCCCAATCTCAGCCCAGGAGCACAAACACCGTGGGCTGGAGAGAGAAAAACAAGCAGGGTGGGACTGCCTGGGCTAAAGCTGGAATGGGACAATGAACTGCAAGGTGCAAATGGAGCAGAACTGATCCCAGGGAGAGACCCGGGAGCGCTCGTGCATTTTGGGGCCATTTTGGTTCATCTTGGGTGCAGCCCTGGCTGGGCTCTGGTGCTGCCCAAGGTGGATCCATGGAGGAGATGCTTTGGATAAATCCCTGCTTTATTCTGGGACTCTGCCCAGCCTCTGCTCTGGGGCAGCCTGCACAAGGCATCACTGCTGCCCCTAAAAATCCTGCTTTTGTAACATTTTATCAGTGTATTGAGTGCTAAAAGGAAAAAAAGCTCTGAATAAAATCAGTTTGTTCTCCTTGATGTGTCTGTGGTAAATCACGTAGCAGACTTGTTTGAAAAATAAACATCACCTGTAGTTGTAGGAATTAAATTAAAAATGGCCAGTCAGAAGGCTGAGATAGAGGAAATCACCATAAAATTGCCTTGCAGAGGTAATTCCTGATACCATTTCTCCAGAGGATTCATGTCCTACAAAGGGTTTGGAATTTTCTCCTCATGGTTTCCCCTTGTAGTGCTGGCCCTGCCTCAGCTCTGCCCCTCTGTTTTCTCCAGTTAAATCGAGTTAAAATGGTGGAGAAAGAAAAAGATGCCTTGGAAGAGGACAAGAACAAAGCCATTGAGTTCCTTTGCTTGGAAAACCAAATATTTCAGGAAAAGAATCAGATGTGTCAATATTACATGTAAGTAATTCTCAGGGTTTGGGTTGTCTTTAATGTGTTGGGGTTGCTGTTAAACTTTGCTTCAGTATCTCTAATTAGAAATATTTTCCATTTCTAACTCCAAATTATTGTTAATTTTTGATATTTTACATAATTCTGTTGTTACACTGAGAACTGGAACTAGAGATTCATTGTGAAGATGGAGAAAAGTGAGAATTTATTGTTTTATTTTCCTAGCCATGACCTAAAGAAACGAATTAATGACCTGGAAATGCAGAAGGAGAAAATTAATGAAGAAACTAAAAGTATTAATGAGAAAAGCAGTAAACTTGCAGAGGAAACAAAAACCAAGAATAAAGCTTTGAAAGAACTTGAAAAGTGAGTACTTTAGGGATGTGTAATACTGTTTGACATGTTTCCCACCAAAAAATTAAATTATCTGATGACCAGAGTCACTTCTGGTACATCTAAATACACAAAGAAGCATTTAAATTAATGCGCAAAAATAAATTAATGCACAAAAATAAATGAAAGCAAATTCGCATAGGTTTGATTTGGTTCTAGGTAAGGTTCACAATTACAATAAGGAAATGTCCGATCTTTTAAAGAGATATAAAATTATTCTTTATATTGACTGTACAAAAAAAGAATTAGTAGATGCTTTTTATATTTACAACCCTAATGCTTAGGGACACGGATTTGGGAATTTTTCCCTGGTTTCCTCATGAATCATTTCTGCATAAATTGTGTTTCCTAAAATTGCTTTGCCTGGGTGCTGATCCCCAATCCAGCTGCAATATTGACCTGCTCATCCTCAGGGAATACTGGGGAGAGATGGGAATTATCAATTCTGTCAATTAAAAAATGAAAATTTCTGAAAATATATTTAATATTGCTTGGGTAGTTGATCTTTTTCTGTTGGAACATCGTTTTTCCAGGGGAAATACTGGGAATATTGGATATTGTTAATTACAAAACCTGAGTAATATCAGCTTAAATTCTCCTTGTTGACTTACTAAAGCAACCTTAATAAGCCTTATTTTTATACTATATTAAATAATTATATTTCTTTTTTCTTCTCCAGGAAATGCAATAAAATTAATAAGTTCATAGAGGAAAATAAAGAAAAATTCACTCAGTTGGATTTGCAGGATGTGAAAGTGAGGGAGAAACTCAAACATGCCAAGAGCAAGGCTAAAAAACTGGAGAAGCAGCTTCAAAAGGACAAGGAAAAGGTATGGGATCAGCTGGATTGGCTTGGAAAAGTGCAGTGAATTGTGGAGACAATGGGGAGGGCACAAAGAAGGTGGAAAATGGGGTTGGAATTGTTTTAATTAGAAATTGGAAGCCATGAAATCAGCGCGAGGTGGTGTTTGCTGATCGCTCAGTGCAGCCATCACTCCATGAGAGGAGTTCATTCACGGAGCTGTGTCACCCCCTGGTCCCTGGCAGCTCTTGGGCCGCCTTTGGCTGCAGGAGGGGTTCAGGAATCGCTGCCAGGGCACAGGAGGCTCAAGGTCCCTTCGTGTGCAGGTGGAGGAGCTGAAGAACGTCCCCTCCAGCAGCACCAAGGCCATCGAGGACGCCACGGCCCAGAGGGAGCTGCTGGCAAAGGCCAAGGACAAGGAGGAGGCCAAGCTCAGGCAGGTCCTGGCCAGCCTGCAGGAGGAGACCAAGGAGATCCAGAAGGAAAAAGAGGTTTGGACAGACAGGAATCACCCACCTGCTGTAACTTCCCTCTGCTGAAGGAAACCAGCACCAGGCACTTGTGAAATGCCATTTATGGACAATTCCACTGTTCTCGGGGTAGTTCAGAGGAGCCTCAGTGGGAAATTATGTTACTAAACCCTTGGCTGCTCTTTAGGTGCTCAGACATCATCAAGTAGCTCATTTCTAGATTTAATATAAATAGTACACTCTGATTTTCTGCCACCAAAACATTTAAGCCAATGGTGTTGCTTAAATAAATCAAGATATTCTGGAATGATCTGTTCCCAGCCTTTCCCACACTGACTGCGAATTAATGAACAACCACTTTAACATTTGCTTATTGGTGGTGGTGTTCAGTGCCTGGAGGCTGGAAATTTATCCTGTAAATCTGCAGGGCTATTTTCTGTCCTTGAGAAGGTGGATTCTCCATGGATTTGAGCTGTAATTTAGCTCAGTGTGTAGGGCTCCTCCCACCTTTGAGGAAAACCATCCAAAGCTTGCATGGAAATGCTCTGTGATAACTCTCTGATGTTCTTCATAATTGGGAAAAGCCTTGTTAAATTCCCAGCCTTTCACGTTGATTAATGCAGAAATGCTGCTTCTCCCAGAGAGCAGAGATGTTTCCTGCTGCCAGGGCTGGAAAAGCCCATGCCGTGCCCTGTTCCCCGTGCCCAGCTGAGCTGTGCCCATGCCGTGCCCTGTTCCCCGTGCCCGGCTGAGCTCAGCCCATGCCGTGCCCTGTTCCCCGTGCCCGGCTGAGCTGTGCCCATGCCGTGCCCTGTTCCCCGTGCCCGGCTGAGCTGCGCCCATGCCGTGCCCTGTTCCCCGTGCCCGGCTGAGCCGCGCCCATGCTGTGCCCTGTTCCCCGTGCCCGGCTGAGCCGTGCCCATGCCGTGCCCTGTTCCCCGTGCCCAGCTGAGCTGTGCCCATGCCGTGCCCTGTTCCCCGTGCCCGGCTGAGCTGCGCCCATGCCGTGCCCTGTTCCCCGTGCCCGGCTGAGCTGCGCCCATGCCGTGCCCTGTTCCCCGTGCCCGGCTGAGCTGCGCCCATGCCGTGCCCTGTTCCCCGTGCCCGGCTGAGCTGTGCCTGTTCGTGCAGGGCAAGGAGAAGGAGCTGATGGAGTTCAGCAAGGAGGTGACCGAGAGCCGCTCCAACATGGACATAGCGCAGTCGGAGCTGGAGCTCTACCTGAGCAAGTACAACTCTGCCCTGGCCCGCCTCAGGCAGGCCCAGGAGGCCCTGGGCAGCACCTCCAGCACCCTGAGGGAAAGGAAAGCTGCCATCAAAGACATCGCTGGCAAACTACCCCAGGCTGAGCAGCAGCTCAAGGAGGTGAGACTTGACTTTCCCATCTCATTCTGAGTCACACACAGACCAAAGGCTCCCTCTTCTCTTTGGCAGTGATCAGGGTGAAAACAAACCATGAGCCAAAAGCTGATTTCTAATACTCACTTTGCTGGTGGAGCAAATTCTGGATTTCAGACTTACTTTGTTAAGCCAATGTTGACTTAACTTAAATCCTTCATATCCCTGCAAGGGAACAGATTTAATTTGACTCTGAGATGTGGCTGCATTCCTGAGCCTTCTTCAGGTGCTGAGGCCCTGGCACAGAGCAGCTGTGGATCCCTGGCAGTGCCCAAGGCCAGGCTGGACAGGGCTTGGAGCACCTGGGACAGTGGGAGGTGTCCCTGCCATGGCTGGGGTGGCACTGGGGGAGCTTTAATGTCCCTCCCAACCCAAACCATTCTTTGAATTTCATTTCCTGCTCCTCAGTCATTCCCCAAAAAGCAAAACCATGCCATTGAAGGCTCCCTGAACTCAATAGATTTTGGGAGGCTGAGCCAATGTCTTTGACCCCCAGAAAGAGAATGCTCTGGAGAAGCTGGGAAGGGAAGAATCCGGGGCCAAGGATCTCGTGCGAAACCTGCGCCGAAAAGTAGAGGAAGCCAAAAGTTCTTTAGCACAGAGCCGCAGCCGAGGAAAAGTGCTCGAGGCTCTGCTCCAGCAGAAGAAATGTGGGAATATTCCTGGCCTCTATGGAAGGCTGGTAAGTGACAGAAGGCTGTTAGACTTCAGAGGAGCTGAGTGGTGTTCCTGTCATGAAGTGTGGGATGCCTCACTTCCCTGGCATCAGGGATTTAGAGAGGGATGCCTCACTTCCCTGGCATCAGGGATTTAGAGAGGGATGCCTCACTTCCCTGGCATCAGGAGTTTGGAGAGGGATGCCTCACTTCCCTGGCATTAGGGATTTAGAGAGGGATGCCTCACTTCCCTGGCATCAGGGATTTAGAGAGGGATGCCTCACTTCCCTGGCATCAGGAGTTTGGAGAGGGATGCCTCACTTCCCTGGCATCAGGAGTTTGGAGAGGGATGCCTCACTTCCCTGGCATCAGGAGTTTGGAGAGGGATGCCTCACTTCCCTGGCATCAGGGATTTAGAGAGGGATGCCTCACTTCCCTGGCATCAGGAGTTTGGAAAGGGATGCCTCACTTCCCTGGCATTAGGGATTTAGAGAGGGATGCCTCACTTCCCTGGCATTAGCAATTTGGAAAGCAGAGCTGTAAATCCTGTGGACTTGCTGTAAAATCAAACATTTTCCAGTTTTTTCCAAGCAATGTTAGTTTAAAATACTGAAAATTCAGAGCTGAGTTTTTCATGCCTGGTGCATGTCAGTGTAATTGTAAAAGTGCTGGTTTTGTATTCTGCACTTTTTGTCCAAGGAGAATTATCTCTGCTGCAGAAAAATCAGTTTATTCAGATTTTAAGAAATGCATTTGTGGATTTAGTGGGACACAAGTCAAAGACAGCTCAGGTGCCAGCTAATGAGTGTTTGCCCCTCGTCCCTCCATCCTCAGGGAGACCTGGGAGCCATCGATGACAAGTATGACGTGGCCATTTCCTCCTCGTGTGGAGCCTTGGACCACATTGTTGTGGACACCATTGACACTGCCCAGGCCTGTGTGAACTTCCTGAAGGCTGGAGGGATTGGAGTTGCCACCTTTATAGCCCTGGACAAGGTGAGAAAACAAATCATTTTACTGTTAATTGCAGCCTAATTACGTTTCTTTTAAAGCCTTAACATGCCATAGGATAACAGGATGACCTCAGGATTATATCTCAAAGATTGATTCCTTGATTTTCTCTGTGGATGCAGATGGCTGTGTGGGAAAATAAAATTCAGAAGATCCCAACCCCTGAGAACGTGCCACGGCTCTTTGACCTGGTGAAGGTGGAGGACCCCAAGGTTCGCCTGGCGTTCTACTTCGCTCTCAGGGACACTCTGGTGGCCAAGAACCTGGAAGAAGCCACCAGGATAGCATTCCAGAAGGAGAAAAGGTGGAGGGTGGTAACCCTGCAAGGACAGATCATCGAGGTGTCAGGTACTGCAGCCCAGCTGGAGCTCCACTGGAAGCACTTTGTGGGTGATGTCACAGCCCAAGGAGCTCTCTGAGCTCTTCTCATCCCTTTTTCTGTAGGAACCATGACTGGTGGGGGAGGAAAGGTCATGAAGGGCAGAATGGGCTCCTCAGTCGTGATGGATATCTCAGAAGAAGAGGTGAGTACAGCATGGAAATGCAATTCCAGCAGAATTCCTTCCTTTGGGCAGTTCTGACACACATGTGCCTTTCAAAGCAGGAGCAGCCTGGGATGGAAGATAATTACAAAGGGTTACAAAGCCAAAATTCCCAATGTTAGCAGAGGTTAGAGGGCTTTGAAGTGCATCAAGGATAAAGGGCTGTCACTGGCAGGGGCTGCCCAGGGAGGTTCGGAGTGCCCATCCCTGGAGGTGGCACTCAGTGCTCTGGGCTGGGGACAAGGTGGTGACCAGGCACAGGCTGCACTCCGGGGTCCTGGAGGGCTTTGCCAGCCTCAGGGGTTCTGGGATTATTCTGTGTTTGTTCATTACTGAATTCAGTCTCACAGTGCTCCTGTTGATAGCTTGGACACCATTTTGGCAGAGCAGGATGCAGTTTGCTTTTCCTTCTGAATTCCATTTAGGTTTTAATCTGGAGCTGCTCCTCTTGTTTCTCACTGATGTTCCCAGCACTCAGACTCCCCAAGCTGAAGTTTTTACTCCACTTTCTCCTGTGTTTTAAGAGCACAGGGACGAGCCCTGGCTTGGTTTTGTCACGGTGCCATCAGTAATTACTCCTCTCATGGTGTGCAGATCAGCAAGATGGAATCCCAGCTGCAGAGGGATTCCCAAAGAGCCGTGCAGCGCGAGGAGGAGAAATCCCAGCTGGAGGAGGCCATCGGGAAACTGCAGCAGGAGATCCGGGAGATGAGGAACACCTCGGAGAAATACACAGCCAGCATCCAGGTGAGAACCCCCAGCACTCCCAGCCTCTGCCCCACACAGCCCTGGCTGCCCTCAGGGAGCTGCCAGGGACAAGATTCCAGCCCATTTTGTGTTCTCTGCAGGGATTTTCTGAGCAAGAAATGGATCTCAAAAATCAAATCAAGGAACTCGAAGCCAACGTTGCTGCTGCTGCTCCGGACAAAACCAAGCAGAAGGAGCTGGAAAAAGTCCTTGATGGTTATAAAAAAGGTACATTTTGTGGAGAGGGGATTTGAGATAAAAGATGTAGTAATCTCTTTCAGCAATAGAGGAAGGAATGGGTTTGGGTTTGTGCTTCAGTTCGCTGTCTTGGTTTGGGACCTCGTTTTTCTGAAGTGTTTCTAGAGATCAGAAAGTAAAACCTCTTGTCTTTGTAATTGCTCAAGTTCATGTTTTAGTCAAGCTAAAGTAAACATGAATTTCAGTATTTTGTTTCTTTGCTTAGATTTTTGTGATTGTATCACATATTCATAGGGAAACTCAGTTTAATTAGGGGTAAGAATTGTTAATGAGGATGCACTGATATAAAAGGCAAGTGAAGGTTTTTGCTTTCTAACCAGGCTCTGCCATGAGTCTATACAATAAATCCCTGTATTGTGTGTGGGAACACATCCCTTTTGTGCAGTGATGCTGTTCAGGAGGGGCAGGAACCACACATTCACACCAGCTCCTGGGAAATGCTGGTGGCCAGTCCTTGAAATTTACCTTTTGAGCATCTTCCCAGTAATTAACTGCAAAGAATGAGCTTGGAGTAAGCTCTAATGCACACCTCCTGTATTGGAGTACTCTGTGTACATTAAATAATTTTGATTAAGAACTGACTCCCCTCTCCTCACACAGTTTATGAGCGCGTGGCTGAGAAGGCCGGGAAGATGGAGGAGGAGGTGAAACGGCTGCACCAGCTCATCATGGACACCAACAACCAGAAACTGAAGGCCCAGCAGGACAAAATCGATAAGATTGATAAGGAGATGGATGAATGTTCCTCAGCCATCACCAAGGCCCAGGTGGCAGCCAAGACTGCAGACAGGTACAGCACAGGCAGCCTCAGGCTGGAGCTGTGCTACGTGGGGCTCAGGGAGGGAAAGGGAAGTCAAATTTTGTAGTTTCTAAGAGTTTAAGTGTCACATTTAATCAGCATTTCTCTAGTATTTGCCTGAATGATTTCTTTAATATTGCCTAAACTGCAATATTCAGGATAAAGTCCAAAATAGCACTGGATTGGATGTGCTGGAGCAGTTCAAATCTGAAGGGACTGATTTTATTAGGAGCTCTGTCAGGAAATAAAATGGGATCTATTTTTTATGGGAGCTCACCACTCCCCAGAGATTCCAAACTCTGAAAGAAGAAACGAAGCCATTTAGTGAGGAAGACAACTCTGTTTTCCTCGGATCCCTCTGGAGTGGGGGAGCTGGTGCCTAAGGCAGCACCTCCTCCTTGTTGCCAGTGAGATTGTGCTCCTGGTTGTTTTCTGTGAGGTGCACAGAGCTCCCTGTCCCTGGGCAGGAACCTGAAGAAGTGCGAGGAGGCTCTGCAGCGCACGGAGAAGGAGATGGAGGAGAACGAGAAGGAGATGACAAAACTGACAGAAGAGACGACAGCGCTGGAGGACAAAGCCAGCGAGGTGATGAACGAGTGCAAGCAGGCTCAGGTGAGTGCTGGGACCCCTCTGGGCTCCAGGGAAATCAGGGAGGGGAGTTCAATCCTCCCGTGTCCCACTGACAGCCCATTCTCTGCAGAGCAGCCAGGCCATGCCAATGGGGTATTTTCATTTTTTATACTCACCTGGAAATTTATCCTGACCCAGTTTAGGAAAAAGCTAACACCAGGTCTCCCCAAACAAATTGTTTCTTAAGCATAAAATTTTTCTTACATATAAAAACTTTCTTAAACATAAAACTTTTCCAGTTAGGTGGGATTTTAGTTTCCCATTTAGATTTCTGTGAGAAAGGGAAAACCAGGATGGCTGAAATGCTTTCAAATACATCCAAGATTTGATGTATTTCTATGATTAGCTAAAAATGAGTGTAGGACCTGTTTGATCCAGATCTGGAATGAAAATACCAATTGCAGCATTTTCTCAGTCATTCCAGAATTCAAGGATCAGTTATAAATCCAAGAATATTTATTTGTTTCCATCCATGGCTGTGAATAAATTAACTGAAAACAGACTTTTCACCCAAAAAACGGGTAGCACTTTTATAGGTAACTGATTAATGCCCTTTTGGGGGGTATTTGCCATTTTTCTATTCAGGAAGCTTTGCCAGCAGTGCAGGAGGAGCAGAAGAATTTACTCCAGGAGATGCAAACTATTCGAGATGCTGAACATGCCCTTCAAAGTGATGCTCTGAGCATCAAGCTGAAAATTGAACAGATTGACAGCCACATTTCCACCCACCAGGGAAAGGTTAAATACTGGCAGAAAGAGGTAAGAAATGCTTTTGTTCCAAAACCTTAAATCAGGGAATTGTGGAATGGTTTGGGTTGGGAGGGACCTTAAAGCTCATCCAGATCCACCCTCAGGGACACCTTCCACTGTCCCAGGTTGCTCCAAGTCCTGGCCTTGGGCACTTCCAGGGATCCAGGGGCAGCCACAGCTGCTCTGTGGATCTCACAGGATGAACTCATCAATACCCCCATAGAAAGCAGAGGGCTTGGGAGAAAATTCCTCTTCAGATCCCAGCTTATTGCTGTATAGGCAGGATCAGGATAATGGCATAAAGGGAATTCATTCTCTTCTTCACTCCCTATTTTAAAGGGATCTGTGGGAAGAACCTTGGAGCATTTGGAGATTAGAAACTCCCCTGTACTAGCCCAGAACAAACCGGTGTTAGAAGCAGCTCCGGGTGTGTGTCAAAGCTGCCACCGCTGTGTTTGCAGATCTCCAAGCTGTCCCTGCACGCCATCGAGGGCCAGGCCCCCGAGCAGCTGCGGGTGCTGAGCGAGGAGGAGCTGGAGGCGCTGCAGGAGCCCGACGTGCTCAGCAAGAGAATCGCGCTGCTGGAGGCGCAGCGGCACCAGCTCCGCCCCAACCTGGGCGCCATCGCCGAGTACAGGAGGAAGGTACGGCCCGGGGGGACGGGACAGCCCCGGGGGAACGGCCCTGATCCCCTCCTTCCTTTGGGGAGCCTGGAATTTGCTGTTCCTGCTGTTAGCAGCTCGTCCTTAGCCAAGGTGCAAGTTGTTTCTAGGAGCTTCTGTGCCTTTTGTTTCCCGCACCATCGGTGTTGGGTAACTACGACTTCCTGGGTGATCTTGAAGTCTTTTCCAACCTAAGCAATTCCATGATTCTCCTGGGAATGTTTATTTAACAGAGTCAAGTCTTCCCAGCCGAGACAGACACACAGTGCTGGATTTTCCCTCCTCACATCACTAATAGTGAACCATTCAACAGATGAAGTATTTTTATTTTGACACAGGTTTGGTTTTTTGTTTCCCCTCAGCAGCAGAGATGGGAAAAGAGAAACAATTTGGGCAGTTAGCCAAGCTGGAGAGAAGGAATGTTCAAATGGTAGGAAAAGTGTTTAGGTTTAAACTGCAGCTGCTCTGAGGGCCCTTGGGTTTGGTTGTTTGCCCTGCAGGAAGAGCTGTACCTGAAGCACGTGGATGAGCTGGACAACATCACCAGCGAGAGGGACAAATTCAGAGAGGCCTTTGAACAGCTGAGGAAACAGAGGCTGAACGAATTCATGGCAGGCTTTAATGTCATCACCAACAAGCTGAAGGAGAACTACCAGATGCTCACGCTGGGAGGGGATGCTGAGCTGGAGCTTGTGGACAGTCTGGATCCCTTCTCCGAGGGAATCATGTTCAGGTTTTTAAAATACTTTATATTCTGTTAATTTTTAATCATCGCAGTCCTTTGTTCAACCTGTTTTTAAAGTAAATGCTCACTGATCAACCAAGAAAGGTGAACCACTGCTGAGAACAAAGTGAACCAAGAAAGGCTAAATAGCGGGCAAACAGTGCCAAATGTGGGCAAATAGTGACAGAAACCACAAGTTTCTGCTCAGCTCTCAGATTCATTTCTTTTTCCTGGAAAAATCAGGAACTAAAGCAGTTGGAAAGCTTTGAACTCATTTCCCAGCACTTCTTAATTCCCAGATCACTTCATTCTGCCCGGGGAATGATGGCAGGGATGCTCCCAGGATAAATCCCTGAGCTGGGAAAGGCAGAGAGGCACAGCCCCTGTCCCCGGCTGGGCTCAGGCAGGACCAGCCCTGCTGACAGCCCCACCCTTGCTCTGTTGCAGCGTGAGGCCTCCCAAGAAGAGCTGGAAGAAAATCTTCAACCTGTCGGGAGGGGAGAAGACGCTGAGCTCGCTGGCGCTGGTGTTCGCCCTGCACCACTACAAACCCACCCCCCTGTACTTCATGGACGAGATCGACGCCGCCCTCGACTTCAAGAACGTCTCCATCGTGGCCTTTTACATCTACGTGAGTTCATGGCTCAGCCCCCTGCGAGGTCCCTCCTCCTCCACAGGGACAGAGTGGCCACATAATTGCTGGCAGGTTTGAGGTCTGGGCTGTGCAGTTTTACTGCTCCCCCTGGAACACACAGAGTTCCCCAAATCCATCAGCTGCTGGCAGAATACACAACTTCAGCTGGGACTGATGTCTCCATGGATCCAAGCCTGTGATTTCCCAAGGTTCCTGGGATTTACACTTCCATGTCATTCCCATCAGTGTCTTTGATCTAGTAGTAATTAATTTTTTTTCATGCCTTTAAAACTTCTGCCCTCAGCATATTTAATCAAAGCAAGCCCTTACACGGCTCCAGTTCAGGTAATCAAACATTGAATATTCAGAGTTATAATTAACTGACAGATCAGGGGCAGCTGCTTCAGATTAGGGAAGCCCTTGGAGGTTCCCTGCCTGCAGCTGCAGTTTAAACGTGGCCCTGTGTGCCACAGCAGGACAGAGGGGATGTTGGGAATGCTGGGCACTAACACAAATCCCTTCTGTTTCAGGAACAAACCAAAAACGCCCAGTTCATCATCATCAGCCTGCGCAACAACATGTTTGAGATTGCAGACCGGTTAATTGGCATTTATAAAACCCAGAACACCACCAAAAGCGTGGCCACCAACCCCAAAATCCTGGCTGTGAAAGGACTGGAGGAACTCGGTCTCCCTGCGTGCAGTGTAGCTGAGAGATGAGGAGGAAGCAACTTCCAGCCCATGGCTGCTGTTTGTTTTTATCTGGTCTCATTTTGTATCATAGACTTGGTTTTGTTCTGTAAATTTTAAATAAATTTTGTAAAAATTTTATCTTGTTGATATAAACCCAGCATCGATAAATTCCAGATTTTGAATGTCATGTAAAAATGGAGAAAGGGAGATGTAAATTGATGAAAAGAGAGAATGCATCATGCTGGGCAGGGGCAGCACCAAAAACACAGACAGCAATTTAAAGAATCAGTGTCACTTACTGCAAAATTGTGTAAAATAATGCAAAAGTGCCAAGAATTATGGGAGAAGCTCATCAGCAATAGACCTGATCTTTGGCAGAGAATTCCAGCAGGGGAAGCTCAGCAGTGCAGGAGGACGTTAAGGACTGAATTCCCCAGTTCTGGATTGAGGCAAAGCTCACCTCTCCTCACCTGAAGTGGATCAGGACTTGAGTTCAGAGGAAATCCATGCAATACAGAAAAGGAAGGGTACAGAAACAGAACAAGTGTAGAGCTTTAACAACCCAGCTTTAAAGTAGAAATTGAAAATAATGCCGGATTGCTGCGTGAGGTTTTCAGTCTAATCCAGGTAGTCAGGAAGGGTTTTCCTGCACAGCTCCAGGGGCGGGCCAGAGGAGTGGCACAGCTCCTGCACTCTGGCCTGCAGGTGGGTGCAGGAATGCTGATAAATGCACAGCAGGAATTCCAGAGATGTGCCAGAGGAGCCGGGATGGTGCCAGATGAGAGTTCCTCATGCCACAACAACACAAGGGAAATCAGGGTCAGCAGAGGATCAGTTGCTGTGGTTCAGCAGGAGCAGCCCAGAGTGCAGATGCTGCTGTTTGAATTTGTCAGCCAGGTGTGCTCTGGGGTGTGGATCCTGTGCCACCTGCCCCATTGCAGTTGCAGACCACGTGTCCTGCAGCACCTTCTCCAAGCCAGGATGGATCTCCACAGGTTCAGGTGGAGCCACAGCTTCAGCTCGTTCATCTTCTCCAGGAAGAGCAGCAGGGACTCCTCCTGAAGAGCCAATGCAGCTCCTTTAGCTCCCTCACTCCCAGCTTCAGTTGTTCCACCTCCTCCACGAGGGGATCGTACTTCTCTGAAATGCGGCTGTCGGGTTCATCCGGTGCACTCAGCAGAGCTGCTCCTTGTGCTCCAGGGTACCACCACGTTCCTTAAAATGCTGCAGCACAGCTGCCCTGTCACCCTGCAGCACAAAGGAAATGTTCATTTACTGATGGATTTCCACCTGCAGGCTGGATTGAACAGACTGGGAACACAACAGAAAGGACACAGAAGACACCACAGAGTTCAGCAGAGAACAAAAAAGTTTTCCAGGGGAAAAACAAGCAGCAGAAAGCTGGAAAATGCTGGCTTTACCTGCCACAGCAGCCATCAGTGTGTAGGTGGATAAGTAACTGCTTTAGAGCACAATCCCACCCCCATTCTCCCGTGAGGGATTCAAAAGGTGAATTTGCATTGGGAAGTGGCTGTGGCAGCCCATTCCAAGGGCAAAGCCCCCTAGGAAGGAGCTGCCAGGTCCTGCTGCTCCCTCCTGCAGGGCCGTGACACTGCTGAGCACAAACCAAGGCACAGCCAGGGCTGTCTCTGCACCTCAGTGTCAGAAGGAATTCAGTGCCAGCCTTGGCCTGTAAGAAATCCACAGCAATTTTCACTCAACTTTAACACTCTGCCTCCATCTCAGAGATGTTTCAAGACCGGTACAGGCATCACTTCAGTCAAGACGTTTACAACAGAAACCCGCGCTGGGAATTTTAACACCAAACTTCAAAAATCCAGGGCCAGGAGTTCATAGTTCTATATCCCCCTCTATCTTTTGATTCCACTGCCAAGACTAACTCTCCATCCCTTTAACTCAGTCAAAGCTTCTGGCCAGGAGCATTTACCTGTTCTGTACCGCACAGCGCGGGCAGCGGGGCCAGGGCGAGGAGCACACCCCGACCTGTCCCGGGCAGCTCCGGACACGGCCATCGATGGGTGCCGTCCCTGCACGAGGGATGGGGAAGGGATCCGCACCCGAACCCTGCGGGTCCCAGCGACAGCACCGAGCTGGAATAGGAGAAAAGCGGCCCCGACCCCGCGGTGTCCCGGGAGGGCGGCGCTCACCGGGCCGGGCCCCTCAGGCTGCGGGGACCCTCAGCGCCCGCCTGGGCCCTCCCGGGAGCTCCGCCCGGCCATGGAGCCGCTCCGGGCCCCTCCGCTCGGCGATGGAGCTGCTCCGGGGAACTCCGCCGGGCGATGGAGCTGCTCCGGGCCCCTCCGCACGGCGATGGAGCTGCTCCGGGGAACTCCGCCGGGCGATGGAGCTGCTCCGGGGAGCTACGCTGGGGGATGGAGCCGCTCCGGGGAGCTACGCTGGGGGATGGAGCCGCTCCGGGGAGCTCCGCCGGGCGATGGAGCCGCTCCGGGCCCCTCCGCACGGCAATGGAGCTGCTCCGGGGAGCTCCGCTGGGCGATGGAGCCGCTCCGGGGAGCTCTGCCGGGCGATGGAGCCGCTCCGTGCCCCTTCTCTCCGCAATGAAACCGCCCCGAGGGAGCTCCTCTGCTCGGCGATGAAACCGCTCCAGGGAGCTCCGCTCGCCAATGGAGCCGCTCTCGCCGCCCCGCGCTCGGTAACGGCCGCAGCTCTCTAATGGCAATGGCGGGAGCGGGGGCGGGAGCGGGAGCGGGAACGGGCGGGGCCGAGGGAGGGAAGGGAGGGGGAGCAGCGACGGAACTGAGGGAAGGGCCGGGCCCGCAGGGTCCCTCCCTCGGCCGGCAGGAGCGCGGTTTGTGGCGCTGTGAGAGCGGAGCTCTGCGGCGAGGGTCCCTCAGGGCCAGCGGCAGGAATCGCTGCGGGAATGGAACAGCGGAGAGGATCCCGCTACGGGGCAGGACGGACACGGAGGGGATGGAGGAGCGGAGCTGACCCCGCTCGGGGCAGGACGGACACGGAGGGGATGGAGGAGCGGAGCTGACCCCGCTCCGGGGCTCAGGGGATGGAGGAGCGGAGCTGACCCCGCTCGGGGCAGGACGGACACGGAGCCGGAGCCGCGCGTTCATCCCCGCTCTGTGTCCCGCACCTCAACCTCCCTCCACAACCCGCGGGAAAATTCACCCTGAAGGTGGAAAACGGGAGCCACGGAACCGCAACTTGGGCCAGCTGCTGACCAGGGAAATTTAAATTGTTTCGTCTTTCCTTTGAAGCTCATTTATCTGCCGAAGACACCTGAGAGGGTTTTAGGACACAGGGCAGGGCTGGGTGGGATTTTGGGAAGGAATTCCGCCCTGGGGGGGGGGGGGCAGGCCCAGAGGAGCACCCAGTGAAGGCTTTTCTCATATTCACATTATCCTCTGTTAATTTACAGTGCACTGAAGTTACTCTCAGCTGTTACACAGTGCATTTGAAAGAGAAATGAAACTCAATGTTGTGATGTAAATAATAATAATGCACCATCATTCCAAACTTACTTAATCATGTCTTAAAACTGTGTACAGAATATTGTACAAGTATCTGGGAAACAGCAAGAATTAAGTTTCTAATAATAAAAACCCTCAAGCTCTAATCACAAATTACCCAACACATCAGAAAAACCTGAAGGGGAAAACTACAGGAGCAGGAAATAAGGGAGCTTTTGACAATAATTCACAATACTGAGGGTTAAAGCATCTGTTGGTTTTCATCTATTTGATGTACTCAAATTAAGAGGCAGCATTTCAAGTGCAAACTGCCTCTCCAGGAATTAAATCAGTGGTCAAAGCCATGGTCTGTACTGCTGATAGGAACTCTGACCCTCACCCACCTTTCCATCAAATTACAAAATTCCTGGAACACATTTACCAATAATTGGCATTTAAGGTTTCCCAAAATTGGTCCTTTTCTAGTAAAAGCAGCTTTTAGTGCTTTATAGAAATTTAAAATTGAAAGTATTGACATTTTAATGACAGCTTAAGGAAAAGTCTTCCTCAGCTTTAGGGCACACCAAACCAGCAGGGTAAATACTGGATTTATACAGGATTGATTAGCAAGAGTGGGAATTATTTGATGGAAATGAAGCTTCCAGCCCCTTTCTGTGGATAACACAGCAATATTAATTTCCCAAGGATTTCGGTGCCCCCCGTTTCACTGGAGCAGTAGCTACAACTCACCCCGAGCAGTTTGTAAACTTGACACGTTTGCAGCTACCAAGTTTCCTCTGCAATATTTGATCCAGATGCAGAATTCCTCTAATTGCTCCCAGCCCCGGGAGCAGCTCTCCTGCCAGAGCTTGGTGACACGCAGAGCTGAGGAAACATTTATAGTTAGAAGTGGCAAAAAGTCTGACTTTCAATCTGCAGACATCCTAAAGTCATGAAGTGGCTCTGCCAGGGTTTCCTGTGCCTTGAAACCCTTTTAATTTGTCCTTATCTGACTGTTGTGTGCAGAAATGGGGATTTAAACCAGCCTGTCCCACTCCCAAAGCAGAAATTCAGAAATTCACAACTTACTGGGAAGGAAGGTGGGATGAGCTCTGTCCAGGGAATGCTGAAAAGAACCTGGGATAATTCCACTGCCAGCAGAGAAAGGAAACCCCTTTCCTCTCAGCTCATTCTTCTTCCCAGATCCTACAATTCCAGGGTAGCTAATTGATTTTTTTTCCACTTAAAATAAAAATTCCTTATTTCCCTTTATTCCTATTTCCTATTATTCATTTTCTTAAAATAAAAATTCCTACCTGGCACAGCTGATTTGTAGATTCATTTTTGTCCTTTTAATATTGTAAATGTTTTTCTATTTGCTATCCTAAAATCAGATGAAAAGATAATTTTCTACTCCAAAATTCAGGATAATTCTAATATATATATATAATATACAAATATGGATACAACACCCAAACTCAAGTGATCAGTATTCCCAGAGGCAATTCCCAAATTCTTGTTTGTATCCCAGATTCCCCAACAAATCCCCCTTTCCCCCACAAAGGAATCAACGGCATCACCTCAAAATGCAAATTTTGGGAAAAAAGGCAAAGCCCAAAGCGGCTCCGGTGGTGCCACCCTGTGGATATTCGGGAATATTTCACATTCCCGTGTTTTGGTGAAATAACGGTGACAGATCTGCTGTGAAGCAGGGGAAGAGAATTTCCCTGTTAAAAACTCACCCCAAAGCCCCAAATCCACCAAAAAAGGGGAAAATCTGGAGCAGCAACAACTCCAGGGAATTTTCTGGAGTTATGAGGAAGTGCCCAAAAGGCATTTTTTGGCATTAAATATGGAGTTTTGGGGGTATTTTTAGGAAAATAGAAGTTGCCACAAATATTTGTTCTCTTCCTACCCCAACAAGAAAAGTTTGCAAAACAATTTGTTCCATTTTCTATGGAACATCCCTCACAAAGGTGTTTGAAGATGAAAATTATAATTTACTGGTTAGAATTTTCCTTACAACACTGCAACTTCCATAAAAAGGGTTTCATTTCCCTCCTCCATGGATTCCCTACTTTTTCCATGAAACCAGCCCTGATTTATTCAGTGAATATACAGAGGTGACTAAGGAAACCTGAAATAAAATTGTTATTTTTTTTAACATTTACAGCAAAATAACTCCACGCTTCCAACCTGCAACACACAAATATTTAGCAGGTAAAAACCCCAACCCAGAGCCTTTAAGTCACTATCAATAAATAATCTCTGTGTTTCATGCTGAAAAACGTGAATATTCCATAAAGAAACAGGCAGGGCAGCAGAGTTGCAAGTTTTAATGTTTATTTCCCCAAGACAGCCTAGCCTGCACTCTACTTGGATAAATTCACAAGCTAGTTTTCCGCTGCTTCTAGTTTTAAACTTTTAACCATGTTTCTGATGACAAGGAATGCTGCAAAAATACTCTAGTCCAACAAAGAGTTATGATCACAAAATAATCTTTATCCATTCTACAGTGTTTCAGAATTACCAGCTGATTTGAAAACACAAGGTAGGTATAGATGCTAATGGTGGCTAACCTGGGATGTTTTATTATAGCAAACTGTTGTTCATGCAACACTTGTGCTCAAAGGGGAAGGCACAGCATTTCCTACAATGAGCCACCTTATCAAGAGTTCAGTTTGTACAAATTTGTAACATCACCTTGAATTTAGTGCGCACGACCTCAAAACTGAGGCATTCCTCCAATTATAAAAACACTTGCATCCTTTTTGTGCAAGTTTTAAAAATACAAAGTTTTTTTTTTTTTTTTCTCTCTAAAGTGGCTCAAAATAGATTGTTCATGGCTGCCTACATCTAGGATAAAAAGAGTCTAAAACAATTGGATTAGGCATATTAAAGGTGTTCAAACCATGACTTGATTTGTACATCTATTCACACCTCTTTTTTTCGCTCTTTATTCAGCAGTACATATGCACCAAATTTAATTTTTAGACGTTTCCATATCATTTTCATAGAAAACAAAGTTTGAAAACAAGTAACATTGAAACACAGCACGGTATCCTACCACAACAGAAACATTTTGGTTACAGGACTCAACGAAATCTAAAAATGAACTATGCTGGAGATTACCACATGCAAAGGTCTCGTGTTATCTTTGAAAATGAAAAGGATGAGGTTTTATTACCACATTTTTACTGCTTTCTACTATTATGGCAACTTGTGTACTGCAACACAGTCTAGTTTGAAGGGAAATGGATGATTTTTTTTTTTGTTTGTTTGTTTTTTTCCATGCAAAAATCTACAAATTAGTTTTGATGATATGGAAAAGCTTTTCATAACATCAAACATTCATCTGGTGCAAATGCACAGGGAAGCCTTCCTGAAATTCTGACTTTACAAACAACTAAGAAGCCGTAACAGGAAAAAGAAACTGAAAAGAACTGAAAGAAAAAAAAAAAAAGAAGAGGGGAAAAAAATTAAAATAAAACAAAAAAAAAAAAAAAAGAGGAAAACACAGGCTGCAGGAGTAAACCAGAGTCTGCTGCTAAACCGGTCTTGGTGTGTCCAGTGTAAGTCAACACTTGTGAACTCATTGGATGATTTTAGGTTTCTCAGCCCCTGGAGGCGACTCAAGCTCGCACCACGCTCACAGACAATCACAGGCACGCCCCTCTCGCTCCTGCCCTGCCCGGGGCAGAGCTGCAGGCACTCACTGCATGCACCAGAGCTGCAGGCACTCACTGCACAGAGCTGCAGACACTCACTGCATGCACCAGAGCTGCAGACAGACACTCACTGCACTGCACAGAGCTGCAGGCACTCACTGCATGAACCAGAGCTGCAGACAGACACTCACTGCACTGCACAGAGCTGCAGGCACTCACTGCAGACACTCACTGCACTGCACAGAGCTGCAGACACTTCTGCACTGCACAGAGGTGCAGACACTCACTGCAGACACTCCTGCATGCACTGCACAGAGCTGCAGGCACTCACTGCACTGCACAGAGCTGCAGACACTCACTGCAGACACTCCTGCATCCCTGCACTGCATGCCCTGCAGCTGCCATCACTCACACGGGGTGCAGAGCGAGGCCTGCCTCTCCCTGCCCTGCCCTGGGCGCTGATGCTGAGGCTGATGATGAGAGTCCTGCGGCCCCCGGCTCGGGAGGGCGGTGTTCCTCCTCAGGCACTGCAGAGCTGGGACCTGGAGCCCTTTTTCTTTGAACAATCTAAAGAAGCATTCAGTGTGAAGTTTGTCATTACATTTTGCCACTCATTCTCACTCGCACCCACTCGCCATCTTGACTTCATTTGGGCTTTTCTGTGATTCCAAATGAAATCTTCACGTTTACTTTCCCGATTTAATGCAGCAGCGGATCCCATGAGCCAAGATTGATGGATCAAACCTTTTTTTTTTTTTTATTCGGTGCTGCATTGTACCTAAACTTCCAAAATACCACTCTAAAACTGGAACCCTTCTGCTGGTACATTGGCAGATGAATTGAAACCAAATGTTCCGCCTTGGATCGCTTCTGGAACAAGGCTTGGATCTTCATCAATCTGGAATGCAACGGGGACACCGTGAGCAGGGACACAACAAAACCCCACACAGGAGCTGGACAATCCCAAAAGCAGCTCTCTCCTCACCTCCCTGCACCCAGCCCTGCCATCCCTCCCCTGGTTTAGTGAGAGCACCAAAATTAAGTGATTTAAACCCAAATGTTTAGTTTGTATTTATCAGGGAGTGCTACATGGCACCCCAAACCCTCTCGCTGACACAATTTTCTCTCCTGGAAAACCTTCTGGGAGTATCAGAAACAACCTCAGTCCTTAGGAGCAGACCAGCACCTCTAAGCCAAGGAAGGACTAAGCCCAAACTGAATGGGATTGAATTCCAAGTCCAGCTGTAAATGCCAAAGTTGAGCCGCTAAACAAGACTTGGCTCTCACTGCTCACATCAAAGTGAAATGCAGCACAAAAACCCTTCCAGGTGCAAACAGCCAGGAATGCAGCTGAACCCAACCATTTGTGCAGTGATCAGGGCAGCAGGAAACCCTCCCTGCATGGCCCAGACTGCAGGGCTGCCCTTCCCTCTGCAATGAACTTCCTGATGGAAGTGCACAAAACCAGCCCTGCCTCTGATTTATGTTCATGTCTCAAAACAGAACAACGCTCCTGATCAGCACATCCCAGCCCTGCAATTACCCAAACATCCCAACTCTGTTTGTGGAGCAGCAGCCTCAGGCCTGGAGCCAGCAGGGAGCTCAGCACCAGGGCAGGGTCAGGCTGGGAGTTCAGGACTATTCACAGCCTGGGGTTTAATCCCTGCAGATGAGCCTTAAATGAGGCACCAGATCTGCTGTAGCTGCCTCAGCAATGGCAGGAGGTGCTGGGGTCACACCAGGGCTCAGATTCTCCCTGGCCCAGCCTGGGGCTGCTGCCCTTCCCTGCAGCACATCTGCAACTGCAAACCACGAGCACCCTGCACACTCACATCATCTGAGGAGAAGAACTGGTCAATGATCTCATAAGCCAGTTTGTAGATGTCTTCATTTTCATGGTTTTGTAGCTGTTCAATTTTCTCCAGGCCTGCAACCAACACACAAGAGATCTCAGAACAGCAAATGCAGGCCAAACAACTTCCAACAAAGAAATTAAAAAATACATTGGGAATAGAGTTATGAATGATCTGGTTATGAATAAAATGCTGTTGAACCCACCTGGCATATTTATATATATTTTATACATATTAACACAGAAGTTCAGTACATAGATTTGGTATTTTAAGGATTATTCTACTTCACGTTAACAAATCCCACAGTTTTTCACCTGTGCCCAAATTTACTATCACTGTTCTTTCATCCCTGAAAAGTTTCAGTCAATTAAACCACAAAGAATATGGAGAAATTCTCAAAACCATGAGGAAATTGAAGTTATTACATTTTCACAACCACTGTATGTAGAATTATTTATTCCAAGCTCACGTGGACATGATTAAGGTAAGCACGTCACCCCCACATTGACTAATTTAGTTTCTGTTAATTAGACTAATTTGTCTGATATGCAGCCTGTTACAAAATTAGCACCTCATGAACTTCCCTGCCATTATCCTGCTCTCCACATTTTATTTGATCGTGCACTTAGGAGAAGCTGTGGATATTCACCTGATAGGCATGAGAAAGGTACTTTAAAACAGGTTTGCTTAAAATATCCGTGCCAACAATAAAGCCAGCACCAGCAGGATGCCAAAGCAGCAATCCCTGAGGAGTTACGAAACCCCTGCCCCTCCTACCTCCACACTCTTCTATAAGGTTGGCTATGGTTTCTGCTTCCTCTTCAGCCATTTTTAATATATTACTTAGTCCATCCAGAACCACCTGCACAACTTGTGCATCTTTTACTGTCAGCAAATTGCAAAAGGGAGGAATTACATTTTGTTGAATCAAGTAAGCCACCTGAGGGGGGAAAAGCCAAGAGTTACAGCAGGAACGTGGCAGCAGCATAGGCAAACGCAGATTGTCAATGTCACCCACCCAGCCCAGAGCTCCTGCAGTGGGGAACCCCTTTTTGGGGAACTTTGGGTATTAAATTACAAATAGATTGGAGATTTACAACACCCCAGGAGCAAATACTTTGGATTTGTCAGTGTCAGATAAGGAGTTTCAACCTCACCTCTGAAGAGTGGCAGCACCACCCCAACCCTGCCACAAATCTCTTACTCTGGGCTTACAAGGGACTTGTGTATCCCCTACTCAGGGGTTACTGTCCTTTTAATGACCACATCCTTGTGGTGGGGGAAAAAAGGTAAAAAGAAATGTGGAATGCTTGAGAATCCCATCAGAGCCTGGCTGAAATCATCAGGGATGCTCCTGACCTCAGGAGATCACTCCTAAATGCCATGGGGAGAAGGGAAAATGCTGAACAGAGAAGGAACAGAGACACCCCCAACCCCAGCACCTCCCAAGGCAGGAAATGTTTCCCCAAAGCTGCACTCACCTGGTCTTTTCTCCCACTGATTGTTAAGTTGCTTATTGCCCAAGCAGCTTCTTTCTGAGTCCCAAAATCCCCCTGCAAGCACAAGCAGAGACAGAACAGTCAGCCCAGGGTCTGTGTCAGGCAGGATTCCCACAAATCTGCGTTTGTTACAGTCCCCTGTGCAAGGAGTCACTGTAACAGCTCAGTGTGAGGTAACAAATAAATCCTGTCCTGTGTGAGTGTCTGTGTGTCCATCCCTCCCTACACCCAGGGTGGGGAAGGGAAAAGGAAGGGGGGAAAGGGGGGAAAGGGGGGAAAGGGGGGAAAGGGGGGAAAGGGGGGAAAGGGGGGAAAGGGGGGAAAGGGGGGAAAGGGGGGAAAGGGGGGAAAGGGGGGAAAGGGGGGAAAGGGGGAAAGGGGGAGAAGGGGGAGAAGGAAAGGGGGAGAAGGAAAGGGGGAGAAGGAAAGGGGGAGAAGGAAAGGGGGAAAAGGAAAGGGGGAAAAGGAAAGGGGGAAGGGAAGGGTTGTTTACAGCAAGGCAAGCAGGAGCTGCAGCCCTGCACTCTGCCAGCCCTTATCAGCAGCTGCCACATCTGCAGGGCCAGCTGAGCCCATGGCAGCTCTGATAAAGCCTTGCAGGCTGCAGCTGGGGCTGCTGCAGCACCTCAGGGCTGGGGTGCCATGGAAAAGTCTCCAATCTTTCCTCACAGATCAATAACTGGCAGTGAACAGAGCTATCTGTGACCAGCTCTGGGTTATTTGTCTTTTCCCTTGAAGAATTCCCACACGGTTTTGCTGTTCCCTCCTCCTGCCACAGCAGAGCCTTGGCAGCACAGAGAGGTTTGGGAAATCACTTTTTAAAAGACACCAAGAGCTGGAAAGCAAAGCAGGATTTGAAGCCCAGCACCAATGCTTGGGATCTGACCTTATCTAGAAGATGGATTATCATTGGAACAAGGTTTGCATCTATTACTGCCTGAACCTGCTGCTGGTTTCCTGCAGTGATGTTGGATAGGAACCACACTGCTTCCTGCAAAATAAAACACCAGCAATTAATTTACAGAAGGATTGCACATCATTTATGTGCACTGCAACTGGCCAGCCTTGAACACAAGCAAGCACTCCCCTCAGCCTGACTGTGCAGAGCTGAAATCTTGCTGAGACAAAGCAGAGGCACAATCTCACCTCAGGAGGCTCCCCCAGACTCCTCAGCCTTTCACTGCTACCAGCTTCAACCAAATACTTCACATTAAAAGGAGAAATTATTTGGAGACAGAAAATGCCAAATGAGCACTTCTGATTGCTTCCAGCACTGCCAATGGGCAGGTTTCAGGATTCCTGACAGAATTACAGGATTCCTGACAAAACCCTTATTCCAGACACGACAGTTCTTTACCTCCTTCCCAATGGCTCTTCTTGGCTTCAGGAAAATGCAGCACTATCAATTCAACACCTGATTTTTAACAATACTCTGCAGTTTATGACTCTTTATGCTCATTGTGTCCACAAGGCCAGGACTCTCCTGCCAGGCAAAGAACAGATCTGTTCCCCAGCAGCCCCTCCCTCACCTCCCTTTCAGAGTGGGAATCCAAACTTTAATCAACAAGTAACAGTTTTAAATACAATTTTAAGTATATTCCGAGTACCAACCATTTAAAATCCCACAGCTGATAGATTTCCCCCTTCCTAGCAATCCTCCACCAGTCAATTCCCTTCTCAGCCTCCCTGAATGAGAATTTTTTAGCTGAGAATTTCAAAGGAAGCTTCAGCAGTGTTCATCCCTGACTCTGAGATCAGAGCACAGGATCACTGGTGACCCTGGAGACATCTGGGCTGCCTGGGCTCTCCTGGTGGGCGTTTTTGGGGCTTTAATCACAGGCAGTGTTGCAGAGGGGCCCCTGAGGTGCCCAACACGCCTCAGATGCACTCCTGGCTCAGCACTGCCATCAGTGCCCCCAGGAGAGCCCCCCACAGCACACACAGCCCATGCACACACAGCCCAGGCACACACAGCCCATGCACGCACAGCCCACTGTCTCTGCGTCATCACCTCTCAGAGTCAGGGCAACCCAGCAGGGGGACATTTCAGGTACTGACAACTCCTGCACAAGGCAACAGCCAGGCTGGTGATGGCAAGCTTTGATTTCCTACAAACACTGACATTCCTGTCCTTCCCTCTGGATATTCCTTCAATTCCTTCCCTCTGGATATTCCTTCAATTCCTTCCCTATGGATATTCCTTCAATTCCTTCCCTCTGGATATTCCTTCAATTCCTTCCCTATGGATAGTCATTCAATTCCTTCCCTCTGGATATTCCTTCAATTCCTTCCCTATGGATATTCATTCAATTCCTTCCCTCTGGATATTCATTCAATTCCTTCCCTATGATATTCTTTCAATTCCTTCCCTCTGGATATTCCTTCAACTCCTTCCCTCTGGATATTCCTTCAATTCCTTCCCTCTGGATAGTCATTCAATTCCTTCCCTATGGATATTCATTCAATTCCTTCCCTCTGGATATTCATTCAATTCCTTCCCTATGGATATTCTTTCAATTCCTTCCCTATGATATTCTTTCAATTCCTTCCCTATGGATAGTCATTCAATTCCTTCCCTCTGGATATTCATTCAATTCCTTCCCTCTGGATAGTCATTCAATTCCTTCCCTCTGGATAGTCATTCAATTCCTTCCCTATGGATCTTAATTTCCAGAATAAAAATCAGTATTTGCTGAAATTTGCCACATTCTGGTGGAAGGAGTCAATTATTCACATCTTTATGACACTACACAAAGTGGAGCCCCAGCTCAGGCAAATATAAAAGTTCTCCATCAGGTAAAGTCCCTGGCGCTGCTCACCTTATTAATTTTTTCTTTGGGATGTGTCAGAAGTGCTGGGAAATGTGAGAGAGCTTCACAGTTGAGAACCACCTGTGTCTGCTCGTCGGTGCCAGTGACGATGTTCCCCACAGCCCTCAGTGCAGCAGTCTGAAACACAAGCAAACATTTCCTCTCAAAACAAGCTCTGCAGCAAAGAGAAAGGTTTTACGCAAATGCTGCAGCACACAGGAAAAGAATATTTATTTTCAATGTGAGTTATAGAAAGGAAGGATTTTGTGCAGTAGCAGATTTGGGGTCACCTGCTCTGTGTGACCCAAACTCACCTGGACTTTGACTTCCTGGTGGCTGAGGAGAGGAACCAGGTGAGGGACAATGCCAGAGTCTATCACCATCTGGATCTGCTCGTTGCCAGCATCCGTCAGATAGGAGAGGGCCCAGACTGTGTCTACCAATATCTGACAGGAGAGAGCAGCACACACTGATCCAAATCATGGGCATTTATCCTGAATTAATCTGAATTGATATCACACACACTGATCCAAAGCATGGACATTTACACTGAATTAATATCACACACACTGATCCAAAGCATGGGCATTTACACTGAATTAATCTGAATTGATATAACACACACTGATCCAAAGCATGGGCATTTACACTGAATTAATCTGAATTGATATCACACACACTGATCCAAACCATGGACATTTACACTGAATTAATCTGAATTGATATCACACACACTGATCCAAACCATGGACATTTACACTGAATTAATCTGAATTGATATCACACACACTGATCCAAAGCATGGGCATTTACACTGAATTAATCTGAATTGATATCACACACACTGATCCAAATCATGGACATTTACACTGAATTAATCTGAATTGGTATCACACACACTGATCCAAAGCATGGACATTTACACTGAATTAATCTGAATTGATATCACACACACTGATCCAAAGCATGGACATTTACACTGAATTAATATCACACACACTGATCCAAACCATGGGCATTTACACTGAATTAATATCACACACACTGATCCAAAGCATGGACATTTACACTGAATTAATATCACACACACTGATCCAAAGCATGGGCATTTATCCTGAATTAATCTGAATTGGTATCACACACACTGATCCAAAGCATGGGCATTTATCCTGAATTAATCTGAATTGATATCACACACACTGATCCAAATCATGGACATTTACACTGAATTAATCTGAATTGATATCACACACACTGATCCAAAGCATGGACATTTACACTGAATTAATATCACACACACTGATCCAAACCATGGGCATTTATACTGAATTAATATCACACACACTGATCCAAATCATGGGCATTTATACTGAATTAATCTGAATTGATATCACACACACTGATCCAAATCATGGGCATTTATACACTGAATTAATATCACACACACTGATCCAAATCATGGGCATTTATACACTGAATTAATCTGAATTGATATCACACACACTGATCCAAAGCATGGGCATTTACACTGAATTAATATCACACACACTGATCCAAAGCATGGGCATTTACACTGAATTAATCTGAATTGATATCACACACACTGATCCAAAGCATGGGCATTTATACACTGAATTAATCTGAATTGATATCTCACACACTGATCCCAATCATGGACAGTTATGGATACCCTGACAATTAACTGGAATCAATATCTGTGTGCATGCACATGCAGAAAAGCCAGTTTAAGCAGCAGGAAATGTGAATATTTCAACTGACAGCTGGCAAAAACATTCAGTGAGTGTTGTTTCAGCTGACAGCTCTTAACTGGCTCACCAATACAGGAATTTCCAAAATTCTAATAAACTTAATTTCACCTCCTCAGAGACCAGAAATTAAATCACATAATTGCTATTAAATCACATAGTTACTATAGGAATAGCAAAGTTAATACAGACATATTTTTTGCAGAGCACTGTTGCCATTAACTCAGCTACAATTTCTTTTGGAAGCAAAGAATTAATCTTAAATTCTGATTTTTTATGTTCAGACAAAAAGCTGACTCATTCATAATTTCAATGAACTTTTGCTCATTTACTTCACTTTTAAATAATAATTTCATATTTGACACCTCAGAAGTCACAGCTAACCCTGACATTTGACATGTGCAGCAGACACTGGTTTTCCTTTCATTCACACTGATTTTCATTACAAATGAAAGTGCTAGGCAAAAAAACTTCAGTATTTCTCTGTGAATGAATGCTCACAGGAATAAAAATAGAAAGCAGTTTCAGTCATAAGGGCAGGGAAAGTCCATGCAAATAAACACTTGCAAAGACAGAAATACTAGGGGAAAAAACATCACTATTTAAAAATAACATCAGTATTTTAAAAGAAGCAGTTTAAAGATATCAACAGCAGCTTGTCCTAATCCAAGGGAACATCATAATTTTAATTTTATTTAATATTTCAGCTCAAAAACCAGAGCAGAAGCTGCAAGTGGCTTTAGGGGGGGGTGACTCACATTTACATCGGTGTGGTGGATGAGCACACAGAGCGCTGGCAGGATCTGAGGGGGAACAAACACAAACCTGGGGGTTATTGTGGAGCCAGCAAAGCCCCCCCAAACCTCACCCCAGCCCTGCAGCCCCCCTGCAGCACCTCCTGGATGGTCTCCATGGGGGGAGGGGGGTCCTTGTGGCGGCACAGGTTCACCATCACCCAGGTGACGTTCCTGAGGAAGGTGATGGGGATGGAGGGGCTGATGAAGGACAGCAGGGGCTTCACTACTCCAAGGCTAATGACGTAATCTCTGCACTGGGGTCCGTCACCTGCGGGACACGAGCAGGGGGTTGGAACACAAAACATCCCAGCATGAACTGATTTTATCAGAAAATATCCCAGCACTTACAGACTTTATCAGAAAACATCCCAGCACTTACAGATTTTACCAGAAAATATCCCAGCACTTACAGATTTTACCAGAAAATATCCCAGCACTTACAGATTTTACCAGAAAATATCCCAGCACTTACAGATTTTACCAGAAAATATCCCAGCACTTACAGATTTTACCAGAAAATATCCCAGAACTTACAGATTTTATCAGAAAACATCCCAGCACTTACAGATTTTATCAGAAAATATCCCAGCACTTACAGATTTTACCAGAAAATATCCCAACATTTACAGATTTTTAACAAAAAACACCCCAGCATTTACTGATTTGAACAGAAAACATCCCACTGCTTACATATTTTAACAGCAAACATTATCCCATTGCTTACAGATTTCTATTCCATTAAAATGTAGAGATTTTACCAGAAAGCATCCCAGCATTTACAGATTTTATCAGAAAACATCCCAGCACTTACAGATTTCACCAGCAAATATCTCATTGTTTACAGATTTCTGTTGTTAAAATTTAAAGATTTTACCAGAAAACATCCCAGCATTAACAGATTTTACCAGAAAACATCCATCCCATTGCTTACAGATTTCTATTCCATTAAAATTTAGAGATTTTACCAGAAAGCATCCCAGCATTTACAGATTTTTCCCATCATCCATCCCATCATTTACAGATTTCTGTTCTGTTAAAATTTACAGATTTTACTAAAAACATCCCAGCATTTCTATACTGTTTACATCATTTACACCCCACTGTTTACAGACTTCTATTCTATTTAAATTTAGAGATTTTACCAGAAAACATCCCAGCATTTACAGATTTTAACAGAAAACATCCATCCCATTGCTTACAGATTTCTGTTCTGTTAAAATTTAGAGATTTTATGAGAAAGCATCCCAGCATTTACAGACTTTATCAGAAAACATCCCAGCATTTACAGATTTTACCAGCAAATATCTATCCCATTGCTTACAGATTTCTGTTGTTAAAATTTAGAGATTTTAACAGAAAACATCCCACTGCTTAGAGATTTTAACAGCAAACATCTATCCCATTTTTACAGATTTCTATTCTGTTAAAATGCACAGATTTTATCAGAAAACATCCATCCCATCATTTAGATATTTTACCAGAAAATATCCATCTCATCATTTAGAGATTTTACCAGAAAAATCCATCCCATTGCTTACAGACTTCTATTCTGTTAAAATTTAGAGATTTTACCAAAAAACATGCAAGCATTTAGAGATTTTATCAGAAAACACCCATCCCATCATTCACAGATTTTACCAGAAAACATTCTATCATCTACAAATTTTAACAAAAACCATCCATGCCATCATTTAGAGGTTTTACTAGAAAACATCCCAGCATTTACAGATTTATGGTGCTGGGTAAGGGAAAGGGGTGGCAGACAACACCAAACCACCAAGAGCTGTGAGAGCCCAAAATATTCCTGAAAATTCCTTGACAAAATTTCTAAACAATAAAAACGACTCCCAGAAGTTGATGATGGTGATAATAATAATAATAATAATAATAATAATAATAATAATAATAATAATAGCAATAATAATCCCCAGAAGTTGGTAGTGGCAGGAGTAACAATAATAATAATACTATAATAATAAAACAGCCCCAGAGGGTGATGGTGGCAGGAGTAACAATAATAAAATAAAACATCCCCAGAAGTTGTTGGTAGCAGGAGTAGTAGTAGTAATAATAATAATAAACACCCCAATAATAATAATAATAATCATCATCATCCCCAGAAGTTGATGGTGGCAGGAATAATAACAACAACAAAATAACAAATAATAATACTATAAATAAATAATAAAGAAATAGCCCCAGAGGGTGCTGGTGGCAGGAGTAACAATAATAATAATATTTATAATATTAATAATAATACCACTACTACTACTACTACTACTAACAATAATAATAATAAAAAAAAAATAAAACATCCCCAGAAGTTGGTGGTGGCAGGAGTAACAATAAATAATAATAATAATAATAATAATAATAAAAATAAAAATAAAACATCCCCAGAAGTTGGTGGTGGCAGGAGTAACAGTAAATAATAATAACAATAAAACAGCCCCAGAGGGTGGTGGCAGGAGGAACACCCACCTATGATATTCCCTAAAGCCCACACTGCTTGCTCACAAACATTTTGATGAGGTGAATGCAGCAGTCTCAGGAAAAGCGGCACAGCATCTGAAAAGTACAGAAATAACCCAGGAAATGGTTAAAATTGCATCTCTAAAAAGCAAAAACTCTCCCATGAGACTTTATTTTCCTGTTCAGAACTGGTCAGAGCCTCTCTGATTTCCCAGGTGATGCTGAATAAAACACTGCAATGGTTCCTCCTGGGCTGCACATCCTGACAGAGCCTGCACCTGAGAATATTAAACCCTGACATTTCATTGGTTTAAGTCTCGAGTTTACTGAAGCTTGGAGGATCCAAATTTAGCTCCATTTATTGAATTCAGAAATTCTCTGCTGAGTTATGCAGCAGCCCCAAGTGCAAAGGAACAACAGAGACCAAACCCCAATGAAGCAACTGGAGAATAAAGCAGGAATGGAGTGGGAATTAAGGAGAGGGAATGTGGGAAGAGGGCAGGAAAGAAATCCACATTTCCATAATTAATTCTGTTTTATTCTCCCCCAGCACTGAGGTGCTTGCTTACATAACAGCCCAGTCTGTAAGGAACCCATTTATTTCATGAATTTCAAGAGAAATTTGGAATTTTTAGATAGATTTTTTTCTTCATGTAAATCATGTGTTTACTAGAGAAACAACTAATCAGCAGGATTGTTATTTCCTGTAAATGAAGGTATTTACAGTGTCTGCATGCAGGGAGAAAAAACATCTCCAGTAAAGAGATTAATAAATTCTTATGGTAAAATTACAAAAAATCATTTTAAATTGAAATAAATAATAATTTCATATGTCACAGCTATTAAACTGACTAACAGGGTGCAATACAGACCTACAGAAATCACTGAAAAAGTGCTCAATCCACTGATAAATTAGAGTTAAAGTGTTCTAGATCAGGGGTGGGATAGATTATCTATTAATTAGATTTCCCAAAGAAAATTCAGGTTGCAACTGGGAAAGGAACAGGATGGAGAAAAAGATAAAGGTATTACCAAAACTACATCCTGTAAGAGTGAAAATCAAATTATATTGAAATTCACAGGCTCTTAACCAAGTTTGCAAAAATAGAAGCAACTGATCCTGCAGCCAACATAATTTGTGTGTATTTTTTTCCTTAAATTTTAAGAACAACTGATTTCACTGTATCTTTGACTCTTCAAGAAGCTCTGGTTTGTTCACTCAGTTAAACCCTGCCCACTTAGCTCTGATTTAGCAACAGAAGCTCTGCTTCAGGATGTGTGTGGAGTCCAGAACAAAGTTTGATTTGCCTGGTAGCTCAGATTCCAACAACAATTCCTTCTCAGGTTTCAGATGCCCCAAAATAGGAAGGACAGATTTTCTAATTCAACTTAATTTTGGAAGAGTTCAGGCACCCTCTGATCTGTGAATATTCTTCCCTCTTCACAACAGGGAGCTTTTCAGAGGGGTTGTTTGGTTTATTCCAAGGTTTTTGGTGATTTTGTTTTCCAGTTTGAAAATTGGAAGCCAGCAGATATCGACTCTGCTAAGATATTTTGAGTTTCCAGCTGTTGCTCACCATGAGGAAACCCAAGTGGGTTTAAACCCTGAGGAAATGAAGGCAAAACCGGGTGTGTGAGGTGAACAGCTGGCACAGCTCCTTCAGGGCACTGATTGACAACCTGACCCCAAACTGATCCCAAACTGATCCCAACTGGATCCCAACCCTGATCCCAAACCTGATCCAAATCGGATCCCAAACCTGATCCCAAACCTGATTCCAACCTGATCCCAACCTGATTCCAACCTGATCCCAACCTGATCCCAAACCTGATCCCAAACTGATCCCAAACCTGATTCCAACCTGATTCAAACCTGATCCCAAACCTGATTCCAACCTGATCCCAACCTTGATCCCAAACCTGATCCCAAACCTGATCCTGATCCCAAACCTGATCCCAAACCTGATTCCAACCTGATCCCAAACCTGATTCAAACCTGATCCCAAACCTGATTCCAACCTGATCCCAACCTTGATCCCAAACCTGATCCTGATCCCAAACCTGATCCCAACCCTGATCCCAAACCTGATCCTGATCCCAACCCTGATCCCAAACCTGATCCCAACCTGATCCCAACCTGATCCCAAATCTGATCCCAAACCTGATCCCAAACCTGATCCCAAACCTGATCCCAAACCTGATCCCAACCCTGATCCCAAACCTGACCCCAAACCTGATCCCAAACCTGATCCCAACCTGATCCCAACCTGATCCCAAACCTGATCCCAAACCTGATCCCAAACTGATCCCGATCCCAAACCTGATCCCAAACCTGATCCCAACCCTGATCCCAAACCTGATTCCAACCTGATCCCAAATCTGATCCCAAACCTGATCCCAAACCTGATCCCAGCCAAACCCCAGCTGTGGATGGCAGCTCCCCCTGCAGCACTCACTGGATTGAACCACAGCCTGGGTTTGCTCCGAGGTTCCAGAGGCAATGTTTGTCAGGGCCCACGCAGCTTCAAACTGTAAGGAAGGACTGCAGACAGAGAACAAGCACAGGTGTCAGCACTCAGAGCTGGCACAGCAGCTGGACAGCAGGAATTGGTGAATATTTTGAGTTCTGGCAGCACTCACTTGTCATCTCTTTCAAGACAGTGCACTAGGATAGGCAATATTCCTGATTTGATGAGGTCGTCGATGGGTGGGTTGCGGTCACTGGACAGCAGCTTCCTGCAGGAAAGTGGACAAAAATCCAAATTACTGACAAATCCTGCCTGGAAAGGAGCAGGGAATTGTTTAATCCAACTTTCCCCTCAAAAAGGGATCAGTGCTGCCACTGGAGCAGGTCAGTAAAGGCTCCCTGTGGCTGAGTTTGGGAATCTCCAATGGAGATGGAGTTTGGGCAATTCCAATGTTTGGCATCTCCAACAACCAAACTGCTCCTGCTGGGCTGGGAATTCCTTCCCAAGGGTTTCCCTCCTCCTCCCACAGACCCACAGGATTTGTTGCCCCCTTTTTAAGTGAAAATAACCCCCCAAAGTGAAATTATTGAGCCACTGGAAAAGTAAGGCCATTATATCCATTTCATTCCATGCTTTGTCCCCTCTGGAAGTTTATCACCAGTCAGGAAAATAAAAGATAAGAGTTATTCTGCTCCAACTCCTACAAAAGGAGACACTCAGCTCTGTCTGCACTTAAAGCCAAAGATCTGACAGTCCTTTAAAGTGTGTATTTTACTCATCAAGCTTGCACCAAAATAAATCCAGGTATTTACATGTAAATAAAATCCACACTACTTAAAAGGTCTGTGTATTCTGATTTCTTTAAAGTTCTATTTCCCTTTTAAAAATCACTTCACTATTACAATTTCAGTTAAGCTAGAACACATTTTCTGACATTAGGAACATGATAAAATAAGACTAAAATCAGGATATTTGAGCAAAGTGTGTTCTTACCTTGCTGCCTGCACAGCACTTAACTGAATACCCTGGTTGTCACTTGAAGCATTCTAAAATAAGAGAAAATACATTTTTCACACATCTGTCATCATGCCATGAAGAATATTCAAACAATGTAATGGTTTTTACCTGTACTATGGCCTCCAAAGAAGTGTTTTGCTGGAAAACAGAGACAAGAAGCAGTCAGAAATTCCAAATGTCTTTTAAGGATGCAAAAAGAAGAAATTATTGCAAGTTAACTCTTACCACTCTGAAGTCCCCATCAATATCAGAATCCTCACAGATATCTTCGTGGGGAACATTCCTCCTCTTTAGGAGATGCTCATCTCTTTTGTTCTTAAAGAGAAAAATGGTGGAATACCTTTAAAACTTGGATTTAGGGGGAGTGGGGTGTTCTTGTGTTTCAAACAATCACAAATACCCCAGCACTGACACTTAAATTTTCCATATACAGTTGAAAAGGAGTGCCCAGAGAAGCACATTTTGGGAATTCTTCCTAGAAAAATCCTGCATCCAACTTGTGCTGGAAGTCTGATGTGCACATGTCCACCAACATTCCATTTCGTTTGTTATTTGTCATCATTTCTATCAGGACACAGAAATTCCCAGAGGTTTTCTGTTCAGCTCAGAAAAAAAATAATTCCAGTTGTGATTCCTTTTCCCTAACAATTCCAGTTTTACATTCACACTCTTCCACATTTAACTGTAAGGAAATAATTTTCTGCTGATTTTTAAAGGAAAAACCAAATCTTTAAAAACCTCTAGAAGTGCAAGGAGGAGTCCCTGAATTAGGTTACAAATAAACTCCTGGTTTGCAGGACAAAAGTTGTGGAACTCCCAGAACTCCAGAACTTTTGAGTCTTTAATGAAAACTCTTACATTTAATCAGAGTAACAACAAAGTCAAATCCCACTTGGTGAGAAAAATTTTATAAAATAAAAGAATAAAAACTCTGGGTCATCTCACCTTTCTCAACTCCACGACAACTTCATTTCTTTGTCTTCTCATAGTCTGGAAAGAATAAAGATAAAAATAATTATAATCTGAATTTAGATCAATTCAAAAAGTTCTTGTACAAGTATTTCAGTTCCACACAGGGTTCAATTTTCATGATAAAAGTAGAGATCCTACAGGAAATGGAAATAACTACAATATTTATGTTATTTCATACTAAAACATTCTCCTAAGTCTTCATGTTGAGGAAAAAAGGAATTAGGAATAAAACCATATTTTTCAAAGGGCAAAATGGAAAGCAGTTGTGCACAAAACAGCACCAAAAGCATTAAAAGGACCATGGCAATCTAACAGTAAAATAACTTAATAAAGAAGCTCAAATTAAGAGAGCTGCAAGCAAAGCTGAGTTCCAGAGCTGTTATTTATAAATCAGAACCTTTGACATTCTAAGAGCAGTATTTTTGTCATTTTCTCTACAGCTGCCATTGACAGTGCTCAGGGTAAAACAACAATTGTAAATATGCATAAATTGATTTATTGCTGCTTGTGTTACTGCAGAGAAAACAGAAATAAATCAGTCTGGAGTGATTTTATTTGAACACTTTGAACTCTACAGTGAATGAGAACAGCAAAATTCCAAACAATTCCATTTTTATTGTGACAAGCCCAGGGAAAGCTGGACAGAAGGAAAAAGAACCTCCTGAACAGCAAGGAGACGTGAAGATAAGCATTAAAACCTGACTTTCAAAGCGTTTTTCTTCATTATTCTTATCAAAAAGAAGGTGCAGTTCATCAAATCAAATTTCAGTAGAGCGTGACACTGCAGCTCCCCAGAGAAAAAGGGGAAGGAGAGGAAAAAGGGGCAAGGCAGGGATGGTTCCTGCTGCTCTGGGGGCTGAGGGGAAAATCCAACCTGCCCCAGGGAAAGGCAAAGGGCCAGGGCAGCTGCAGCAACCTGGAGAGCCAGAATACCAGAATAGAGGAGATGAGGGGTTTTTTTTGGTAATATTTGTTTTGGTCCCACTCAATTCTCTGTGTCAGCAGCAGCTCTGCTGGGAGCAGCAGGGTCACCCCTGGGGTCTGGGAGAGCCAGCCCTCTCCCAAAATCAGCATTCCCACCCAAAACAGAGCTTGATTTTGCTGCCCTGTGCTTTGGGAAGGTGTTAAAGGCCTGGGAGATCCTCAGGGCTGTGCTGATATCCCACAGCTCTCAGGACAATGGATGCAGCTCTGAGGAGCACAGGGAAGGAGGAATCACTCCAGGGATGTCTCTGAGGAGCACAGGGAAGGAGGAATCACTCCAGGGATGTCTCTGAGGAGCACAGGGAAGGCAGGAATCACTCCAGGGATGTCTCTGAGGAGCACAGGGAAGGAGGAATCACTCCAGGGATGTCTCTGAGGAGCACAGGGAAGGAGGAATCACTCCAGGGATGTCTCTGAGGAGCACAGGGAAGGCAGGAATCACTCCAGGGATGTCTCTGAGGAGCACAGGGAAGGAGGAATCACTCCAGGGATGTCTCTGAGGAGCACAGGGAAGGAGGAATCACTCCAGGGATGTCTCTGAGGGGCACAGGGAAGAAGGAATCTCTCCAGGGATGTCTCTGAGGAGCACAGGGAAGGAGGAATCACTCCAGGGATGTCTCTGAGGAGCAGAGGGAAGGAGGAATCACTCCAGGGATGTCTCTGAGGGGCAGAGGGAAGGAGGAATCACTCCAGGGATGTCTCTGAGGGGCAGAGGGAAGGAGGAATCACTCCAGGGATGTCTCTGAGGGGCAGAGGGAAGGAGGAATCACTCCAGGGATGTCTCTGAGGAGCAGAGGGAAGGAGGAATCACTCCAGGGATGTCTCTGAGGGGCAGAGGGAAGGAGGAATCACTCCAGGGATGTCTCTGAGGGGCAGAGGGAAGGCAGGAATCACTCCAGGGATGTCTCTGAGGGGCAGAGGGAAGAAGGAATCTCTCCAGGGATGTCTCTGAGGAGCAGAGGGAAGGAGGAATCACTCCAGGGATGTCTCTGAGGGGCACAGGGAAGGAGGAATCTCTCCAGGGATGTCTCTGAGGGGCAGAGGGAAGGAGGAATCACTCCAGGGATGTCTCTGAGGGGCAGAGGGAAGGCAGGAATCACTCCAGGGATGTCTCTGAGGAGCAGAGGGAAGGAGGAATCACTCCAGGGATGTCTCTGAGGAGCAGAGGGAAGGAGGAATCACTCCAGGGATGTCTCTGAGGAGCAGAGGGAAGGAGGAATCACTCCAGGGATGTCTCTGAGGAGCAGAGGGAAGGAGGAATCACTCCAGGGATGTCTCTGAGGAGCAGAGGGAAGGAGGAATCACTCCAGGGATGTCTCTGAGGAGCACAGGGAAGGCAGGAATCTCTCCAGGGATGTCTCTGAGGGGCAGAGGGAAGGAGGAATCTCTCCAGGGATGTTTCTGAGGAGCAGAGGGAAGGAGGAATCACTCCAGGGATGTCTCTGAGGGGCACAGGGAAGGAGGAATCTCTCCAGGGATGTTTCTGAGGAGCAGAGGGAAGGAGGAATCACTCCAGGGATGTCTCTGAGGGGCACAGGGAAGGAGGAATCTCTCCAGGGATGTCTCTGAGGGGCACAGGGAAGGAGGAATCACTCCAGGAATGTCTCTGAGGAGCAGAGGGAAGGAGGAATCACTCCAGGGATGTCTCTGAGGAGCAGAGGGAAGGAGGAATCACTCCAGGGATGTCTCTGAGGGGCAGAGGGAAGGCAGGAATCTCTCCAGGCCTGTTCTCTGAGCTCCAGGAGAAGCTGAGCCCCTGCTGGATCCCACCCAGCCCTTCCAGGCTTTGCTGCAGCTTCCACCTGCCTCAGGTACTCCAGGCTCCCAAATGCTCTGGGGAGTTTCTCCAAACTCCACTGATCTGGCACATCAATGTGAGGAAAGGCTCTGATAATCAGATTGCAGAACTGCACCACGCCCCTGATGATCTCACAGGGCTTTAACACCTTCCCAAAGGACCAGCAAAATCAGCATTCCCACCCAAAAACTGCCTGGGAGAGGGGAGGCTCTTCCCAGACCCCAGGGGTGACCCTGCTGCTCACAGCAAAGCTGGTGGTGACAGAGACAGAATTGAGTGGGATCAGAACAGATATTGCAATAAAAAATCCTCAGATGTGTCATTTAGAAAAGTCTGTAATATTTAGAAAAGTCTGTAATATTTAGAAAAGTCTTTAAGTAAAAATTCCTGTCTGCAGGTGAGCAGACTTTGGAGGATCCTCTGCTGGGACAAGGAGGATGCTGCCCCTTGCTGAATCCCTGCCTGCACACCTTGGCATCACAAAACCTTCACGTGAAAGAGAAGCCAGCAGGGGAGTCACCCTGAAGCACGATTTCCCAAAGCCTGGCTGCACCAGAATCACTCTGTGTGTACACAGAATGGTTACAGGCCAGCCTGGCACTGCTCATCCTCTGAGGAGGAGGAAGAGGAACAAACGGGAACTGAGATCAGCTGTGCCACGGGATTCCCCAGTGCCACCAGCCCAGCTGGAGATGGGAGAGTCTGGAGAAAGGAAAATGCCCAGCAGAGCCCAGCGGGATTTGTGCAGCTCTTGGGGAGCAGCTCAGAGCAGGGATGAGGGATGGGGGTGCCCTGGCACCATGGTGGGAGTGATTCCTCTGAGCTCTGTGAATCAGCTCCCACAGCACAGGAAACCACTGTGGCCAGAAAGGGCTTCACAGCCAGCCCAGAGAGGCCTGGCAAGGGCTCCAGCTGAGAACATGGCCCACTCTGTGAGCAATTCACGTGGCTCTCCCAGGCTCTGGATCCTGTTTGTCATTTGGACATCAAAAATCAAATGATCCGATCTATTTCTGTCACCCTGCCGTGGCCACCCCTCCATCCTCCTTTTTTCAATTATATTAAGCTTCAGATTTATCATAAGGGCTATTTCTGACCATTAGTCATGACTGAGCCCTTCAGCTCATCATTAAAATCTCCTGGTAGTGATGCCTGCAGCATCCTGAGGGCTTTCAAGGAGCTGGGATGCAGCAGCTCTTCCTAAACACACCAGGAATGGGACCCTGGAATGAGATCCTGGAATGGGACCCTGGAACAGGGATCCAGGAATGGGACCCTGGAATGGGATCCAGGAACGGGGATCCCGGAATGGGGATCCTGGAATGGGACCCTGGAATGGGACCCTGCAATGGGACCCTGCAATGGGATCCTGCAATGGGGGGGGGGACCCCGCAATGGGGACCCCGCAATGGGGACCCCGCAATGGGGACCCCGCAATGGGGACCCTGCAATGGGGACCCCGCAATGGGGACCCCGCAATGGGGACCCTGCAATGGGGACCCTGCAATGGGGACCCCGCAATGGAGACCCTGCAATGGGGACCCCTCCCTGAAGGGATCAGGACCCCAGCCTGTGCTCCCTCCTGCCTGGGCTGGCTTTTTTGCTGTTATAAAATGTTCCACTCCATTTCCACACTTGCAGCCCAGGAGTAACTGTAGAACTTTGGCTGCTGCTCTCAGCCCAGGGAATGGTTTCCAAGGGCACATTGTTTCTGCTGGGGAACTGCAAAGTCAACAGTTATTGTAAATAAAAAATGAGCTGCTTGTGCCATCCTTCCTTCCTTCCTTCCCAGGAAGTTGCAAGCAGCACCAGTGTGCTCTGGGACTGCAAATAAAAACAAAACACACCCCACAGGGAACAGAGAGCTGAAACCAGACTGCTTTTCCTCAGTTACAGCCAGTGATTCAGGCCCTCCTCCACCCATTACCCCCCTCCTATACAAATCCTATCTCAATTCAAAGTGCAGCAATGAAATCTGCTCCAGAGACCACTGATAAAAATGCTTTGGGATCATAAAGCCAAGCCAAGATACCCCCAGAGGTCACATCTCAGCAGCTTCAGAATGGAAATGGGAGTCTGAGCTCCAGATAAAAAATAAAAATCAATATGACATTACATGTGCCACCAGGCCCATTTTTCCTGGAGGAGCTGGGCATGGCTGAGAAAATGCCTCAAACAAATATCTCAGTATCATTTGGAAGTGACAAGATGGATGAGCTTCACCACAGAACTCCAAGTCAGCTTAAAGGAGCCTATTTTTATCTCACTGAGTGAAATTCCTGCTCTCCTTCAGTTCTTCCATATTTAATCCCAAGCAGACTATTTTGTGTGGGATACAGAAAGGGCTGAAAAGCTTCAAAGCACCTGCAATATTCAAAATATCTCCCATCACCACCTTTCCCTCACTCCCCTGGAGCTTCTTTGGTGTTCTCAAAAAATATTGGGATTTTTGAAGTCCAGTGAATGATGCTGGCAACTCTTAAAATCCTGACATTACTGATCTTCAGGCATCTTGATGCAATGGCTGCTCCAAAATTAGTTTTGAAGTGCTCTGCATCACAAAATTATCATCATCATTTCCCTTTATGCATCTCTCAATTGCAGAGCAGAAATCTCAATTTACACCTCTCCTGTGGTCAAGCAATCCTTCATCTCCTGCCCTGCAACACAGGTGAGGCAGGGCAGGAAAGGTTCAGCACATTCTTCCAAGATTTCCACAGAAATAAAATGCAGGAAATATTTCTTATTTCATTTCAAAAAAACCCCTCTAAATGTCAATCAGATTGCAATGCTGCAGCAGGCAACAATCACCAAGAGAAAATGAAAGGTTCAATCACCAGGTGAAAGAAAATGAAGCAAATGAAACACCCCAAAACTCTGCAAACCTTCCCAAATCAAGACCTTTAAATGCAGGACTAAAAAGGCATTATTTTTAAATTTGTCCATAAAACTCTAGCACAGCCACAATGATCAATTTGGATTTATTTGGCTTTTGTACAGTGAAGATCTGTATTTAATTCCAAGATCTGTGGTATCACCATTAAAAACAAAGCAGATGGGTGTCAGCACAGATCCATCCCCACAATAACCAGTAAAAACCAGCTCAACCCTTCTCATCCAAGGGGAAAAAAACCCCAAGCAAAACCTGTTCCTCACTGAAGATGAAAAAAGTCACCTTACCCTGCTCCCTAATGGATCAGTATTTGCATAATTTAATATCAGAGTCCAGATAAGCCCTAATTCCAGTCAGGCTTTGGGCTTGGAGGTTAAACACCGTGGCCACTTCTGCAGTTTGTAAGGCTCCTCTTTGTGCTGGATCAATTCTATTTTCCCCCCACAGTAAAATCTTGAAGACTCTACAAAAATGCAGCAAGCCCTGACCAGAAATTCTCAATTCCCCCCAGAGATGCCTCAGCTCCAAATGACTGCTCTGCCTCTATTACAAACTTTATTACAGCGTGTATTCCTTTGGGCAGGACAAGGATTTCCTGGAGATTGCTGCTCCCAGAGAATCCCTCAATTCCCAGGAATCCCTCAATTCCCAGAGAACCCCTCAATTCCCAGAGAACCCCTCAATTCCCATGAGAATCCCTCAATTCCCATGAGAATCCCTCAATTCCCAGAGAACCCCTCAATTCCCATGAGAATCCCTCAATTCCCATGAATCCCTCAATTCCCATGAATCCCTCAATTCCCATGAGAACCCCTCAATTCCCATGAATCCCTCAATTCCCATGAGAATCCCTCAATTCCCATGAGAACCCCTCAATTCCCATGAATCCCTCAATTCCCATGAATCCCTCAATTCCCATGAGAACCCCTCAATTCCCATGAGAATCCCTCAATTCCCAGAGAACCCCTCAATTCCCAGAGAACCCCTCAATTCCCAGAGAAGCCCTCAATTCCCATGAGAATCCCTCAATTCCCATGGTCACAGCAATCTGTCACCCCAAACACATGGCAGCAATGATTCACAACGTGCCCCTGCAGGAAATGTTTGCCCAAGACTTCAGCACATGAAGGAATTTTGTCAAATATCTTATGGAAAACAGGTGCTTGTGTTGGGGGTTGTTTTCTTTTTTCCCCCTCTTTTTTCCAGGCCAGAATTTGTGGTTTTAGAAGCATGTTGGGGGAAAGAAATTAAATATCCAAAAAGGTGAATAAAGTTTGGTACTTTAGGGGATAAAATGTAGGAAATTGCCTGATTTTGGTCAGAAATACAAGAACTTCCTGTGGATATGTAAAACCTGAAAGGCAAGGACAGTGTGACAGGAACTGGAACTGTCAATGGGCTGATGTGAGCACATGGAATTAAGAGATAACATTTTTAGGAAGTTTGCAATTCACAGCATGGCAACCTCTCACAACCTCTAGAAATCCCTCCATTTGGCACTCCCCAAAATTAGGGTGATTTCTCATTTCTCTAGGGGTAAACGCTCATGGAAAATTTTTAAAAAATGATAGCTTTGTAAAAACAACCCAGGGCCAACGAGAATTTCGGCGCAGATAAAAAGGGGGAGGAGTGAAGGAGATAAAGATCAAATGTTGGCTTCCTCTGCCAAATAAATACACAATTTGAGCCCCAGCAGCCCTGCAAGGTGGGTTTTGGGGGCTGCCTGATGGGCAGGGTGATGTGTAAGCAGTTCCTGAGCAGCAGGGACAGCCAGGAGCCTGAGCTATTGTATGAAAAATAGCCCTGCACCGTGGTTATTTTAGGGAGCAGGCATGTGCTCCAGGATTTGCTGGATAAATGTCACTCTCTAAAATTTAACACGGCCCAGCAGTGGGTTTGGGCTGTGGAAAAAGGCATTTCAGTGCTGCAGTAAATAAAAAAAAATGATTGAAGAGCTTCTGACACACTCCCACGTGGTGTTACCTGCGTGTCCATCTTGAACCTTCCCTGCTTCAGCGCTTTTCCCCTAAAATGCTGCACCAAAACACCTGAATTCCAGCCTGTGTGCACTCAGAAATCCCATTTTTCACTGTGTGCAATCCTAAAGATGCCTTCCTATAACTGCCTATTCAGTGGTAACAAAATTGACATAAAAATTAATTAGTATCTAAGGCAAGGGGTTACCTCACAAACCTGCTAGCAAACAGAGTAATTAATTACTCCCACTCCCAATATTTTTGCCAAAAGTTTGGACATACCTGAGTAATAAACTGTTTTAGCAATCTACCTGGACAGGTTAAAAAGCCAGGTGTTACAGACTCCTGGGAAACTTGGCTGATGTTTAAATTAATACAGGGAATATAAAGGAGTTTTTACTTTTGAAACATTGTAATGCCTTCAAATATAAGACTGGAATATTAAGGAAAACACAAGGAACACTTTCAGGCCAGTAAAAAGCAGCCATGAGAACACCAAAATTCTTGTCCAGAACCCTGAACAGACAATTTTAAGCTCCAACCAGCACTCCTGGCCGAGTGTTCAAAGGTGAGGATTGATACCTAGTTTTAAAATTTGACCATTTCCTGACGAAACCTCAAGTTAATTATGTATCCTGCTATGTTTAGGAAGCACCTTCACAGCTCAAATTTAACCACCAAAAAGTTCAGGGGCTCTGTGCTACGAGCCAAAACGGCTTCTCAACTATCTGAGCAGAAAACAGAAATATAAAAAAAAAAAAAAAGAGAGAGAAAAAGTGTTTATAAAAAACATTAATGATCTTGCTATGAAAGTTAGGGCGTTATTTATTTCATGAGGTATCCTGGAGACGCGCAGCAAAACCCCCAGCCAGGCCCTAATCCTGACTCAGGCTTTTCGGGGCCGCTCGCAGAGATCATTCCTGCAGCGATTCCGGCGAGCCCACGCCGCACCGGGGCCGCTGGGCCAGGGCCGGGCCGAGCCCCGGCGGGCGCCGCGACCCGGGAGGAGCCGCGGCCGCTGCTGGGCCCGAGAGGCCGCGGAGCGACCCGGGCGGGCCCGGCCGCTGCTCCCGGCCGGGAACCCCCAGGCCCGGCCGCTGCTCCTGGCCGGGAACCCCCAGGCCCGGCCGCTGCTCCTGGCCGGCCGCTGCCCCTATCCGAGCGCCCCCGGGCCCGGCCGCGCCCGGCCCGCAGCGCGGCCTCGGCGGCTCCTTCCTCCCTCCCGGCCCGGCCTGCCCTCCCTCCCCGCCCGGCAGCGCCGCTCCCGCCTCCCCGCGGCTCAGGGCGGGCCGGGCCCCGCCGCGCTCACCTCCAGGTCGCGGCCTTTGTTCTTGAAGTTCTTGAGGCGCTGGTTGTCCAGCTTCTCGTTGTCGGCCATGGTGGGGGCGGCCAGGGAGGAGCGCGGCCCCTCCGCCTCCACCCGGGCCCGAGCGCGCCGGGGGCCCGGCGGGCCCGCTCTCGGCCTCGGCGAGCCGGGAAGGGCCGGGGCGAGGGTGCGCCGCTGCGGGGCCGGATGTGGGGGCCCGGAGCGGGGCCGGGCGCGGTGCGGCGGGCGGGAGCGGGGCCCGGAGCGGGCGGTTCGGAGCGGGCCCGGGCCGGTCCCGGCGGCCCGAACGCGCCGGTGCCGCCGAGCGGGGGAAGGGACGGGGCGAGCGAGGCTGGGAGGGGGGAGCGGGGCCAGCCTCGCTCTGGGCGCCGCCGCCCATTGGCTGCGCCCCGCGCGCCCCGCGGCCAATGGCGGCGGGGAGGGAGAGGGCGGGAGCGGTGACGCAGCGCGGGCGCGGGGAGGGAAGGAGGGGCCGCCTCGGCGCCGCCGCCATCTTGGGCGCTGAGGGGCTGAGGGGAGGAGCGGCGGCACGGGCGCTTCCTGCGCCTGCGCTGCTGCCGGGAAGGGACCAAAGTTAATATTTTAATCCTTCCCCCAACTGCTCTTTCCTTTCGCTCCCCTCGTGGAGCCGACAGTTAACAGTTTAATCCTTCCGCTCGCTACGCTTGGCGTTCACTCCCCTCACGGAGCCGAAAGTTGACCCCTGAATCGCTCACCCCACTTCACCTTACATTCAGTCCCCTAGTCCCCTCACAGAGCCCGAAGTTAATAGTTTAATCCTTCCCCTCAATAAAGCTTGCATTTGCCCGTATCATGGAGTCAAAAATTAAGTTTAATCCTTCCCCTCGTTGCACTTTGCATTTATTTGCATCATGGAGCCGAAAATTACACGTAAATCTTTTCCCTCCCTACACTTTGCATTCGCTAAGAGTAATCAGCGAATTACTTTTCCCTTCCTTCCAGTCTTCCAGAATTTTAGCAAAAAAAAAGCTGCTACAGAAACTTTAAATCTTTAATGAAATAAGATAAACAGTATTGAAAGCAATAGAGAGATACACTTGCAGAGCAGAGGGGACAGTAATTTTGTTCCTACTTCTGAAGTTTTACCTGGAAAATAATGCTTTTGTGCCATTACTAAAATAATTCTCTAGGGTATGCATATAAACAAACAAACAAATAAATATACACATACTGCCCTGATCCTGCATGTAGTCCCTACTCATTTTTAATGATTGGAAATTAACTCTGTGACATCTTTATTGTTGATAGAGCTTGTTATAATTTTCCATGATACTTGCTGAGAAAAGTCAAAGTTGTGACAGGAGATGCTTTTCCCAAGCGTGAAAATGAAGTCACCAAGTCCCTCAGAGACTGAGGAAAGAGAACTTGGTTTAGCTCCTGGGGAAAACACAATAATTTTTCAGACTATGTGTGTTTTATCTTTGGACGTTTCCCAGAGAATGAGGCTTGGCTCTAGATAGTTCTCCAAAAAAACCCCAAAAGTGGCAGAGGCTGAGTCACCGCAGCCCCATCTGCTGCATAAACGTAGCAGCGATGTCACAGCAATATGAGGAAGGTAAATTAGTCAGGGCTAATTAGTGCTGGTGGTATTTCATACAGGCATGGCTTGTCTCACAGTGTGTAAAGCATTTTCTCCAAACCTGGTGTGGGACAGCAGCCCTTTCACATCCCAGTCTGGATGGACAAAAATGATATTTTCTAAATACAGCTATTTACTTTTTAAAATGTAATGCAGATTCTCTATGTAGTAATGTTCTAGAAGACTACGTAGAGATAAAAACTTTTTAAAAATTAGTGTCTTTAGTTAGTGCTTAGTTTCATTTACAGGCCGAGAGTGTTAGGAATGTTCAGCCTAGAGAAGAGAAGTCTCTGGGGTGATCTATAGAGCACCTTCCAGAGCCTAAAGGGGCTCCAGGAGAGCTCGAGAGGGACTTTGGACAAGGGATGGAGGGATAGGACACAGGGAATGGTTTTGAGCTGGAAGGGCATAGGTTTAGATTAGATATTAGGCAGAAATTCTCCAATGAATAATGAAATTGGACTCTGGTACTGCATGTTCCATTCCTGCCCAGTGCCCAGAACTAGTCAGAACATGATGGTAAAAAATACCCACTGTGTCAGACCCAGCCTGGAATTTTATGAAAGGAAAGAAAACCCTTTTATTCCATCAGTGCCCTTCTCATCAGCACCTTTTCCATGTCTTTGTTACCCCAGCCATGCTCATCCCACCAGCTGGTGTGGTCTGGGGAGGATGGAATGGGAGAGGCAGCACATCCTGGCCTGACTCAGAGCCCAAAGCAGTGCCAGTGACCTCGCAGGGAAACCATCCCTCTGCTGCCCTTCCTTCCCTCTGTGCTCCTGGAAAAGGACTGACCAGGTCAGGGGCTGAGCAACAACCCCGTTCCTGTGTGAGCAACCACTTGAAAATAACTGAGAATCACCCTGGAGAGCCTTCCTCCAAATCCCGCCCTGCCCAAAAATCACCTTGCTATGCCACCTCGCTGCTTTTACTATATATATCTGGGTTAAAAATACGTAAAATATATACAATTTATTTATTTATATTAGTATTTACTAATATTTTTAGTAAAAACATGTAAAATATTAAAAACTTATTTACTTATATTAGTATTTACTAATATTAGTAAAATATGTAAAATATATTAAATTTATATGAGCATTTACTAATATTTATTAGTAAAATATGTAAGTATAAAAAATTATTTACTTATATTTGTATTTACTAATATTAGTAAAATATGTAAATATATAAAATCTATAGGAGCATTTACTAATATTTATTAGGAAAATATGTAAATATTAAAAATTATTTACTTATATTTATATTTACTAATATTTATTAGTAAAAAATATGTAAAATATATAAAATTTGTTTACTAACACTCTGTTTCCTTTCTATGTAACTCCATATAATAGTATCCAAAACATGCTTTGCTCTTGCTGAGTTATGAAGGAAGACAATCCTTCGGTGGTCTTTTGATCTGGTATCATCCAAAGAATAATTTATATTGTGATTTCATTGTAGACATAATCAGAGATGAATCAATGCATTTTGTGTAACTGTAATCTAATTAAGCTGCTTGGCTCTCAGAGGAACAATTACATTATTTCTGTTTGATTTTACCTCAGGTCCACAGTGCAAAAACCCTCAGAGGACCAATTTTAAAGGATAGAGCAGTTCCCCTCTGAATCCTCAATCCTGTGTCACTGGGCTGTCTTAAAAAAGAAACAAAAACAAACCCAAACAATTGGATATTTTAATTCTGAATGACTGGTTTTTACTAAATCTTTTTTTTTTTTTTTTTTTTGCTAAATCAGTTTTTTTACTAAATCAGGGTTTTTTACAGTTTTTTTGCTGTAGGCACCTACAACATAATAAATTATGCATTAAACACAAATTCTCATGTTATAGTGCTGTTCAGACTTCATGTGATGCTACACAACAAAGCTCTGCTTCTTTGATATTTTTTGCATATTTTTTTAGCTTGCAAAATAATAATGCAAATGTAAAGGTGGGAATTAGGCTCTGCTCACCTTTCTATCCTTTGAGCAGCAGATAGATTTGTTTTACAAAGAGTTTACATTTTGTTTACAATTCACAATTTGTGAATTTTGCACCTCGTTATGCAATTAGAAAATGTTTAATTCTCAGCTTATTTTAAACACTTCTTTTGAGTAATAATGTGAATTGGTCTAAATGCTTTTACTAATGTATTAGTAAAAATATATATAAAATGGATGAAATTTATTTACTAGATGTACACTTAGGTGAAAGGAGCTCCTGCAAATGGATTTTCATGGCCCTATCTCCCTCCTATAAGGAACCAAATGTTATGTAAAGCTGCAAAGATTTGTGTTGCACACAGAAAAACACCCATTAATCCCGGGGTTTATCCAAATGGAATAGCTGGTATTAACAAAGAAGCAGCCCACTGCTGGGAGGATATTTTATAATAATCTTTCAGCTGCTGTGCTCAGACAGGTTTGAAGGGGATTTCTGATGGGAGTTGGCCAAAGTGCTTTGGATGAGAGGAGGAACCAAAGATTTGGCCCACGGACACTTGGACAGCTCTGCTGTCTCCAGGCTGGGCTCACACTCACGCTCACTCAGGGTTTGCTCCCTTGTGGAGGAACATTTTTATTGCAAAGCTGTAGAGCTCCTGTGTGTGGTTCCCCTTGGGTTTGTTCATTTAGAACCACTGGTTACACTGCATTCTGCTTTTCTTTCTATTTAGAAAAAAAGAAGTATTTCCACTTCGAGAAAAATACTCTTCAGTCAGGGTGGTACTTAAAAACTCATTTTTAAAAAATCAGCTTCTTAAAGTGATGGGCTGCACAGGCTTAGAAAGGAAAATCAGCTTCAGATGTTTGCAGCATGACAGGATTCAATGCCTTTCCCTTTCTAACCCTTCACTGAAATCCTGGGGCTGCTCTGGCCCCTCTCAGACGTTAGGGCAGCCAAGGGCCTGCTGTGGCATGTTTGCTACAATTCAGCCCATAAATGTTCAGTTTTTCATGTGCTAAATCAGAGCTTTTGCAGACAAATTTGTAGGTCATGACGTGACCATTGGCAAAAATGTTCCTTGGTACAGAGCTGGAGTAGTTCCCAAAAATCCATCAGCTGCAAATAGCCCAAGAAGGAGAGGAATCAATCCTCAACCAGCAGATTGTGGAGCTGCACTTCCCTGCTGGTGTCCAGCTGCTTTGCCTTTCCAGCACAATATCCTCTTAGAGGAAAAGGAAAAAATTCATTTGAGATAAAAAGTGAAGGAATGGCTATGAAATGAGCCGAGTCAGGGTGCCCTGGAAGATCCAGGGTTGTGGTTTTTCCATGTTAAAACAAATTATTATAGCACTACTGATGGTGGGACAGGGATCAAAAATGCTTCTGTCTCTGGTTTGGAGTGAGTTCAATAATATTTCTTAAAGGAAAGGAAAACTTCTGATCTCCTGGCAGGTCTGGGAGCTCCAGTATTCTGGATCCTGTTCCACTTGACTGCAGGAAATTTGTTTTTCCATCCTTAATTCCTCAGGTTTCCAAAAGGAAGGCTGATCATTGGCGGCTGTATTTGAAAAATCAATCTACACAAATGCTCAGATAATTAAATGGTGGGAGGTGTTAGGTGATGTGGTTCACGTTGCACACAGAAACACTGATAGGATCATGAAAACAGAGACATTTGGGGGAGCATCTCAGGTTTAAATTCTTATTTCTGGCTGTTAACACTTCCAGGGAGCAGAGTTTAGCTCATAAAACAGCACCAAACCCAAGATGCAACAAAAATGTAAATGTCCAGCTGCAGATTGCTACTGTCAGTGCTGTGTCTCAGGCTCATTTTGAAAGGAAACTCGAATACATGGTTGAATAAAGAATTTTGAAAGGCTCAGGGCTTGGTATTGAGCAGAGAAATGAAAATACTCCAAGTTTGCATCTCTCTTTGTTCCGCTGTAATGGAGAAAATGAGGGCTCTGAGCAGCAGCACTAACGAGGCCCATTCTCCCAAGGCTCAGGACTGAGATTTCCTTGATTTTCTGATGGCTGATAAATGGTAATATTTCTGTTCAGCTTTTCTTTTGAGGGGGAAGAATGGGCACATAATTTTCCTGAATTACACAGCATTTCAGCAGCTTCAGGAATCTGTGCCTCTGTCAGATCACTGAGATCAACCCTTCCTTTGAGTGCTCATTATTCCTCTTTATATTCAAATTTCACTTCAGTTATGAACTGGTAACCAGGGCTCTTCCAAATCACAACCAACGTGGAAAAAATGGGAATTCCCATTTGGGAATCTGCTACTTTGGGCATCTCTCATTGTTGGGAATTTTCAGTGCCTCAAAGTGAAACTTCATCTTAATGCATGATGAAAACAAATGGGGGCTTTACCTAGAGAGCAGCAACATATTTATATTTATATTTATATTTATTTTTATATTTATATTTATTTTTATATTTATACTTATATTTATATTTACAATTATATTATATTTATATTTATATTTATAATTGTATTTATATTTACATTTACATTTACATGTGTATCTATATCTATATCTATATCTATATCTATATCTATATCTATTAGGTTTAATATATTCACACATCTATATTTATATATTTATTTGTATTTTTATATATAGGTATGTACATAATTATATAATTATCTATTTATATTTATTTAACAAATTGAAAAATGTCTCTGAGAATAAGCCCACCAGTGCTGCAATGAGGCAGTTTTTGTTTAAAAAAAGCGATTTTTAGCTGTGTGGTTTAAGCCTCTCAGGGAGTTGTGGGGCTCCCCTGCTCTCCGTTTGAATTTGCAACCCGGTAGTTTCGTTTTGACGAGCTGCAGGAAGCCCCACACACCACAAGATGTCTCAGAGAGGAAACACATTTGATACAAGAATTTTTAAATAATATTTCTCAATTTTCAGGTGTTTTCCTCGGGTTTTCCTTAGTGCTTGACAGGGGCTTTTGAGCAGCTCACGAAGAAGCCAAGCCTGTACAAATTCACCTGTTAGCGTGGGCAATAAAAGGGGATTTTAAATAATCAATGATCCAAATGACTCAGTGGAAAACCTTAAGTGTCAAAAAGAAAAGGCTCAATGCAGGTGACAGCTAAGAAATTTTAAATTTTCCTGTGTAGGTTAAATGGAAGAGTTATGTAAAACTATAATAATTTCCACGATGCTTGACTTTAATTTGTTAAGTATTTTTAACTATTCTCACTCAGGATTAAGACTGTTTGGAGTTGCTGTGAGCAGACAGTTCTTTGCAGAGTGTTTGCTCCAAAGTTGCATTATCTTTATGGCCTGATATTGTTTTATCTGTGAAACTGCTGCCCTCAGCTTCGACCGTTCAGGGGACGTTCCCCTGTGAGCACCAGGAGCGATTGCACACATGAAACGTTGATTTTAAACAAGCAGCAGCCTCAGCTTTGCACCAGAGTGCGAAGTTAATGCCTGGGAAGGAGCTTTTTTTGCTTTCTATTTCTTTGTGCACCTACAACACTCAGTACTTTGGCCTGAGAATTTTCTCACTTTTCTTTTCACTTCCCTTTCTCATAGCATTGCTGTCATTTATCTTCCCCCACCACCCCGCCAGATTAACTCCTTAAATTCTTCTGTAATTCTTTATTTTTTTCACCTTTTCAGGGAATTCAAGCTGTGTAAATACTGATGGGCACATAAAAATTGTGTGACCACCTACAGACATTTTAGGCAAATTAAACCTTTATTATTAATCCTCAACAAAGGAAAATCCACGCGAATTTGATCCAAAATTATTCCCTTTATTGTTAATCCCCAACAAAGGAAAATCCACATGAATTCAATCCAAAAAGATTCCCTTGTGCTGGCAAAGGCATCCAGCCCTGAGCCCATGAGGAGCCAATTAATAAATTAATTTATCACTGTTAACGAAGCTGTTTGCAGAATGCCTCCATGTTTTGTGTTACATCCAAATGATGCCAGGGATTTTCTCAGCAGCCTGGGACGGCCCTGTAAGAAATAAAACTTCTCTGAGCTCTTGGGGGAAGGTTGAGACACTCACATTCTTCAGTGATAAACGTGTGTGCTTTAGATAAAGCAACTGAAAACTATTGATCAAGGCACAGTTAGCCTTTAACAGCCAAGCAGAATTTCAGGGGAGATTGGCCTTTGTCTGGATCGATAAAATCCTTGCTGCTGCTCCCAACTATAATTGCTGAAACCAAACAATAGGCATGGCTCAGGTTTCAGAGCCAGGTGGGTTATTAAACTCACAAAATTACTTATTTTTGCAGGTATTTTGCCAGAATCAGGGTAATGCAAGGCCTAGAAACTTCTCATTGGCCAGGCAAATAAAAAGGGTAGAACAAGTAAAAACAAGTCAACAAAAGGTTAAAACAAAAGTAAAAACCCAACAAAAAGTTGATCTTTGCACCAATGAAAGCACCTTGTAGGACTAAAAGGGAGCAGATGAATAAGCACGGGGAGAACAAGGAAATAATAAAAAATATTCATCAAAAGCCACGGCTCATAAAGCATTGTCAGGAGGTTTGCATTCATCGTGGGAAAGGAGAGCTTTGAGGAAGGAGCTGGCAGAAAACAATGAAATGGGGCTGTAAATGTCTGTAAATGTCTGTAAATGTCTGTAAATGTCTGTAAATGTCTGTAAATGTCTGTAGGTCACTCCAAGCAGAGGACAAATCCCAAAAACCCAGGGGAAATCTGATAAGGAGACCATGGGAGCTGCGCTGCCCTTGGGACAGGGAGAAAGCTCTGCTGGGTACGGGGAGGGGACACACAGTGACAGGGCTGAGGGTGCCAGTCCAAGTGCCACAAACGCATCAGGGATGAGCAGGAGCAGCACAGGAACACCGAGCGCAGCTGTGGAACGGAATATTGGAGAAACTGAAGCACAAGGAATGCTCAGTTTGCTGAAATCCCCTGCCTTCAGAATGTGTCTGGGCTCGTTACTGTCCATGAATTTCCATTTGCAAATGGTCCCTGCAGTGTGGTGTGTGCTGAGGGCCTCCACCCTGCAGAATTTACATCCCAAATTACTGCCAGTTGGCTCATCCAGGCTGTGGGATCTGAGAGATGGATGTCCAGAATCCAAACAGGATACCTGAGCTAATTAAAGTGCAGGAAGCCTGATTGCAGCAGCACAGAACTCAGCAGGGCTGATTTTCCTGGGGAAAAACCTGTTCAATGTGCACCCAGCACTTCAGAGTGGTGCTGTCTCCTTTGCAGCACTCAGAACTTGTTTGACACAGGGAAGTCTCTCCTTTGGTTCAGTTACTTGTCCAAAATGTGATGGCACAGAGACATTTTGAGTAATAATATTTATCTGGAGAAGCCTTGTCCTGCAGTCCTTAGACACTACACTTCTCCACTTCTCCTGGATTCTAAATTATATGCCTTAAAATGGCATTTCATCCCCTTTTCACCCCACTGGACCCATGTTCAGTGAGCTCCATGAGTTATTCCTAAACTCAGAAACCTGAATGTGATTTCAAACCACAGGGATCTTATCAAGGAATGGCCAACAGGACAGGTCCCATCCCCTGGGTCTGTCAGCTTTAAATGCTGCCATCCAAACACACCTCCCTGAGAGGGCACAGGGTCCTGCAGGCCCTGGGGTTCAGATCCTTCTCTTTTTGTGTCCCACTCATTTTGTCACATTGACTTTTGTGTCAGCACAAAGGATCAGGCACAGCAAACTCTTTAAGGAATAGGAGCAGACACTGAAGGATTTGAGTGTCCCTTCAGCTACAGAACACCAGAAGGCAGCAATTAAAAATGCAAAACAGCAGGGTGAGCTGATGAAAAAATTCCCATATTTGAAGCAAAATAAACAGCTGACCCCAGCAAACATCTGACCCCAACTCTTCAAGGATTTTCATCCCTTCAGCTCCACTGCCTGAGGGTTCTTCAGATTCTGATTTCTCACCATCTCAAAGCATCCCAAACCCTTCAAAAATCCTAAAAGATTTGTAGTGAGTAATCTGTAAAAATTCTAAACAATAAAATAAGCCAAACTTCTCCAGGAATAAATAATCCCTGTGCTGAGAGCTGGATTTTAGCACCGTCAGAATTCCTGAAACACCAAGACAATTCTGCTCGTGGTGTTCAGCCAGGCAGTTCCAACTCCACAAGAGGGATGGAGCTGGAAGCTTTGGAATCTCTGGAAGTCTCTCGGTATTGCTTTCACCATGGAACACGTGATGGGATCAGATATCCAGCAATTCCCGGGCTTCTCCTGGGAGCACACAGCGTGCTGGGGTGAGCCTGCGCTCAGAGCTGAGCCCCAGTTCCCTTCCCAAGATGTGCTGAGTGCCAGGGAGGGTTTTGCTCCAGGTTTGGGGCAGTGCACCCCATTTCTGTCCCATCCTGAGGGTTCTCTGTGTGCCCCAGCAGCTCCGGGAGCAGGGGAGCCCATGAAGCCCTGGCTCTGGATTGATGTCCCGTGTCAATGGAACATTTATCTCCGTGAGAATCAGCTTTTGTGCCTCACAGCCTTGCCTTTAAAGAGTGGTCACTTTTCTCTGCCTCACTGAGGTTTTAAATTAAACTTTCAGGCATCGCATTCCTCCGAGAACCTGCACCTCCAAGCCAGCCCGACTGAGATTTATTTTAAATCGTTAAAGTGATTCCAAAAGGTTGGGGTCTCCTTGGGCAGATGGAACCGGCCTGCCTTCACTTCTCTGGGAAACCAAGCTCTTCAAAAATGCAATTTTTAAACACTTGATATTCTGTGAAGGGAATGGAATTGAGTTTATTCCTTCCCTTTGAAGCATAATGTAAAACATTTCTTCAAGTTGATGTGAGCGTCATTTAGTGTAATTTGATAACCTGCAGAAGGGCATGTGTGCCTGAGAGCTTATTCTCATTTTTAGCTGTATGAGCTGGTCTATTTTACAACTTTATTTCTCCCTTCACCACTTGCTTCCTGGCTAATTTGAGACCCTGGTGCACCTTCATTAAATCTCTCAGGAGTGTTTCTCCCTGAGGAAGTGCTGAGGCCACAGAAGTAAATTCTGCTTTATAACAGACACGTGAGCAGATTAAGAGAATTCACCATACACACATACAAACATTTATAAATGTATCAATATGAAATATCACATTTTTAAACATTGAAGTTTTTTGCCTTGGAAAACCGACATTAATGCCTTTTAAAGATCTTTTTAGGGACAGAAGATGATATTTTCTATTGAGCCCAAATCACCAGAGCGGGCAATGAGAAATCCAGACATTTTCTGTGCTTTTAGCAAGTCTCAGCATGACTGAGCCTTTAGCCCCTGGTAATTAATTAGTCTCAGTATTAATAACAGCTACTATTGGGAAACTTCCCTATGTTTACTATTTCAGCAAACCCACCTGATGTTTTTTGTCTTTGAATAACCCGTGCATGAGACAACAGGGTATGTCTGGGTGATTTTATTGCTGCTTCACCCTTTTATAACTTGACTTTCCTGTCTGTTTGTTAGTAAGAATGAAATGTAAGCTTCCTACTTCCCACCTACTTCCTTGGTGTAATCCTGAAACAAAAAAATGGGAGCACAAGGGAACCCCTGCCACGGCTTTTCCAGAGGCCAGGGCTGGGAAATCACCACAAACCCAAGGGGGTTCAGCCCTTCCCTGGCTGCTCTCCTGTGGGGAGGGCAGTGCAGGAACAAGGGGAGGACACGAGGGTCTCTGGGACAATGGGAGGGCACAGCTGCACCCTGGGGACAGCACTGGAGCCAGGCTCTGCCCAGGGCTGGGTGAGGAGCTCGTCCTGCTGGTCACCACCTCCCTGCAGGAATTGTTTCTAGAGTGCAGAAACAGCCAAATTCTCTGGTACATAACTAGATTGCAGCTCTCACCCCACTCTTTTCAAATAAGAAACACATCTATTCCATTGATTACGAAACAGCGTTTCATCACTGCTGACCAAATGACTTGGCTGGTTTACATCTTGGAAAAAATTGAATCGAATCTTCATTTAATTTAAGCCACTTAAACACTGCTCACCCATTCTATTGTCGTGTGCTCCACTGCCCCTTTCTCATCATTCAACTTGAATAACCCAAAGTAAATAAAAAAATAATAATAAAATGCTACAGAGTCCTATCTCAGGTATGAGATATCCCATCAGGTACATCAAGTATCTGCAGGTATAACAGTAGAATTTAATATTGTCAAGGTCCCTTATAAATATTTATGTATAAAAGTTCTTCAGAGTCCAGTACTTCCAGATTTAATCTGTCCAATACAGTACGTTAAGAGTCACCAGAAGTGGATGGTAGAAATCCTTAAGAGGAATTGAGTTCCTTCAGGGTGATGAAAGTCTCCTTTGACTTCTTGTACTGCCTGGCAAACGTGGTCACCCTCTGGAGGGCCTCTGGCAGCCCCTCTCCCGTGAGGGCACAGCAGGGCTGCACGTACCAGTTCCTGTCACTGCAGTACTTCTTCATCTTCAGCTTCCTGGTGATCTCCTCGGCGTTCAGGGCTCCAGGCAGGTCCTGCTTGTTGGCCAGCACCACCACCGGGAGGTTTTTTATGGATTCGTTCTTTAAAATGAGCTCAAATTCCCTCCTGGACTCCTCCAGGCGCCGCTTGTCAGCGCTGTCCACCACGTACAGCAGCCCGCCCGCGTCCTCCAGGAAATTGCCCCAGAGCTCCCTCATTTTCTTCTGCCCTCCAACATCCCAAAAGGTCAGTGTGAAATCCTTCCCTGCTTCAATCATGTCCACATTGAAGCCAATGGTTGGCAGTGTTACAAAAGCATCCTTATACCTGAGCTTGTAGAGCAGCGTGGATTTCCCCGCCGAGTCCAGCCCCAGCATCGGGATGTTGGCCCCCTTCCTTGAGGGCTTGCCGTTCTGCAGGCCCATTTATCCCGGGAATTCTCAATCCCAGGGATATTCCCCCTCTTCCCGGGGCCACTTTGTGTCGCTGCCTGTCTCCCTGCTGAGGTGGGGCACAGGCAGAGAGGGAGAAGAGGCAGCTGTGAGCTGTGGAGCTGCCGGGGCTGTGCACAAACACACGCTGCGTTTATCGGGGCGATAAGGAGCCACGAGGCTTCGGGAGGCGCAGAGCTCCGTGCCAAGCCTGTGGGTGGGACTGGGATGAGTAACCACGGCCCCACTGGCACAGGCACAAAGGTTACAGCCTGCCAGCTGCTTTGAGCAGCCACGTTCCCAGCACCTGCACCCTGGTCCATGATCACAACCACGTCCTGGCTCCCAGAGAATCCCCCTGAGCATCCACAGCCAGCTGGGAGGAAAATGGGATTGATGCCTTAAGCTTTAGCTTTTATATTCTGATATTTTATATTCAGATTCTGTGCTGGTTTAGTGGGCAGTTCTGAGCTCCATGTTAAGTGTTGGTGAGCTCTGTGCACAGAGCAGGGAGACAAAACAATTCCTGCTCCAGCTGGGCACCAAGGACAAATGATCCAAATCTCAGCCCAGGAGCACAAACCCCGTGGGCTGGAGAGAGAAAAACAAGCAGGGTGGGACTGCCTGGGCTAAAGCTGGAATGGGACAATGAACTGCAAGGTGCAAATGGAGCAGAACTGATCCCAGGGAGAGACCCCGGGAGCGCTCGTGCATTTTGGGGCCATTTTGGTTCATCTTGGGTGCAGCCCTGGCTGGGCTCTGGTGCTGCCCAAGGTGGGTCCATGGAGGAGATCCTTGGAATAAATCCCTGCCATAAATGCTGGAATAAATGCTTTATTCTGTGACTCTGCCCAGCTCTGCTCCAGGGCAGCCTGCACAAGGCATCTAGATATGAACACAAGCAGTGAGCAGGGGAGGTTTAAGATTTAAGATTTGTCCATACTTAGCAAGCCACAAACTGAGCTGGTAGCTGATTTATCAGTGCATTCATCTCCCACAAACTGATCTTAGGTGGTCTCAAATGTGAATTCCAGCCCATGGACTCAATGAACTCCTAAGAGAACTCCACTAAAACGGGGCTCTGCCCTCAGCAGCTGCCTCAGTGACTCCTCCTGCCAGGGCTGTAAACTCAGGGAGTTTGTTTGCGTTGTTGGTGAATGAGTTTTCAACTGCACCCCACAAGGTGGAGCCTAAATCCAGAGCTTGTGGTCTGCTCATCACTGAGATCCTGCTGCCACACACTAAAAAATCCTGTTACCTTCATTTTGCTTTACTCCGTGGTTGCCCAGTGAAGATTTCCTTCAGGAAAGGGTCAAGAAGCGAGGAAATAACCAAGTCTTGATCATTTTTCTGGCTACCACTCCAAGTAGCAGAATAAAACAAGAGGAGATAGAAAATGTAGTCAGCTATTAATGAGTTCCTATTGACTGTTCATTCTCCTGATAGTAGATGCACCTTGGGCTGCTCTGACACATCCTGAGTACTGCAGGAGTTGCCCTTACACCCAGGAAACCATTCCTCTTTGCTTCAGAAAGCCCAGAATCAGCAAAAAGATGTGAAGGTCTTGTAACAAGCTGCTGACTGATAGAGCAATCATTTCGATAATTACGACATTGGTTGCGTAAAATCCACCTCAGCCCTGACAGACAAGTTATAATCTGGTTTCTCTCGAGGCCAAAAGGGTTAGGGCAGGACTAATTGGGGGCAACGAGAGATGGCAGTGGCACACTCCCTGCTGCACGTTTTTCATAGTTAATAACACGGCTGGATTATGTGGAGGGGTTTTCAGGAGCAGGGCAGGATGTATTAAAGCAGGATGTATTAAACCAGGGGGGAAAGTGTTTGCATTTCTTTACAAATGAATTGAAAGATGGGGAGGCAGCAAACTGCAGAACACAGGGTTAACATGTCAAATGGACCAGAATTCCCTGATGAGATTCCAATAAAATATGGATATTTTGAGCAAGGCAGGGATGGATGCTCTGTCCCCAGCTGTGGTTCGGGGATCACTCACAGTGCTCTGCTCTGCGTGCTCCACCTGCGCTGGGTGTTTATGGTAACGGCTGTCATTTCCTCCATCAGCTGTCACTTCAAAGCAGGGATCCAGCACAGCCTGACTTTTTGTGAGGTAATTCCTGCGGGGCTCTGCAGGTTTCTGACCGTGCAGGAATTCGCTCTCAGGACGGATTCCCCAGAGCCCTGACCCGGCACTGCCCCGGGGCCGGACCGGACCGGACCGAACCTCCTCCAGCTTCGCTTTGTCCAAGGCTGGGTTTGTTAATCGCTGAACAAACGAGCCCTCAGTAGCGGCGGCAGCACTAGGAAGGATGTCCTGATCCAACACCGAGGTGGCGAAGCTCCCCGTCCGTCCGGACTCTCGGAGGAGATGGCGCTGTTATCCCCGGGGTAGCTCGGTCCATTGATCGATTGTGTCGGGTCTCTTACCCAATACAATTTCCCGCTCTGTGCCGAGCCCCCAGCCCCCTGCAGAACCAGAGCCATAAAGGAGGGAGAGCTGACTGAGCACCGGCTGATCCGAGCTCCAGCTCTGCCCTGTAACCCTTTGGTGAACCGAACAGCAGAACGCAAACCCGGCTCGTCCAGGCAGGCTCGATGCAGTGCCGAGGGTGATGGATGCGCTAACGGGCAGCGAATCCTCACTGGGAGCAGCTCCAGCGCCAGGGGAGGCGGCTCGGCCGTGTGTGTGCCCGGGGCTGATGCCCGAGGGACGGCGGGGAGCGGGCACCGCTCGGGGAGGCGGAACGGGAGGCGGCGCCTTCCCGCTGCGGGACACGGTAACCGGGACGGGATGGGAAATGGGATGGGGATGGGGATGGGGATGGGGATGGGGATGGGATGGGATGGGATGGGATGGGATGGATGGGGGATAGGGATGGGATGGGGATAGGGATGGGATGGGATGGGATGGGATGGGATGGGATGGGATGGGATGGGGATGGGGATGGGATGGGGATGGGGATGGGATGGGACGGGATGGGACGGGATGGGATGGGATGGGATGGGGATGGGATGGGATGGGATGGGATGGGGATGGGGATGGGATGGGATGGGGATGGGATGGGATGGGGATGGGGATGGGGATGGGATGGGGATGGGATGGCGTGGGGATGGGGATGGGGATGGGGATGGGATGGGGATGGGATGGGGATGGGGATGGGATGGGGATGGGATGGGGATGGGATGGGGATGGGGATGGGGATGGGATGGGGATGGGATGGCGTGGGGATGGAGAGCGGGGACGCAGCCCAGGGCGCGGTGAGATGCGTGCGGGGGAAGCGCGCACACCGAGCCAGCCCCGCGCGGCGCTGCCGGCTGGGATGAACAAGCGCAGAAAAGGCTGGGATGGTGCCTGGGCTCGGCAGAGGGCGGCACAGCCCCGCTGCCATCCCCTCCTCCCCGCGCTCCGACAGAGGTACCGGGAGCAGCGAGTGACAGCCAGGCGCTGGTAAAGGTCTTATAAAGGTTTTTTATTTTTTAAAATAAAATCCTTGACGTTTTGGTACATTAGAGCATCGCAGCCCGGGGTCTTGCAAAATTGCCTCTAGTTTCGAATGGTTTTAAGTTTAAAAATGTAGAATCGGTGGCTGATTTGGGCTGGAAGGACTTTAAACTTTATCTCGTTCATCTCCTGCCTCCCATAGTCCAGCCTCCGTCCAAGCCGGCCTTAAAGCCAGCTTTAAATAATGTATTTCCAAGTTATTTCTGCTGGTAGCTTTAAAAAGGAATTATTTTTTCTATACACCTATTATTATAGTATTTTAAGATAATAATATTGGACTATTGGTTATTGTAATTAGTAATCTTTAATGAATATGAGAATTTCCCACCTCTTTCATGCCCAAGCACGTCCACATTACACAATCCCCTACCTGGGTGGAGATGGATCTGAATCCCCATGGAGGAACATTCTGAGCGTTGTGTTGCCTCAGATTTATTCCCAAAAGTCACCAGTTTTGTGTTTTGGCACAATCTCAGCTTGGAAGAAAATGGAAGTAATGCCCTGGAAGGAGCTGCCATCCACAGCTGGAATGGAAAAAGTGCCAGCACAAAGTCTGGGAGCGGAGGAGGAGCTGGAGGGGCAGAACCTGCACCGTGGCCGGGCAGAAGTGCTCACACCTTGCTGACTCAACAGGACGAGGTGGGGATTCATTTCCCTGTGTGCCTGGTGTTTCCTGAAGGACCTGAATTGATGTTTATTTTCACAGATTTTTCCTTATGTAGCAGATCAGGATTTGTCTCCAATTTTGTTGTTCAGAGTGTCACGAAACCAGGCTTTCCTTCCTATAAAAATCAAGCTATTTATAGTATGTTTTCCATGGTCAAACGGATCGGTTTTCACTGATAAGCTTTAAAGTTGATAATCAAAATAAATGCTATTGTTCTAAAATCAAATAATAAGCACTGATACATAACCTAGGTTATTTTCTTCCAGTATTTATTCTCCTACTGTCCACTGAAAGTCAGGTTGATGCATAAAAAGGTAAGATTCCTATTAGTTAATTACTGATTTTGAGAGGAATCAGTCTGAAATTCTGCTATTTAAATGCTTTATATAAAATTGTTTTAATCTGCTTTAAGGCCATTGTTGGTGAAATGCTCTCCAAATGTTTCCTTTAAAGGATGATTAATTTAAAATCAGATCCTACACAGAAACACGAGGCAGGTGGGCTCTGGAAAATCAAATTCCCCTGGACTCCATGCTGCTGTTCTGGGGGTTGGATTTATTTGTCCAATCTAAAACATTTATGAGCCCTGTGGTTATATTTTTGAAGATAAAGGATAATTAATTGTGCTGTGAAATCAAACTTTCTGTCATCCTGGCTGTGTCTTTGTGCGTGGTTGTGCAGGATAAATATTATCACTGCAAACATCAGAAACCATTTGGAATTCCCACAGTTAGCCACTGGGGTTATTTTGGCTTAAAGGTGTCTAAAATAGATGACAGAGCACGTGTGGTTTTAAGGAAATGAAACTACATGTGGTACAGGCCTGGGGGTTTGGTTTTAAACTGAATTTTGTGAGGATTTATCCATTGGAATCTCTAATCCTGACATTGGGGCAGCAGCTTCAGCACGGATCCCACAGGGGTCTGGAGGGACCTGCTGTGAGTTTGTGTGCCTCAAATCCAAAAATTACCTGGCCAACGGTAAAAGCAGTCACGATTTTGGTCAAAACCAGCTTGAGTACATTGCTTGATTTGAGGAAGTTGATTTTTACCTTCCCCCCCTCCGCCCCTTCCTGGCCATCCTGGTGGCTTCCAGCCCCGGGGACGTGAAAGCCAGGGAGGCCATGGGGACACCATCGGCGCTCCTGGCGGGGCCAGCACGTCCTGACGCCGTTCCTGCTGGGGCGGCGCGCGCACAGCGAGGACACGGCGGCGCTGCAGGACGAGAGCATCCTCCACGGGGACACCATCCGCCAGGACTTCGTGGGCACGTGCGACAACCTCACCCTGAACACCATCATGGCCTTCCAGTGGTTCTCCGCGTTCCGTTCCAGCGCCAGGTTCTTGATGAGGACCGACGCCGATGTCTTCATCTGTCCCGTGTCGGCTGTTTTTGATGGCCTGGAAAGGCTCGGGATGGCCTTGGCACAGCCCGCGCTCCAAAGGACCAAAGGAGTCTTCAGTGTTTATTAGTTTTTATCCACAATATCTTCTCTCCACCCGACAGAGGTCCGCACAGCACGTCAGCCATGAGCACACTGAGAGCCCTCGGGGCGGTCACTTATCTTTATACCCAAAACTACCCATAAGATATTTACCTATTCTCCCCAATACCTTTCACCCTTATTGACAAGTGCACATTCAGTAAGAACCAATCCCAAAAAGCCACCACCACCACAGAAGATGGACGACAAGAAGAAGAAGAGGAAGAAGGGCAGGACACGCCCTAATTCCTCCATCTTGTCTCCCTAGAACCCCCCTGTACCGAAATTCTAAAACCTGTGTTTCACACTATAATTAATCTATCCCTTCACCATTTATCCCTGTGATATCCTCCCATCCTCATACAGGTGTCGTCTCCTGTGCAGGATCACAGTCCAGCCACCAGACACTTCTGGCAACATTCCAGGACCTCCGAGCCCCCCAAGGGTTGTCTCGGTGACTCTGCACATCAGGAATGATGTGCTGAGTTCCCACATCCAGTGGTTCTCTGAGTTCTGTTCCAGTGCCAGGTTCTTGATGAGGACCGACACCAATGTCTTCATCAACGCTCCCAACCTGGTGCAGCTCCCGCTGCAGCTGAACTCCTCGGAGAACGTTTTCACCGCGTGCCCCCTCATCGATAACTCTGCCTACCGAGGCTTCGACAGGGAAAGGTTCATCTCCTACCAGGAGTATCCCTTCCAGCCACTGCAGCGGCCTGGGGTACGTCCTGGATGGAAAACTGGCCCTGAGGACTTACGAGTTGATGGGCCACGTGAAACCCCTGAAATTTGAGGATGTTTATGTGGGGATTTGCTTGAATATACTCAAGGTCAACATCACTCTTCCATGAAATGCAGAACAATTCTTTCTCTATAAAATCAACTTTGATATCTGTAAGTACAGACATTTGATTGCAGTTCGTGGCCTTACATCAAGTGAACTGATCCAGTTTTGGCAGGATTTGTCATCCAGCACCTCAAAACCTTGCCTTTGATTGTGGATTTATTTAGAATCTTCAGTTTGCTGTAAGAGTGGCCTCTAGAATGACTCTGATTGCTGGGGCAGTGTTTCTCTAGGGCATTCCAGGGCTTTTGTCCAAAACCAAGGATTCACAAAGCATTTTTCCAGGTGTGTATCTCACACCCAGAGGCTGCCTTGGAATGCTCTGTCCCATCTGCCTCTGCTGCCTTTCCATGTCCTTGGATCAGCCCTGGGATTTCCCCCTGAATTTTTTGGAATGTACAAAATGCCATCGAGGAAAGACGTTCCTGCCAAGAAAGCAGCTTGCAGGATGCTTCCTGAATCCCTGCCTGGATTGGTTTTATTGCTTTATTGCCACTCTCCTTTACTTGTTCTCTGCCCAGAATTTAACCCAACCCAGCCTTGCTTTCTGTGTCAACCTCCTGAGACTGTCACACCTTGTTATTTAAATGTGTCATCTCCACAACGCTCCCAGGAGTGTTCCCAGCCTGGGGATCCCGTGGGATCTGCAGGAGCTGCTGAGAAATGCTGGGAATGTGATGCACTTTGTGTGTGCACATGAAATGGAGAGCCTTGGGTGTCTCTGCTGCTGTTCCCAGGCCAGGGAGACGGAGTGGAGCTCACGATCAATTTGGATATCCCAAAAATACCAGGATCATCAATCCCCCACCCCTGTGTGTGTGTGTGTGTGGTGCATCCCAGGACTTTTGGAACCCTGTGGAGAAGATGAAAAACCATTTCTGTTGTGCCTGTTTCTTTATGAATTTTTTTAAGCCTGTTTCTAGATGAGTCAGTTTGGAAATGTAAAAAAAAGGAACAAATCTGCCCATTGCTACCTTAAAGAAGACTGACTCCTCCCCGTGTGTAAAGACCATTTTTTAATCACTTTATTCATATCAGCAAGGCCCAGTTCTCAGTAGTTTACACTTCTAATGGACAACGATACAGAATCTGCAGTTGCATGGACAGAATTCACCTGGACACATCCACGACACGGCGGAGGGACCGCGGAGACGCCCTGGCCGCGCTCCCGGGGCTTCCCCTGGGGCTCAGGGCAGCACCCAGAGCCATGGGCAGGGCTCAGGGCAGCACCCACAGCCCTGGGCAGCACCCCAAAGCCATGGCAGGGCTCAGGGATGCCCAGAGCCATGGCAAAGTTCAGGGCAACACCCCAGAGCCTGGCAGAGCCCTGGCCAGCACCCAGAGCCCTGGGCAGCACCCCAGAACCATGGCAAAGCTCAGGGCATCACTCACAGCCCTGGCAGAGCTCAGGGCAGCATCCAGAACTATGGCAGAGCTTGGGGCACCACCCCAGAGCCTGGCAGAGCTCAGGGATGCCCAGAGCCATGGAAGAGCTGCCCACAGCCCTGGCAGAGCCCTGGGCAGCACCCAGAGCCCTGGCAGAGCTGCCCACAGCCCTGGCAGCGCTCAGGATTGCCCAGAGCTGCAGGAACAGGGCTCAGGGCTCACCAGGACCCTGCTGCCTTTGGCTCCGCTCCACAGCTGGGAGCTGGGGTGGAATTTTTTCTTGTGTTGCTTTTTAGGATGAAAAAGTCTCGGGGACAGCACTCTCCAGACAAGGGTTTCAGTGTTGTCATCAAAACTTTTAAAAAATAAAGGCTATTATTTGTTTTTTTTTTTATTATTTTTGGGAAAATACAGTATTGCATAACTGAGGGAATGTTGCTCTTGTATTCCAGGTGAAATTCCAGCTGTGCTGTGGGTGTGGGAGCTGGGATTGGATTGTTCTCTGAGCAAGTACTGGGAGAACGGCTTTGTTCTGTGATTGTTTACACACCTCAAACCCCAACCCCTCCGTTCTTCTCTGAGCCTGCCTCGTGAAATGCCTGGAAATAAATTATTCACCACAAGAACACTGATACTACAGCACAGCTTGTATTGCTTTTTCCAAAATAAAAACGTAATCATGACTCTGCTGCCTTCAGAAAATGGATAAAGCAGAGAGTGCTCGTGGAGAGGGAGGGATGGGGAGGTGAGGATGGCCAGAAATTCTCCTGTCACCTGCAGGAATTCGGGGTTTTGTGCCCCAAATGCTGACACCGCTCTCAGGTTCCAAGGCTTAGGTTTGTACACAGTGATCTCTTTGTGCCACCTGAAGTTAATTGTCATTTACAGTGCCAGCAGCAGTGGAAAAACATCCACCCTGCTCCTGGCTTTCCTAAAAAAACCTCATTTCCAAGTCTGGCTTGTATTTGATTCTGACTTTATTATTGCTTAAAAGGCTGTAAAATTCCTAACTGAGCTCCTGTTCCTGCTCAAAGCCATTTTAGGGAAGTTTTTAGTGTGAGCAGCCTGGCAAAAGGTGAAAAACCTTTAAAGCATGAAATAATCTGGGCACTGAAGTAGGGAGGGGCCAAATTTTATTGCATCTGCCTGGAATATTGTACTAAAAACAAAGTGTAAAACACAGGTTAAAGGTTTCCCTAATCCCAATAAGTTTTTTTTTTTTTTTCCTCATGCAGCTGTATTAAATCAGAATTCAAAATATTTGTGATTTTGATGGGAAAACTGTGGGGTTTCCTGACCTGAAAAGGCTAATAATAGTAATAATAATAATAATAATAATAATAATAATAATAATGAATTGGGCAAAGATGTTTGGAAGTTGCTGCTGGGTGGGGAGCAGAAGGTGAAATTCCCATTCTGGATGTTATTTCAGAGGAGTTAAATGCTGCAATGCTTTGTGTGCACCCTGGCACAGAGAAATTCCCATAAATCCCACAGGGGATGTGGGGCAGCACTCCCTGTGCTCAGTGTAAAGGATGTTTGGGATATTTTCCCAAATTTTTCCCTCACATTTATGGATGTTTGGTGTCAGAGAGGCTGTGCCCATGGGTGCAAACTCAGGCTGCAAAAAATGCAGGACTGGCCATGAAATCTGCTTGGGAAAAAGAACTAAAGTGCTTCAGTTCCCTATTGCTGAGGTAATTCCCAGAACCCCAGACTGGTTTGGGTTGGAAGGGACCCCAAAAACCCCCTCATCCCACCTCCCTCAGGGCTGGCCCAGGAGCTGCCCAAATCCATGGAATCCATCCAAATCCATCATTTTCCCTCCAGAATTGCCCCCAAACCCTGTTTGTGGTTCTGGCAGCTGCACCCAGCAGGTTTTGCTGCCCAGAGCATCCTCCAGAGCTGCTCCCTGGGATTCTGAGTTACCTCAGGAAAATCCAGATTCATCCACTGGCTCCCCTAAGCCTCGTCCAGTCAGCGCTGGAGAAATAAAAGCAACGAAACTTCAGCTCATTATGAATTATCTGTACAGATCTTTTCCTCTGGGAGTTTCAGAAAGGCCATTTATGAACACACTGGGCACAAGGGGCTGCAGCTCTGGGCTCTGCAGTGGCCAAATCCCAGCAGAACATTCTCACCTGGAATTTTGTTCAGAGGCCTGGAATCCTGCTTTGGGGCAGGAAAGGCTGCTGAGCTGTTTTTTCTGTAACATAATCACTGACTAAATGCTTCTCTGTGTAAAACAAGTATCAGCTACATGAGCAATAAATCCATATTATTTAAAGCAGGGCTGCCCTGTATCCTGAGACACAAAATTCCCTTTATTTTTGTGTTTTTTTGAGGCTGTGGCATTGGTGTTTCTGCAGCCAAGCTGATGCAGTGCTTTAACTCTGACTCCTGGATTCTAAAATCTTCACAATATTTTAAATTTCACCTCTGGAAATGGTTTAACCTGCACCAGCAGCAGTGGGAGCTGAAATCCTCTGTCCCAGGGGCTGCTGTGGGGTTTGTGGGGATGTCTGAGGCCAGCGGAAGGAAACACCAGGCTGGGGACAGGCTGGGACATCCCAGGAGTGATCCGAGGGGTGGGTGAACCCCAGAGCAATCCCTGTGCTGCAGGAGGAGGGAATCGGCAGAGCATCCCAGGGGAGGGAGCTGGGACACCCCTGGGAACAGCTGAATTTGGGAACAGCCCAAGCTGGGAACAGCCCAATTCCAGAGTGCTGGAATGTCCCTGGGAACAGCCCAATTCCAGAGCACTGGGAGCTGGGACATCCCTGGGAACAGCCCAGATCTTGAGCTCTGGGACATCCCTGGGAACAGCTCAAATTCCCAAATTCCCAGCACTGGGAGCTGGGACACCCCTGGGAACAGCTGAATTTGGGAACAGCCCAATCTGGGAACAGCCCAGTTTGGGAACAACCCAGTTCCCCAGCACTGGGACACCCTGGAAACAACCCAATTTGGGAACAGCCCAATTCCAGAGTGCTGGAATGTCCCTGGGAACAGCCCAATTTGGGAACAGCCCAGTTCCCAAGCACTGGGAGCTGGAATGTCCCTGGAACAGCCCAGTTCCTGAGCACTGGGACATCCCTGGGACACAGCTAAAATTCTCAAATTCCCAGCACTGGGAGCTGGGACATCACTGGGACCACATGAATTTGGGAACAGCTGAATTCCAGAGTGCTGGAATGTCCCTGGGAACAGCTCAATTTGGGAACAGCCCAGTTTGGGAACAGCCCAACCCCAGAGTGTTGGAATGGCCCTGGGAACAGCTTAGTTTGGGAACAGCCCAGTTCCAGAGCACTGGGAGCTGGAATGTCCCTGGGAACAGCCCAGTTCCAGAGCTCTGGGACATCCCTGGGACCAGATGAATTTGGGAACAGCCCAATTCCCCAGAGCTGGGAGCTGGGACACCCCTGGGAACAGCTGAATTTGGGAACAGCTGAATTTCAGAGTGCTGGAATGTCCCTGGGACCAAATGAGTTTGGGAACAGCCCATTTTGGGACCAGCCAAATTTGGGGCCAGCCCAATTCCCAAGCACTAGGAGCTGGGACATCCATAGGAATGTCCCTAGGAACAGCCCATTTCCCCAGCACTGGGAGCTGGGATGTTCCTGGGAACAGCCCAATTTGGGAACAGCCCAGTTTGAGAACAGCCCAATTTGGGAACAGCCCAGTTTGGGAACAGCCCAGTTTGAGAACAGCCCAGTTTGGGATCAGCCCAGTTTGGGACCAGCCCAGTTTGAGAACAGCCCAATTCCCCAGCACTGGGAGCTGGGATGTTCCTGGGAACAGCCCAATTTGGGAACAGCCCAATTTGGGAACAGCCCAATTTGGGAATAGCCCAGTTCCCCAGCACTGGCTCAGCCTCGTGGTTCAGGGTCCCTTTGTCACTTTGAGCCATCTGCAGATGCTCCTTGGCAGCCACTCCTGTGCCCTGAGGCTGCAGCTGTGCCCAGGGGGATGAAACCTGGCTGGGTGGGCAGGAGCAGCTCCAGCTGTGCCCAGGGGGATTGGCAGGAGCAGCTCCAGCTGTGCCCAGCTGTGTTTGGGAGCAGAGCAGCAGGAAGGCTGGGGCCCTGCTGCCACAGGCACAGGGAATTCCTGGCCACAGCTCCTCCCCAGGTGGAGGATGGATGGATGGATGGATGGATGGATGGATGGATGGATGGATGGATGGATGGATGGATGCAGTGTTAAGGCAGTGGCAGAGCCCTGCACTGGTCAGGGTGCATCAGCAATGTGTGCAGGGAGTTCATCCTGCAGCCTCCAGCTGTGGCACGGCAGAGTTTGGCACAGATCAGCACCACTGGAAGCTGGAAACGCCTCCCTTGGCAGGGAAAGCTTCCAAAGCCTCCAGCTGGGAGCACAGGTAGGCACTGCACGAGGACGTGGGACACAAACAAAGCCTCTCGCCTCCATCAGGCCTTCCCCTTCAAACCTGGAGCAGCTGAAGCTCCTTTTCCAAAGCAATCAAAGCAAAAACCCCCGGGCTGAGCAGAGATGTTGGCATGGATGGCACTGCCAGGGAGGGCGGAGGAAGCTGAAGGTACTGGGACAGCTCCTGCTGCAGCTGCAGCCACCTGGAGCTTGGCACAGGGCTGGCTGGGGGACAGGGAATGATCCTGGAAGGATCCTGGAAGGATCCAGCAAACCTGCAAACCCTCCTGCCCTGCCAGGGCTCCCTCCTGGCTGCCACCCCTGCCAGCTGCCGTTCCTGGCAGTGCTCAGGGCTCATGGATCCCTCAGGAATGCTCCAGGAGCCGCCACCCCAGCTGGACCTGTGCTGCTCTGCTGGGCATGGCCATCCCTGCAGGGCCTGGGATGGCTCAGGGCTCACAAACATCCTTCAGAGCTGCTGGGATTCCTCTTTCCCCAGGAGCTGTGCCCTCCACAGGGAAGGCACAGGGGGACAGGGAAGGGGACAGGGAAGGCACAAGGGGACAGGGAAGGCACATGGGGACAGTGAAATGGACACTGAAGGGGACAGGGGAGGCACAAGGGGACAGGGAAGGGGACAGGGAAGGCACAAGGGAATGCTGAAGGGGACAGGGAAGGCACATGGGGACAGAGAAGGGGACAGGGAAGGCACAAGGGGACAGAGAAGGGGACAGGGAAGGCACAAGGGAATGCTGAAGGGGACAGGGGAGGCACATGGGGACAGAGAAGGGGACAGGGAAGGGGACAGGGAAGGCACAAGGGGACAGGGAAGGCACAAGGGGACAGGGAAGGGGACAGGGAAGGCACAAGGGAATGCTGAAGGGGACAGGGGAGGCACATGGGGACAGGGAAGGCAAACTCCACACCCTGAGCTCTGCCTGGAGCTGCTCCCTCACTGCTCTGTGCCATTCCAGCCCAGATCCAGCACTCCCATGGAATCACCATCACCCAGGAGCTGCACTCTGCCCTCACTCTGTGCCCACTGCAATACCTGGAGCAATTCTCAGCAATTCCTGTTCACTGCCCAGCTGGGCAGCCAGGGGCACTCAGCTGCACCAGGGATGGGAAAGGGCAGGGAAAGGAGCAGGGCAGGCTCCTGCCTGCTGGACACTGCGCTGCCAGGGCTTCAGACACACTTCGGAAACACCACCAGAGCCAACTGAGGGCTGAGATTATCCCCAAACAAATTAAAGGAGGGAAGTTTGTTGTGGGGGACAAAACAAGACAAAGATGGGGATTCCTTCTCGAGCAGAAGTTTGTGCTCTTTGATTTTTTGCCTTGAGAGACCCTGACCCCCTCAGCCCCTCCCCAGAGCCCTGCAGGTGAGCAGGGGGGCCACAGCTGGGAAATGAGGAATATTGGACCTTCCCAAGGAACAGGCATGGCCAGGGAATCCATCACATCCCCGACCCAGCTCCACACCAAACACAGGCAGCCTCCATCACCCTGAAGACTTGAGCAGAGTGTCCAGGATCACGTTCTGGGGAGATTCCAAGGACTTCTGTAAGGCAGGGTAAGGACAAAGGAGCCATCCAAAATCCTGCCTGCCCTGTCCCTCTGCCATGACCCAGCTGGTACCAGAGGTGCAGCAAACCCAAACTGTCCTCACTCCAACTTACAGCAGTCACAGATCCCAAAATACAATTAAATACTGAAAGTTAGATCTAAACACACTTTTAAAACCTAGATTTAACACAACCTTTCATCTCTACAGTGCATTGATGCTGCCTGGCATTTGCATGTCATCCCAAAAGCCCGTCCAGAGGGGTCTGCCCTGGGATTAACCCCACAAATCCATCTGCAGTGGTACAGGGAAGTGTCTCTCAGGCCTGACTTCCAGCTAGGTAGCTCTGAGGAACCTCTGAGGAACGCCCTGCTTGGGTGAGGCTCCCACCAGTCACCAGTGAAATCCATTTGCTCTCACATCTCTTTCCACAGCAGTAAGGTCAGGGTGATCTCGGTGAAGGACACACATTCTGCTCCCACAGCTGAGCTCTGCTCCTCCCATCCAGGAGCTTCAGAGCTCCCGGGGCTTTGCTGAAGTTCACCATGAGTTGGTTTGGATACAATATGGCCTAGAAGAACTGTCCTAGAGTAATGCACAGCCTGAATGAACGTGGTGCTTCAGGAGCTCTACCTACTCACATGCTCGGCAGGGTTTATTGTGGGGGGAGGCTGAACAAAGCAGAGCCAGCAGTGGCAGCAGGCTGAGATTGGCTCCTCTTCCTCCTTCACATCACAAACCCTTCCCCAGCCGCCCCTCCCACTGCAGGGTGCAGGGATGAGGGACACGAGAGCAGCTCCTGAGCAGGGACAGCAGGAGGGAGGAGCAGCAGCACTGCCCTGGCCCTGCCGTGCCCCTGAGGAGAGCATCAAACCCAAACCTACACAGGACTCCTAAAGAAAAGTGAGAAATGGGAGCTTCCAGTCGGTTCCTAGGGAGCAGCGAGGGCACAGGGCAGGGGCAGGGGGCAGACTGGATTCTTGTGGTCGCTCAGCATGGATTTATTTGTTGTATTGCTCCTTTTGCCAAGCCACGAGCAGAGCCCGGATGGATCCGCGGCCGCGGGAGAGCCCGCGCGGCGCTCCTGGAGCTTCCCAGCACACACACACTGTCCTGAGTCCTGAGCGGGCCCGGGGGCTCCTCACTGCTGCTCCTCAGCTTTGCTGCTATTCCTGAACTTCACCACCATGACGGTGATGTTGTCGGGGCAGCCCCTGTAGAAGGACTGCAGCACGATGCTCTTGGCGCCGAAGTGCGGCTCGTCCAGGCGCTCCTTGATGAACCTCACGGCCTCCTCGTTGCTGAAGGCGTCCCACAGCCCGTCCGAGGCCAGGATCATGAACTCTGGCTGCAGTTTGTCCAGGTCAAAGCTCAGGATGTCGGGGTCGGGGATCACCACGTTCAGGTTCTTCAGGGGGTAATCGCCCAGCGAGCGCGACATGGCCAGGATGCCCTGCACGCGCCACGAGCCGTTGAAGCTGATGAACCCACCTGGGGGGGAAATGACGCTTAAATCAGCCCTTTGGAACGTCCAAGAAGCTCTTTGGAATGGCCAAACTGCTCTTTGGAACATCCAAGGAGCTCTCTGGAATATCCAAGCTGCTTGGAAAATCCAAGCTGCCCTTTGGAACACCCAAAGAGCTCTTTGGAATGTCCAAGCTGCTCTTTGGAACATGCAGGCAGCTCTTCCTTTGGAAAATCCAAGGAGCTCTCTGGAACACCCAAGGAGCTCTCTGGTTCCTGCCAGACCTCCCAAAGTTTCATCCTGAGGGGTTACAGAGATCAGAATGTGGGAGGTGATGCCTCAGGTTTTAGTTTTTATATTTTTCAGACTCTGTGCTGTTTTATTGTGCAGTTCTGAGCTTCACATTTTGGGATGGTGATCTCTGTGCACAGAGCAGGGAGACAAAACAATTCCTGCTCCAGCTGGGCACCAAGGACAAATGATCCAAATCTCAGCCCCAGAGCACAAACACCGTGGGCTGGAGAGAGAAAAACAAGCAGGGTGGGACTGCCTGGGCTAAAGCTGGAATGGGACAATGAACTCCAATTTGATCTGCTGCCACCTCTGCCCTGTGGAATTTTGGGTGGAGAACAGGAGATTTGATCTGCTGCCGCCTCAGTCAGACACTCCCCACCCTCTCCCAGGGGAAATGTCAATTTTAGTGACAAACAAAAGCTGAACCTTGCAACAACTCACCAGCTCTCTTAATCCTCTTCCTCTCCTTCAGCTGGTAGGGCTTGTGGTCGTGGGACAGGGGGATGGCATTGCCGTCCTTGTCGCAGAGGACGCCCCGCGAGTCGCCCACGTTGGCCACGGTCAGCTCCTTGTCGGACAGCAGGGCGATCAGACACGTGGTGCCTGCACAGAACCACAGGGGCTGCTCTTAGAGGTGGGGAAAATCACATTTCTGCCATGGAATGGATGGTCCTGATCAGCAGGAAAATGTCGTTCCTGTCACGGAATGCCAGGGTGGGTGAGGTGGGAAGGACTTCCAAGATTGGGGAGTCCCAGCTGTGACCCCCAGAGCACTGAGCCCACCTTAAAATGGAAGGAATATTTCCCATTTCCCATCTCATTTCCAGCTCTGAGCACTGAGTCCACCTTAAAATAGAAGGAATATTTCCAATTCCCCATTTCCCATCTCCTTTCCAGCTCTGAGCACTGAGCTCACCTTAAATGGGAGGAATATTTCCCATTTCCCATTTCCCATTTCCCACTTCCCATTTCCCATCTCCTTTCCAGTTCCCATCTTCCCCTTCCTGCCCCCCCTCACCCACAACCAGCAAATATCAGCTAAAAAAAAACCATTCTGGGGCTGGCTCTGGCTCTGGATGCAATCCCTAAATATCAATATCTCCAGGACTGCTTGACAGCAGGGAAAAATGAATTCCATCTCTTTTTTTGTTGTGCAGTAATGAAACTCAATTTTTTCAGGATTTCTGGGGAAGAAGGGCCATCCATTAAAGAAAAAAGCCATTTCCCACAGGACAAAACCCCTCCAGAACCTCCCAGCAGGCTGGAATTCCCTGGAACATTGGGATTAAATGCTAAAATTCCTTTAAATAACCAAAATTTGCCACGGATCAGGCACTGACCACCTCGGATGTTTAGGGATGCTGCAAATCAAAGGAATGGGATTAAGAGCCAGCAAAGCTTTGTTGGGAGAAAACATTCTTGCACAGAATTACCCCAGCCTTAGCTAGTCAAGAATGCCACTTTTTAAACTAAAGGATTTACAGATTAGCAGAGGATTTGTCCCCATCTGTCACTTTTGGCCTGCTTTCATTTTTTAAAGCTTCCTTACTCAAACCTCACAAAAAAAAAAAACCTTGCCAGCACTCGACTATTCCCAGACAAACTCATTTTATGTGTAGCTCTGATGGATTGATTTTCTAAAGGGAAAAAAAGGGAAAGATCCACGTTGGGATGTGGATTCCATCAGGGCTGCACTTTATTAACACTGGATGCTGCCAGAAAGGCCAAATTAACACCCAAAATTGTGCCAAAATCAGAGCATTTCAGCTTCCTCCTGGCAAAGGGATGCAGCTGAACTCGAACTGAACCCACTTTGGGAGAAAGGATTTTTCCCTGGGGAGAAAGGATTTACCTGGGGGCGCAGAATGGTCCTTCCAAGAGGGATGGGAAAGGCTGGAAAAGGTGTGGGAGTGCTCCCCTGCCCTGGGAGCCCCCCAAAAACCTCCCTGGCAGCTCCCCTGGAATTCCAGCTGCTGGAATTCCAGCTGCTCATCATTCCTGCAGAGATGGAACCCTGGCAGGGCTCCAGGAGGGCTCTGGGGATCCCTCACATCACAGACAAAATTGCATTTTCTCCCCTTTCACCACCATCAAAGGAGGAAAGATTGCTGTAGGAGTCGTTTGTGAGAATTTTGCTTTCCACAAACAAGGATTTCTCTGGATGGGTGTCTCCCAACAGCAACACCTTCTGCTTTCAGGCTGAGACCTTTTACAGAACAAATGGGCCCAAACTGGCTCAAGAACCGAGGTTGTTGACTGGACTACACTACACAAACATTTTCCAGGTGCTCCCACATTGCTCCTTGGGGGCGGCAGCAAAATCCAAAAACAATCCAAGATGAAATTTCTGTCAGAATCCAAAGGCCCTTTCTTATAGTGAACCACTCCCCTCTTAGGCTTCATTTATCAAGGCACTGAAAATGGAGAAACCTGAAAATGGAGAAACCTGCCCCTCATGCTAACAACAGATATTTTGGGGATTCACTTCAGCTTCAGTGAATCCAAAGCTGAAGCAAAAAAACCCAAAAAAACCCCCAAAAAAAACCCCAGAGAAAAAGAGTGGCAAATTCAGATTCTTGTTTTGTTAAATGAGCTAAGCTATGAGACAGAAGAGAGAAAGAAGACATGAGAGACATTCATTTTTCTACACCACAGGGAACAAAACCTGTATGGAGTGAAACTAAGGAATAATTTAAATAAATATTTAATTTTCTATTTTGCCAATTTTGAAGGATTGCTTCCTTCACTTTTTACACCCCACCAGCAGCTCGAGTTCCTCGTTCAGTTGATTTTGTTGGGGAAAAAAGCCAAAAAAAAAAGGGAAAATGTCACCAGCAAGGGCTGGAGCACCCAGGATCACCAGCAGCTGCTGTAATTACATTTAACTGCCCATTTTCTGTGCTTTGCTCACAATCAGCTCTGGTTCCAAGGGCAGGTAGAGCCATTTCTGCCTTTTCATAAATAAGGGGCACAATTAGGAGGGTGAGGGGCTCCACTGCTGTGTTTTCATCTCTGATGAATTTTGGGCTTTCATTTACAGCTGTGCTGCTGGGAGTTTTCTAAACCAGTTATTACTGAGCTTCTCATTTCCACATGATTTTTGCTGGATGAGATAAATCCCCAAATATGTGTTTCAAGCAGTTTTAATCTTTATTTTAACCATACAAACACTGAGATTTCCATAAAGGGAAAAGCTTTCTTTTCCTTCTGACAGGAATCAGTAATTTCCTTGCATTTTCTCCTCCCTAACAAACTGCTTTAAATGAAAATAAGTGGAGAGGAGCTGGAGTGACCAAACTAATGGAAAAAAAAATGACAGGATTTTGGGAAATTCTGTGTGAGAAAAATCAACAGAGGTGACAGAAAGCAACAAATTTTGAAGCATATTTTTTGTGCATTATTAAAAGCAAGCAATATGTGATGAAAGAAATATTCTGCACCCTCATTTTGACCTGCGCTGGCCTTTGAGAACCCACAGGCCAAGCTCCTGGTGTGAGGTGTATTTTACAAAAGGATTTAAAAGCTGAAAGACATTTCTGAGAATAAAATGCCAGGAAAAGTGTCAGATCTGCAAGCTGGGAGTTCACTGTACAAAAAGCCCCAAAAACTGCCTGGGTTTGGCTGTCCATCCTCGTGTCAGGGTAAAAATCAGATTTTGTGCCTGCCCAGTGCACTCCCAGCTGGGAAAGGCCAAAAATCAGGAATTTGTGAAGGGGAAAAGAGCGAAATCCAGGGGGTGCCAATGGAGAGACACAGGAAATAATTAAAATAATTAACAGCAGAGCACAATGAGCTGCCAGAAGTGTCCCCTCAGCTCCTGCCAGCACCCAGGGGGGACATCCCCAGCCAAACTGGGACAGGAAAAACAAATATTTCATAAAAATGAGGATAAAAGATGACAAAAATGAGAATAAAAGCTCAACCTGCACAAGGGGACTGGGGAAAGACTGGAAATGAATAATTTTTTTGGGGCAGTAAAAGGAGAATTATAAGGAATAATTTCAGGAGGAACAAATATTTACAAAAACGAGGACGAAAGTTCAAGGGGTTTGGGGAAGGGCTGAAAACGAGCAATTTTTGGGGCAGGAAAATGAGAATTGTGAGGAACCATTTCAGGAGAAACACACATTCCACAAAAACAAGGACAAAAATTGAAGGTGTTTGGGGAAGGATTAAAAACGAGCAATTTTTGGGGCAGGAAAATGAGAATTCTAAGGAACACTTGAGGAGGAACAAACATTTCCCAAAAACAAGGACAAAAGTTCAAGATATTGGGGGAAACAAGCCACTTTTGGGGCAGGAAAATGAGAATTATGAGGAATCCTTTCAGGAGGATGAAAGATTTCCACAAAAACGAGGGCAAAAGTTGAAGGACTTTGGGGAAGGACTGAAAATGAGCCATTTTTGGGGCAGAAAAATGTGAATTCTAAGGAACCACTTCAGGAGGAACAGAAATGAGGACAAAAAGCTCAACCTGCACAGGGGATTTGGAGAAATGAGCGATTTTTGGGGCAGAAAAATGAGAATTGTGAGGAACCACTTGAGGAGGAACAAACACTTCACAAAAACAAGGAGAAAAGCTCAATCTGCACAAGGTGCTTGGGGAAATGAGCCATTTTTGGGGCAGGAAAACGAGAATTATGAGGAACCACTTCAGGAGGGACAAACATTTCAGAAAACAAGGACAGAAGTTGAAGGGGTTTTGGGGAAACAAGTGAGGTTTTTGGGGCAGAAAATTGAGAATTCTAAGGAACCACTTGAGGAAGAACAAACATTTAAAAAAATGAGCACAAAAAGCTCAATCTGCACAGGCAGTTTGGGGAAATGAGCCATTTTTGGGGCAGAAAAATGAGAATTGTGAGGAACCACTAAAATGAGAATTATGAGGAACCACTTGAGGAGGAACCAACATTCCACAAAAACAAGGACAAAAGCTCAACCCACACAAGGTGTTCAGGGAAGGACTGAAAACGAGCCATTTTTGGGGCAGAAAAATGAGAATTAGGAGGAACCACTCCAGGAGGGACACACATTCCAGAAAAACAAGGACAAAAGCTGAAGGCATTTGGGGAAAAGAGCGATTTTTGGGGCAGGAAAATGGGAATTGTGAGAAGCCACTTCAGGAGGAACAAACTTTTCACAAAAATAAGGACAAAAGCTCAACCTGCACTAGGCACTTGGGGAAATGAGCCATTTTTGGGGCAGGAAAATGAGAATTATGAGGAACCACTTTGGGAGGAACAAACATTTCAGAAAAACAAGGAAACAAAGAGTAAAGTTGAAGGCGTTTGGGGAAATGAGCCATTTTTGGGGCAGAAAAATGAGAATTATGAGGAACCACTCCAGGAGGGACAAACATTTCACAAAACAAGGACAAAAGTTGAAGATGTTTGGGCAAATGAGCCATTTTTGGGGCAGGAAAATGAGAATTATGAGGAACCACTTCAAGAGGAGCACACATTTCAGGAAACAAGGATAAAAGCTGAAGGTGTTTGGGGAAAAGAGCCATTTTTGGGGCAGAAAAATGAGAATTATGAGGAACCACCTAAGGAGGAAGAAAAATGAGGACAAAAAGCTCAACCTGCACAGGGGATTTGGAGAAAAGAGCCATTTTTTGGCAGAAAAATGAGAATTGTGAGGAACCACTTTAGGAGGAACGCGCATTCCACAAAAACAAGGACAAAAGCTGAAGGGGTTTGGGGAAAAGAGCCATTTTTGGAGCCAAAAAATGAGAATTATGAGGAACCACTTCAAGAGGAGCACACATTTCATAAACACAAGGACAAAAGTTGAAGGCGTTGGGGGAAAAGAGCCATTTTGGGGGCAGAAAAATGAGAATTGTGAGCAGCCCAGCCGTACCTGCCTCGTCGTAGGAGACGGTGAGCTTCTCCAGCATCTCCCTGTCGATGGAGAGGATCTGCTGCTCCAGGATGCTCTGGTAGGACAGCACGCTGTTCTCCTTGTCCCGCTCGTAGTCCTGCAGGTGCTGCTTCAGCACCTCGGGCAGCCGCGCCTTCACGTACTCCGCTGCCGACTGCACGGCAATTAACAAAGCGTTAATTAAGGTATTAATTACCTTAAATAATTACCCGGAGAGCCCCTGCGCTGCACACTCACCGCACACACACAGCTCAGGGCTTGGGACAGGGTCACCCGCACATCCCAGGGGTTTGGATTTAATTGGAATTTTATAGCGCCACGCGGAAAAGTGAAATCAAATTTAGTGTGTTCACTCTGAAATTTTTTGTCGCAGACGTTTTTCACAGAAATGCTTTCTTTCAGATTTCTGCATTTTCTGGGAAGCAAAGGGCCCCAGAAAGAGAATGCAAACAATGATTATCAGCTGCTGTGGAATGCAATAGGATGCACCTATGATTGGTTCATGTTCCATGTTTATAATTAAGGGCCAATCACAGGAGCAAGCTGGGGACAGAGTCCCTGGACACAACTTTGATATAGATTCTTTCTTTCTTTTCTTAGCAAGCCTCTGCAGCTCCTCTCTTTATTCTTATTAGTATAGTAATAATGTATTATATATCATATATCAATAAATCCAGCCTTCTGATCAAGAAACAAGATTCTTGTCTTTCTCTCACCACCCTCAGCGACCCACTCAGGATGCTGTAATAATTTTTATTTTAAATTTTCATTCGAAATTCTTAAGCAACAATTGGCAAAGTGAAATCAAATTAAATGAGTTTATTTTAAATATTTATTCTAACTTTTTAAGTACCAATTGGCAAAGCAGAATCAAATTTAATGTGCTTATTCTAAAATTTTATTCTAAATTTTTATTCTAAATTTCAAAGCACCACGTGGCAGAGCAGAATCAAATTTAATGTGCTTATTCTAAAATTTTATTCTAAATTTTTATTCTAAATTTCAAAGCATCAACTGGCAGAGTGGAATCAATGCTTTTATTCTAAATTTTTATTCTAAGTTTTAAAGCAGCACATGGCACAGCAGAATCAAATTTAATGTGGGGTTTTTTTTTATTTTTTACATTTAAAGCAGAGAGTGGAATCCCTCCCCCTGCCCTTGGCACACCGCAAACCCATAAATACTGACACGCGCAAACCCAGAGAATTCATTTTAATTCATTAATTAAAATCCCTTTAATTCCCTGCTCGGGCCCAGCAGAGGGCAGGGTTGGGCTGGAGTTGGGGCTGGTGTAAAGCTGGAGTAACCTCGGAGTAACCTCGGAGTAACCTCTGGGAGCAGCCCAGGCTCAATCCTGATTTCCAGCACCCCAATCCCCCTGGAGCATCCCCTGGCACAGGCAATGGAAATTCCCTTTCCTGGCACACTTTAATTTGGGTTTTCCAGTTTCCCCTCCCTGGCACAGCAGCAAGGGCTCCGCGCTCCAGTTCTTGAGCAAAAAAAAAATAGAAAAATAAACGCTAATAAATTGTTTTATTCCTGTATTGAAGCTGGTTTATTTTTAATGCCGTTCCTGGCATTGAAACACCCAAACAGATTTTAATGAATTGTGTTATAATTGTAATGAATTGTGTTATAATTTTAATGGATTTCGTTATAAATGAACTCAGTGGGAATGGCTCCACAAGAGGCAAAGCCTTGGGAATGCTGCTCATCCCAGGGTTGGGAGGGACCAGAATTCCCCTCTGCTCTGGGTTTTTTTGTTTTTTTTTTTTTAATATTTCATTTTTCCAAAGAGATTAAATCAGAGATTAAATTGCAATCTCAAACATCCCTGGGGTCGTGTCCCACGTTCCTGCACTGATCCCCTGTGGCACCAGGGAATTTCTCCTGGAAAACCACAGGACCTGCCCACACAAGCACAGGGCAATTAATTAATTCATTATTAATGAACATTACATTTAAAGAGCTGTTTTTTCCCCAGAAAGGTCAGAAGGCACATTGTACATTGATTATTTTATCTCAAATTCAGAAATTTGTGTTTAATTTTCCTAAATTCTAATTTTCCTTAATTTTCCCTAAATTTTCCTTTAGACCACCCTGTGCAACATTAGAATTGTGGTTGGATTTATTAAATATTTGGAACTGTGCTTGGATTTATCAATTCCAAGTTATTTGCAGGTGCCCCCCCAGCAAATGAGTGCAGTTCCTCTGGATTTATCAATTATTTATCAATAATTCCATCAGAGATTGGAGAAGTCACAGGACAATTTCCCAAGTGAACACACCAAGCCAACAACTTCTGTTTATCCTGAACGGGCACAGACTGAAATGCAGGAAATTCCATCAAAACTTAAATAAAAATCTTTTTTTTCTGGTCAAACAGGGCGCCCTGAGAGGCTGTGGAATCACCAAATTTCCCATATTTGATATGGAAATACCAAATCCCAGCTGGGTTATCCCACCCTGAATTTTTGCTCTGACAACCACACGTACACCCCCAAAATTAAAAATATCAGCAATAATGACAGTAAAGGAATTATTCCTGCAGCAAAAAGCACCAGCATCTGAATTGCACAAGCACAAACCCTGAATGTTAATTAGAAAGTCAATCATTGCCTCTTTTAGGAGAAAAACGAGGATTGGTGGGGAAATGAGGCCCAGAGCAGGTGTTTGACACAATTTCTGTCAGCAATGCCACGCAGGGGGATGGAGCCCCAAAAATGGGAGAGGCTCAGGCTCACAAATTGTGACCAACACCACGAGGAAAGGACATCAATGCCTGATATTCAAATGCAATATCTGCATTTACCAAAGGGCACCATTCAGTTAAAGGCACACAGCAAAACAGGTGTGATTGAAGTGCTAAAAATAAAAATAAATTAGGGATGTCAAGATTTCACCTGATTTTGATGCTAATTGGGTGGAACTATTAGCGGAGATGAGCGGAATATGAAATGAAGGTCTGTAAAAAAAATGGTTTTAAAATGCCTGAAAAGACTTTGCCATTACCAGGTAACAATGCAGAAAAACCCAGAAAAACCCAAATTACAATTTATTTCCTAAATTTTGTGAGCAGGGATTGCATTGCAAGGCCAGACAGGAATATTTCACCCAAGCAGGATTAACTGAAACGTTTTCTTATACCCCTGTAATCAAATCTAAGCAAAAGGGATCATTTTTAATATTGGCACAAACAGGCAGAAATGAGAGGAAAAGCAATAACCCTAAAAATAATGGTGAGAGCGCCATAAACCCTCTGCATTTACACAGGTGCTGAACTGCTCATTTCCAAGCCTTTTTTGATCCAGCAAAATGCTGCATTTTGGGTTTTACTGAGCTCATCAAGTTAACACTGAAGATAAAATAAAAAAAAAAGGAGGTTTGCAAAATGACTCAACTCGAAATGACATTTCCAACTCTGCAACCCTGCACCAGCGCAGCCCCTGAACTGAAAGCTTTTATTAGGAATTAAAATGCCTTAAAACTACTCCAGGGGATTTCCACAGGTGGCTCTGTGCAGAAGCTTTTCCAGAGAGAAGGGGATTTTTAGAGTGAAAAACCAGTTTTACCAGAAGCCTTTCATTCTGCTCCTGTAGTTGAGGGAAAAAAATGTATTTATAGCCTATTAGACTCAATTAAAGAGCAAGAAGCATTCATCTTTCTGTGCCATTGTTCTCTCCCTCCCAGCACTCAGGGAGAGCAGTGGAATATTTTATTTTAGCCTAAATGGTCCCTCCTGATTTAGAGACTTCACTTTGTGCCAAGCAGAAACCAAGAACTGGGAAGATTCAGTCTGGGTGAGCCAAAAAAATAAAATAAAAAAATCAGTTTTCAGCTGCTTAGAATGTCAGCAGTGTTCACCAGCTGCTCCCAAACCTGTCTCCCACCCTTCCCAGCACCTTTAAATGGAATATTGCTGTGATCCCATCCAGCACAACCCCAAAGCTCAGCAAGCAGCAAACACACAGAAACTTCAAATAGCAGCAGAGAGTCAATGTGTAAAATATTCTCATTTTGCCTTCCCCAGCCAGGAATCCCCTGAGGGAAGCAGGAGAGCTCCTGGAGCAGGAGATGCTGTCCCTACACCAGATAAATCCAATTTGGGAACAACCCTTAAGTTGCCATTGAAGTCTGACCTTAAAAATTGTCTATTAAAAAATCCCATGAATAATTGGCCTGGTGTTCCACCCAGAGCTGCGAGGGGATGAGATGAGACAAAACCTTTTGGTTTTATTTCTCTTCTTCCAGAGAAATCCAGGGATGGAGACACCACAGGGACCCAACCCTGTCCTTCCACACCTGGGACAAACCCTGCACACAAGGGGTTAACAGGGAAAAGGTGCAATCCCTCTTTTCCTTCAGGAATTAACATTTCTGCAGATTCAATGAGCCCTGGTTCAATGTAATTGTGGTTATTTTCTGAGGTCCTGCCCTCCTCCCTTTGGGTCTGAAAAATCCACTGTATTGACCTGAATAATGAGCTGGAGGCAGCCAGGACAGCTGGAACCAGGAGCAAGGAGGCCAACAAGATGGAAAAATGATAAATCCTGTTCTCCCTGTGCCCAGCAGGGACAGGTATGATCCATGAAATCCCAATTATTTCCCATTTCCCAGTCAGGAAAACACTTGCACAAGGCACATTCCTGGTTTTGTAAAACTAATCCAGAATAAAGCAAACTAATCCAGAATAAAGCAAACTTTTGTGTCCTCTCCTGGAACAGCAGGCTGCCAGGAAAGGAGATTTTGGGGATCATGTGGGTGATAAGCAGCTGAAACACGAGATTGTGGCAGCGCTCAGTGCTTAAAAAGGCTCCTGGAATCCCAAGTGTATAAACAGTGGGGTAATAATGATTGATTGGGGGAACTAATTTGGGAATTGTCCATGGAAAACCCTGCTTGTGATAGCTGGAATTTGAGAATTCAGAGAGTATCTGAGGGTTTAAGAAAACAATAAAAAAGGGGGGAAATTACAATGAAAAAAAGTAGTAAAAAGGTAGAAAATAGAGGGTATCTGAGGGTTTAAGAAAACAATAAAAAAAAAGGGGAAATTGCAATAAAAAAGGGGAAATTACAATTAAAAAAGGGGGAACCCAATAAAAAAAGGGGGAAAATGTTGGGGTTTTTTCCCAGAGAAGGAAACTTTCCCTCTGATGAGCTGACAGAGGTGAGGATGTGAAGGCTCTGAGGTGCTTTGGTTGTAATGGCACAGCTCCTCTTCCTAAAACCAGGAGGAATCAGAGAAATTTCAGGGACTTCAGTGACCAAGACAAAAAAGAATGACCAGATCAGGATCTCAGGATCCCACCCTGCTGCAGAGTGGCTGCCCTGGAATTCAGCTGCAGCAGGACCCAGAAACTGCCATTAAATAAAACACCTCCTTCAGGAGGAGCAGACAAACCCCCCAGAGTGGACAGAATTGATGTCACACAGTAATTATATAAAGCACTTAATTAAATGGCAGAGGCTCAAAGACAGGGACTTCATTAAATAGAACAGCAGCCAATTCCAATCCATAAATAGTTTCCAAGGCCTGTTCCTTTTCTGGAGGCATTTCACTACACAAACTCCGAGAGCTGCACCCCTGAGAGCAGGAGGGACATAAATCAGGCCCAGTAAGGACAAACAGCAGTGCCTGGATGTTATTCCTGCTTCCCTCTACAAATGTATATTTAAAGGATTAAAAAAGGATTTTTGGGATCAGAACATCTCTGGTTATTGAGGTGGTTTTGTTCATATTCCTCAAGTTCATGAGCAGCTCATTCCAAAAGATGGGCAAACAAGGAGGGAGGAGGCAGATGCAGGAGAACAGGAGGGGGACAGACACTGATGGAAGGGAGAACAGAGAGGGTGATGCCCTGGAGCAGAGGCTGGGCAGAGTTCCAGAATCAAGCAGGGATTTATCCAAAGGATCTCCTCCATGGATCCACCTTGGGCAGCACCAGAGCCCAGCCAGGGCTGCACCCAAGATGAACCAAAATGGCCCCAAAATGCACGAGCGCTCCCGGGTCTGTCCCTGGGATCAGTTCTGCTCCATTTGCACCTTGCAGTTCATTGTCCCATTCCAGCTTTAGCCCAGGCAGTCCCACCCTGCTTGTTTTTCTCTCTCCAGCCCACGGGGTTTGTGCTCTGGGGCTGAGATTTGGATCATTTGTCCTTGGAGCCCAGCTGGAGCAGGAATTGTTTTGTCTCCCTGCTCTGTGCACAGAGCTCAGCATCCCCTCATGTGAAGCTCAGACCTAAACACTAAAGCAGCAGAATCTGAAACATAGAAAAGCGCAAACCTGAGGCATCAAGTAAAATGGAAGTCAGAAAAAAGAAAGATGAAACCAGTTGTGCTCAAAGAACACCTGGAGGTGACACTCAGTGCTCTGGGCTGGTGACAAGGTGGGGATCAGGCCCAGGCTGGACTCGATGGTCTTGGAAATCTTCTCCAACCCCAGTGATTCAATGCCAGGGAAATCCTTCCAAAAGACTGGAAATCTTTTCATTTAAAAGGTCATTTAAAGGAAATTTTCCTGAAACACCGTTTAATTAAATAAGATGGTACACAGTCATTGTGTTTCTGCAGCTCGTTAGGGTTGTTAATTGCACTTATTATCAAAGCAGAAGGTCAAGGAGGTTCCCAGCTATTTTCATCTCTGAATGGATGGAGAATGGGGTGCTGAGCAGGGAATTACCCAGCTGAGGGGGAAAAGGGGAATAAACAGTGCCTGCCACAAGCTGGGACCTCCAGCACTGACCCTCTGGGATGACACCAGAGTGTTGCAGCCATAACTGAGCAGATTTTATATATTTTATTATTTTTTTTAATATCTTTTTTTATATCTTTTTTTGTATCTTTATTCCTGGCCAGGCTGCAGAGCACCCAGACAGGGCCATTCCAAGTGACAGCCCTGACCAGGTTTCCTCTCACAGGGACAGCACCAGTCCCTCTCCCAAGGGAGGCTGATTAAATGTCCAAGATGTTTCTTTCCCTTTACTGCTTCACTTTGCAATTTCCTCCTATTTTTAAGAGCAGCCCCAGCAGGGATTAAAGGTCCATGATAGCACACTATAAAAAACTTCAAAGCAGCAACTGGAAGTGATTCTGCTCCTGCATTAGAAGCTCCTCGAAAAAGCTCCTGCTCTGAAGAGATAACAGCACAGCTTTGATTTTAAGGCTTTTGTATTGCTTGGAGTGTTTGTATATTAAAGTGACACAGCCTGGAGTTTTCAGATTTCATGGCAAGCCTTGAGACAACAAAAAGCAAATACCTTTTATCGGGAGCGTGGAGCGAAGCAACTCGCGAAGCACAGCTTAATATTTTGGCAACATTCCCAAAAATATTCAACCTTTCACTTCCAGGAGTTTAAACAGAAATTTAAGCAAACCTGAGCCAAGGTTTCAGAAGAAAAACAAATCTGAAATGCAGAGAAAACCCAAGATATCCCAGGGGCTGGCTGGGTTTTCATGCCGTGTTGGTGAACAAGTCCTGAGCCAGGTCTCTGAGGTGGAAGCTGGGGAGATCAAGTTCATTTCCCAGAAAAACAGCTGCTGGCAAATCAATGTTGTGCTGTCACTCAGGCATTGATTTATAATCTCCCAAAATCATTAATATTTCTCCCCAAAGTCTCTGGGCTTTTTGGTGCTGCTCCCTCACTTCATCCCTCAGGATGGGGGAACTCTGTGGGGATTTTTCCCCTACTGCCCATTATTCCACCTGGATCATCTCCACAGAAATAATCCCACTCCACCAGATTTTCCACCATTTTCCAGAGAGTTTTTCCATATATTTTGCTGTCACTCAGGCATTGATTTATCATCTCCCAAAATCATTAAATTTCCCCCCAGAGTCCCTGGGCTCTTTGGTGCTGTGCTCTGTCCCTCACACGCTGCTGCTCCCTCACAACTCTGTGGGGATTTTCCCCCTACTGCCCATTATTCCACCTGGATCATCTCTACAGAACTGTTCCAACTCCACCAGATTTTCCACCGTTTTCCAGAGAGTTTTCCCCTATGTTTTGCTGTCACTCAGACATTGATTTATCACTTCCCAAAATCATTAATATTTCTCCCCAAAGTCTCTGGGCTCTTTGGTGCTGCTCCCTCACTTCATCCCTCAGGATCGGGGAATTCTGTGGGGATTCTTCCTGCCCATTATTCCACCTGGATAATTTCCACAGAAATAATCCCCCTCCACCAGATTTTCCAGAGGGTTTTTCCCTATGTTTTGCTGTCACTCAGGCATTGATTTATCACTTCCCAAAATCATTAATATTTTCCCCCAGAGTCTCTGGGCTCTTTGGGGCCTTGCTCTGTCCCTCACACGCTGCTGCTCCCTCACTTCATCCCTCAGGATGGGGGAATTCTGTGGGGATTATTCCTGCCCATTATTCCACCTGGATCATCTCCACGGAAATAATCCCACTCCACCAGATTTTCGATCAAGTTTTTCCATATTATTTTCCAGAAAGTTCCCTAAGAGTTGTCCAAGGCTAGGATCATGGTGAGCCCCACTCCCAGCTGATGACTTCCCAATCTCTAAACTCCTGGACTCCAGGCCCAGCCAGGCAGCTCTGGGAACATCTCCAGATGAAGCAGTGGGAGCATCATTAAATCTCCTCTCCTCTCATCCTCTTATGCCCCAGAACTGCAGGATTACCCTCAGAGCGATGTATCCCAGGTGTTATCTCTGCCTGAGCTCTGTTTGCCACACCTGAGCACCAAACCATGTCTAAGCCTCCCAGCACATCACCCCCACGTGCAGCTGCTTTTAAATCCACCTCCACAACCCCTTCCCTGCAGGCACTGCCGGATCCCAGCTGCTGGAATAAATAAATTTCCATAAGAAATCCAGATTTATTCCCAGCAACGCTTGGGAGCAAGCAAACACTAAAGGGATGAACTGTGGTGAAACCAGAGAAGAGCAGAATGGAAAAAAAATAAAAATCTCAACAGCTTGATGTGTCTCGACAGATCGAGGCAAAAAAATGTGAGAGAATAATTTTGGGCAGGAAAACGTGGAATTTCAACTTTCCACCCCAAAAAAAGTGGGTTTGTTTCCTGACGACCGACGGCGGGACACAAACAGGGAATGAGAAAACAACATCTGAGAGAATCGTTGAAGTTCAAAGAGATGCTGCCAACACTGAGCAAAAAAAGGGTAAAAACAGGATTTGGGAATCTTGTGGGTGTGCTAGAAACTCATCTAGATGGAGACAAATAAAATACCAGCAGGAAATGTTGAGGGGGGAAAAAACCTGGTGTGTAGAAGAGTGAGAAACTTATTTTGGAGTCAACGGGATGGTGCAGCCAAATAATGGCATTTCTGAGGGAGAGAGTCTGGGAGAAGGAAAGGGACAAAAGGGAAGGCTGAGCAGCAAGGAGCTTGCTAAAGGAAAGGGAATTTTGGGAGGTTAAAGGGAAGTTAAAGGAAAGGGAATTTTGGGAGATTTAAGGGAAAGGGAATTTTGGGAGATTTAAGAAAAGTTTAAGGAAAGGGAATTTTGGGAGATTTAAGGAAAGTGAAAGGAAAGGGAATTTTGGAAATTAAAGGAAAGTTAAGGGAAAGGGAATTTTGGGAGATTTAAGGGAAGTTAAAGGAAAAGGAATTTTGTGAGATTTAAGAAAAGTTAAAGGAAAGGGAATTTTGGGAGAGGAAGAAAAGGGAATTTTGGGAGAGACCTTTAAGGATCAGCTTTGCTAAGAGGCCAAAAGAAAGGAGAGGTGCTAAACATGAAAACCTCCCAAGCCTCATCCATGGCCCTTCCGGAGTGTCCAAATCCCCAGGAAAAGCCTGGAGCTGATCCCTGCCCAGGAGTTTGTGCCAGCTCAGCAGCTCAAAACCAGATTATTTTCCCTTGCTTGGCCTTCTTGGCTATTTTAACTCCACCTCATTTTAGGGAGCAGAAAATCCCCTGCAAAATAAACACTGAGAGTGAGCCTCACCTTAAGGAGCTGCTGATCCTCCTGTACCAACCCAAAAATATCCTGGGAGCAAATGAATGTGCTGCTCTGGGAGGGGAAAATCCTGCTTTAAAGGAAACATTTAATTTCATTTCCCACCTAAGAGGCTCCACCAGAACAAAACACACCAGCAAAAAGCCCAGGAAAATTGAATCAGGGCTATTTCTGAACTCCTTATCCCAATTTTGGAGCCCATAAACTCCCTTTCCCCAACATGTGGCTGCAGTATTTTCATCAAGTGGATTTTAGTGAAGTGGGAAATCAAATTTGCAAGAGCAACGACTGCAGGAAATCATGATAAAATGCTTGATGCTTCCTGACACTTAAAATAATATTCTAATCTGGTTTTCTAAAGCTCTGCAATAAACTCTGCTGCCTGGAAATCAGGTGGAAATCAGAGGGTGAATGAATCCAAACACAAAATTATGCAATGAATGTTTTCACTGCATACAATTAGGGCATACTATACTTTTTAAAGACCTGCAGATGAAACTACCTGAAAAATGAAATATTTAACTCCAGCAATGAAATTAAGGAATAAAAAAGGAGTTTCTCTGGGTTTTATGGATAAAAAGCTGTTTCACAAGAGATGTTTCCTCACCTCCATCTGTACCCAGATTTTCTGGAGAGCTGCTGGGGAACCATCCCGGAGTTTTTTCCATGGAGGTTATTTTGGTCACCATTCCCCTTTCACATGCACACGAGGAGCTACAGGCTATTTTTTGGTACCAGAATGATCTTTATCCTGCTATTTTTACTTCTCATTGCTGTGCTTTTGCCCTTGGCCTCTCTGCACAGCTCTCCCACTCCCACTCCTCCCCCAGTCCCAGTCGTTTCCATCCTTTCTTACACAACCTCCTTTTATTCTCCTTAAAAGTCCTTAAAAACTTTGAATTTAAGGCCTCAACTTTCCAGCAGGGCCCAAACACTGTTACCCAACCTCTGGTTCTCACTGTGCTATTTTTGCACCATGAATTTTGAATATAAAAGTGTATTTTGTAGATTTTGGGGCTTTATGATCTGCTGAGTATTATTTGGCTTGATGATCTGAAAGGTTTTTTCCAACCTAAATGATTCTGTGGTTCTTTAATATATTAAATAAATAGAGAATAAATAAAACAGTGAAGCTCAGCGGGGGCTAAAAACCAAACTCTGAGCACTCCACACTTAGGGAGTATGACTGAGGTGGAATAAGACTCCTTAAAATCTTTTTAAATTGTACTTTATATGCACCAGGAGCATGTGCTTGAGAGAAAATGCTTTTTCCTGCTGATTCCTGTGGTTTTCCCTTTAGTCTTTCTCAGCTTACAGGAATTATTTAAAATAAAATACATAACTACAGGGTCAAGCAAAAAAGCTGTTAAAATGTTTTCATAGGTAGGTGGCCAAGAAATAATCAGATTTTCTCTTAGAAACCGAGCTAGGAACCCACTCAAACAACAACTCTTGGTGATATAGTGATGTGGTTTTTTACAGTGAAATCAATTACGAGAAAAATCTGTTTTTCTCTTACCAAATATTGCCCAAAATAACCTGCAGCTCGTTCCTTTCTACAAGGACTAACAGGCATTTAGCTTTGAAAGGCATCTAATAAATAAAATCATTTCCATGCAATTTGTCTGAGTATTGACATGGAAAGTGCCACGAGCTGGAAATCCCACAGGGGACTGGGGATCAATCCCACGGGGAATTTGGGATAAATCCCACAGGGAACTGAGGATAAATCCCACCAGGAATTTGGCATAAATCCCACAGGGAATTGAGGATAAATCCCACCAGGAATTGGGATAAATCCCACAGAGAACTGGGGATAAATCCCACAGGGAATTGGGGATTGATCCTACAGAGATATTGGGATAAATCCCAGAGGGAATTGGGGATCAATCCCACAGAGATATTTGGATCAATCTCACAGGGAATTGGGATAAATCTCAGAGGGAATTGAGGATCAATCCCATGGGGAACTGGGGATAAATCCCACTGGGAATTGATGATAAATCCCACCAGGAATTTGGGATCAATCCCACAGGGATATTGGGATCAATCCCACAGGGATATTGGGATAAATCCCACGGAGAATTTGGGATAAATTCCACAGGGAATTTGGGATAAATCCCACTGGGAACTGGGGATAAATCCCTCCAGGAATTGGGGATAAATCCCACAGGGAATCTGGGAAAAATCCCACAGGGAATTTGGGATAAATCCCACTGGGAACTGGGGATAAATCCCTCCAGGAACTGGGGATAAATCCCATAGGGAATTTGGGATAAATCCCATAGGGAATTTGGGATCAATCCCACAGAGAAACTGCAATAAATCCCACAGGGAACTGGGAAGAAAACCCACTGGGAATTGGGGATTGATCCTACAGAGATATTGGGATAAATCCCACTGAGAACTGGGAACAAATCCCACTGGGAATTTGGGATAAATGCCACAGGGAATTCAGGATAATTCCACTTTTCACGTTTGACTGTTTCCAACTCGAGGTGTTTTGCATAAAAAAAGACACCAGGTTTGGAGTTTTTAATCAAACACCAAATGGTGGACCCAGAAAGGAGGGAAGCAAAAACTTTCCCTCAATATTTCCATCCCTTTTTTTGGAACCTTCTTGTGGTTTTGGGTCGTGAACAACTGCAGCAATCCCGGGGGGAAAACCAGGGGATGCAAATCCTGAAGTTTCTGCTTTATGGAGCACTGGGAGAGGGAAGGAGAGAGGTTTTTCCCCAGTTTCCACCACTGGAATATATAAAATATATATTTAGAAAATTTATTAAAACAAATATTTATTTAAATATTTATTTAAGTATTTTATATGTTTAAAATATGTCTTAAATATATAATATTTAATATATAAATACACAATAAATATATAATGCATTGTATAATATATTAAATATATTATAGTGTATATATTTTTTATATATTCTATAGTATCTATTCTAAATTATATAGTATGTATGTAATACACATAATATATAATATATATTGTGTAGATAAATTGAAGAAATATAAATCTACCAAATGTGCTGACAGCTGGAAATCTGACCAGCTGAAATCTGCATTAATACCCAGAGGAATTCACCCTCATGGGAGCTTTGTGACATCAATTATTCCTTTGCAAGAAACCAATGAAGAAACTAAAAAGTCTTTTAGCCAAGGAATGGCTAAGCATGAAAAAAAAATCAGAGTATTCCCATTTGCAGGCCTAAATCTCTGCAAGGCACAATCTCTGAGCAAAAACCTCTATTTTGTACCTCAGGCGTAAATAAAATACAGTTTGTGCTGATCCCAGTGCCTTTTCTGGCTGGAATAAATACTTCAAAGCATTATTTTGGGTTTAAAAATAGAATGTTTTGGCCTGCCTGAAGTCTGGGTGGCACCACTGGATGTGGCAGGGTAAAACTTGGACTTTTATTGCTGGCTGGCCTCGTTCTGCAGGATTAAAGAGCTCCACCAGGTCACAGAAAGACAAAACCAAGGGCATGGAGCATTTAAATCAGTTTGCATGGAGGTTTCCTGGGAAAAAATGGAGTGGCCATGATCCAAAAATTCCTTGGAAGTGAAGGAAAATGGAAGGAAGCTCCAGAGCAATGGTGTGAACAGAACAGGGTATCTGATAGATTCCTAAACCTCAATAAAGAGAGGAAAAAAATTCTCATTTTCCTGTACAGAACATGATGTGCTATGGATGTAATTTATGTACATAATTTCTATATAATTTCTAAATAAAGTTCTTGGAGCATCCCATTCCTGGTGGTGTCCCATGCCAGGGATCAGTGTAATCAGTATTGGCAGCATAATTTAATTAATTTTTCATCACTGCCTGTACATAGACATAGAACTGAAGGAAAAGCCAGCCTACCTCAACCATAACTCATAAATCAAATTAAAATCCACTCTACTGAAACCACTGAGAGAGAAAATGCTTTTTAAATAGATGACAAACCTTGAATTCACAGATCTTTTCGCAAGGAAACAACACAAAATATTAACAATTCCAACATCCCAGCCAGGGCTTTGTTTGCAGGTTTATTTTGGGGGAAATTTTGCCAAGGTCCCTCTTTGATGTGGCCCTTCCAGGTTTATTTTAGGAGGCATTTTTGGAATCAGTGTCAACACACGAGTGGACAGGATGTTTGTGAATTCTGCATTGGAAAATGGAATTATTCTGTCCTGATGTGCAAACCACAGGCTTTGCCTGGAAGCTGCCAGGATGGAAACTGGGGTAACATTTAGGACATGGAAATTCCTGCCTGGGGCAGATTTTCACATTCCAGTCCCATCAACATCCACCAAACACCCAGAGACAGGAGGGGACCTTGGGCAGCAGAGCCTGGACACATCAAACAGAGGAATGTGGTAGAAAATTGGAAAAATGAGTGGAAAATTATTAAAAACTAAGAATTGTTAGAACGCAGGTGGTCTGGGAGGAGAAGGGACACGGAAAACCAGGAATGTGACCTGATAAAACACAAGGGAAGCCCCAAGGCCACACTTCTGTCCCAAAAATGCTCCTTGGGCACGCAGTTTTCCCACACAGATGCAAGACAAACCTGATTTCACAGCAATTATCCTCCTCAGGGACAGCCCTGCTCCTTCCCACCACGTTCCCATGGCTCTGACACCACAGCCAAAACCAGGATTGCCCTTGGATGGGCTGAATTCCCTGTCAGTAATCCCTCAGTGCCACCCCTGCTGCTCCTCATCTATCAGCAGTCCAGGAAGGGTTTTCCCAGCTTTGTTTCTTTTGCCACTAAATCCCAACATCCCCTCATTTTCCAGGCAGAGGCTTTTAGGAAGAGCCCTCCTAATTCTGTATTTAGCCAGCAGCAGATCTGTGCCATGAAAGATTTCATCATCCCCACTCGGTGTGGGGCTGTCCAAGCACATCTCCAAAGGGTGCTGAGGCTGGGCTGAAATTTGGGATGGCTCCAAGGTGCTCCTGTGAGTCAATCCCAAAATCCAGAGCTTTGTTGTGGCTTTTAATGAACTGTGCTGTGCCTTAATTGCATTGCATGTTCCACACTGCCAATATACAGCATGAAGTGAAAGGGATGGGAAGGAAAATCAAATTTAGTGAAAGGTATTGACAGAATTCCTTTATTTTCCTTTGGATTTGGGAGGGGATGTGGAGAAGCAGAACAGTGAATTTGCCCAAAGCACCTGAGTGAGGAGGAGTGCAGCTCAGTCCTGTGAGACAGGAAATACTTCATGAGGGAAAAGAACAAATCTCCTAATTCCTTCATGGAATTCAGTGGGAAACAGGAGAGCTGGGGACAGAGTGTCACCCAGCTGTGATCTGCTCAGAGTGTGATCCCTGCATGGAACATCCCTCTGGATAAATGCTTTTTTATCCTATTTCAAGAAGAAATGAGAGAAAGCGAGATCACTCCTTCATGAAGAACAAGAACTGCAAAATCCAAATATAAACCAGAACTCCTGTAGGCCACAGTGACACGAGAATTGTCGAGTTTCTCCTAAATGAAGAACCCGAGATGAGAGATCTTGATAAATCCGTGCAGAGAGATACTTGAGGAAGAGGTGATAACGGAGTTCTGTGCCCAGCTGGCAGCATTTCAGGGGCAGTGACACTGGCACCCTTTCAATAAGTGCTGACAGCTGGAAAACAAAGCCCTGCACTTGGCAAAAAAAGAGATGAGGGGGAAAAAAGCCTGATAAAAGGAGAGGAAGTGATTTATGAGTAACAGAGGAGAAGGCATCTGGTGCAGTTGTGAAGGTCAGAACCTGGGAGAGCAGAGAGAGGCAGGGCCAGGAGCTCAGAGCAGGAGGAGCAGGAGAATGGGAACAGCAGCAGGGCAGGGACAGCTCAGGAACAGCAGGGAGGGAAAACTGGGCTGGGGACTGACCTTCCCAGCCAGAGGGAAAAGGAGGATGGATCCCAATGGTTTGCCCCAAACCTGGGCTCCTGCAGCTCTGCTGGCAGAATCCCGGAGTCACCAAGTGCTGTGGGGGGCAAGGACCTCAAATGCCACCCCATTCCAGGGACAGGGACCCTGCCACTGTCCCAGGGGGCTCCCAGCCCTGCCCAAGGAACTCTGGAGGTGACCCTAAATCCCATTCCATGGAGATCCCATCCCAGTCCTGCCACTGCCCCAAGGGGCTCCCAGCCCTGCCCAAGGAACTCTGGATGAAACCCTAAATCCCATTCCATGGACAAGGACCCTGTCACTGTCCCAGGCTGCTCCCAGCCCTGTCCAGGCTGGCCTGGGACATTTCCAGGGCACAGCTGCTCTGTGCCAGGGCCTCTTCAGCCTCACATTGAGGGATTTTTTCCTAATCCAACCTTTCCTTTTCCGGTTTAAAACCATCTCCCCGTCAGATGTGGAGCCTCCCTCACACCAAGGCACGTGGGACCCCTCCCAGAGTTTAACAGGTTGGAAGATGAGCAGGAAATGATCCAATAACACTCCAGGAAATGACCAGGATGGGTCAAATCCATCAGAGAATCCTTAAATTTGGGGAAGATGTTTAAGGCCATTGATTCCAGCTCACCACCACCATGGTCACCACATCCCCAAGTGCCACATTCCCTTTTTGGGACCCTCCACCATTAAAGCTCTTTATTGCCAGGCTCTCCATTCCCTCACAGCTCCCTGGAGAGGTTTGTTCCCCATTTCAGGTGAGCAGCTCCAGTTCCTGCCTGCTGATCTGACACCATTTTAGCTAATTCAGGTTAATAGGAAGGAATCTCCCTCCCAACAACTCTTAACTCACACCCCTGCAGTGTGTGGGGACAAGCCATAGCATTATTAATAATAAAGGCTAAATAGAAAATAAGGAGGATAAAGAAACTCCTTTGAAAATGAATGAATGAGTGTAAGTAACTACCTCCACACTTCTAAATTGTTATTCATGAGCCGCTTTTCACAGCTTATTCAAATTCACATATTGTCCCTGCAGTAGATGCACCATTAGAAAAATAATTACAGAAGATGACAAATGAAGTAAATTGTACCCAAACTGTGGCTATAAAGCAAAAAAAGCTGTCTGCTGTGTGTTGGGTGTTTTGAGCTATTCTCAAGCAAGTTCAGAGGTTAATTCAATAAACATAATGGTGTTTGCCAGCTTTAGAACCTGTGCAACATCGCCCTTCACCACCCCACATCTCCAGAGAGCACTCATTTATCCCCCCAGAGGGAAAACCCCGCTCCAAGCCCTTCTGGAAAAGACTGCAGCAGTTAAAATTTAATGAGCAGGCTGCAGAAAATGGATAAATTTGTGCTTAAACCAAATTTGTGCTTCATTCTGAGTTCTTGGGCTCTGCTTAGAAGATGGAAACTTTGAGAAGTTTGGGGCTAAGGAGGCTCCTCATGGCTGGTGGTGATGGTGATGATGATGATGGTTCTGGTGATGATGGTGATGAATGTGGTGGTGTTCTCAGGGGTCCCAGGATGAGGGAAGAGATGAGAATCTTGACTCCATGTTACAGAAGGCTGAGTTATTATTTTATGATATATATTATATTAAAAGAAAAGATGTATTAAAACTATACTAAAAGAATAGAAGAAAGGATTTCATCAGAAGGCTTGAAAGGAATAGAAAGGAATGATAAAATCTTGTGACTGACCAGAGAGTCCGAGCCAGCTGACTGTGATTGGCCATTAATTAGAAACAACCACATGAGACCAATCCCAGATGCACCTGTTGCATTCCACAGCAGCAGATAACCATTGTTTACATTTTGTTCCTGAGGCCTCTCAGCTTCTCAGGAGGAAAAATATCCTAAGGAAAGGATTTTTCATGGAATATGTCCATGACAGAGGATGATGATGAGGATCCCAGCTCTGGCCCACCCCAGGAATGCTGCCCTAAAGAGCCATCCCACCCTCTCTGCCTGCAGCAGGCAGCCCCACAAGCTGCTGGCATTTAGGATTTAGAAGAAATTCAGGATTTCTTCTCCACTCCATCAGAGATGGGTGATTACCAAAGGGAACCAGCAGCAGTGGGACTGGTGTTGGCACGGATGCCAGTTTAGTTGCATGGAGCAGAGGGAACAGAATGAAACCCCTGGAATTAAGGAAAGCCAGACACAAAGTGCTTGGCTGGATTCATTTGTGGCTGCAGGCAAAGCCTGGTGCTGCTGTTGGCTCTCCTGGCACAGCTGAGGGCTGAATCCCAAGGAAAACAGGGAAATTAAATAAATGGTGATTTGGGAATGGCTGATGGGAGATTCCTCCCAGCTCTGTCCCATCCCTGTCCTCAGGAGCTTCATCCCAGCACAGAGCCAAGATGAAATCACCACCATGCATTTGAATTCAATCAGCTGGAAGGATCTTTTTCCTTCTCTTAATGCAAAATTAGCATCTTTCAAAAGAAAAAAAAAAACCCCTACAAATGAAATCTAATAGTGTGAACAGCACAGAACAGAAACAGCACAGAGCAGAAACTTAACTCCACTTTTAAATGTAGAGGATGGCAGCCTTGAGAATGCTAACTCTGCTTTTCTCACTCTTCAAACATTTAAAGCAAACATTAAAGGGCATTTTCCTACTCTCACTGTAATTGTGAGCACCTTCACCTCTGCAGTGGCAGAGTTTACTGAGCACATAACATGCAATGCTTAAAAACCATTGATCAGGGGGGTTTTATTCCTGACAAAAGTGCCCAAATTGCTGCTGACATGGGACTCACACATCAGGGTTTTCTCCCTGAATTCATAATGGCACAAACATTTTAGAAATAGATTCCAGAACCCAAGTGAAAACCTCAGCAGAGAACTAAGGTCGCTGTAATAAAGATTTGAATTTCAGACATAATTTTTGCTTCAGATGTGAATGCAAAGCCATCAACCCAGAACTGAGCATTTTGGAAGCTATGAGCACCATTCCTAAATGTTAATAACAAATAAATAAACTACAAAGCCCTGGATTTCCTGGATTAAGGAAGACAAGAACAACTCGCACCTTTTGCCACTGGAACCTGCTGCTTCTCCAGTGCTGCCTTGCAATGCAATGTTTAAAAATCAGAGATTTTTCCCTTTCTAAAATCCCTCTGGGGATGGAGCAAGAGAAAAGCATTAGGAGAGGTCTGGGTTGGTTCCAGGAATGGATCCATTGTAGCCACTCCTGTTGATGGCCCTTCCCTCTGCACCCTGGAATTGCTGCTGCTCCAGGGGTGACAAAACCAGCCCAGGTGAAGATGTTGGTTTGGGATTTCCTGCCAAAAATGTGGGATTTCTCCAGCTCTCCATCCCAAGCACCCAGAGCAGCATTTGGAGACACAGATAAAATGTTTCTGACAGGAAGCTGAGGATGCTCCAGCATCCCTGACCACAATAATGCAATAAAATATCCCATTAAAGCTGCTTACACCTCACTGAGGGCAGCAGCGCTTGGAATATTGCAGGAATTGCCTCCCTGTGAACAACACAAGTTCTAACAAACCCATTCTCTGTCTATCTGTATTATAACACACACATAAATAATAAATCCAGCCTCTCTAGTGCCAGGCAAGTACTACACAAACACCTCCTTGCTTTACACACACTGCAACAAAATTCCTCTGCCCAAAGCTGTCGTCTCTTTGAACTCCAAAGGCAGCTGAGAGCAAAGCAAAACTGCTGAAAGATAAATGATGTGCAGCCTTGCCAGGAGAGCTGGGAGGGAAATGAATGCAGGGAAGTTCTCCCTCCTCCTCCTGGCTGCTCTGGGGCTCCTGACACAGCAGTGGGGTGAAAAGGGAGAGGATTTGGTTTGGGAGCAGCAGCTGTGGAGGATTTTGGGGATTGATGTTCTGCAGCCCTTGGTGCCAATCTGAAGCCATCTCCTTTTTCCATCTCCTTTTCCCCAGCTCCTTTTTCCATCTCCTTTTTTCCAGCTCTTTTTTCCATTTCCTTTTCCCATCTCCTTTTTCCACTTCCTTTTTCCATCTCCTTTTTCCCATCTCTTTTTTCCATCTCCTTTTTCCATCCTCTTTTTTCCATCTCCTTTTTCCCAGCTCCTTTTTCCATCTCCTTTTTTCCATTTCCTTTTTTCCATCTCTTTTTTTCCATCTCCTTTTTCCCAGCTCCTTTTTACCATCTCCCTTTCCCATCTCCTTTTCCCCAGCTCCTTTTTTCCATCTCCTTTTTTCATCCTCCTTTTTCCATCTCCTTTTTCCAGCTCCTTTTTCCCATCTAATTTTCCCAGTTCCTTTTTTCCATCTCCTTTTTCCCAGCTCCTTTTTTCCATTTCCTTTTTCCATCTCCCTTTTTCCCATCTCCCTTTTCCCCACCTTCCTTTTTCCCATCTCCTTTTTCCACTTCCTTTTTCCATCTCCTTTTTCCCATCTCTTTTTTTCCATCTCCTTTTTGCCATCTCCTTTTCCCATCTCCCTTTTCCATCTCCTTTTCCCATCTCCCTTTTTCCATCTCCTTTTTTCCATCTCCCTTTTTCCATCTCCTTTTTCCAGCCTTGCCTGCCCAAGGCCTGCCTGGGTCCCAGCTTTAAGCCAGGAAAAGCCATTAACACAAAAGCTTCCCTCAGGAGCCCCCAAAAATAGGAATATATTTCTATTATTGCAGGAAATTCATCCTGCAGGGTCAGTGAGCACCTTCGTGTGATCTCCTCCAGCCTAATGGAGCAGCACCAAAGCGTTTCCCTTTCTGCCTTCTCAGCTCCTCCAAGATAAATATTAATGGCCAAGCATGGAGGGAACACTCCAGTGACTCCTCTGCAGCTATTTCAGACTAAATAACCCTTTAAAGTTGATTTTTTTTTTCACTTTAATTTTTTCTCCCCGTATTTTCTAGGCTTTGCTTGGGTTTCTCCTCAGTGCCATTTCAAGGGTTGTACAAAATTGGGTTTGGTGCAGAGCTGCCACGTGTGGGGAGAGCAGCTCTGAGGCAGAAAAATGCACTTTTTTCCGGAAAATTTTGATGAAAAATGCACTTTTTTCCTGAAAATTTTCCTGAAAAATGGAGTTTTTTCTTCTTTGCTGGTAAGAAAAGCCCCCTCTGAGGGGTGAATTTGCAAGGTGGATTTCATCTCTGAGTGTTCACCCTCCACCAGCAACCCCAGGCTCTGAGAAAAGGATGCTCAGGGCCCAAAAATACTGGACAGCACCATTTATCCTGTGTGAAAACACAGAGAAAACACATATAACACATCCAGGGCCCAGCTCTGATAAAAATCTCTTTGCAAATAAGAGATTTCTGCTTTTTCCATGGGATAAAGGCAGTGGGGATGTGTCCGTCCACTGGCAGTGCCTCCTGTGGAGCTGCTGTTTCATTTAAGGTTCTCTTTCTCTCCTCTAATGAGTAAAAAATTAATTAAGGAGACCAAAGCCTCTTCCAATAATGCACAAACCACCCCTCAAGGCCCAGGGTTTGCTCCCTCCTTCCCTCCCTGTGCTCAGGGTGTTTTAACAGGGTATTTCTGTATAAATATTTCTATATTTGAGCAGGGTATTTTATATTTGAACAGGGTTTTAAACAGGGTATTTTATATTTTAACAGGGTATTTTAACAGGGAATTTTATATTTTAACAGGGTATTTTAACTCCGTGCTCCCCAGCATGAAACAGAGTCCAAATCCCCAAGTAAATACAAAATGAATAATCTGGAGTCTGCGCATTCTAAAAATAGCTCTGGTGAACATTCTGCTATGAATAATTCCTTGGTTTAGGGAAGCTGAAGAGCCTTTCAAAGCTGAGACCACAGACTCTGCACTTTGGACAGACACAGAGGGAGCTGGGGGAATTTCTGCCCAAAACAAGCCAGGTCTGCATCGCTTTCCATGGATGGTTTTGCTGCCAGATAATTTGTTTTTCAGGGTGATTTTCTCCCATTGATGCAACACTTGACACATCTGTGTTCCTGGAGATCCCAGGGGGTGTTTTCCATTCACAGCTCACAGGGATATTCACACCTGCCAATGCAGAGCCTAAATCCAGGGAGAGAGGGAAAATCCTGGATCCAGGAGGGATGGGGGGATGGAGCTGCCAACAGCACTTCCAAAATGGGTTTGTGTCCCCGAATGCCCAAAAACCAGCAGGGTGAACACATTATTTCAATAAACTCAATCAAACCAGCCAGGAAAATACAAATTCCAGAGGCAGACCTTATTCCTTTGCAGTTGTATAAACACTAAAGAATTGTTTTGGGTCAAGATAGACAAAATATCTTTGAAAATCTGATTTAAACAGGTTAGAAATAAGAATAACATTATTAACAATAGAATAAATAGGATTCAACACGTTAATAGAATATATATTTATATATAGAATTTATATATATATATATATATAATATAATAAATTGGATTCAGCGAGATAATATATAATATATAATATATAATATATAATATATAATATATAATATATAATATATAATATATAATACATAATATATAATATATAATATATAATATATATTATATTTAATATTTTATATATATATATAAAACTATAAAATATTTGATTCAGCAAGTTAATTAACAGGAATTTATTTCCCTTTCATATGGACCATGGCAGTTTCTGAGGGTGTGGCTGGCAGGAAGGGTTAGAAATGCGCCAGGCAGTGCCACCACCACTGATTTCATCATTCTTTGGGGAAAAAAACCCAACTTTTTAAACTGATAATCTGCTGAATTAACTCAACTCACAGAAAAGTCAGGGTTTAAAAGTCAGGTTTAAATCACAGCTAATTGCCCAAAGGTTCCTTCCTTCCCTCCCTCCCTGTGAAGCCAGGCAGGAAAAAGAGAAAACTCCTGGAATATCTATCTTTTAAAGCAGAATTTCTGGCTCAAAGCACACTCTATAAATAGTCTGAAAACTCTCCTGCAGTGCTGTGTCACCCAAGAGGCCCCAGGCACAGCACCCGACCTGGGGACATCACTCCCTGCCACACCTGGACAGCCAAAAATCCCACACAGGAGTGCCCAGGGAATGCTTGTCCTGAGGGATAGCAAAAAATAAACCAAAATTCAGGATTTTATTGGAGAAAGCAATATCCAAGTGCCATCTCCAGCACTACTGAGCCTTCAGGAACTCGGGGAGCATTAATAAATCAGATTATTCAAATTAAAGAGAGGTGAGTGTTTCTATCACAGATGCACAAAAAGGACTTTAAACACTGCTGTGTTTGCCACGGCCCTTCCATAGGAACAGGCTCAAAAAGCCATTTTCTCCTCATTTCTTCTTTCCTGCTGAAAGCCACAGTTATTCCACCAACCCCACATGCTCTGCCCTGGCAGTTGGTAAATGAAAAGCGGAGTTGCTGTTCATTAGGGCTGGCTAATTAAAAGTGCTGTATTTATCAGGAAAACTGCATGTTTTGCTCGCTCACCATCACTGGAACAGGCTCAGGGCTGCAACTTTGGCTGCTTCTGGAAGTTAATCACAGCAGCTCCCGTCAAACAACTTTTCAGCCATTTATAAGAATCTTAAATTCCTCAACAGCCGTTAAAAAAAAAAAACAAAAACCCAAACAGTAAAAACAACAGCAAAACAAACAAATAAAGCGTTAAAAAAAAACAAACACAAAAACTCTGGAAATAAAACAAACCACATGAACTTAAAGCTGCCTAGCGAAAATTGTGCTCGAATTTTACATTTGGTTAGAAGCGTGACCTGAAATAAGTAAATAAATAAATAAATAAATAAATAAATAAATTTATTTCAGCCCCCAGAATTAAAGCAGTACATAATTTCCCAGCTCCCAGCAATATATAACTGGGACAGTGCTGGATATATCAGGGGAAAGAAGGAAACCCACGACGCCAAGCAGGGCTTGGGATCCTCCGCGCGAAAACGAACCAGAAGTTTTTAAAACTTTTATTAGCTTTAAAACTCTCAGGAGTTTTCCAAGTGCTCAAACTGCCAGCCGCCCCGTTTTGGGGTGAGAAAAGGCTCAGTTTAACAGCGCCCAGGGGTTGCTGGGGAGGCTCCCAGCAGTGCCTGAGCCCAAGGCAAACACAGGCCCAGCCCAGGAGGGGCTGCAGCTCTGTTCGCTCACCTGGGCAGCTCCTGCGAGCACCGCAGGCTGGTTCCAGGCCTGCAACGACTTTAAACTTTAAACACATCCAGCAGGGTGAAATGCTAAACCTGTAATTCAGTGGCAAGCAGGCAATGACAAGAGGCAGCTCTTCAGCAGAGCTTTAGGAGCCTGAGTTGAGATTTACTCCTCACTTGGAAATTTCCTGCTTAGCACAGGGTTTTACACATTTACAGGACATGATTTATTGTTTAAGTTGTTACCAGCTGAAGGTTATCCTCCTGGGACTGCAAAGCTGAGAGCTTTTAAGACAAGGCTTTTTCAAAAATACCCATTTTGCAAATTATTTTCATATTCTCCTTCAGAGTTTATCAAAAAGCAAAGCCATGGAGGGAGAAGGGTTGATGCCATTCCTCTGTAAGATTACAAAAAGGACAAACAAACTTTTGATAATACATCAAATGGGATTAATCTCATCATTTATTTATTTAATGTCAATGGTAGCTGGGAGTATTTATCCCCAGCCAGTGAATTCCTACAGTTTTGGAGTGGGAATGTGGAAATACAAACAGAACAATTCAGCAGGAATGGGGGTGGCAGCAGGAAATGTGGATTTTCCTTCACCAACAGAGCCTGATCCCAGCTCCATAATTCCCATGGATTCCCTTTGGGAGCATCCAGCTGGGATTCCTTGAGTTATCCACAAAACAGGGGTGCTCATGAGACAAGGAAAGGGAAAAGAAGGGGGAAAGAAGGGGAGGAAATTTGATTTGATGTTTGCTCCTTGACTTTTCAATCATAAATTCAGAAATCTGGCTGAGATGATGCCAAACAGGCCAGGAAGCACAAAAAGTCCATTTGGAATTGCACACATTTTCCATTGAAAAATAAAAATAAATGGGATGGTGAGAATGTGTGAAGTGCAAGCCACGAGGCCAAGAGGGAAAATGTGTAATTAAATTAAAAAGTCCACATGACAGGCCACAAGTAGTTAGTTATTGAGTTAAAAATACAATACCATTTATATTTTATAAAAATACAAATAATTTAAGTGTCACTTCTTAATTAGTCAGTTTAGCCTTAAAAAAAAACTTATAGAAAGAGAGATATAACTCCATTTTTAGTTTGTTACTGTAAACCTCACCATTTGTGAGACTATAATATAAATAAATAAATAAAAATAATAAAATATATAAATAAGTAAATTATAAATATAATAATATACGATATATCATAAATACATTATAAATATAATTATATATTATAATATATTTTAGAATATGTTTTATGTTATAAAATATATTATGAAATAATATTATTATTTTTATATTACTATAAATATATTATTTATAAAACAATATAAATAAATAATATATATAATATATATATAAATAATAAACCATCAAGGAATCTCACACATTTAATCCCAACCTTAACCAAAAAACCCTAATAAATGCACAGGGGTGTAATGAGACCAGCACAGGACAGAGTCACTCTGCAAACAAGGACACCAAGATGAATTCCCGGCTGTCCTCTCCCCACACCTGGACAAATGCAGTTTTTAGGGCAGGTGTGCAGGACCCCAGCCCATTTCTGGGTGCCCACAATGCAATAAAAGCTCTTTGTGAGCACAGCAGGCTGGGGTGGCACAGGCAAAGAGGGAAAGCTGTGCAAGAACAATTCCCCTCTATGAGCACCCCACGCCAGGCAGATTTGGGGTGATTTCAGTGTTTTGTTGTCCTGCACACACAGCTCATTGTTCTTGGCTTCTCCTGCCCTCCCAAGTGCTGGGGAGGGGCCTGGGGGTGTGCAGAGACGGGGATTTGTCTGGAATTCCATCAGAGGATGCTCCCACTGAGGAGATCTCTGATGGGACAGCACCAGGAGCCACACAGGACAATCCTCACTGTCCTCACTGGCAGGGCCAGGAGAGCACAGACGGGCAGGGAATTCCACAAACAGCCATAAAAAAGGGATTTGTTCATGCAGAAATACACAGGGAAAATGTAACCACACTCTGTACCTCGTTCTTCACCTCTGTCACATTTGTAGGACTGAAACAGTAAATCTGTCCAGGGACACAAAACCAGCTTTTCCAGCAGAGGAATAAATCAGGGCTCAAAGGCACAGGGGGAATGGCACAGAGGGCAGGGCTGGGTGGGATATTGGGAATTGGGGATCCTTCCCTGGGATGGGATGGGATAATGGGATGGGATAATGGGATGGGAGGGATGGGATGGGATGGGATGGGATGGGATGGATGGGATGGGATGGGATGGGATGGGATGGGATAATGGGATGGGATGGGATGGGATGGGATAATGGGATGGGATGGGATGGGATGGGATGGGATGGGATGGGATGGATGGGATGGGATGGGATGGATGGGATGGGATGGGATAATGGGATGGGATGGATGGGATGGGATGGGATGGGATGGGATGGATGGGATGGGATGGGATGGATGGGATGGGATGGGATAATGGGATGGGATGGGATGGATGGGATGGGATGGGATGGATGGATGGGATGGGGATGGGATGGGATGGGATGGATGGGATGTGATGGGATGGATGTGATGGATGGGATGGATGTGATGGGATGGGATGGGATGGGATGGGGATGGGATGGATGGATGGGATGGGATGGATGGGATGGGATGGGATGGATGGGATGGGATGGGATGGGATGGGATGGGATGGGATGGGATGGATGGGATGGGATGGGATAATGGGATAATGGGATAATGGGATGGGATGGACGGGATGGGATGGATGGGATGGATGTGATGGGATGGGATGGGATGGGATGGGATGGGATGGATGGGATGGATGGGATGGGATGGATGGGATGGGATGGGATGGATGTGATGGGATGGATGGGATGGGATGGGATGGATGGGATGGGATGGGATGGGATGGATGGGATGGGATGGGATAATGGGATAATGGGATGGATGTGATGGGATGGATGGGATGGATGGGATGGGATGGGATGGATGGGATGGATGGGATGGGATGGATGGGATGGGATGGATGGGATGGATGTGATGGGATGGATGGGATGGATGTGATGGGATGGATGTGATGGATGGGATGGGATGGGATGGGATGGATGGGATGGGATGGGATAATGGGATAATGGGATAATGGGATGGGATGGGATGGGATGGATGGGATGGGATGGGATGGGATAATGGGATAATGGGATGGATGTGATGGGATGGATGGGATGGATGGGATGGATGTGATGGATGGGATGGGATGGGATGGATGGGATGGGATGGGATAATGGGATAATGGGATGGATGTGATGGGATGGATGGGATGGATGGGATGGGATGGGATGGGATGGATGGGATGGGATGGGATGGGATGGGATGGGATCCCAGAGCAGCTGTGGCTGCCCCTGGATCCCTGGCAGTGCCCAAGGCCAGGCTGGACAGTGGGAGGTGTCCTTGCCATGGCAGGGGTGGGATTTAATAAAACAATTATTAAAATATCCCTTCCTAATAAAAGAATTTTCTTGCTGCGTGAACATCATCCCATTTCAAATCAAATGTCAGATTTGATTTTAATCAACCTCCAAAGAGATTTTCTGTGGGGCAGATGAGCAGACAAACAAACCCTCCTCCTTTTGCCACGTCTGGCAGGATGAGCAGCACATTCTGTGAAAGATGTGCAGGAAAGAGAACAAGTGATGTCATTTCTGTCACTTATTCTGATTTATTTGAGGGAATTTGTGGGATGTGAAGCTTTTCTTTCCCCTGGGTGACTCCTGGCACGGGGACAAAACCACAGATCTGGGTCTGACCCAAACAGGGTTGCCCTGGGAGCCTGACCCAGGAATTCCTCCTGTGGGGTGAGCCCTGCAGGGAATGAACATCTCACACCACAGCAAAATGCACTTTAAAAAAACCTGGCAAACACGGTTCCTCCTCAGGACCTGAATTCTTTTAAACTCCCTTTGATACACATGAATAAAGCACAAATTAAGATTTCCTCCATGGAAGTTATTTACAAATAGAATAATCTTAAATGTATTGTCTTTTAAAAATGGATATTTTAAAAAGATTTAATTATTTTTATTATTTATTTTAAATTTATTTCAATTTTTATTATTTCTTTTTATTATTTATTCGTTTTTTATTATTTAGTTCTTTTAATTATTTAGTTCTTTTATTATTTAGTTCATTACTTAGTTATTATTTAGTTATTTTAATAATGATGAAAAGATTTCCCTTTTGTTGCATTCTGCCTGGTTTTAGTCATAATTTTCATCAGGGCAATAAGAAGTCTTTAAAATAATTAAATAAATATCATTGCCCAGACTGATTCCACTGCAAACAGACACACTTAAATAGACAAAAATTCACCTTAAAACAGCCTGGACAATTACTTTAAAAATAAACAGATTTCTTTTTATAAATAAATTATCCAACCATTGATTGGGTTCAGCCCCTTGGGTCCCCGGACCCATCAGATCAGAGTTGATTTCCATCAGTACCAGGAGAGCAAAGAGAGAGCAAAACTAATTAACACATCTTTATTGCTACAAGAAAATGTGCTGGGCAGAGCCTTATTTAGCAAACTTCCAGCTATTATTAGATTATCTGTGACTTTTCAAGGAGCAAACATCAAATGGGATGGCTGCTTTCACATGACAGCAATTACAAATTCAGAAATGTGGCTGAGATGATGCCAAACAGGTCAGGAAGCACAAAAAGCCCATTTGGAATTGGACACATTTTCCATTGAAAAATGAAAATAAATGGGATGGTGAGGATGTGTGAAGTGCAAGCCACGAGGCCAAGAGAACAAAAATGTGCTAAAGAAATGGAATAATGTGGCATTTCAGTAAGATGGAAGTTATTGATATATTGAAATTATTGATGTGTTCAGTATTGGCTTGATGAGGGCAGCAGCTGAGCTCCAGCTTCTCCCCCCAACTTAATTTATAGTGGTACCACTGTCAAATAAATAAAAAAGAGGAATATTGGAGTGGTTTGCAACACAAATCAAATAAAGATGCTGGAATAACACAGCACAGAATTATTGATTTATTGGGAGTTTATCACCATCCCCTCACTTCAGAGCCCAGCCAGGTGTGGTGACCTGGCACACAAACACCATCCCAGATCCCTTCATGGAAACTTTTATCCCCAAAATTCCCATTCTTTTTCTCTGGCAGCTTTTCCAGGACCAAACTGTTTTATTTCAGCCACCCTGTCTCCATGAGGTACCTCTCACATCGATAAAACAAAGAGTAGAACAAAGAATAATCCACTTTAACTCTGCAAACACCGCCCACATCCAAAGCTGCACACACAGAGCTGGGTTTTAAGCTGAGCAGAAATTTCAATAATTTCAAGCCATTTTTATAGGTTCAGTCACCTCTCTGGAATAAATGAACTCATGTAGTTTTAGCTGAAAAATAAAGCCCAGTAAAACGCAGGTCCTTCAAGGAAGCTCCTTCCTGGGGCTCCTCCAGCTCCAGAGCTCTGATCTGATCTGATCCCTGGATTTAGCTAATTTCAGTGGATATATATATATTACAAAAAATAACCCCAAATATCTATATTTTGTTTGTTTATCTATATAAACTGAAATATATATATATATATCTCTATATACACTGAAATAGCTAAATATTAATATTAAAGAAACAATTATTTATTAATTATATAAATATAAATATAAATAATATTAATATTACAAAATATATATTATATGTATAATATATTATATAATATATATAGTTTCATATATAATATTTTATTTATAATAGCATATATATTATATTATATTATATTATATTATATTATATTATATATAATATATACTATATAATGTATAATGTATAATATATAATATAATATAAAATATATACTATATACTATATACTATATAATATATACTATATAATATATAATATATTATATATTATATAATATATATTAAATATTATATATTATATATTTATATATTATATAAAAGTTAAAAACATTATATATCTATAATTTATAAAAAATATAAAAATGTATATTAAATATATATATTCCCTCCCTTTTTCCCTTTACTTCTTCATTATTTTTTTACACTCTACTTCAGCCAATTGCGCTGTACACACAACAGCTGGGGAGGAGCTCCAGGGCTTTTCTCTGCTTGTTTCCCCTCACAAAGCAGCCCACAAACAAGAAAAAAAACCCCAAACCACAGAAATTTTAGACTTGGGAGAGGCAGAGCCAACCCACCTGCACAAACCAACCTCATTTCAAGGTTTTTATCAGGACAGCACCCAGAGGAGCTGTGGAATTAGGAATGCCATCCCCCTTTTTTTGTTTTTAGCGCAGAGGAGGAAGCAAAACCCACGGAGAATTAACCTGAGAGAGGGAGGAAAGTTCAGCTGAAGAGTTTGAGTGGCCAGAAGAAGCAGGAGGAGGAGCAGGGATGGGGTGAATCCTGCATTAAAGGATTTTTGGGAGCTGTGTGTTGATGCAGAGCAATTCAGGGCAGGTAAATGAAATGTCAGCCTCGTGGAACCTCTGCAACCCAGGCTGGAAATGCAGAGAGGTTGGGGCTGTTTTTGGGGAGATTGGGCAGAAATGAGTCCCAGGGTTGGGACCTCTGGTAGCTGAGGAAATACCACAACGTTTCCTTGGAGCATTTTTAATTTTTGCTACAGAAATCCACACTTCTTCTTCCATGAGGCACCAAAGCAAGAGGCTGGAAATGGGGCAGATTTCCTGGTGGTGCCTGGAATATCCTATTTCTGGTGACACCTGGAATATCCAAATTCCTGGAATATCCAATTTCTGGTGACACCTGGAATAGCAAAATTCCTGGTGACACCTGGAATATTCTATTTCCTGGTGATACCTGGAATAGCAGAATTCCTGGTCATATTTGGAATATCCTATTTCCTGATGACACCTGGAATATTCTATTTCCTGGGACGGAATATCCTGAGCAGGGGTCACCCTCAGGAATTTTCTCCTTGTCCCGTACTGAAATGCTTTCCAATAATTTTCCTTCTTTTTAAAGAAACTACAACTCACTCCTCCAAAAGATCCACCACAACCCACGCTGAAGTTTCCATAATTATTTCTAATATTTGAACTCCAAAATTCAGACATATAAACTTCTTTTTTTCACCAATATCCAACATTCCTGCTGCAGCTTTTCTCCTCAGCAGGGAAAGCAAGGACCATCTCTTGCAGAGCATTTATTTCTCTGTATAAAACCCCTGCCTTGGGAGAAATATCTCTTTAATTTCATGCATATTTAAGAATACCAAGTGGGTTTTATGCAGCATAAAGAATATTTTCTCCCTGGCAAGGCAGCCCAAGGGAAGGGTTATTTGTGACCATCACTGGGATGTGCTGTCACACTCAGGACACTGGAGGTGCTCCCAGAAATGGGAATTTTCTCCCTTTACCGTCACAGGATGAGGGCTGCACACAACCATGAAGGTTTTTATGTAGGAGAAAGGAAAAAAAAAAAAAGATGGGGAATAAAATCCCATTAATTCTGCCAGGAAGAGCAAGGAGCAAGAGCTCATCCCAAAGAGCTCCTGCTGCAGACACCTCCTGGAACAGCAATTCTGGTGTTTTATTTATTTTGGGCTGCTGAGGGCTGAAGGAAACTGCTCGTCCAGTCAAAATATTATCAAATTACACAGGGGGTTTGTTTCAATTTGTTTTCATTTCTATATATATTTTTAAAAAAAAGATAAATTTGTAGGCATTCTTGCTCTGACAGGAAATTCCCCCAGTTTGCATCACAGCTGGGATGGTCATTCCCAAAAAGTGTATTTCCATGGGTCTTGGAATGAGATGTTTGCTTGCAACACAGCTGCTCAGAAAAATTAAATTAAAAATTAAAAATTAAAGAAAAAGTTTACTCTGCATGATTTCTATCGAGTGGTTCAGAAACAAAATAATAATAATAGTAATAATAATAATAGTAGTAGTAATAATAATAATAATAATAGCAGTAATAATAATAACAACAATAATAATTACTATTACTATTACTATTATTATTGCTATTATTATTATTATTATTATTATTATTATTATTATTATTATTATTAAATGAACTAAAATAGCAATAATTTTAAGTTCAGAAACTAAAACAGAAATAAAAACATGGTTTTGGTACAGTAAGTAAGAATGAAATTGAGACTTAACCTGCAGTTCTTAGAGATTAACAGCCTTTACACTTCAGCAGAATTTCAGAATTTTCTCTTCTTTTCTACCTTCCTTCAGCGTGGAAATAACTGCAAGTTTTTCAAATGTTAACTTTTCAAAAAGGAAATCTGCAATCAATATTTGCCACAGGATGGTCATTACCTCAAAACAACCCTAAAGAATTACAAGAAACCCCTGTTATTTATTGGGATTGAGGAAGATCAAATAATCAGAGTAGGACAGTAAAATGAGTATGAAACAACTATAAAATGAGTGTAAAGTGAATATGAAATGAGTCTAAAATGAATATGATCACATGCATGTTTTAAAAATTAAACTGCATTATTTCTCTGAAGAGAATTCATATCTTAAGACAGGATTAATTCCAGATGGGGGCTAATAAATCCAACAATAATAAACAATTCTAAATGGAATTTGACAATCTGGATTTCGATGGTTTTGAAGCACGAACAGAGAAGTTTGCAAAGCGCTATCCAATAAATAAATAATTATTAAACCCAAAAATGGATTTAAAGGCTCGTGTTTACAGCAGCTACTCAAAACATTTGAGAGCAAGCTGTGCTTTGCCCAGGGAAGGATCAGTGAGGGGAGCTTTGGGATCAGCACCCCATTCTGGAGGCAGGAACATCACAGAGCTCAGCCTCTCCCGTCCCAATCCCATTCTGCACTTGGAATAATTCAAAATAACAAATCTTGCAGCCCCTCTTGACCAACAATGAACACCAACAGCGCCCACAGATTCTGCATCTCCTGGTTTTGACTTCAGCTCCTGGCATTTGGCTCTGATAAATTCAAAATGCAACTTTTCAGTGCGACCTCCTGTAGCTGGGGAAGCATCACGAGGTTTCCTTTGGGTATTTTTAATTTTTGCTACAGAAATCTCCACCTTTTCTTCCATAAGGCACCAAGCTTTGTTCAGCTGGGTTTTCCCCTGTATTTTCCCCGTGTTTTTGTTTTGCTGGAGTGACACCCACGAGTTCAGCAGGCTCTGGACAGGTCCCAGGGCGTTCCCTGCATCAGGAATTGTTGTCATTCCACTCCAGTTCTGTCAGCCAAGCAAACACAGCTGGGAGAACCAGGAGAGGACAGGCAGCAGGGCTGGACACCCCAAAAAACCACAGGGATGAGCTGGATCCAGCTGCAGCCTCAGCCTCTCTGTGTTCTCCTCACATCCTGGTTGATTTTTGGGATTTTTTTGGTCTCCAGGTTCTGTTTCCATCTCCTCCAGATCAATGCCCTGCCAGGAAAGCAGCAGCAGCAGCATCACACCCAGGGAGCCATGCATTATTCAGCCAACATAAAGCTACACTTTTTGCCCTGGCTGGGAAAATTTGAAAAATTGATGAATTTCAATTTCAAGGCAAAGTTTCCAGCAACCTTTACAAAATGGGAGCAAAAAGTTATTCCAAGGAGCTCTCCCACCTGCAGCTGCCCTGGCACAGCAGGGATGGGAGGATGAGCATCCCTTACAGTCACTTTGGGTACCTATAACAATAAATAAATTAAAAATCACTGATCCTGCAACAGCTTGGGTTAGGAAGGATCCTAAAGATCATTTCATTCCACTGGCCCAGATTGCCCAGGTTATTTCTGAAACAATCCAGAGGTAAGAACTGGTTTTACTTTATAGATGATCCCTCTCAGCTGTTCATAAACCTCTGTTAAATGTATTTTCAGGGCAGAAATCCAGGAAAAGGAGCATTTTGGAGCTGCTGCCGTTCACATCCCCACAGTGACCCACAAATGCTTCTCCCCACGCTCAATTCATGACATGAATTTCTATGCGAATTCCTCGTCCAGGAAAATGCATTGCTAACCCTGATAAAACCCAGAGATTGTGCTTTGCAAACCTCCCTGTCCGTGCTTCAAAACCATCTAAATCCAGACTGTTTAATTCCATTTAGAACTCGATTTTTTGAGACATAAGGATTTAAAAAGCTGCATGTAAAATAAGAAAATGTAATACCCACAGAATGAGTAATTAGTACTGAAATCTCTCACACAGAGCAGAATGTAACCCAGATATTCTTATCTTTACCAGAATTCTATTAACAAATGAATTGATTTTGGAAAAGAAAAGGGAAAAGAAGGGAAGGGAAGGGAAGGGAAGGGAAGGGAAGGGAAGGGAAGGGAAGGGAAGGGAAAAGGAAAGGAAAAAGGAAAGGAAAGGAAAGGAAAGGAAAGGAAAGGAAAGGAAAGGAAAGGAAAGGAAAGGAAAGGAAAGGAAAAAGGAAAAAGGAAAAAGGAAAAAGGAAAAAGGAAAGGGGATTTTACTTGTTTCACTGTTGTTTTTAATCTTTCCCTCAAACCTCCTTTGGCCTGCTCAGACCTTCAGTTTATTTTCTGATAAATGAAGAAGTCAAGCTCTTTTTGTGCTGTCCCTTAATGCCATAAATTCTGCACATAAAAGAGGAAGGCAGGGATAGAAAAGCCCCATTTCAGTGCCAGGTATCCAAGGAATGCACCTGGCACTTTAACCCAGCCTGGCTTTGGCCCCTCTGGAATCCAGCTGCAATTTACAGCAGCTCCACTCTTATCCAGGAGATGCAGATAAGATCTAATTAAAATGTTTAATAACTCCAGGAAGTTCAAATGGCCACAGACATTGAAAATAATCACACCCAAAAGAGTGAATGCTTACATGGACACTTCTGAATACACAAACTCCAAGTCAGGCAGCTTAAAAGCCTGGAGTGCTCCAAAATATCCTAAATTATTCCCTAAATTTATTTGGAGTATTTTTCTACTCATCACATGCAGTGCTGCAGCCTGACCCTTGTGACACAACACAAAAAGGCAAATAAGTTGCTTAAAAAAAAAAACAAACAACCAAAAAAGTTGTTTAAAAGTAAAACTATAAACAAAACTTATTTCTCAAAGCCTGAGAATATGCTCTATCATTCCAAATACAATGTTTACTAACTCCAAGAGGTTCCCATGGGGTGGGATATTGATAATTATATTGATAATTGTCACCCCTGAGTGATGCAGGGATCACTGCCCTGTGCCTGGTGCACAGGACAGGGCACAGTGACAATTCCAGCTAATTCCACATTTCCAGCTGCACCTTACAAATCCCACAGTGACAATTCCACATTTCCAGCTGCACTTTGCACATCCCACAGTGACAGTGACAATTCCCATGTCCAGCTGCTCCCACAGTGACAATTCCCATTTCCAGCTGCTCCCACAGTGACAATTCCCATTTCCACATTTCCAGCTGCTCCCACAGTGACAATTCCACATTTCCAGCTGCACCTTTGTTGCTCCCACAGTGACAATTCCACATTTCCAGCTGCTCCCACAGTGACAATTCCCATTTCCACATTTCCAGCTGCTCCCACAGTGACAATTCCCATTTCCAGCTGCTCCCACAGTGACAATTCCCATTTCCACATTTCCAGCTGCTCCCACAGTGACAATTCCCATTTCCAGCTGCTCCCACAGTGACAATTCCACATTTCCACCTTGCTGCTCCCACAGTGACAATTCCCATTTCCAGCTGCTCCCACAGTGACAATTCCATTTTCCACATTTCCTTGCTGCTCCCACAGTGACAATTCCCATTTCCAGCTGCTCCCACAGTGACAATTCCACATTTCCAGCTGCACCTTGCACAGATGCCCAGGGATGGGATGGGAGCTGCGCTGCCTGGAGGTGCCCCTGCAGACACAGGAGAGCACCAAGAGCTGTGCTGGAGTGTTTGGATGCATTTCCCTGCTCTGAGCACTTTCCTGGCAGCCTCTCGAACCCTGACATTTCAATAACGCCATCCCTGGCTGCCAGAGCTTAATGAGAGCAGGAAAAAAGGCACCTCTGATGTGTTTTCAAACTGGTTGTTGGGGAGCTGAGATCCCCTGGCAGCCCAGGGCTGAGTGGGAGCTCGTTCCTGCCACTAATTACTGCTCCCTACAAAATATTTACGTATTTGCTGTTTTGACCATTCATTATCTCTCTCTTTTTTTTCCTTTTTTTCCCCCTAACATGTCACCAGCTCTTGCTGCACAAAAATAATGCCTGGAGGTTCTTTCCTGTGGTGTGGAGCTGTCTAAGCTTTTGGCAATAACGAAATCCTGCTCAGCTTTCTTCATTGGATTTCCTCTCCTCACGTGGCTGTGCAGAGGGGGAATAAAACACAGGCACCCTCACCCACAACGTAATTAATTTAATTTCTTTTTATTGTTCCCAACTCGTCCCTGGTCACCTTGAAACGCCCCTCACGGCTAAGAGCAGTTTTCCTGCAATACACAACTTTAATTCAAGACAGATCTGGAGGCTTTAAATGTTTTATTAAAGTAACTTTGAAAGTGAAAACCAAAAAACCACTTAACTCGATCTTCTGGGGCGTTTTCATCAGAAGAATAAACCCTGTTATGTTCCCTAATTTATTTAAATCAGAGCACAGTGCCCATGCCACATCCCCATTCTCTGAGGAGTTGTGCTCTTGGATCAAAAGCTTCCAGGAGGTTTTGAGTTTTTCCAGGGCATGTTTTTAACTCTCAAGAGCAGAAAATGAGAGAGAAGAAAGAGTTCAGCCCCAGGAACCCACCCGGCAGCACCTGCAGCCCTTCGGCCAAAGGCAACACTTTCATTTCTTGCAGATTCTCCTTTGTGCTGCTCCAGAGAGGGCAAATTATTCCAAATTTTCCAAATCCTGCCTGCATGGAAAGGGTCCTGCTGCAAGGAGAGGGAAAAGCAAGTTTTTTTCCCAGGGACAGGTGAGCACAGGGATGATGCTCTCAGAAAAAAGGGCTGGAATTCTGGGGTAAATTAACTTTTGGGATTAATTCACTTCTGGGGTTCCTGAAACCACCACACTTCTAGAAAGGAAAAGACTTTTCTTGTTTCACTGTTGTTGTTTGAACTTTCCCTCAAAAACCTCTCTTTGGGCTGCTGAGAGCTTCAGTTCATTTTGTGATAAATGAAGAAGTCAAGCTCTTTTTGTGGTGTCCATAATCCACAAATTCATGCAAATAAGAGGAAGGCAGGGATAAGAAAGCCCCACTTCCCCACCCCTGCCTGGCTATTTATATCATTTTTTTTAACTGATTTTTAACTTTACTTTTAACTTTTAACTTTACTTTAAACTTTTAACTTTAACATTTTAGATGCATTTCAAACCAAAATGCATCTAAAAGATGCCCAACAGCTCAAGGTTTGGCCCAGGTTCAAACCAGGGTTTCTCATTTTGGTGTGAAAAAACCACCCAGGTCCATGATCTGGAATGAGAATTGGCGCTGCCCTGACTTAGGTGCCATTAATTTCTTAATAATCCCATTAAACAAAGCACCTGGGGCCTGCAGAGCCCAGCAGGAAGGTGCTGGTGTCACGTTAAAGGCACACAGGGGGAGTCTCACAAAAAACAAATAAATAAAGGAGCAGTTGCCTGTGGGAGAAAACAAGAGAGGGGCTACAAATTTCTATTTTGAGTTGTGATCCTGACTTGTGTGAGAGCAGCCAAGAGACATAAGCAGAAATCTGAGCCTGTAAAATGAGCTGGAAACACCTGTTCACAGAGGTATAACATGTTTTTGTGACCCACTTTTGAGAGGCTTTCAATCAGAGGCCAATTAAAGCCACTGAGACAGGAAAAAACACAAAGTTTTCAATTTTTGGATTAAAAAAAAAAAAAGTCTCAGTTGAATGGTGTTTGCCACTGGAATTGCGTTTAGCTCTCCTGCCAATTGCAGGTGCTGGGAAACTCAGCAACAAAACATTCCAGTAAAAATATCTCTTTTCTGTAATAGGTTTGAGGTTACAGCCTCTCCTGTTACTCACCCACACCATCTTCCCTCCCAGGCAGGTTTCTCCTTAATAAGATGGACACCACTGTGCCAAAAAAGCTTTTAAAAGCTGCACTTGGGACAACTCCTCCCAATCTGCAGCTGCAAACTCGTTCCTTGGCTCTTCTGGGTGCCACCTGAGGCTGCTGCAGCTCAGCTCTCAGGGCAACGCTTACAGGGACACTCCACAACACACAAACCCCAGCTCGGGCTGCTCAAAAGCCTGGGGTGCTCCGAAATATCCTGAATTATTCCCTAAATTTATCTGGAATATTTTTCTACTCATCACATGCAGTGCTGCAGCCTGAGAGAATATACTCTATCACCTTAAAAAAAATCTAATTAAAAAGTTTAGTAACTGCAAGAGGTTCAAACGGCCTCGGATAATGAAAATCATCACACCTGGAGGAGTGAATGTTTATGTGGACATTTCAGAACACACAAACTCTAACTCAGGCAGCTTAAAAGCCTGGAGTGCTCCAAAATATCCTGAATTATTCCCTAAATTTATTTGGAATATTTTTCTACTCATCCCATGCAGGGCTGCAGCCTGACCATTGTGATACAACACAAAAAGGTAAATAAGTTGCTTTTTTTTAAAAAAACCCCAAAGTTTAAAAATAAAACTATCAACAAAATTTATTTCTCAAAGCCTGAGAATATATTCTTAAAAATCTAAGAACACAATCTTAAAAAATCTAATTAAAATGTTTACTAATTGCAAGAGGTTCAAACGGCCTTGGATAATGAAAATAATCACACCTGAAAGAGTGAATGTTTATATGGACACTTCAAATTACACAAACTCCAAGCCAGGCAGCTGAAAAGCCTGGAGTGCTCCAAAATATCCTGAATTATTCCCTAAATTTATTTGGAATATTTTTCTACTCATCACATGCAGTGCTGCAGCCTGACCCTTGTGACACAACACAAAAAAAAAAAAAAAAGTTGCTTTTTAAAAAAAAAAAAGTTTAAAAAATAAAACTATCAACAAAATTTATTTCTCAAAGACTGAGAATATATTCTTAAAAATGTAAGAATATAATCTTTAAAAATCTAATTAAAATGTTTACTAACTGCAAGAGGTTCAAACGGCCTTGGATAATGAAAATAATCACACCTGAAAGAGTGAATGTTTATATGGACACTTCAAATTACACAAACTCCAGCTCAGGCAGCTGAAAAGCCTGGAGTGCTCCAAAATATCCTGAATTATTCCCTAAATTTATTTGGAATATTTTTCTACTCATCACATGCAGTGCTGCAGCCTTACCATTGTGATACAACACAAAAAGGTAAATAAGTTGCTTTTTTTTAAAAAAACCCCAAAGTTTAAAAATAAAACTATCAACAAAATTTATTTCTCAAAGCCTGAGAATATATTCTTAAAAATCTAAGAACACAATCTTAAAAAATCTAATTAAAATGTTTACTAATTGCAAGAGGTTCAAACGGCCTTGGATAATGAAAATAATCACACCTGAAAGAGTGAATGTTTATATGGACACTTCAAATTACACAAACTCCAACTGAGGCAGCTCGAAAACCTGGAGTGTTCCAATACATCCCAAAAGATTCCTTAAATTTACCTGGAATATTTTTCTACTCATCACATGCAGTGCTGCATCCTGACCCTGTGTGCAGCCACTGCCCAGAGCTGTGATACAACACAAAAAAGGTAAATAAGTTGCCTTTTTTCTTTTTTTAAGTTGTTTAAAAGTAAAACTATCAACAAAATTTATTTCTCAAAGCCTGAGAATATACTCTATCACCTTAAAAAAAAATCTAATTAAAAAGTTTAGTAACTGCAAGAGGTTCAAACGGCCTCGGATAATGAAAATAATCACACCTGGAGGAGTGAATGTTTATGTGGACATTTCAGAACACACAAACTCTAACTCAGGCAGCTTAAAAGCCTGGAGTGCTCCAAAATATCCCTAAATTTATTTGGAATATTTTTCTACTCATCACATGCAGTGCTGCAGCCTGACCCTGTGCGCAGCCACTGCCCAGAGCTGCGATACAACACAAAAAGGTAAATAAGTTGGCTTTTTTTTTAAAAAAAAAAAAAAAGTTGTTTAAAAGTAAAACTATCAACAAAAGGTATTTCTCAAAGGCTGAGAACATACTCTTTCACCCTATTATGATAATTAATCAGAATTACAGATATAAACAGCCTGTATTTGCCTCAGAAGGTTAAAGAAAAGAGTTATTGAAGTGGACACCAGCTCCTAGGAGTTTCTCCTAAAAACAGGGGAAAAAAAGTGTGTTTTTAAAAAATAATTGATTATTTTGCCATCATTCTCTTTGAAGATGTGGTTACCTTGAGCAGAATTATCTCCAGTTCTTGTCTGTCTATAATTCCAGTTTTAAATGGAGTCTGAGGAGAAGGTTCCTGATTTCATCACAGTATTTGGCTTCTCATTTAGCTTTTTATTCTGCTTTTATTTACAGTAATGACATCCACAAAAAAAAAACAACAGGGAAAAAAGCCCAACCTCACACAACTAAACACCTGTAGTAAACACCATTCTGCCTCAATGCAAAATAAAAATAATGTGAATATATCAGGGTACATAACAGCTAAAAAAGAATTCAGGTTGATGATTTGAATGTTTGTCAATTTAAACCATCCCAGAAAGTGCTCATTTAAAGCACTGATTGAAATAATTCTATCCCGGAGGCAGGAGATTACTCCTGCCCTCAAAGTTAAAAATAATATCCCCATTAACCTCAGCAACAATTTCCTAATTGCCAAGGATTACAAATCCTTCGTGCAACGCTCATCCTCTGAGAATTCCCTCATTGCTTCACTCCCAAGCCACTCCTGTGACTGCAGTCCTCAGGCTTTTCAAAAGTCAAATTCGGGGATGGTTTTTACATGACAGCACCAAACACTGAGGAGAATGAGGGTGTGTCACCCTGAATTCTCTGTGGATGAAGCAGTTTGATATTAATATTGATATTGATGGGCGCTGCCTGGGGCTCTCTGTGCTGGCCGATGCCAACTGGCACTGGCACCACGGCAGCTGCTCCCACTCTTTGCTCCTCTGTCCTGAGCAACAGCTCGGGCTGGAATTTGTGCCAGCACGGCAGAGATGTGGCAGAAACAAAGAGGGCAAAGTTTAGTGCCCAAAACACCCGGGGTTACAGCACTGCAAGGGCTGCTTGGAGAGCCACAAAGGAGAGCTGCCAAAACACGGGGCTGGCTGCTTCCCCAGCCTGCTCTGAGGGAAAACCAGGAAAATCCTGACCAGGAACCGCCTAAAACAAATCCATCACCAAATAAAACCAGGATCAGCCTGACCAGGAATCACCTAAAACAAATCCAGCACCAAATAAAACCAGGATCAGCCTGACCAGGAATCAAAATCCAGCACCAAACAAAACCAGGATCAGCCTGACCAGGAATCACCGAAACCAAATCCAGCACCAAATAAAACCAGGATCAGCCTGACCAGGAATCACCGAAACCAAATCCAGCACCAAATAAAACCAGGATCAGCCTGACCAGGAATCACCGAAACCAAATCCAGCACCAAATAAAACCAGGATCAGCCTGACCAGGAATCACCGAAACCAAATCCAGCACCAAATAAAACCAGGATTATCCTGGCCCGGGAATCACCTAAAACAAATCCAGCACCAAGGGTGAACCAGGATCATCCTGACCAGGAATCTCTGCACACACAAATCCAGCACCAAATAAAACCAGGATCAGCCTGACCAGGAATCAAAATCCAGCACCAAACAAAACCAGGATCATCCTGACCAGGAATCACCTAAAACAAATCCAGCACCAAACAAAACCAGGATCATCCTGACCCAGCAATCACCTCACACACAAATCCAGCACCAAATAAAACCAGGATCATCCTGACCCAGGAATCACCTAAAACAAATCCAGCACCAAACAAAACCAGGATCAGCCTGACCAGGAATCACCGAAACCAAATCCAGCACCAAATAAAACCAGGATCAGCCTGACCAGGAATCAAAATCCAGCACCAAAAAAACCAGGAAAATCCTGACCAGGAACCACCTAAAACAAAACCAGCACCAAATAAAACCAGGATCAGCCTGACCAGGAATCATCTCACACACAAATCCAGCACCAAATAAAACCAGGATTATCCTGGCCCGGGAATCACCTAAAACAAATCCAGCACCAAGGGTGAACCAGGATCATCCTGACCAGGAATCTCTGCACACACAAATCCAGCACCAAATAAAACCAGGATCATCCTGTCCCAGGAATCACCTAAAACAAATCCAGCACCAAATAAAACCAGGATCATCCTGACCCAGCAATCACCTCACACACAAATCCAGCACCAAATAAAACCAGGATCATCCTGACCCAGGAATCACCTTAACCACATCCATCATCAAATAAAACCAGGATCATCCTGACCCAGTAATCACCTCACACACAAATCCTGCACCAAATAAAACCAGGATAATCCTGAGCAGGAACCACCTAAAACAAATCCTGCACCAAATAAAACCAGGATCAGCCTGACCAGGAATCACCTAAAACAAATCCAGCCCCTCAGGTGTTGGCTGGATTCCACCAGTTTGGCATCTCCCACCAAAGTGCACATCCCTGAGTTAACTCCACTTTGGGGAACTGGGATTGTCTCCTTCCCAGGGCTGCTCCCTGGGAGCTGGAGACTGGTTTTTGCTACTTCTCCGGGTCTAATTCCCCTTTTCTTCCACACCAACAAAGAGCCAGACGTCAGATGTGATCTCCCTTTTTTCACCAACCTTCAGCCAGGATTTCCCTTTCCCTCCACACCAATAAAGGGCCAAACTTCAGCTGTGGTTCCCCTTTTCACCCACAACAATAAACAGCCAAACTTCAGATAATTAGGAATAAATATCCCATGAAAAAATTAGTTTTGTTTGGTGGGATTATCCAGACTGCTGCCCAACTTCCCTGCTTGCCAGCAGAAATAAAACCACAGGAACCACATCACATATATCCCACGTTAAAAAAAACCCAGCACGAAAAGCACCTTCTACATCCTACATAATGTCTTAGACATCTCCAAAAACACTTGAGCAATAAAAAAAAAAGCTATAAAAATCAGAAAAACACCATTCACTCTGCAAAGCACGAAAGCAGATGAAAGCTCAGGGGTATAAACATCAAGAACACTAAAGAGACAAGCATGTTCCTTCTCCCCTTCCTCCTACTCCCACACTTCATTCCTGAAGCACACAGCTTTGGACAGAGATTTTATTTCATGCCAACCACAATCAGATATTTCAATAGCTCAGTGTTTGTCTGGAGGGAGCACACATTCCAGGGAAAATGCAGTGCATGCACAGATTACCTGGAAATAAATCACATTCCCATTTAAAATGAAGTTTAAAGTAGTGGCACAGCACAGAGCTGTATTATGGACCACGCACTTTTCCCCCAGAAGAAATGTTTCACACCCTCCAGCAGTTTTCTTTCGGGAAGAGAATGAAAAAGTAAAGAGATTTATTACATAAAAAAGCATATTGATTGAAAGCAGCACTGTATGACAGCTTCAGCTATTATAACAGAACTTAATAAAATCAAATGTTTACCCCTGAAGGGGATTCAGAGGGAAAAAAATAAAAAAAGGCTTTATCAACACTTATGACAATGAGCAAATCTGCGAGGGATAACATTTTGGTGCTGAAAGTAAATGCAAATAAGTGCTCATTTCTCCGGGGGAGCTTTGAGGTTTGCCCACACGAGGAGCTGTGGCTGATTGTGATGCGGCTCAGCAGTGAGAACACCGCCTGTGACTGTGTGGCTGGAGATGTCACTGCTCCCACAGCTGGGGAGCAGGCAGGGTCACACATGATGAGAGCAGGAGACGTTCCAGCACCACAGCCAGTTCGTAGGAGCAGCAGGACAGTCCTTTGGGCTGCCTCGCTGCTCTCGGGGCTTGGGGATGGGCTTAACCCAAAGAATGACGCTCCTTCCTCCCTGCCCTTGTCCCCTCTGCTCATCCTTCCCTCCCCTTGTCCCCTCTGCTCATCCTTCCTTCCCTCCCTTTGTCCCCTTTGCTCATTCCACCTTCCTTCTGTCCACTCTGCTCATCCTTCCCTCCCTTTGTCCCCTTTGCTTATCCCTCCTTCCCCTGTCCACCCTGCTCATCCCTCCCTCCCACCCTCTCGTCCACTTTGCTCATTCCACCTTCCTTTTATCCACTCTGCTCATCCCTTTTTCCTCCCTGCCCTTGTCTATTCTGCTCACCTCTCTTTCCCTTTGTCCACTTTGTTCATCCCTTCTTCCTTCCCCTTGTTCACTCTGCCCATCCCTTTCTCTTTTTCCACTCTGCTCACCCCTCTTTCCTCCTGTCCACTTTTCTCACCCCTCTTTCCCCCATCCCCTTTTCTCACCCCTTTCCCCCATCCCCTTTTCTCACCCCCCTTTCCCCCATCCCCTTTTCTCACCCCCCTTTCCCCCATCCCCTTTTCTCACCCCCCTTTCCCCCATCCCCTTTTCTCACCCCTTTCCCCCATCCCCTTTTCTCACCCCCCTTTCCCCCATCCCCTTTTCTCACCCCCCTTTCCCCCATCCCCTTTTCTCACCCCCCTTTCCCCCATCCCCTTTTCTCACCCCTTTTTCCCCCCTGTCCCCTTTGCTCCTCACCCAACACCCCAATCCCAAGATCCCAGCTCAGTGTTTCCACCTCCAGCTGCTTTTCTGGGATGGCTTTTCCACAGGAGCAGAAAGAAAAGTGGATTTCTCCTCCATCCACATTATTTGATGGCAAACCACTCCAGAGCTGAGAGCCTGCTCTTAACAACAGCTTTCTGTTATTTCTGGTTTTTAGCAGGACCAAAATATTCCCCTTGATCCTTCCTGGATCAGGCCTGATCTGGTCCAGGCTGTATTTGCCATATAAACATCAATTTCACGGCATGAATGAGCAATTATTTCAACTAAAATTTACCATTCTCACCAGTCTTGCTTACCCTGAGTATTTGTCAGTATCCTGGCACCTGCAAACCTTTCTTCTCTCATAAACTGTAATGAAATTTGCATTTTTTCAAAGCCATGCTGCTTTCAAATGAAACCTGCTTTTGGCACGAGCTTTAAACTGCTTTAATAAAACCAGCAGTGTTTAACATTGAAGTGTTAAACACCAGCTAAAAAACAGGAGTAAAAGCAGATAAAACAGCCCAAAAGAGAGAGAAAAAAATCTGCAGCTTGTTACAACTCCTGATTTTACACACAAATGGCAACAGCCTGGAGATCCAGCATGGACATTTTTGTCAGGATGAAAACTCCCTTTTGGGATTGCCTCATCTGTAGCCTTTGCTGTTTCCTGACCTTCTGGGTGAAGTGAAACTCTACAGGCTCATAAAGAATTAGGGTCATTAAATGTTGCCGACCATCTCCTGCGTGGGAGAGCTCCTGGGCTGGGGTTGGGCCAGAGGAACTGGTCTGGCCAGCTGGGCTGGGATCTGGAGAACCTGAGCTCCAGCAGGAGCAGCCAGAGGGAACCTGGAGCTCCAAAATCTGTTTTAAAGCACAAAATCCATCCCAGGGGACCTGGAATGGGTACAGCTCCTTGGGACACAGCATTCCCTGAGGGTTTGTGGGGTGAGGGACAGGAGTGTGGCCACAGGACCAGCAGGGATGAGCAATGGGGGTGAGGAGTCTGTGTGGGGCACAGAGCAGGGGGTGCAGTAGGGCCCAAAGGGTGCTGACTTCACTTAAACGTGGAGAATTTACCAAAAATTATTGAGTGAAAAACTGGAGCAAGAGGCGTGTGACTTTCTGTGCATAATTAGAGCAGCTGCTGCCCTTAAATGAGGTTTGGAAGTCTCCCTGCAAGGGCAGAGATTCAAAGCAGGAGGAGCACACGAGCATTTTGTTCTTTTTCCCAGATCTGTCAGGGTTTCTATGCTGTGCTCTGAGGGAAGAGCAAGAACTAAACCTTAAGCCCTGAGAAAAATGAGTGCCAGGTTCCTCTGCACTGCCTTTCCTACACTGCTTTGGGGTGGAAGGGACCCTAAAACCCATCTCATCCCATGGGCAGGGACACATCCCACTAGACCAGGGTGCTCCAAAGCCTTTGGACACTTCCAGAGCTGGATCCCCAAACCTGGCTGATCTCACAGCATGATCCCACTCATTTCTGAGCAGATCAACATGTCCAAAAGCTGCTGGGGCTGAGGAAAGCTGGAATTTCACTTCAGAGCAGGCAATACCTGCGTACTGAGGAAGACACAAAACCCCAGATGAAGAGGGGCGGGGCTGAAAAGTGCTGAAAAAATGAATAAATAATTGAGAAATGCCAAAAGCAGTGCATGGGAATCCTGCCACGAGCATGGGACACGGCCACAGTGCCAAAACTGCTGCAGGAAACTGCAGCCACCAGCAGCAACCAGCCAGCAGCAAAACACAGCAACCACGTGCCAGGAGATTGTTTCAGAAGTGAAACTGCCAGAAGCCAAATCACAGCTTTAAGGCACAATTTACACCGTAAATATTTGGGTTTCTAGCAAAAAGGGAGGGAGGAGAAATCCTACTGTGCTCCAAAAGAGCTGCTGGAAACGCCACATTGGAGGCAGAGCAATCTGCTGGTTTAATTAACCCACATGACAGAGGACCTGAATTTTTTTTTTCTCTCACACAAAAATACCCAAACTCCTGAGCTAGGGAACAGAAATGATTAAAATCCCACTGCTCCAAGATTGTTTCCTCCCCATTCACAGCAATTCCCAACAGGGACACGTCCCGTGAAGGAGTCTTGAGTTCCTCAAGTTCATGGGGAAAACTTCAATGACTTTCATAATCTGAAAGCCTCTCATAATCAAAATTGATTTCATTAAACCAGTGGCAATCTGTTGGCAGCCTGAGAGCCCAGACAGGGAAACACACCGATTAAAACAAAGCTGGCAAAACACATTAAAAATTAATTGGCTTCTTGATTGTTATCAGAATTGAAAAAAGGCTCAATCCTACACCCAATGATACAGCCCTGAATGGCAGCAATTAAAGTCCCTCCTTCCAATTACAGCTTTTTACAGCATTTTAATCAATTTTTGTACAGCAAATGAGCGTAGAGTTTAACCCTGAATTGAATCAGCATGGTGTTGTAGGCTGAAAATCATAATCCTGGAGCATGATATGCAAGAATAAAACTTGGATAAACTGAACAAAATGACAGGAATGTTCCTGTAGATCATTTCTGACTTGTGTTTTAGGCCACTGGAGGGGAATTCATAAGCAGATTTGGGACTTGCCTATCACCATGACCTCACCTATGTAAATATTTATTCAAACATTTGGGCACATTGCAATAGATTCTAGATTAGAAACCAAAGGAAGTTACTATAAAAGGAAAACCATGCTGGCAGTTTCTGTTTAAAAACTGCAAACCCTCAAAGGCTTCTCCTTACAACTGGGCTATAACATCCAGAGAAACTCCAAAGCCTTGTTTGATTTATTCCTACCTTTTATAAAATCCCAAGCCATCAGTCCTGAATGGCCTTGACTCAAAGCCTGATAGATAAATTTTCATTGCTGACATTGCTTAAGTAGTTCAGCATCACAAGGATGGGGCTGGAATGAGAATTAGCAGATTAAAAAAACCACCAAAAAATGAACTAAAATTGTGAAATTGGCAGCTTTCTCTTGTTTCAGCACAGCAGAAACACCTTCTGCTGTCAGGATCAGAGAGCTGGGCTGGAATGCACAGCAGCTTTATTCAAACACGGCTGGCACAGTGCCCTCTCCCCCAGGCCTCACCTCAGCACTGCCATTCCCACAGCCTCACACCAGCTCCTCAGGACTCTCCACCATTATCTTCTGACCTTTCCCTTTCTTTTTTTCCCTTTTTTTATTTTTTGTGTCTTTCTCAGTTAATCAGTAACCAGAAACTTCTGCCAGCACCTGGTGCTGCTGATATCAAGGTCCTGAGCCCCACTTCCACACCGTTCTCTCCTTCCCCATCCCAGCTCCCCAGCCTTTCCCCGCGCTGGGAATAAAAAATAAAAATAAAAATAAAAATGTGTATTTTCCATCCTAAACCACTGGCTCAGCAGCTCCAGAGCCCAAATATTCCAGGCAGAAAAAGTTCTTCCCCACAGCTACACATCATGGACAAGTCTCGCCACGTCCCCGTTCAGGAGGTGGAGGGAAATAAAAAAGAGACATTTTTTTATGAGACAGTTACTGAGCTGTAATTTCCCACATCCGTTTACAACTGCAAACAAGCCCAGACAGAGGAAGGTACTATCTATTACCATAATTATTTTTAAAACCTTCACCCCACAGGGTTAGGGAAAAACCAATGATTTACAGCAGAGCCATAACTATAAAACTGCAGATGGGAGCTGAGCTATTTTGCCCTTGTCTAATGCTGAGATCTCATTAAACTGCGTGCTTAAACCTTAAATATTTGAGAGTAAATGGTAGTTAAAATAGGGAAATCACTCTCATTAGGCAGCCAGCCTTTCCTCTGCTCAGCTTCCCAGCTCATCATTTGTTATTTGGTCATTTGTGGAGTTTGACGCTGCTCCATCTTCCAGCCTGGACAGCCCAAAAATTCCTAAATAAAGGGAAAAATGGCAAGAAAAAGAAAAGCACTCAAGCCATTTTTAAACCTTAAAAAGAAGCTGATGAGAGAACAGAAATCTTTTTCTTTTCTAAGTTCAATCACCTTGAAGGATGATCCTTTGGCCAAAGTCAATCAGTGAGACAACAGGCAGCAACTTTTCTTTATTCTTTATAAATCTAGAAAGATGAAAGGAAGATCTAGAAAGGTCTCTTCTTTGACCTCTACCTGCTCAGCAGCTTTATTATTATTATTATTATTATTATTATTATTATTATATGATTATTATTATCACCATCATCATCGTCATTACCATTATATCATCGTCATCACCATCATCATCATTACCATTATATTTCCAAGAAATTAACTTTCAATAAAAGAAGTTTCTCCAAGAAACTAACCTTTAATAAAAGACTGCACCACACACCCCACATCCAATTTTCTCTCTGAAATCTTCTTGCCTTTCAGAAGTTACTGCACCAAACTAGAGCATTAATAATTATTTTTGCTTGCTCCCTTCTCGAGCCACCCACAAAATCCAAAGCAATGTCTGCCAAACTATCCTGGCTAAAACTGGAAGCTGGAAGAGGAAATGACATAAGAGAAAAGTAGAATTTGTGCAAAATGTTGGTGATATGAAAGCTCAGAAATCTTCATAAATTAGCAGTGCACAGTAATTGAAGCTGCTTGAATCACGCTCCTCCATCCTTCCACTTCAATGGGATGTAGCAGGAAGTAATTAATGGAGACAGGCTCCCTTGCATATAGCTGCAAATAATTCACCTGGCATCTCATTTCTGGTATTGGCTGCTTGGAAAAACAAATTTCTCCCCATATAGAACAGTCTATTTCACACGTAACCCCAGGGATCAGCTGTTCTTTATTCTTTAAATATACATAAAGAAATTTAATGGGAGCCCATATGGAAAATTTAACCTTCACAAAGGCTTCGCTAAGTGCGTAGATGAAGTGTTTCACAGAGTATTGGATGTTTATAAAAAATGAAAATAAATTAAGACATACAAAACCCCCATTCAAATAGAGACACAAAATGTAGTGTTATGTACTAGGGATTAAATAAGAGCATAAATTTTTGTTTCTTCTCTCGCTCTCTACTCAAAACCTGCTAGGAATAAAAACTGTTCCTCATTATTTCTTCTTTTTTTTGCTGTATGCTCAGCACACACTTCATGTTCTTCTGAACAGTTTTACCTAAAATGTAAAACTCGAAACTAATTAGGTCCTCAACTTATTTTTGTAGGAGTAAAGGCCATGAAGAACACTTAGGATTCCATTATGAATAACAGATGCGAGACGGGTACATTTATAAACCACTAAATTTAGAAAAGATCTGTGGAGAGTTCTGCTGAACCTTTCAAAATTAAAAACCTGCCTGTGCTTTGCCACTGAATCCATCAGAGCGAGTTCTGAGGAAGCAGAATACAAAAGGCCAATGAGTTTTCCACGGGTCCAGCATTAATGCGTGCCATGGATGGAATTTCAAGATGCCCAACAAAGCAGGCAATATCCACGGGGCACATTAGCGAAATGTCAACATTCCCTGCGTTAGTTGGGGGTTATTCAATACCCTCCGCTCGCCACCTCGTGCAGGGCAAGCTACAAAATTAATGAAAGAAATCAGATCCCCCTTTCAGCCAGGATCCCACAACCTCGGAGCGCTCTGTTTGAAAACACCACTCGGATCCTTCCCCAATTGTCTGGGCTGCTCGGTTCCCACAAGGAAACTCAGCTCACACAAAGGCACAGCCCGGCACCTTCCTCCGGGCACAAAGGAGCCAGATGGCCCCAAGGAACTGCTCAGGGCTCCTGGAAAAAAGCTGGGAACGCTTTGGGACACACGGACATTGCCACCCGTGCTCCACAGACATCGCCAGCCGTGCTCCTCCGTGCCCAGGGAACTGGCCTGGGAATGCCAGGAGGAGCTGGCACTGCTGTGCTCACCTGAAATCAGACAGAATACCCCAAAACAGAGCTCAGCGTTTTTTATGAAGCCGACAATCCTCAAAACCCAAAGAGTTTGCGTGAATTTAAGGGGGCCAAAGAGCCGACACTGCGAGGAGAGCCCAGGTCCCTTCCCAAGCCTGGCAGCCGAGCCCAGGGCCTGGATTTTCCAGCAGCCCTTCCAGGTTTAGCAGGGCAGCAGCTGCCACCCCTGTGCCCCGTGAGTGCCTGGGCACTGCCAGAGCTTTTCCAGGAAGGATTTGGACTCTCGGATCTGGAGGAATACCCTCCCTCACGGAAAATTCCCAGCGTTTCTCCCATCACCCCAGCGGGTTCCCTCACACCCAGCCGGAGCTGCTTTGCCACACAAGGACGCACTCCTCGTCCTTGCCCACAGTTACGAAACGCGTGCCTTGTGCCACACCAAGAGCTGCGTGGCAGCACCACATCCTCAAGGCAGAGGAAGCTGCAGTTCCAACATTTGTCATCCGCAAACCCCCGGAATACCCCGATACCAGCGTGCCCGGCAGAGCGCCGAGGTCGCCCAGCCCCGAGCGCCACGATGCCGGCTCTGCTGCCTTCCCTCCAGCGCGCTTTAATGACATAAACTCCCAAACACAATTCCCAAACACCGCGCTGTGCTCGGCTCCCTGGACAGGGAATTTCCCAGAGCACATTTTGTACACTTTAGCATCCTCCAGCAGCGCTCCTGTTCCACCTCAGCCGCTGAGCCCGGCTGTGTCCGGGGGAGCAGCCAGCCCGCTGCCAAAATCACATCACAGCACACTTGGCTGTAACAAAAGATGACTCCGGGGAGTTTGTGCTCATCATCGTTATTCCACGCACGTCAGAGCCACCTCCAGCAGCCCTGCCTTCAATTAAACCTCTACTACTGCAAAGGGCAAAGGGGGTACGGGCACATTTGTGCCGTGCTGAGAGTGGAAGGGGTAAGGAGGGATAAAGGGAAGGGAGGATTACACAGCCCTTTCTCAGAGACAAAAAGCAAGGAAATCCCCTCCCCACAATGTACAAGACAACCACACAAACCTGGTGGGTGAGAACACATCCACGCCTTGCCTTGGACCATCCTCCCTCCCGCACCCCCCTTTTTTTTGGTGTTGTTGAATTATTGGTTATTTCCAGCTGAGCACTTGCCTCTCCTCCGTGCCCATCAAATATCCCGAAGATGGAGGGGTGAGTCTTGTTCACCAGGTCGGTGATTACTTCGAACCTGTCCTCCATGTGATCCCTGCGGCCTTGGATGGAGTAGACAGCCACGTTGTGGCTCTTGAACTCCCAGGTCTTGGAGAACTCAGCGTCCAGCACGTCTAAACCCCCGAGCCTGTCATTCTGCATGATCTCGGCCACCTTGCCCTTCACCATCTTCACCGCATCCCTGCTGGACTTAACAATGGTTTTCACCTCATCCGTGTGGAAGAAATAACTCCACAGGGCCAGGCTGATGCACAGCAAGAACAGGGTCTCCGGTCTGAGCAAGAAGTAACGCATGATCCGACCCAGCAGAGACAGCAAAGTCATTGTATCCTCTATCATTTATTATCGCGACCGTGTCTCCCCACAGCATGCAGCGGGGCGGCTCCGAGCCCGGGGCCGCTCGCTCAGTGCATGCTCGGCCGGCCGGGCAGCGCCGAGCCCCGCGCTCCGTTCTGCTCCGCTCCGCTCGCTGCGGCTCCGCTCCCGCTGCTCCCGGCGGCCGCGCCCCGGCCCCGCGGCGCCCCGTCCGTGCCGCGGGGGCGCGGGCCCGCCGATGGATGCGCCGAGCGCTGCGCCGCCGGATGGCTCCCGAACGCCGCTGCCCGCCGCGGCTCGGCTCCGCTCCGCTCGGTCCGGAGGTGGCTGCCAGGGCCGCCCGCGGTACCTGCGTCCCGTGTCCCCCGCGCCCGGCGCCGGCCCGCCCTCCTTCCACCCGGGCGGAGCGTCCCGGCCGCCGCCCCCGCCGCGCCGCTGAACTACAAATCCCGGCAGCCCCCGCGGGAGCGCCGCCGGTGTGTGGGGCATGCTGGGAGTTGTAGGCTGGGAGCGGCCGCGGAAGGAGCCGGGAGAAGGGAAAATGATTTAATCCGAGTGATTTAAGTAAAAAAAAAAATTAAAATAAAAATCAAAATTATTTAATAAAAATGTAATTAAAATATTGAATCAAAGTTATGTAGATAAAAAAATTTAAATTTAAAAAATCAAAATTATTTCATCAAAATGTAATTGAAATTATTTAATCAGTGATTTAAATAAAAATGTGTTAAAATTAAAAAAATCAAAATTATTTAATCGAAGTGTAATTAAAATTATCGAATAAAAGGGATTTTAATAAAAATAATTAAAAATTTAAAATTTAATCAAAATTATTTAATCAAAGTTATTTGGTATTTGGATGAACCTGGGATACCGAGAAGTGTCCCTGCCCATAGGATGAGATACCCCTTGAAGTCCCTTCCAGCACAAACCATCCTGGGATTCTTCTAAAGGATGAAATTGACCCTCGTGTGTTTCCCAATTCCATTCACAAGCTCGCAGTCAAAACGGAAACAAAACAGGATCTTGTCAAATAAACCGAGAGTAGAGTTTGCCAAGGTAGCATTTTGTTGGAAAAACCCCCAAAGCATCTCTCTTCTTTCTCTGCCCCATTTGTGAAAATTGCCATTTCGCTGCACTGACAGCACTGAAAGCCACGAGCCGTGTGTGCGAGCAGAATAATATATAATAGAAATATTTAGATTTAAATATAAACAATTAAATGCCGTGCCTGGGCTGTTTGCTGCCAGCTGAGGGGCACAAAACACAAAATCCATCAACCAACTTCAGAGTGCGTCAGAGGCAGCACGAGAATCAAACACCTCAAACACAAAGGGAATTAACAAACCACAAAACCCCAAAACTGAAATTCTGACTGAAAAACTTCAGCTAGGAGCATTCCAAGTTTTTCAGCAGCTCCTCTGGACTTTTGTTACTCTGTTCTAAATTCTTTTTTTTGCCATTTCTTCCAAAGATCAGCTGGAATAAATGACAGAACCCCAAGCCTGCTCAACCCTAAGTTAACAATTTCAGCCTTTCTGCACCCCATTCTTAAATCCAGCTCTGAAAACCACCAAAATTAATGACAAATATTAATTATAACCATGACACTGCTTTAAATGTAAGAGGTGCAAACCAATCTGTTAGCATTTTATCCGAAATTTTCCATTTCAGGCCTAGAAAAACCTCTCCCCTTTATCTTCTCCTTTGTCATGATGTGCTTGAGTTGTGCCACAGATTTTTTACCAAAAATGCCAAAATTTGCACCTGTGAGCTGGGAAATGTGGTACCAGCACAGGTGTTGCAGCACCTGTAGCTAATGAGGCTAATTAATTAACTTAAAGTACTTAATAAATACTCAGGGAAACTGAGAATGAGTATCCTGAACAGAGGAAAACAAGAAGAAAACAATATTTTTGATTCTACAGAAATGTGCAGCTGATAAAAAGCTGTGTAGCCAATAACTGTAATGATATTATTGATACTAATGATATCTATTGTGGCTTTTAAATTTCTCTTAATTTTATATTAGGGAAAGAGAAAATAAATGTAAAATAAGGATGATGCTACTTACTGCTATCAACCAACTAACAATTTATTTGTCATTTTACTGCAATATAAATGTGTCATTTTCTATTAGCTACAAATTGTGTAGCTAATAATTCTAATAATATTATTATATTACTATATCTATTACAGCTTTTAAAATTATATTAATTTTATACTTAAGGAGAGATAAAATAAATGTAAAATAAGATGGGTGTTGCTCTCTCCCACCCAATTTGTTTTTTATTTGTCATTTTACTGTAAGATAAATGTGTCACTGTCTATTAGCTACAAACTAATAATTAGCTGCAAGATAGTAATTCTACTAATAATATTAATATAGATGTTCTATAATATTATTATATCACTATCCCAATTATGGCTTTCAAAATCTATTAATTTTATACTTAAGGAGAGATAAAATAAATGTGGAATAAGAAGGATAATGTTCTCTCCCACCAATTAATTTGTTATTTATTTGTCATTTCACTGCAATATAAATGTGCCACTGTCTATTGGCTACAAACTGTGTAGCTAATATTCTAATATTATTAATATCACTATCTCTATTATGGCTTTTTAAAATCTATTAATTTTATACTTCAGGAAAGATAAAATAAATGTCAAGCAAGAAGAATGTTGCTCTCTCCCACCTACAAGTTTGTTATTTATTTGTCACTTTACTGCAATATAAATGTGTCACTATTAGCTACAAACTAATAATTAGCTGTAAGCTAGTAATTCTAATAATATTGGTAATATATTTTAATATATATATTCCATAACATTATTATATCATTATCCCTATTATTGCTTTTAAATTCTATTAATTTTATACTTAAGGGAAGATAAAATAAATGTAAAATAAGGAGGATGCTGCTCTCTCCCACCAATGAATTCATTATTTATTTGTCATTTTACTGCAATATCAATGTGGAACTGTGACTTCTGTGAGGTTGTGTTTCCCTGTTGGCAATTTGGGTCCAGACCCTGGAATTGTGAAGGAAATGAGGAGGTTCCAGACCCCACAAATTTTTTAAAAATATATATAAAGCAAAATAGAAGTTTTAAAGCAGTAGCTAGTCCTTCTTCTTAAACTTCTTTTTCATAAGTTTAAATAGTATTTTATAATTAGAAAAGTCTGCATTGCAGGCTTCAAATAATTAATTATTACCTCAAAAGTAAAAATAATTTCTGTCATTTCTTAATTAGACAGTTTAACCTTAGAAGACCTAACTTATTGCTGAAATACTACAGAACTCACAGCCTGTAAAACTGCAATATAGATAAGAAATAATAAACATCCAAGTCCAAACACAAAATACATCTCAAACTTTAATCCCAACCCTAACACAAACAAAAGAAGAAGATAAAAATGCAATAATTATTGAGCCAGCCCAGTGGCTCGAGCCAAAAATTCCCAATTTCAGGGCTCATTCTGCACTTCCCAGGGGAGAAGCAGAACTTCAGCGCTCACAGATTATTTTTAAAATCAGCAATAAAACCATCACCAACGTTCGGGGTAACAGCTGCTGTTTAATTTTAGTTTTTTGTCACTTGTGAGAGGAATTGCAAGCGATTTCTGAGCCAGGTTTGTGAATCAAGTGGAGAATTATCGACTTGAAAAACTGGGAAAAGCATTCCTTGCTCAACAGCTCCTCCTCCTGCTCGCCCAAAGCCTGAAAGCATCAGGACATCAATTGTTATATTTTGACTACAGGAAAAATAATCTGATACTGCAAACAGGAATTCACTGTCTGTTCAGTGCTCCAGTACACAGGAGTTGTGGGTTATAAACAGAATAAACCTGGGAATAATAAATAATAAATCTTCCCAATTTCCCCAAAGCAGTTTTCAGCTTTTCTAGGCAATTTTTGTGGCAGAATGAAAATAGAGAGTGAGATAATGGAGAAACTCTCACAATATGCTAGCCTGAGTAATACCAGTGTTTTTGTCATTGTCACTTCTTGCTTCTATTAAATAAAATTCAATAGTTCTGATTGGAATAAGCCTCATTTTGTGAATGTATTTACAAGAATAACTTGAATAAAAGTAATAGCAGTGAAAAACTTTCATTTCCTGCAGTTGCGAACTGAATTTACCATTATTTCACCCTGGGGATGAGCAGTGAGGACACAGCACTGATGGGTCACCAAAAATCATTACAAGAAACGTTTAATTTGGTGGAGATTTCTTTGTAAAAATACTCCCAGAATCTGTAGAATATCCTTTCTATGATATTCTCTGGGATGCTAAAATTTGGGGGACATTGCTGTTGCTGTTTGCTGAATTCTGCTGCCCAGTTAAAATGTTTTCTCAGGTTTAAATACTTCTATTGGCATAAATCAGATGTGCACAATAATGTGATTCATTGAAGATTAAAATATTAATATATTCCCCAAAACCTGTGGATTCACCTCCCTTTTCCTCTGCTGAGACACAAAATCAGAACAGAAAAATCAGCACCAATAATAAATAACAACTGTAAAAGTGGAGTTTTTCCCGTCAGGACTGCAATGCAGTAAAAGAAATGTGTTTCTCTTCGCAGGCAGGTGCAAAAATTGATTTTGGGATATTCAGGTGCCCCAGGCCCAGCTCTGCAGGGGAATCACGGGGTGCAGCCCCAGAACCTGCTCTGTCCATCGGGTTGGATAACAGAAATCAGGCTGAGCTCTCCCGACAGCGCTTTCATCCCCGCTGATAGAAATCACCATTGCCATTTATAAATCACAAATGCCATTTCCTGATGCCACTGCCAGGGTTTCACCTCACACACCAGGAGTTGCAGGGAAATTCTGCCTCCCCCTGAGAAATCCCATCCCAGCAGCTCTGCTCTGCATCTGCCCTGAACAGGAACATTTGCAGATGGGAAATGCAAACAGCAATTTTCCACACAAGTTGCTCCTTTCTCTTTTCCAGCATTCCCAATCCCAGGACATCTTCATGTGTAAAATCTGATTTTTATGTATTCCTTGATGCCATTGAGTGACCTTGGTGTCAGTGGGAAGGAAAGGCAGAGGGAGATTTTTGGCTGATGTTTTAATATCTTTTATAAATATATAAAAAAGAAAATATATTGAAATATACCTTATTTAAATATATAAGTATATAAAAGATATTTTAAAAATATCTTTTATTAAACACATTATTCTGCTGTGAAATGGCGTGCACCAAAACACAGTGCTGTGTGTGAAATTAGATATAATATATATCTAATATCAGCATATTATTATAGTAATTATACAATGTATATAATATAATATAATATAATATAATATAATATAATATAATGTAATATAACATAATATAATATAATATAATATTATATTATATTATATTATTACATTATATTACATTACATTACATTACATTACATTACATTATTAATACTATTAAATGTACATAATATATACAATGAAATATATATATTTCACTATTGTGAAATTATTATATATAATAGTGAAAATATTATCTATAAATTAGCAGTGAAAATTTTATATATAAATTATAAATAGGAAGACATCCTGGTTTAATACCTGCAGGTGCCTGGGATGGAAATCACACGCCTGCCTTACTCAGGGAATATAATTCTTGATTTTAAATATAGAATTTTCATTTTAAATATAAAATTTTCATTTTGTAGTATGTAAATTACACCTGAAAAGAACATTATTTTAAGAAAACAATAATTTATCTTGTTTCCCACATAAGCTATGGGATGTTGTTTATTAACCTTTACATCTTACTGACTTTGACTATCAGAGCCAAACTACCTGGTGATACATCAAGGCAAGATGTCAATGTTAATTTAATGGAAAAGTTTAACCTGGGATCTTTTTCAGAAGAAAATTCGGGGGTTGGCCAACTTCCCGAGCCTCGAATTGCCCCAGTTCCGGAATTGCCACAAAAATTTGGCCACTGAAGTCACTGGCAGCACAATCCCTAAAATATTGATTTGGGGTCCACATCTCCAGGGCATGACAAATTCTGGGAGGCAGAGATTATTCCAAACAGATTTTCCCTGTCATTTTCCAGGTGTGAACTCCCTGAAAATTGGGAAATGACAGAGGAACCCCCAGAAGACCCAGCAGGTAAAACTGAAAATGCTCCTGATGCCCAGAGCTGCTCCCTGGAGGGATCTTTGGTGTAACCAGCAGCACCACTGCAGAGTGCAGACCGCAGGGAGTGTTTGTGGAGCATTTCTGGGGAATTAATGCCTCACAAACTCCCCCCTTGCCCACAAAACTCCAGGAAAATGGAAATAGGAGCTCAGCAGCATGGGATGGCTCTGCAAACTGGCAGCGCTCTCACAAACCTTCCTCAGATCTGGGCACAAATTGATAAAAAGCAGCAGCAAAGCAATCTTCATTTTCTTCTTCATTAATTTTTACTCTGTTTAGCAGCTGTTTCGTGTCTGTGGTGCAGACTGTTTAATTTGCATTAAGCAAAGGGCTGCAAAATTGATTTATACATTTGAATGCCTCACATTTTCACTCTGAGGCACTTTTGGATGCAGAACATGACAGGCTTAACTTCAGGATTAAATCCTTAGGCCAGGCTTGTCCCAAAGAGCTGAGGTGAGAGGGGAGCTGAGGTTACAGGTGCCTTTTTTGGTGACTTCTCTGAGACTAAAATTAGCTGTGCCCTCAGCTGACTGCGGAGTGTAAATCCACATTTCACTCGGTGCCTTGGCTACTCCAGAGGTTCATTCCAGCCCTGACGCCTTCCCTTGACCAAATTCTTGATAAAACCCAAAAAGTGAAACCTTCTGAGGCAGGATTGAGATAAGCCAGCTCTGGGCTAATTTAGATTTCCTTGGGCAAGGCAGATGAGTGGGCACCAGAGCCCAGCCAGGGCTGCACCCAAGATGAACCAAAATGGCCCCAAAATGCACGAGCGCTCCCGGGGTCTCTCCCTGGGATCAGTTCTGCTCCATTTGCACCTTGCAGTTCATTGTCCCATTCCAGCTTTAGCCCAGGCAGTCCCACCCTGCTTGTTTTTCTCTTTCCAGCCCACGGTGTTTGTGCTCTGGGGCTGAGATTTGGATCATTTGTCCTTGGTGCCCAGCTGGAGCAGGAATTGTTTTGTGTCCCTGCTCTGTGCACAGAGCTCACCATCCCCTAAGGAGGAGCTCAGACCCCCACACTGAAGCAGCACAGAATGTGAAAAATATAAAAACTGAAACCTGAGGCATCAGTGGAATGGCTTCTCCTGGGCAATGTGCTGGGTGTGATGGGAATGGAGTGCTTTGGCCCAAAATAGCTGCCTGGGCTGGAGCCTTCAGCTGTCAGCAGTGCCTCTCCTCCTCCCCACGTGGTGAGCTCTCCATGCACAGCACCATCTGCTTCCTCGGGATGCAGATCTGCTGCACTGGAGCTGGGATTGAACGGGGGGAATCGTCTAGCTGCTGTTTAATTTCATGACTTTGCTTGAATTTCCAATTCCCACATCACTCCCCGGTCTCCTGAAGCATCAGAAGCTGCCAGCAGATGTGGGAAGGAGCTTCAAGCACCTGTGGGCTTTCCCTGGTGCTGCTTCCAGCTCCTTTCTGCATGTGGAAAAAGCTGGTGGGAGCAAGATGATCCTAAATTCACCTTTCCTCCCTGCCTGCCCCAGTGCTCTCAGCATTCCCAGCTCCCAGGACGTGCCACATTCCCAGTTTCTCTTTGGGAAGGGGATGAGTGACTGGCAGCTCCTTCAGCTGCTGGAAAAGGAGCAGGAAATGGAGGAGCAGGGGAAGGGCTGGGATTCCATCCCCAGAAATGTAATTCCACAGATCCCTCTGCTGTTTATCTGCTGGATGAAGGGATTTATTTATAGCCTGTGACTTCTCCAAAAACATTGTTCTGGGCTGACCTTCCTGCTCAAATTGGAAGTCAGGAGAGCAGCTCTGCCAAGTAAATGAAACAACTTTAAAATACAGGGGGAAATCTTGTTGTGTTGTGAGCCCACTGTTAATGCTGTGCCTAACGATTTTTTTGCTTTATTATCAATTCTGGTCACTGTGGAGAGCTGGGATTCTCCAGGACAACCAGGAAACCTGGGATGTGGAGAGAAAATCACCTCAAGTTCACTTGATAAGGGAGGCGAGGACACACAAGCAGCAACCTGATCATCTGCTGACACCAGCAGCTCCTGGTCCCGGGGCTCAGGCTCCCTGCAGCCCATTCCCAATCCGTGAGTAATGCCCCACAAATAAGGAGCAGGGATTTGCACTTTTCCTGCCTGCCACAATCAGTCATTGCTTCCTAAAAAGTGTTTAAATAAAGCCTGGATGTGGCACTCAATACCCGGGTTTAGGTGAGGTGTTAGGGCATGGGTTGGACTCGATGATCTTGAAGGTCTTTTCCAACCCAGTGATTCTGGGAATTCTGTGAAAAAAAGTCACAGAAAGTCACCTCCCATTGTTCCAAGTCCCATCCAGCCTGGCCTTGGGCACTGCAGGGATCCAGGGGCAGCCACATCTGCTCTGGGAATCCCATCCCATTCCCACCCCACCTTTTCAGGGAAGGATTTTTTTCCTACTTCAGCTTCTGAGCACAAGAAATGTGCCTGAGGACAGGCAGCCCAACCGAGCAGAAACACCTTAATGAGAGAATTAATGCTGCCTTTGGAAGCCAAAAATCCAAACCTGAGAGCTGCCTGCACATGGAGCAGCTCCTCCTTCCTGCTCCCGGCTGCGATGGGGAAAGCAAAGGAGGCCAGGAACGATTTCCCAGCCTGGCTGAGCATTGAGGAGCAGCGCTCTGTGTGTAACAAATACGTGCTGCTGTGGATTTGTGGCGGAGCAGGAGGTGGCTGAGGCGCTTCTGTCAGAGGAGCTGGGCCAGCAGCCAAAGCCTGGGCTCTGCTGAGGCTGTTCCCAAGCAGGAGCAACAGGAATTAATTCTGTGAGGACAGAAAAGCAAAACACAGCGCGGTGTGCAGGATCTGCGGGCTGCCTGCAGATTCACCCATCTCTCTTCCATTGTTTTCCTTTTTCTGGTCTGCCTAGAGCTGAAAATTCGTGGAAATCCTGACTCACAGAAGCCTTTGGAAGTGGAGGGAGATGGATCTGCAGCCTGGGAAGGAAGACCCCACTCCTTCAGTGCCTTTCCAAGTGTTCCCTTCAGCAAGAGTTGCTTCAGTCACACATGGATCAGCAGAACTATGGGGAAAAAACCTGAATGTTGGAAATTAAAGAGAAATGGATACAAGAGAAGAGAAATGAATACATGAGAGAAATAAGAGAAATGAATGCATAAGAGAAATAAGAGAAATGAAGACATAAGAGAAATAAGAGAAATCAATACATAAGAGAAATAAGAAAATGAATATGTGAGAGAAATAAGAGAAATGAATACAACTGAATACAACAAATGAATACTATAAGAAAAATGAATACAACCGACACCTAATGCACAAATATTCTGTTCCTCTAGTAGTTATTACATATTATTTGGGAAAATTTAGGGTATTTTTCTTTATCTTCCCCAGTTTGTCACTCTCAGGGGGATTTGCAGTGCTGGTGGAGGGAGAAGATGAAATGCAGGAGCTGGAGCAGCAAATGTTTCCTGGTGTGACCTTCAGCTCTGAGTCACCACAAAGAGCTCCCTCCCAACAGTCTGGAGTCAGGAGTTGGGGACATGTGAGGAAATTCAAGTGTCCTTGTCCAGGGAATTTGATGGCAGCTCAGACAGGCCTCTGACCCCAATAAAATGGGTCCTTAAATGTCTGAGGAGTCTCACAGGGACAAATAGCGAGGCAGAAGGGACAATAAGAAAAAAGTCAGTCAGACAGAATCTCTCTGAAGGAGCAAGAAACCATCATTCTAAATGAATATAGATTTTAAATGTTGGCTAAGTTATATTGGGGTGGAATAAGGCAGATTTCAGAAAGTTGCCATTTCTCAAGCTGCTCCATTACTTCCTTAAGGTTCACTTGTTCCTCTCTGGTACCAGGAGACATTTAATGAAGTGCTGGGGCTTGAAATGGCTTTTTCCAAACAGCCAGGTTGTGCTGAGCAATCTGAAATGGAAAGGTTTTTAACTGGGACCCTGCTCTGGAAACATTTCAGCACAGAAGTAGTCCCAGTGACCTTCAGCCTGTGCCCTCCTCCACACAATTCTGCATTTTTGGGAATGTGGGGAATCACTGGGGCTGCTTGGGAGGGATGTGGAATTTGTACAGCCCAGGGCACAAATTTAAAAAAAATGGGAAAATCCAATTTAATAATTCTTTTCACACTCCTGCATCACTGTTCAATACTCACTCTTCTCACAGAATGTATTTTGACAGCAATTTGCTCCATTATTTAATCCCATCCATAGCTGTGTGTTTAAAGGATAAATAGTGTCGTTTCCCCCTTGAGCTGCATTTTGGTGTGTTTAACTCCATCAAAGTTGTAAAAGAACATGGTGTAAAGGTGTAAATATCTCGGATTTTCCCCCTGTGCCAGAATTCCAGAGGCTGCAATCCTCTGCTTTCTCACTGTTCTCACATAACTCCTTAACCCCACTCTGCTTCCTGACAGCCTCAGGATTTCAGTTTAAAATAGGCCTGGGATTGGTCTTTAATTTAGATCTTTACCATCTCACAGATTTAATCCCCACCCTGGCAAAAAAGAATTTAAGATTTGACACCTATGAGAGCTCCACTGGAGAGGCTGGCAGTAAATAAAATAAAGAAATAAAATCTGGCACCTGCAGATCTCTGTCCTGAGCTGAAGTTATCCATCACTTGATCACCAGGGCTGCACTTTCCAGGAAATCTCCACCCCTCTCTGGTGATTTAATGAGCCTGGGAGATCAGATTTAGATTTAGATTTAGATTTAGATTTAGATTTAGATTTAGATTCAGAGGAGTGGCAACACCTCACTATTTTTTTTCCAGGAGTGAAAATGTCCCCGTTTCAGATCGGATGAGGAGATGGGATGAAAACCTTTCATAATTCTGAAAGGAATTGCTCTTTTCAGGCCAGTCTGTTATTAATCATAAAGATGGATGTGTACAAAAGAAGATATTTTTACATCTACACTAAAATTCTGAAAATTCCACAGTGACAAATGGCTCTTAATAAGAGGAGGATATAAAGGGGGAGAAAGAAAAGAGAAATGTTAAAAGTGATCCCTGTGGCAGCTCTGAGGGGGCCGAGGCAGAACAAAGATTAAAACTGCAAAATTCCAGTCCTTATCAATTAATTAACCAAATAACTGCATCATATTTAACAAAGAATCCACTTTTTAGGTGTGTGGAAAGAACTAACTCCCCTGTGGGAGTGCTTGATTCCATTGCAAATAAATGTGCACAACAGAAACCTCTCTTTTGCTAAGTGGGAAAGAGTTTCCAAAAGACAGCACTAAAACCTGGGACACTTCACACAAAGCAGGATTTTATGGGAATAAATAACTGACCAGGAAAATTTCCCCACAGAAGAAATACCCACTATTACACTGAAAAGAAATTCCCGTTTCTTACAGGAAAGAAAAATAAATTCCTGCTTGTTTCTTTCTCTGGACTACAGTCTCAGAAAAACTAGGACATGTGTAAAAGAAATATCTAAATAAAGAGGATTCATATCCAGGGAAAGGTCTGAACCTCTGTCAAAGTAATATGAATAAAGCAGCAGCAGCACTGATTATGTTGGCAGGCAGAAATGCAGAAGATTTGCTTTCTACAAGAAAATACATCAAGATTAAGAAAATTCTACAAGAAAAGTCAAGAATTTCTTAATAAAGATTAAGAAAAATGTGCCTCAAAATCTCACTCTCAATTAATCAATTTTGTCAGACAGAAATAAAATAAAAAGTGGATCCACTTTTCTGAGAGGTGTGGCCACCAAGTAAGGCCAGAGCTGACTGAAAAAAGCTGAAGGTTCCAAATCTGTGGGCCCTGGAGAGCAAGAAATATAAAATATTTAGCAAAAGATGCATTTCTGTGTATTTTAGCCTCCCCATGGGTTGATTCCTCAGTGGAAGAGAAACTTCTGGCAACCTCCCCATTATTATCCATCACCCACGCCCCATTTTCCTTTTCCAGCCCTGTGGAATTTTCTCCTTCCTCAGAGTTATAAAGCACCAGGGATCCAAACAGAATTTTAAAAGCATGGAGATACAGGAAAATTTATTTTAAATAAACTTGGGAATAGTTTCACTCTGATGACATTGATAAATACCCTTTTGAGGCAGGTTTGAGATAAATACAGGCAGGCTGATGTGGCCGCTTTGGGGCCTAAAAAAATCACTGAGCTGGTTCAAAAATCACTGAATATTTCCCCAAAAAGCCCAAATTTTAATTCCCTGCCTTTCCTCCTAAACCCAGCTCCCTGGACCTCACCCAGTGTTGATTTATCTCCCAGAGGCATCTCCTGCACAGCCCAGATGGATCCTCAGCTCTTGCCCGTGGTTGCTGGCACAGCTGGGACAGGGAAGCAGCACACCCCGTCATTATTTTGTGTTTATATGATTATTAATTACGAACTCCCAAATGTCCTTTCGATGATTCCTTGCTGGAATGTTCCTTTGCACATTCCAGGCCCTGTGCAGCATTCCCTGTGGTCCCAGCATCAGCTGGAGGAAGGTTTCGTGCTGCAGGGGTTTAAAATTCCTTGCTGCTCTCTCAGGAGCCTTTCCCATCTCTGCTGCAGCTGGGCTGGGTTTCCTGGCAGCTTTTGGGGTTCCCTCTGTGCTGGGGGTGGAATCAGGCAGCTGAATCCTCCTGGAGAAGGGATGGAGAATTTGTGGGATGGAATCAGAGAGCTGAATCCTCCTGGAGAAGGGATGGAGAATTTGTGGGATGGAGTCAGAGAGCTGAATCCTCCTGGAGAAGGGATGGAGCATTTCTGGAGTGTGTTTATTCACACTGTTCACAACTTCCAAGCTGAATGAGGAGGGGAGAGGGAACGAGAGGCAGTGGCAGGGAGAGGGAATGTGAGATCCCTGAGCACTGGAAAATCCCTGATTCCCATCCTGGGCCACTTTGCTGGGCTGCCACTTTTAGCAGGGTGTTCTGAAGGAATTTTCTGTGGATTAATGGCAGGAAGAAGAATCATTGAGTATTCCAGTGGGTTTGGGTTGAAGGGACCTTAAAGCTCATCCAGTTCCATCCGCTGCCAGGGGCAGGGACACCTTCCATTATCCCAGGCTGTTCCAACCTGGCCTTGAACACTTCCAAATGTACTTTATTTTCTTTAAAATCTCCCATAGTGTTTGACAGGCCTGTGCTTGCTAAGACTACAAAAAATTTCCTCTACAGGTGAAAAACGGTTATAAAAATGCTGCCATTTCTTTACTAGAAGCAGATAAATTTTATTTCTTACTGCTTCAGTCAGTGGTACAATGTGTGCTGAAAATCTGCAAGATAGCAAGGGTGACATCACCCCTGATTCAAAGAAAAAATACAGAATGATCCTGGAAATTGGAGAGCAGCATGGTCAGAACTTGGTCTCAAGAATTCCCAGTTTAATCAGCTCTTAGTCCCAGCTCATGGCTTTGTGTCTGTGCCATTTTGAATTTGAACCTGGTTCAGGCAGCTTTTCCTTCCCAGTTGATTTGTTTTGCCCCTGAAAGCAGAGCAGGTATCAGGTGAGGGATGCCCCAGCCTGGGCAGCACAGGGGAGGAACTGAGGAGGATAAATATTGGTGCCAGCTCAGAGAAAGCACAGCCCAGCTGAGCAGGTGCTGCCTTTTCTCCAGCTTGGAAATGAAACTTGAGATCATTTTAGTAAGGAGGTAATAGAAAAGGAGATCTTTATTTAAAGGCCTTCAGGGCAGTTCTGGGTTTCACTGCCGCCCTAATTCCCTGGCCAGCTTTTATGGGACACTCATTTGTGACACTGTCAGTGTCACCCTGGAGCTGACACAGGCTGTGCCCCATCCTCTGGGCCAATTCCTTGCATATTCCATGCACATTCCTGTGCTTTTGCAGATCCCTGCTCTCACTTGGTTAATGACCTCTCTTGATGCAGAGCTGAGGAAGCTCCTGGACTGGTCTGGCAGGTGTGGGGAGCTGTGGGAGATGGGGTGACTCTGGCAGCAGCAATGTCCTAATTAACTCTGGATTTGCATCCCAAACAGCAGCAAGTCAGCCCCAGCAGTGCAGCCCAGATAAACTCCTGATGGAGGCCCAGAAATTCCTTATCCAGTTTCTGTGGGGCGTCCTTGTCTTAGGCTGCAATGCAGGATGGAACCAGGGGTGTGTATTCTACAGCAGCTGTTTAATCCAGGTGGGGCAGTGTTATTTGTCCCTTCCATGGCCCATCCCTCATAACTCTGGGGGAACATGCTCTGTTAATGGGGTTAACAGGAACATCCTCTGATAAGGGGGTTAACAGGGACATCCTCTGATAATGGGCCAGCTGGGGCAGTTCTCTGCTGTTATTTGGGCAGTTTTCTTTATCTCTCCCACAGCCAATCCTCCCTCCAGGAGATGTCTGCTGTTCATGGGCCATTAATTATTAATTATCTTCTGTCCATGGCCAGTGAGTGTCCCTGCATGGCTGATCCAATTCCACCATCCCATGGGGAGATGCTCCGCCCAGGGGAGGAGCCAAGCATTCCTACCTGGGTACAATCTGAGGTTTGGGAACAGCACAGCAGCCTCTGCCCCCTGCATTTCCAGAGGAGCAGCTTTGTGCTGCCCTGCATTGCCAGAGGAGCAGCTTTGTGCTGCCCTGCATTTCCAGAGGAGCAGCTTTGTGCTGCCCTGCATTCCCAGAGGAGCAGCTTTGTGCTGCCCTGCATTGCCAGAGGAGCCCAGGCCCATCTCCAGCAGCCCTGGAGCTGCAGAGGAAAACTCCCCCCTTGTGCAGGATCCCTGTTTCTGATGCCTTGTGCAGGCTAGGCCCTAGCATAGAGTTCCAAAATAAAGCAGGGATTTATCCAAAGGATCTCCTCCATGGATCCACCTTGGGCAGCACCAGAGCCCAGACAGGGCTGCACCCAAGATGAACCAAAATGGCCCCAAAATGCACGAGCGCTCCCGGGTCTGTCCCTGGGATCAGTTCTGCTCCATTTGCACCTTGCAGTTCATTGTCCCATTCCAGCTTTAGCCCAGGCAGTCCCACCCTGCTTGTTTTTCTCTCTCCGGCCCACGGTGTTTGTGCTCTTGGGCTGAGATTTGGGTCATTTGTCCTTGGTGCCCAGCTGGAGCAGGAATTGTTTTGTGTCCCTGCTCTGTGCACAAGAGATCACCATCCCATAATGTGAAGCTCAAACTCCCCACTAAAGCAGCACAGAATGTGAAAAATAGAAAAGCTCAAACCTGAGGCATCACTTCCACCCAAACCATCCCAGGATTCTGTGAGAGGCACACTCAGATGCTGCTAGCTTAGCTAGAGTAGCAGGGCCTAAACTATATTTTATTTTTCCTTTTCTAATATCTCTACCTGTCTGCAGCATCCCACCCCAGCCCTCCAGACACCACAGAAAACCATGGCTGAGAGGGTCTGGTTGGAAGCAGGAATTCCTGAGGGACAAGGGTTGGACATGAAGAATTTGGTTGAAAGATTGAAAATGGAGCATTTTGACTGCTGCTGCCTGGGGCAGTCCTTCCCCATTGCTGCATTTTCTAGGGGAAAGGGCCAGTTCTTTAATAGAAAATTTGATTTTGTTGGAAAACATGAGGAGGAAAAGCAGAAGGCTGAGGGAGCAGGGCAGGGTTTGCTGTTAGCTGAGCTCAGGCTGTGTTTGGGACAGGAGGGAGGGAAGGTGAGGCTCAGACATGGCTTGTGGCACATCATCCCCATGATTCATATTTGGAAATGATCTGGCTGCAGGCAGATAGTTTGGAACACCATCCATTATGCAGATTCTTACCTCGTTTACTTGCCCAATTAGATCATTAAAGAGCCTCCAGCATTTGCGGCCTGCTCTTATTTTGCAGCTTTTCTGAGGAAAACTCACCCTCTTTTCCTCACACCAACCTCATCCCCAAATCCCCTCCACCCTGAAGTGTCTGGATGAGATTTGGCAGATGCAGAGATTGGGAGCTGTTTGAAAATAATCCCAATCAGATGTTGCAAAAGAAGGTGGTGGCTTCACTGCAGGCCTTCCTGTGCCACATTTTTGTGGCTGCTTAACCCCATAATTCTGTGGAGACACGAAATTGCCCCTGGTAGGAGCTCAGAGCCCCACGGGGGCAGAGGTGTTTTGGGAGGTTTGCAATCAGCCAAGGCATGAACTGTAAATATTTGTTTGCCTGCTGTGCTCCTCCCTGCAGAGTCCCTGAGCTTGGGCTCGGCCCCAGGATCCCAGTGCCGTGTCCTGAGCGTGGTGCAGGCAGAGCATAAATTATTGCACAAAGCAGAGTCCTGTGGCCAGAGGAGATTTCAGCGGGCAGGAGGAGGGCGGGGAGAGGAGGACACGCTCTGTAATTGAGGATCAGACTCCTGGGCTCTGCCTCTCCGTCCACACGGGAGCTGCTCCCTGCCAGCTCCAGAGCATCCCCTGCCCAGTCGTGTTGGGGCACAGGTGAGTTCTGCTTTTTACATCCCAAATTTTACCTCAGAGTGATGCATTTGGTGGGAAGAGGCTCAGGTGTCCCCTAATTTAGTGTAAGGGCAGAAATGGGGTGGTTAATGAGTGTATTGCCACAAGTAATTGTTAATATTTCAAACTACAGAGGCATTTGTTTCGCTCACCTGGCAGGAAGAAAAGAGGAGGAGGAGATATGGAAGCAAAATGTTGCTAAAATCTCTGGGAAGTGGCTTTTTTAGGGTGAAATCCCACTCTGTTTGGAGCTATGGAGTTAATGGTTTGTCATTTCTGAGGGATAAATTTCTTTCCACAGATTTTGACATCACCAGGAGTTCTTTACTTCCCAATTAAAAAGTGGGAAATCAGAGCTTTTGATTTGTTTCCTCTTATTCACCAAAGGACACAAAGTGTCAATAACTGAACTAGTCCTGTTTTCCCTTTTCCCCTCCAGTTCTGTGTCCTGCTGGTGCCATAATGCAATACTCAGTAACTACTAGCATTGATTTATTTCTTCTTGAAAAGAAATCTGTGTTTATTATTATTTTACATTACAATATATTAGTATTATTAGTATTATTATTTAATTCTGGCAACAGATCCATTCACTCCCTGCTGCAGAAAAAGCTGGATAACCTGGATGTAGTTTCCTTTTATTGGAATTCTGTTTGTGTGGAGCTCTCCATGCTCTCAGTTTGCACCTGGAACTTCCAGCAGCAACTGGAGCACGAGACATAAAATCCAGCCTGCAGTGGCAGGAATCATCCCTGTAGCAAATTCTGTGTAGAAATCCACAGGTGGGGATGAGGAGGAGGAAGGAGAGAAGGTTTAAAGGGAATTTTAATTAAGCTGCTCCAACAGAGCCTTGAGTAACCCAGTGCAAGGTGAAATTCTGGCAGAGTTTGGCCTGGGGAATGGAATTGCCACAGCTCTTGGGTGAAATGAGCTCTCAGGGAGCCTCCTTGGTGAGACTGGTGCAACGTGAAGTTCCCATTTCCAGGTTCCCATTTCCATGATCCCCCACCCTCAAGTGCAATGTCAAGTTCCCATTTCCATGATTCCCCCACCCTTCAGGAGCAATGTGAGGTTCCCATTTCCATGATCCCATTTCCATGATCCCCCACCCTTCATTTCCAGGTTCCCATTTCCATGATCCCCCACCATTCAGGAGCAATGTAAGGTTCCCATTTCCAGGTTCCCATTTCCATGATCTCCCTTCCTTTAGGTACAACATGAGGTTCCCATTTCCATGATCCCAGACCCTTCAGTGCAGTGTGAGGTTCCCATTTCCATGATCCCAAACCCTTGAGGTACAACATGAGGTTCCCATTTCCATGACCCCCCCTTTCCATGATCCCCCACTCTTCAGGAGCAACGTGAGGTTCCCATTTCCAGGTTCCCATTTCCATGATCCTCCATCCTCAGGTGCAATGTGAGGTTCCCATTTCCATGATCCCCCACCCTTTATTTCCAGGTTCCCATTTTCATGATCCTCCACCCTTCAGGAGCAATGTGAGGTTCCCATTTCCAGGTTCCCATTTTCATGATCCCCTATCCTTCAGGAGCAATGTCAGGTTCCCATTTCCAGGTTCCCATTTCCATGATCCCCCACCCTTCAGGAGCAATGTCAGGTTCCCATTTCCACGTTCCCCCATCCTTCAGGAGCAATGTGAGGTTCCCTTTTCCATGATCCCCCACCTTTCATCCCACAGGGAGCTCTGGGACTGGGCATGGATGTGAAGAGCACCCCAAGGTACCTGTACTGGCTCTTCTGCCAGTTTGAGCTGATCACCTGCAGTTACCTGATGGAGCCCTGGGAGAAGGTGCTCTTCTACTCCTTCAACCTGGCCATGCTGGGGCTGCTGCTCTACACCACCTATGTGTGCCTGGCTTTCCACGCCAGCTCGGCCTTCCAGCTCCTCTGCAGCTTCCTGGGAAACCCACGGGAAAATTCTCTGTCTGTGGTGAAGTAAAACCTCAGCCTGCCTTTTGGCATCAAAGAGTTTCCTTATCCCATTTTTGTCCAGGAGCAGCAAACTCTGCTTTATCCTCTGTTCGTGTTTTGCTCTGACAGGAAATTATTTTTGCTCCAATCAATCCCTGTTTTTACTATTTGATTCTTCAAGAGCTTTCAATTTTAGTGACCCACTGGAATTACAGAGCTGAGATTGGGACAGGAAACCCCCTTGAAGATTTTGTTATTCCAGGGGGAAAGGAACAACCCTCCTGAAGAATTTGTTATTTTGGGGGAAGGAACAACCCCCGTGAAGATTTTATCCCAGGGAAAGCTGTTTGGATATGGGAAGTTTCCATCTGGAGAAACGAGACAGCATGGATTTGTTCTTGTCTGCCAGAAGAGATGTGCACACAAAAATCCCGGACGAGTGGGAGCTGCTTCCCTGAGCTTGCTGTGTTTTTGTGGAATGATTTCAGGATTTATTCAGTCTCCTTGATTGTTTTATACAATGAATTACTTGGCTGGCTCGTTACCATGGTGCAAACAATGCCACTGATTCATTAAAAATGTGAGGATGTGCTGCTGTGAAAACTTCTGATGAAATTCTCAGATTCTTGTGCTTTATAAAACCAGATAGTCTTTAGAAGATGAGTAAATCACATGCATCATAAAGAGAATATAACACTGCAGATTCACCTGTGCTAGGGTTTCAGTTGAAAATAAACCCCTAAACATATAAAAATATAAAAATACAATGTCTCCTTTTTTCCTAACCCTTTACTCCCTCCTTTTCACCTTCTAAATTTTTGTTTTGGGATTTTTCCCAAGCTCCTGGGATGTGCTCTCCTTGCAGAGGATGGGTTGTTGCTGTAGGTGGCAATGCAGGGAATTAGGGAATGAGGCTTGATCACAGGAGGCGACAAAACAAAGTGAAGACATCAGTTATGTCATTTGTCACCTCAGCTGCTTTCCCAGCTTATAATTATGGGGAAATAAGGCAGGAGATGAAAATAATTTCTCTGGGAAAATGAGGACAGCTAAGTTTGTAAAAAAAAATCTATTCAATACTTCCAAACTTGGATCCAATGGGATATTTCATTCAAGTAACATAATGGTTGAAGTAGTAATTAGTGTAGATTTGCTTTCATGCTTAGTCTGCATATTATGTTTACTGATATTTATCAATATAATTTGTATTTACTGATGTTTAGGAAGAAGAGGGAGCACACAATATTTTAATTATATCAATCATTAGCCTAGTTATGGAGACATTGAATTTTCCCCAGCCTGTCAGTCCCTAATACAGAGAAATACAGGCAGGACTTTGCATTAAAGGTGCAAAATCTGTATATTTCTCAAGTCTATGTAAATAACTATTGCTCAAGCTGTGCCTGGGAGTGAGCCCAGGGCAGGAGCAGGTCACCCTCAGTCCCTGCAGGACTCCACAGGGACATCCTGAGCATTTCTGGGCACTCGGGAATCCCAGAGCAGGCTGGAGGAGCAGGCTGTGTTATTGTATTATTCACCCTGCTTGTGTTATTGTATTATGCACCCTGCTTGTGTTACTTCTGCCCTTTCCCATGTGGGGTTTTGGGGTGCCTCTTTCACAACACCTGGGGTAGGATTGGGATGGGATTGGGTGCAGGATTGGGGTGGGGCTCTGCTCCCATCCCCTGATCCCAGCTGGGCTGGGGGAACAGGACAGAGCCAGGGAAGCACCAAAATCCAGCAGAGAAAACAGGGGGACCAAGGGGCAGCCGGAGCTCCCCGGAGTTCCTCATTCATTTTCCTCATCCCCCTCTTTTCCCTGCCTGTCCCAAGCCTCCAGGATTTACAATATCTCACCCCATTTCAGTTCCCTGCCCTGCCTGGGCAGGTTCCTGCCTGAGGGGAGTCTGGATTTGTCAGGTCAGGCTCAGCTGGGATCGGGATCAGGATCAGGCACAGGCACAGGCACAGCTGTGGCTCGGCCAGGGTGGAGAGAGGGAAAGCTCCTTCCCCAGAGGCTGCTGGGCACTGCCCAGGCCCCCAGGGAAAGCCCCAAGGCTGCTGGAGCTCCAGGAGGGTTTGGGCACCACTCCAGGGATGCCCAGGCTGGGATTGTTGGGGTGGAAAAGTCTCTTTCCACATTTCTCCAGATTTTTCCAACCAGCTGCTCTGAGTGGCCACAGCACTGAGTTTTTCCCACCTGATGCTCAGTGTTCCAAACCTCAATGGATGAATGGATGCATGGCTGGAGCAGGAAGTGTTCCCAGAGGAATGGGAAAGGGAATATTCCCTGCACACCCTTCCCTGAGCACGCCAAGGGCAGCTGTATCTGTCTGGGGGAAGTTTCTGTCCTGGCAGAAAGGAATGCAAGGTAACATTCAGATCCCTGCCATGTGAAAAGGAAATATTCAAATTGCACAACTTAACCCACGCTGCTTCAGCAAGAGTGGAAACTAAAGAACAAAATGAGAACCAGCTGCTAAAATCCGACTGCTCGTGCTGCTCACAGGAAACCTTTGATATTTCCAGCCAGAACACCCTGCTGGAATCCCAGCATCCTCCTTAGGAGTGATTTTATTGTAGGACTTTCACACTTTATGTCCCATGAAACTTTAATTTTATTGATCCAAAGAGTTTGCACTTCCTAAAGGCACTAAAGATGGTTTTCCATGTGGAATTTCAGCCCCTCTGCTGCTGATCACCTCAGGAGTTTTTAGAAGCTTTCTAAGATAATTTCTCGCTCCTTGTTCCTGTCATTGTTTTGCACTCCAACAGCAGCACTTTGCTTCATTTCCAGCCACGTGTAATTGCAGGTCTTATCTCTGCTCTCCATCACCTGACCTGAAAATCCTGCTTGGAGAATGAACCTGTCAGCACTTCCTGGCTGTGCATCCCACAGGACATTTCCATGTGCAGGGCTGCTCAGAGCAGGGGGGAGTTTCCAGCAGCTCTGTTTGCTTTTCCAGAGCTGACCGAAATCCCTCTGTCCTGCCTGGCTGGAAGTTTCTGCTTCGGTTCCCTGCTCAGCTGAAACTGCTTCATGCAACAGTTGAGTTCCAGTTTCTCTGAGACAGGAAGCTCCTCCTTCCCTGCTGCTGCCATTCCCAGGACAGAGCAGAGATATTACATGAAATAGGATTTACTTTGATATTTTTCCAGGCATTTTTTCCAGGGATCAAGGTGTGCAGCACCATCCTCAGAGCACACACTCCCAGCAGGGTGCGCAAACAGCACCAAATATTTCACAGCTTCAGGAGTTTCCTTCCATCTCACAGACCTCACTGATAGAGGTGAGTTTAAAATTGGCTTTCAAGGCTTTTCAGTCCTTGTTGGGGATTGTGCAATTTGAGTATTCAACTTCCTTAAATGAAAGCATCATCCAAAATGCTTTCATTTTAGGAAGATGAGTATTTAAATTGCACAAAATCCCTTTAGTTTCTTGCTTTACCATCAGGCTTTGGTTTTGTTTGGAACCGAAACCCTGACAAGTTTTAAACTTCATTTTCTGATTTGGCTTAACCAGGTTCCCATCTTGTATTGAGGAGGAAATAGAGATTCTGACAGCAACGAGATTCTTTGTTCCACGATTATGTTCAGGAACCATTCCCAAATGCCTCTGGATTTTCAGTTCTCCCACTCCTTTCACCTGCTCTGGGAGGTGCATCTGAATCAAATGGCCCTGAGTTGAGATCAGTCTGCAGAAGGAGCAGTTTGCTGACATTAAATCCTCCAACATCAAGCTCAAAGCAGTTTTTGTCTTATTCTCCTTTAGCTTGGAGTTATTTTGAATTTAAATACCAAGAACTGCACGGGCATGAAGAGTTTTTCCTGAGTTTTCAGCCCCCCTTTCCTGGAGCAGGGAGCAGACCAGGGGCCATGCAGGAACAGTGATGAATATTTAGGAAGATGAATATTTAAATTTCACAAAATCCCTTCAGTTTCTTGCTTTACCATCAGGCTTTGGTTTTGTTTGGAACCGAAACCCTGACAAGTTTTAAACTGAATTTTCCGATTTGGCTTAACCAGGTTCCCATCTTGTATTGAGGAGGAAATAGAGATTCTGACAGCAACGAGATTCTTTGTTCCATGATTATATCCTGGAATGAGCTCCAGGAAACATTCCCAAATCCCTCTGGATTTCCAATTCCCCCACTCCTTTCACCTGCTCTGGGTGCAGGAACAGTGACACCAGGTGGACTCTCCCGTTCAGCACATCCCCATTTTCCATGGATTCTCCTGCAGGAGAACGGGGAAGAGACGGGATTGGATCCATCTCTATCAATCCCAGGGTGGAAATGGAGCCAGACTCTTCCCACTGGCATTTCAGAGAAATGATTCCAAATCCCAAAAATCCAACAGAATTTGGATTGTACCCTTGTCCAACTTTTTATGGAAAACTCCCTGACACAATATTCCTCTGGAATTCTCTATTTTAAGCTACTTCCAGGAGTAAGAGACTGAAATAACACTGATTTTGTTAAGTCCCCACCAGATCAGCGTCTCAATTCCTCAGCTTGCAAGCTCCCAAAATTGGCCCAGGAGTGCAGCCAAGCTCAGGCACCTGGCCTGAGGTTAGGAGTGATTTCCCATCAATATTTCACCTCAGCAATTTCCATCTGGGAAAATCTGGGAGCCCTGGAGTTACATCAGGCCATCCACTAACAGATTTTTAAAGCAGTTAGAGGTGAAATCATCACCTAAAGCTTTTCATCATCAACACACAAGACTTTTATCTAGGGAAAAATAAATCAAAAATGAGTGTTTGCACACCCCAATCCCCTTTTTCTGTTCATTTTTCCCCTCAGTTATCCAGCTTTTGTGCTGTAAGCTCTGACTTATAAAACACATTTTTTCACCATTTTCTCTGAGCAAAACATAATTCCAACATTCTGCACAGCTTCTCCCATGACTTCCAACTCAAAATCCATCAGCATCTGGGTGGAAATGCATCGTTGAGCAGGTCTGGTTAAAACCCTGAAGGATTTCTGTTGTACAAAAGGAGCTTTTTGTGCTTTAAGTCAGAGATTTTCAGGAAGAGCTGCAGGGCCAGTGGCAGCTTTTATCCAAGACAATGAATACTTTGATAACTGAAATACTGGTGAATATTTAATTTTTTGGACACTCCCTAAACCCCTCTGAGCTCCCAAAGGGGCACTGGAAACTTGGGAACCTACAGAGACCCAGCTTTGGTTGTGGGGAGCTGCTCCAGCCAAAGAAATCCCACAAACTCAGGCAATCCTTGGATTCAAGGCTTCAGCAGCACAAAATCTTCTGATAAAAGATCCATGAAAGCTTCTCCAGGAAGGGGGGAAAGGAAGAGAGAAATCTCCAGGGATAAACAGCACAGCAAATATCCAACATTCCTGGGAGAGTCCAGCAAGGAAAACAGGGAGGAGGAAAAGGATTGATGGAAACAGCAGAGTTTAAACCCAGATTTTATTACCCTCCCATCACCTGCCACCAACAGGGAGTTCATTATTCTGTCCCCTTTGGACTTGCAGAGGGCAACTGGATTTAAAATGAACTAAAAAATAATGAATCAAAACATCTCGAGAGGTTTTTAATCCTTTATAGCTGGTTTATTAATTAATTGCTGTGCATGTTGCTTTTAATCCACTGATCCAGACATGGGATACAGTTCAATACTCATCACACTCCACAGGATTTTCCAATCTTTCTGATCAAGGGCTTTGCAGGGAAGTTTTCTTTGTGTGAGGGAACAGAAATTAGTCTTGAGCTTCCCTAAATATGGATATATGGAATAATCTACCAGTATCATAAAAGGCTTCAAAATTCCACAGTGCCAAAAATGGGGAAAAGCTTCCCCATGTGAGAAATTAAAGCTGTAACAGTAGGTAGGGACTCTACCTAAAATCCAGGAAAACTGCAATAAAATCTCTCCCTCTGGACATCTTTCCTTATTTTCTCCACTGCAGAAACTGCATGGAAAGATCCCTCAGGGATGGGAGGAACTTGTGGAATTTATATTGCAACGCTTCCACCAGAAATTGAGCTTTAATTGCTGATTCTCTGGAGTATCAACCATAAAATATGAATTCCAGGCCATTATGTTGGGGTGCATGGGCGTTTTGTCACTTTTCCTGGCCCTGTGATGGTTAATGATGGTCTGGGGAGTTTTTGCTCCCCAATTTATTGGGTGTAAGGCACTGTCCTCACTCTGTCAGCATTTCTGCTCCCTCCCCTCCTGTGGCATCCTGGGAAATGTGGAGATCTTCCAGCATCTCAGCCAGGCTGATCCGTGGAGCTCCATCATCATCTGTGTCACTCTCCACAGGAATATCTGCATCTAAAAACACACAGAAACCCCCCAAAAAAACAGTTAAGCAAAGAAAACAAACCCCAAACCACTAGAGAAACCCCAAGGGAAAATGGGGAAAAAACATCAAACCAACAACACCAAAACAACCAACAAACCACAAAACAAAAAACTCCTAAAAACTCATCAGTCCCCTCATGGAAAAAAATTGAATTCTGTATCAAATCCTTCCCCCAGCAGAGATTTTGGGTGCAGGAGGAAAGTTCCTTTTCATTTAAAGGCAAGGAAACCCATCAGGTGAAACACATCTGTGAAATACTTTACAGCATTTCTCCAGGCATGAGGAGTTTGGAGAATGCAAATAGAGAATTCCAGTAAAGTTGTTTTGCCTCAAACATGATTTAATGACACCCAGTGAGGGAGTTAGAAAGGCCTTACTTCTGTAAATGTTGACATTTTTCCTGATGGTCTCATCCTCTTCCAGATCTTCCAGGAAGTCCTGGTATTGTCTGTAAAAGATGTGGGATGTATTTACTCCCTGTTCCTTTGGATTTATGGAAATTCATGCAACAAAGTAAAATCACAGGAACAAAACCCCAGAGCATCCCCACATTTCCAACTCGTCGCTGATTTACCCTCACCTATTATTTCCCAACTCAATTATCTCTCATTTTCTCCTTTTTTCCTCTCAGCTGGAGGTTATTCAGAAGCTGCTTTGTCAGTGAACAAGGGGAGCAGATACTGAACCTTTCATCATCTGTGTCTGAGGCTTCCCTGTCCCTCTCCAGCTCCTTCAGCTTCCAGTTCCTGCGGCGCTGCCGCTTGCAGCGGTCAAAGCTCTTCTTGATCAGCACCTGCAGAGAAAAGCAGATTTCTCCTTTTTCCACCTCCCAAAACCCCAAATCAGCTCCCAAATCCACATTTGGGCATCCAGAACCAGCTGGGCTGGCACTCAGCAGTGTTATACTGAATTTACAGGGAGTTTGTTGGTTCAAATGTTTCCAAACACTTGGGGAATGGTACTGAAGGGACAGGCACACACTGGAGTTATTATTCAGCACCCAGGGATTGGTAATTGGAATAAAACAAATAATTAATGTATTAGCTAATCATGGTAATTGGAAAAAACCCCACAAAAAATGTGTAATTTAACAATCACTCAAATATTTAAGGAAATAATCCTTTAAAATCAGATGCTGCTCAAATGTCACTGTTAATATCCTCTCTTCCTTCAGGCACTGCTCACTATAAAATCACACTCCCTCCTAGCCTGGGCAATGGAGGAACTTGGGACAGAGAAAGGGATTTTCTTACCACATCAGGGATGTGCTGGGCGTTCATCTTGTTGGCAAATTCATCATTTAGGTTGCAGTTGGCCAAGTCAAAGCTAAAATGGAAACAGGGGTTTTATTCTGCTTTATAAAAACGCAACCTCATTCTATGATATTTGTGCTAAAGGACAGCACAGGGCAAGATGCAGATCCTAAGGAACAGAAATATTTCCAGAGGAAGGGAAACAAAAATCCACATTCATGTGCAGCTCTGCTAAGTCTGAGCAGCTGCAGTTCCCAAATCCTGCTGTTGGCACCTCCCAACCTCTGGAATCCAAACTGCAACACCCACTGAGGTTCTGCTGGGCTCACAACATTCATGTTTAAACCTTTCCAAGCATCACCTAAATTGCCTAATCTTACCAA